>NC_070636.1:13250535-13850535 GCF_947347685.1 Pleuronectes platessa | reverse complement strand
TATTTCACATTGACTTATTGTTTCAGCTTTAGATACTTGAAAATATACACACTCAATAGTGCATCATCTGCATAGAAATGGTCATAAATGATGTAAATTCAAAGGAGAGAAAACTGTTTTACAAAATAGTCCCTCATAGGGAATTTGGCTCCTTTGCATCGAGTGATAATGTGTGTCTGGTTTCAGCTCACCAGACACGCCTCCTAGAAATAAAGAGTTGATGCCAAAAACACAGACAGTAATGGAAACAACGTCAAAGACAATGATAGACCAATGAGGGGAGAAAGAGTCCATGGACACAGAGGTCACAACAAACTGGGCTGTTTGACATGTTGCATGATAACTACTGCACTACACATATACTGTAGGTTGGGTCTGCAACAGTGGCAGTTACAGCAAATAAGGCCATTATAACAGGTTTTGGTAAAAGCTACCTGTTGCATCTGTGTTCTCCCACCTGAAGCACGTTGCTGTGTGACTTAAAAGAGCAAAGCAGATCAGAACCCTCAGTCACACTCATGCCGCCTCAAAGTCAACATCTGCGCTGAGGAACTCCTGAGGGGGCAGGTTGGCTTTCATTGGCTTCCCCCAGGTAGTGATTACAGTAATAATTCAATGGAGTGAGTGAGCTGATGTAGTGCCCACCCCCTCCACCACCCCCATCCCAAGATCCAATACAAGTAGCTGTAATGGGATAAGAGGAGATGCGGAAGACACGGCTGTAGGCTTTCGTGACAGGCGCACTGGATTGGATTTAGTCGTTGTTAAAAGCTCGAGCTGTCACCTGCTCGTTGAAGTGTGTAACAGAAAGACAGAGAAAACAACTCAAGACCAAGAGATTGATCGGTGACGGGCCAAACATGTTTCCCATTTTCGGTTGATATTCGCACTTCACTCTCCTTTTGGCACAAATTCCCAGGGGTCCTGCAGCAGCCTCTTCCACAAGACATTTTGGAATCCCTGTGACGGGACCGCAAGCAATTTGTAATGTAAGAATGTTTAGCACATATGTATTTGCGTGTGGAAATCAGTTCGCTGTCAGATTGAGGGAGCGGGTGAACAAGACTGGTGGGGGGGGTGAAAGATGGAGCAGCGTTCAGCGACAACAGCAAAAAGTTTGTCAGGAACACTCGCACGGTCAAAGAAATGGAGGTGACAAAACAATTTGACTTGGAAGTTTAACTCTTGGGAATATTTCCTGCTGCTGCAATACAAAACAACAACAGGGTACACACAGTGTTATGATAAATAACACAGGCAGCATGCAGAGAAAGCTTTCTGGTAAATAACAAACAACATACCTTTCATTATATCACTCACTCTAACTGCTCGGCAAAACAGGCCTGGAGAATACAATTTATGAGCTACGGATAAGATGTTTGTCGATACCAAGACGGGCGCCACGGCTCGAAAGTTACATACCTCGAGATCCTGCTGAAATGCAATGCTGCTATTACAGCAATCTCTGACATGTTACTGAAGCAAAACCCTTTAAAAGGAATCATCACACCAGACACCCATCCCTCCATCTCTCCCTCCATCCTCCCGCCCCATCAAGACTCCACAGCGACTCTCTCTTGTTCATTACCTCCTAGCTTTGCGCTGGATGTTGCTTAGAAACAAAGCTTGAGCACATCACAGCCGGGACCAGAGTGTTAGTCTTAGCCCCGGGGCATGTGCAGTGCACGGGGAGATGCGACAGTCCTAACAGCCACTAGCTGTGTATCAACTCAATGGCCTCACCCTCCAATGTCTGTATATTGTAGAACAAGTATGTTGTAACAAGCCAACAATGTGCGTCCTATTTGAGAGGCTGTTAGATATGTTGCATCCTGTGCCCAAATTTGAAGAACAAAAGCTATGTGTGTCCATCCCCGTTATTTTTAAAAAAAGTTAATAAACCAATAATTAATGCACTGCTGTTGCATTATCTGCCAAACAGCAGTTTCAGTGTATGTACAACTTTTTCCAGTTTTATGGTAACCATGACCTAGACAACAAAAATCGAATTAGTTAATAAAGTTAAGTACTAGTGACAAATGGTCAGACTTTCAAGAAATTCTCCTAAGGCAGACTTGACATATCAAAGAGGCCATATACATGTTTTCTTTAAACCGCACTTGGACTTTGACCTTTGACCACTCAAATTGAATCACTTAATATGCGAGTGTATGTGAACATGTGGACCAAATTTAAAAGGATTCTTTCAAGGCGTTCGAGAGATAACGTATTCACAAGGCATGAAAGAGTTTTGTGAGGTCACAATGACCTGGACCTTTCACCACGAAATTTAATTATTTCAGACTTGAGTCAAAGTGAAGGTTGATGGAATTCCTTAAAGGCTTTAGAGATATCTGGTTCACAAGAGTGGGGAGGACTGAGAGACACAAGGACAACCCGAAAACATATTGGCTGTTGCCGACGTGGAGGCATAAAAATGCCACAAACTGACTGATTGTCATTTCACAAAAGACAATACTTAGTCTTATGATCATCATTGGGTTTAGGGCTATTGATTAACAATTCATTGACAAAAAAATTAATAAATAATGAGGCAAAAACAGGATGAATATTAAGTTTTGTGTTTTTCATCATGCATTCTACACGAGTACCTGAAGTATATACAATGATGCAGCTCGTACCAAAAGATCGGATTCAAGTTGATAATTCAAATTAGAAGGACGAGGCAGAACGAGCCCCGGCTGTGCGAGTTCTTTGTCCTGAGAGGAGAAGACCAATTAAATCTGCCCCCAGTCCCCTGTCTGGCAATTATGCCACAGTAGGTTGTTAATGGTAGTTTGCCTCATTGTTACCATCATTTTTAAATCATGCAGTAAAACATTCGCACAACAAAATGCCCTATAAATGTGGGCGATGAAATATTCATCCGTATGAATATTGAAATGGCACGACATATGGGTGGTCTGTCCCTCGACTGAAATCAATTTACGCGGCCGCTCCCACTCTCATCTCCATTTCCAACAAGGCGAACCCCTGAGGGTAATGACCGCATCGTTGCATCACACTGCTTTCTGATTGGCCTCTAATGCTCGTCCTTGAGGCCTGAGCTTTGAAAAATTCCTGTATGTGATGTGAGCGCAGGACGCACACAAATGAGCCTACAACAACTGCTTCACCGTTAGAGCCGAGGATCGTAGAGCAACGAAGAGCAGAGCAGTTTGGGTGAGGTAGCGGATTCATCTTCAGTGGAAAAACGTGAAATACAAAGCATTCGATATTTGCAGGTGTGGTTTAAACATCAACAAAGCGCTGTGGTTAGTTAAGAAATCTGTGCGAGCGTATGTGATCCTCTTATAAATGAAAACAAGCATCGTGCTGTCTCTCGTCATTTTAGCCTTCAGGAAAGGCAGAAACGCAGGACATGGGGGGTGGGGGGGGGGGGGGAGAAGGATCCGGAGCAGAGCATGAATTAACATAGACAAGGTGAGTCAAGACGAAGCATGCAGCAAGGCATGCTCATGATGGATTAACGCTGTTTGGCATGAATTAACAGGGAATGTATGAAACATGCTGTGAATCTGGTTCCCTCAATGGTCAATTTAATACAATTTAATAACTAATTATGTTTCACTTGTCATACGTTAATGTCGCCTGTACGTGAACAGTGAGGTGGGGATTTAATTGATGCTGGTCTCCTTGTTCATGGGCTTTGTGAGTCTGATAAAGGGAATAGATACTGACTCATTACCTTGAGTCATTGATGCCGTGCATGCTCACAACGCACAGGGACTCGTTCACTGACGTTCTACCGGGAGGCGGCTGTGACGATGACCAGATCAGGAGGGATGAACTGGCTGTGTCTCTGTTACAGTCACAGGAGGGGCAGAGCTGCATTATATGAGTATATAAAGTGAAATGACACTGGAACTATTGAAAGTGTTTATGGGTTTTCCAATGAGATTGTTGATTCACTCTAAGGTCACAGGATAGGTGAAGACTGACTTGATAGCAAAGGTCACAATGTTTAGACTTCAACTGCTGCGGTTTGACTCTCTGATATAAAATGTGAGTTTTAAAGTTTTGTTAGTGTGAGATTGAGCTCTGAACTCTGAGATCTCTTTAAACTGCTATCACAATTTTGCATGTAGTAATGAATCATCAGTAAGATGGTATATGACCAGTGGGCACACTTGAATTTAAACAGAACCTTATCTCCTCATTTGCAAGAACTATTCAGTGGAAAGGGAAGATCATAAAACCGGTGTTGCAGTGAATAATCTCCTCCTATTACTTACAAAATAGTTATTTAAACTAATTTCAAACTTAAACATCCTCCTATATCAAATTGACTGCTACCACTTCCTGCACAGCACACACACTTATATGCAACCCTGTTCTAGTGAAACTAATTAATCCACAACACGTCCTGATTTTAGATGAATCTTTCAAGCGCAACATCAAATAAAAAAACACCTGGTTTTCAGCCTCACAATCTGCTGTTTAGGTTCTGAGTACTTTGATTGGAGCAGCACTTTGAGGCTGTATCATAGACTTTATCAGAAGATGGACGAGGCATCTCCGATTTCTCCCATTATTCAGAAATGAAGCCAAAATATCCTGGATACGAACCTCCTGGGCAGATGTTTAGCAGTTCAAATGTCCATCATCTTTATTCAGCATGTGGGCCAATTAGGGCTGAACATAAAGTAAAGCTGCAACTAATAAGAATGTTGTTCCCTTTGCATGTGATGAGACCAAAACTAAGTTAAACCAAGGGTGAATTGTCAAATAGAATTATTTCCTGATGACAATGCTGGATGAAATCTGCAATAGTTATTCATCCTGAATATCCCACCATCCATTATTCATAGCGCTTGTCCTTTGAGTGTCGTACTGAGGCTGCAGCCAATCCCAGGAGACATTGGGTGAGAGGTGGGGTCCATCCTGGACAGGTACATCAGAGTGAAAGGAGCCCACAATAAACCCACACAGACACAGGGAGACCATGCAATCCCCATATTGAAAGACCCTGGTCGGCTGGCAGGTTTGAACCCCAGATACCTCCTTGCTGTGAGGTGACTGTGCGAACCACTGCATCCCAAGATTTCATGACAAACCATCCAATCCTCGAGGAGAACGTTAGCTTCCTGATTGGGGAAAAGTTGGGGAACCACAGCAGACATATGGAGACAATGACAGGCATAGTGGAAATACTGTGCCAATCCATCTGTTAATTCACACTGGATGAGTATTTTTTAGTATGTTTTTAACTTCATTCATCAACAATGAATCAATCAAATATAAAAGGTATGAATTAATTATTTACTGATTAAAACAATGGTAAGTTTCTCACCCATTATATTTACTGTCGCAGCCAAAGTGAAGCCACTGTCACAATTACACTGACTGTCAGGCAGGAACACATGGGCGATATCTTCCCACCTCCTCACCTCCCCCTGCTGATGACAAACAATAATAAACCAGCGTCTGTCAGGTTGTTGTCACTGCTGCCTTGCAGCTCGTGTCGACCCACATCTAAAAACCACATGAATCAAACCCAGTGAATCACAGCAAAAGAGAGATACGGAGACATTCAGCCATTCAGACAGAAGGTCTTGTTGAGCCGTCACAATGTTTTGCAGACACGGGGCAGATAAGTGACGGTGCGGGCACGATTTCAACAGGTTAGAGAGCTCCTCGGGGCGCCAGGGGGAAATACCACAGGTTGCATTACCTCTACAGAAGTGCCCTGGTGGCCGACGGTGATGGATTGTTTGTTTTTTAGAAATGAACGCTAAGTGAGCCCGGCTGTCCCTGTGAAGCACGGTGAACCAAAAATGAAGTATCTTGTGTGCTCTTTGAAAGCACTTCAGACGGTTTCAGAGGTAGTGTCCCGCTGCAGAGTGCCAGAAGAACTTCACCGCTGCCTTATTTTAAATCCACAAAAACGCCAAACAGGTTTAATTCCACCTCCATGTGATTATTGGCGCTAAAGCAACAGGGTGCATTACATTCCGGCAAGACACATCCAATGGAGGATCACGAGCCGTGGCAGGCATCCATCATCCTCGGCTCCACTGCCCAGCTTCCTGCCACTAAGATTAACCCAGGGTGACCTTCATTGAGGCTGGGTGAGGAATTACTGTTTCCTGAGGTCCACTGGACCCAGGCACAGAGTCATTATGAAAACCCCTCGGGGGAAGTGAGGGGCCTTTAGGGTGAGGACACAGTACACACTATTAACCCCACTGATCTTGGATTATTGCCACGTCAGACTGATGCTGATCATCACACACAGACCAGGGCAAAAAGGGCAGACTATTGTGTCCGGAGGTTAAGTTTGCCACAGGAGGTACTGGGATTGAACATGGATGACGACAATAAAAAGGGCACTCATTCTTTTTTTTTCAGCGCAGAGGGAATTTCCCGGACAAAGAAGTTTGAGGTAATCAGTGGAGCTAGGACGCTTTGGAAGTTGATTCACATCATCATCATCATCATCATCATCATCGGCTCGTATTCAGCTCCAAAACCAACTATCCCCCCCCTTGGTAGTTACCGGGAGAATTTCTGAATCGCATTTCCGATCAATCATTTCCAAGCAATGACATAACACTTCCCAAAACCTTGTATGGTAGGAGGAATCATTTGTGAGCGAATCAGCCTCATTCGTGGATGATTCAAATGTTCCCTGATGTGGCCGGGGCTGGGGGGAGAGGCGGATGAGTCGGCCCAACCTCACAGCAGTGCAGGTTTGTCATAATTGTTGATGGAAATAATGACCGTCCCTTTCAGCAGCTCAAGCTGTGAGCACTGTCCCTCTCTTTTTGATTTCCCCTCATTGAGTTTGTAGCCTCTTAAAAATCAGAATGAGGGAGGACGTTTTCATATTTTGCAACAAAAAGTCACCAGTTCTAGAACTGAACCTCGGAAAGACACACACGTGGTAGAGTTTTGTGTTTCCAGTGTTCCCTGTTAAAAAGAAGGGACAATTTTTAATTATTTTAAAAAAGAAAACGTGGAGCAGCTCATTAGGCACAGTGACGAGACGTTATCGACCAGAATTATTATGAAAGGTTCCATGTTCCAGCGATAATGGCGATGTTGTTTCCTCGGCATCGTTAAATTTTCCTCGCTAAACTTTTGGTCCTCCGAGCACTTGTGTGTTATGTCGCTACAAAGTCTGAGCCTGAGCGGAGTCAATGAATTCTGGGCCACTGGGAAATCTGTCTGACTTGCTCACCTGCATTGCACTGAGGTTAATAGCTAATAGAGCTGCAGATGGAGTCGCTGCTAAGTTCCAACGTGGTGGATGTGCATGTTCCCTAACACATATTATTAAAAACATTTTCCATGGAACATTAGGTCGCATTATGGGTTTTCACAAGGACTGCGAGGTATTCCGGCAGAAAAAGAGAAGACAGTATCACAGAAGTAAGCCCTATTTCCTGCTGGTCAACATTTTCAGGATCTGTCATCTCTTCCCAGCACTCATGAGCCCAATATCTGCCAAAATGAAGAGGCTGCAGAGCATAATAATTTGATTTCGGTGCATGAACATGAGAGGGATAACCTGAAGTGAGAGGCAGAGTTTGGCAATGAAACCAGCCCATCCTTGAGGGCACAAAAAAAAAAAAAAAAAAAATCCCAATGTCCTTTTGTAGGATGGCGAGTCGTATTCATTATCTCCCACGTCATGGTGATTCAGGGTCGGCGAAAGACTTTACTGTCTGTCCTAGGGCCCAGAGGACTGAGTCTCCCCTATTACGTAAAAGGGATTGTGCTTCTTCGTGACCTCAAGCTGTTTGAGCTTATCAACTTGTAAACAATGCGCCACAATGAACTGATGAGTGTCGTGTCACCGAACTACATCCCCCCCGCGCTTTTATGAGCTATCCTCAGGAAGCACATTGTCAAAATGTCAGTGACGACAGTTCGCTTGAAACGAGAAAGAATCTGAGGTCATTTCCCGTCCCTGGCACAATCGTATAAAAATAAAACGCCGGCGAAAAAGGAGACAGCGAGGAGCGGAACATTATGAGGAAATTCAGATGGGTGAAAATAGGGGTGTTCGTGAATCACCCGTGCTGCAGCCTGACAGTAGCCATCAGTCTCCTACTCTCCTGATCCATTCTTCTCCGCGCTGCGAGCATACACATAGCAACAGTGTGCCCGCGATTCAGCAGCGAGTCGGTGCATCATCCGATATCTCTGGGCCTGCCTAACGCTTTGCTGCCCAAGTGATGCATCTGTGGAGAATTCATGAATAAGAATGCGGCGGGAAACTTTTGATTCCAATCAAAAAATGATGCAGGGCTTAAATATGGTGAGTTTGCATTGCTCTGTAATCACTAGCATCTCTGAGGTGCCATCGCTTTGCAAAGCGGTGATTAATTTCTCGGGGGCTCTTGATCGTATAGGCCACGGCTGTCTGAAAATGAAAGGGCCGGCAGAGAAGTGGTGTGAAATGATGACATCGGTGGTTCAGGAGGAGTGAGAGAATTTTATGAGTCATATTACAGTAATTGGTTCTTGTTGCTCACGCCTGACTGGGTGGAACAAACTGGAGAGAATCTTGCACCTTTGCCCCAGCGTGTGTGTGTGTGTGTGTGTGTGTTTAAAGAGGAGAGACCGAGGAAGAGGTGGCGAGGAGAAAGAGAGTAAGAGGCTCCCAGAGGCCAGGTTTGGGGTTTTAATAAGCGGCTCTGAAGAAAGAGGCAGTTCCCCTGGGGGGGAGAAGAACTCGACACTGTTGACCACAGCAGCGAGAGGCAGTGGACACACTCACATTGAGAAGAGGGCACAGGCAGGAGAGATGGATGTGAAGCAGAGAGAATAATCCTCATAGTCTGAAGGATTCTGTGTATTTGTGGATTCTTTTTACTTTAGTCTCAATGTACCGAAGACATTAGTGGATGCAACACTATTCTTGGTTATTTTTAAGAATACAATGCTGAGCTATTAACCAGCAATTAGACAAGGTTAAAACTTAATTAATATGCAATATAATGCAGTGATGAAATTAACAAACTGCAAAAACCTATAAAACAAGAAGAATTTTGAATTTGAATGCAGTATAACTACATTGCTCACCAACTTTCAACTTTTCATACATGTATATTGCAATGTACAGAATGATGGGCCAACTTTGGAGATAGTGTCACATTAAGGATAACTCTGTGAATCTAAATGTTAATGGTCTGTTTGAGATGACTTTGACCCTTTGTTCCACTTTAACAATATATATGAATAAATGTTTTGATATTGGTCAGAATAGTTGATTCCTGTGTAAGCACTTTCATCTTGTTTGTGAGCCTAACATAATGCATACATACAGTATTCAAACTTTTATATTAGTGCAGACCTATTTGTGAAAATGCTTTTAAACACACTGATTATATTTAGTACAAATAACAGGGACAACAAAGGTAAAGCTGTTAGGACAAGTGGTGCTTTGATAATGTTTAAGATTATATACGTTTTATACATCGTTTTTTCTAGTTTACTATATAAGTGTTACCTAACCAATAGCTACATAACGCTCAGTTGGTTCTCGCCGCTATACTTTCACTTATCCAAATGATCAAGTGGAGTGATTGGTATTTAACCGCCATCATCAAATAGGAGCTGAATGATGTGTGCACCAGGAGCAGAGTGATGACACCTCCCCTGGCCAATTTATATCACAGCCCCGGGGAGCTTTCCTCGTAATGAGACCATTTGCATGCAGACGGTCAGTTGCTCTTGTTATCTCCCCCAGAGCCCAATAAAACCACATGAGCTACAGTGAGGTTCGACGCAGCGATGAATTCAAAAGTATCACTCTCATTTTATTGACCGTATTCTGCCTCAGAACATGACGCTTATGGGCGATAACAGCACAAACATTTGGAGATTAATTCATCTGTGAGTCACCTCGATGATTTTCATTCTTTTTTTGGGGCCAACATGCTCTCGCTGTGGTTTTATAATGAGTCATAAATGGGAGCTTGCACAAAAAGCTTTTTTTCAAGACATTCCCGCCTGAGTTGGTTCAAACTCCCAACCCCCTATTATCAGTCATAATATTTGAACCATCAAAGTAGACTAGCACAAGTTACAACAGTGTAAAACAGTGTTACTTGTTCCTGTTGAAGCCACAAGTTTTGAGAAAAAAAAGTCTTTCAAGTTGTCAAGGAGAAGTCATTACCCACAATCCTTAGGTGTAATAGGGTCATCTCTGATTAGTGGAGCTCGCTGATACTATTGAAACTGCATGTTGGCTACATTTGACTACAATCGGTTGGTTCAGGGTTATACACTAGGTTACTGTACTATACACTGTATGAAAAGCTATATACATACATACAAGACACAAACTACAATATATTCAAAACAAGGCCAAAGTCAAGAAGTAGAAGTCACAATGGTTTATGGGACACGTAGTTCCTAAACCCCTAATATATCTTGTGTAAACAGTGTTGTACCTTTGCCTTTATTCCATTGTCCAATATTTTTCTGCTTCCGAATAAAATGTTTTATGGTCACGATTCATCTCTTGGCTGCTCGGTCTGGTTCCAGCTATAAAAACTTATTTAATGAGGATTCTCTCAAACGTCAATGCAGTAAATAAAGTAAGAAATTAAGCAGAAACCAGAGCCAATCTAAAAGTGGGCGCTCTACTCTCACCTGCAGCCTGGGGTCTCTCAACTTCTGATTTGAACTTCTGCCAAAGCTCCTGAAGGTCTCAGCTCCCACTGGTGAGGCATCTGTATCCCTGCCTTCTCATTACTCCAGCCACTGATTTTTGTCGTAGCTGGAGAGTCCGAGGCGGACAGATCGATGGCAGTGGAGAGTGTTTCTGAGAGAGAATTGTTTCATTTCAATCTCCAGGACAGATACATCCCCACACATTTGTCATGCCTGCACTCAAATTGAAGCTAGATTAGATGGCATGTAATGTCTGAGGCAGTGCCAGCAAATCTGCTACAACTTTCTCCACACAGCCTCCTCCATTATGTTTTCCTGATAAGATTTTATATGTCGCGCACCTGAATGGATGTCTGTGCGGAGACATTAAAAATACATTTTTAGATGTACTGAAGGGTATTATTAGGTGTAAAAATATCAAAGTGGCCGAGGAAAGCGGCAGGAGAGTGTGTTGTGTGACAGTAAGTGGTGCTTTTGTGCTTCTCCATGCATGTCTGTGACTGCAAAAAGCTGAAAGAGCAACTTTGGTTGATGATAAGCTCAAAAGATTGACTGCGTGCTGCACTTTTCATTGCCGCCTGAAGAGGGGAAAGAAAATGCTTGCAGTTTAAATAGCGTGTTTTTCTTAATCCCACTTCAGTGGGCAGCTTCAGTCAATCTTCAGATCTTTTTTGCTTTCTCTCTCAGATCAGGCTGTTAGGGACATAAAGCTGCTGCCTCGCCATCCTCTCGAACACTATAAGTCTCTGAAACATTGTGTTGGCCTCCCAGGGCCAGGTCCCAAAAACAAAACACTCTTTTCTATTTTCTTCCAGAGGACATTAAACCATTAAAGTCTCATGACGATGGTTGACTGACATTTAAGGGCAAATGTGGCCAATTGACTTCTGGGTAGTGTTAAGGCGTGTTGGTTTATCCTAAATATGAGAAGAGTCGGACTGGTCCAATTTAAGTATTTATTGAGATGCAATGAAATGAACAACATAGCTATGGACAATTATCACAGCCTAGGCTAAATAAGTTAGCAATAGGTAGTTAATAATGGCCCCGAACAAAAGGGGTTTGATATAATTATAACAGTAGATTTAATATGATTGGTTATGACAGATTGAAGGGGAGTTACCGCAAATCAATTTGGTTCTCCCTTATTGGTCCACAGCTGTATTCCCCCGCCTCTTGTCAAGGAATCCAGGAAGTGACAAGAAGCCGCTCTCCGTGACGCTCCTACTACTCTGATAGTTGCTAAGCAAAATGTTCTCTTCATGAACGGCCTTGACACAGCTGATGCCATGTAGGCCATTGGCGAAAGGAATATGATGTTCCTAAAACTGCTCAAGGCCCCCCCTTCTGCCTTTATTGCAAATAGTACAGTCAGACCCACATACCAGCTAGAATTTAAATTCCTAACAGTAGTGATAACAACTGGAACCCTGTAGAGCTTATAAAAGTTTCTGACTTACATTTCAATCTATTCATCCATCTATATATATATATATCTTAAAGGAATTCCTGAAGATATCATTTAACTGTTCACCATAAACAGAGTGCAAATGGAAACTACAGGGGAACAGAGTGCATTATCTGAGTAACTGTATAATGCACAGCTTGACCTTGGCCAGTGGTCTGGCATGCTTTCCATTCGTCTAGCCAACATACAATGCAAATGGTTTTCTGAAAATTAAAAATCCATGCTGCCCAAATAATACAGGACAGTGTTTTGGGGCTCAGGGATAATATCCATTAGGGGATAATAATATTACCTATAACTCCAAGAACCCCCCCCCCCCCCCCCACTCTCCTGGGGAAATGTCTAGAGGGGCACTGAATACATGCAGTGCTTGAATACTGAGGAGACTGTGCTCCACATTATAGAGACAGCCTTTTACAGTCCTGTGCAAATTAATTTTTTTCTATTTATATCCGAGTATTTGCTCAACATCCTACCTATAAATTCTACAAATCAATCCCTTAAATCATAAGGGAAATATGTTTTGATAGAGATTTAATGCTGCTCAGATTTAGTTTTTATCACGTTGTTAACATACAGCCCCAATCATAATATATTAATACTTCATGTATCAGCCAGAAAAGCATTTTATTCATATAAATTGAAAACAAAATATTCAGGTCTTCAGTCTAGCTGTCTGCAGAGGCCACCAAAATCAATGCTGGTGTTCATATTCACATCAACACAAAGCATATTCTTACCTCTAACTCCAGTGATGTAACTGATACAGTAAGAACAGTGATTATCTGCTGGGCTCTAAGTGCTTTTCAAATGAACATCTGACCCGTTGTTTCTTTGTGAGGACGGGAGCTGTTGCTACTCTGCTAATGATGTCGCCTTTTTGTGGATATGGCGTTGCAGGCACTCAAAGCACTTGGTAAAGTAGAAGGAAAAATTGTGTTCTTGGTAAAGAATTTAAGTGAATGGTCGATCTAAGGATGTGAACCCTGATCTTCAGTGTCAAGGTCCTACATTTGGTAGCAAGTGCAAACCCAGCGCTACGTTTTGAAGCCTTGGGTTCGGCCTTTTTGTCAAGCGCCATCTTGGTGTTTTGAAACCATTGTTAACAACTTATGGGGGAGGGTAAGCTGGAGCCTGAATGAGAGTTTGATGACATTGCCTGCCCACCAACACGCCCACCAACATGCCTACTGCACCCATTGGGCGCTACTAGCTGTCAATCACACGATACCCATGCCCCAGCGCAGACCGTGCATTAGAATCTATTTGACTCTAAAATGGGCCGTAATGTAGAATATTAGCATTTTGGTGTATTGACGAGACTTGAAACTAGAGATTGAATTCATCTGAAACCAAATAGTCACCCCCTGCTGGTCATTTGACAGATTACAGGTTCCTGGTACTTTTGAATTGGTTTTACTCTCCAGACCCGCAGTCTACAGCCATTTTTTATAAGCAATCAATGCTTGGTATAAACAGATCTCCCCAGTTCACACTCCTAGTGAGCATAACCTCAGCAGCAGTCAAGATTTAGCATCAAAACATAAATAGCTACACAAATGAATAGTATACAAACAAGATTTCTAGAAGACAAGTTTAGCCTGTCACCTACTTTCTCTCTCTTCTCTGTCCTGATCCAGCTCACACTTCCCCTTTGTCGACCCCCTTCCCTCTCGCGGCCATTTTCTATCTTTTTCTGCCTCTCAGGGAAGTTCAGGGTTGCTGTGAAGGTTCGGTTAACGACGAAAAGCTCCCTCTCACATTCGCTCCTGCAATCTGTAAGTAAACCGACATCAGCCCAAGGACAGGGCGCTTATTCAGACACAGAAAGAGCTCTGAATTCTTCTGACGTCCCGCATGAGTAATGCAAAATGACACTGAAACCATATGTCAGACCTTCACTACACTTTATTAGAATTTTCATCAGCTGTATTATGTATTCCCTGGGTATCAGTCTTCCTAATTTCAGTTTTGGGCTTTGAAGCCACAGAGTGCCAGTCAAGGTGAGCCCAGTCTTTTCAATGATGTTTAGATTTAAGGCCGCCCCGGCTAAGGAAGTGTCCTCTCTGTCCTTGTTCTGTAATAGCTATTATCCAGACCTCTGGTTTCTCTCTCTGCAGCCGTAATAGTTTACAGACACACACCTCCCATTTTCTCTTTGTGTTGCATTCAAGTGTGACACTTAACACAAATGTCACCGTGCTTCCTGAGTGTGGTGGATTTCTCTTTCCAGCATTTGGAGCCTTGTCTTCGTGAATTTGAGGCACAAAGGAAAAGCGGTAATTGGTTAATATTTCTTTCTTCTTTTGTCATGCACAATATTAATTTGGCCTTTCTGTATGGAGAGTTGTAAAAGATGGAATCATCCAAACACAAGTATTCTGCAAGAACTATTCAGCAGCACCTTAATCATTTCAAGTTCTCATTCAGATTCTTTTCCATATTGCAAGAAAGTGATTGAAAAGCATGAAGGAGAATATGGGTCCATGACGAATTACTCTCCAAAAATGACTCAGTAAAAGCTTTAATTAAACACGCTAAGTTTAAATAAACACAACCCCTAAAACTACACCAGGTCTTTAGAACAACCACTAACTGGAAAATACTTAACTGAAATCCATTTTCACCTCCCAACATTAGACGTATCTATTCCCCAGTATGATGCCAACTCATTTTTTTTAATGTCTTATGTCATAACAGGACATGTTTCCCCCCCAGCAGTCTGAACAAAGACAGAGAGACGAGATGTGCAAAAACGCATATTTGCACTTCAGACTTTCACCCTCACATGCTCTCGCTCTGTCTGTCTCTGTCTCTCTCTCCTGCAGGACAGTAATTACCTGCAGGCAGTGAGGCCTTGGTTGGCCTTGTAAATGCATTTGTTTCTCCTCTAACAACAGTCAGAGCAAACACAGGGAGAAGTGCTGTGTGTTTCATTTACTTCAGACACCAGCGATGATATCATACACCGGTGTGGATAACGATTACATAACAGTAGCCCACTTTTTTTGTAAATTAGGAAAGTACTAATCTTTATTAACAATTTTGGCCCAGTTTGAAAAATATATGTACACTATACCTTCCCAGCAATAAACAGGAGAATTAAGCTAGTGAATAGAGAGAAGCATTTAGCTGCTGAAAAGGCAGCTAGTAAATCTGTTGGAGGAGACCAAAACAGTGTGTCAAAGTTAAGCTTCTTGTTTGTTTAGCGAAAAGCCATATTCTTTCAAATGCAACACTGTTTATCTAACAAGACTGGCAATAAAGAATCGCTCTAGGAGCTGGAACACAGCTTATGTTTGTTGGTAGTTTTAAATATTCAGATTTATGGAAATATCTCAGTCTTCCAGATACCTGACTTTTTTAACACAATTGTTCTAAGTCAACCAACCAAACACACACAACCAAACACTTTCTCTCCACGGCTGATCTCCCTTTGGAGGTTTTCATTTACACTGTGCGTTTCCCTGTCGTCTGATGCCCCGCATGTGCAACATGAAGAAACAGCATGGAGGTGCCTCGGGAGACCCCATCTCCACACATGTTTGCCTCATAAAATATTGCACGCACACGCACGCACACATGCACACGCACACCATGTCCTTCCCTCAGGCCTCCCTCCTCTCTCTGTCCATCACAGCAGGAAGGTCACAGGCACACAGTTATCGTGCTCAATTTGATTATGTCTTAATCCAATCAAGCAAAGCAGAGAGAGCACCATTGATTTTGGAGACACAGAATAATGCTTATTGGGCACAGAGGCACATGTCTGATTCCTGGACAAGGTTAAGTCCAGGGGGAAATATCATTCTGTCACCGAGTCCGTCACTGGACTTGGTTTATGGTTTCTTTTCTAGATTCACCTTCCTCACTGCAAAATGCAAACAAATCTATTGTTGTATTCAGGATTTCTGGTCTATTATGTACCGTAACATTTTGAGCAATGGGCGACTTCCATCTGAAACTATAAAACTACAACTAGAAAAGAGGAAATGCTTGAGTAATATTGAGCAGCTGCATCAAGTAATGATTACCCCTCAAACAAGATGACGTCAAAACCTATCACTTACATTAAAATACTAAACAATATTTCCATTGTGAAAGTTGTATATCATGTACATAGTCTTTTTATTGAATCTTTTATTGCTATTATTTTTATTATATATTTTCTTGTTTTGTTTTTTCACTTCTGACTTATCTGCAAATGCAACAAGTGCATTTCCCTGTTGGTGGATCAATAAGGTTTTATCTTATCTTGGCTTATCTTATAGCTGCACTGTGCATAAATTGGTCAATCTGCAAAAATAAGGATGCTGTTAAAAACTGATGGGGAACTGGAATAGTCCAATTAGCGTGCTCATGACTTCACAGCGTTCTATTTGCATTGTGCAGTGTGAGGTGTCAGCCACTTTCGGCACCTAATTTGCTTCCTTCCTTTTCTCTGTTCACATATTTAGAATATTTAAATACAGCCAAACATTCCAAAGCTGTTCTCATTTGCAGGTTTTCTTTTAGTTCTGTCATCAGACAACAGAACAATTATGATAAAGTTACAAAATGCAGCCCATTATGAAAGCATGTGGACTGAACATAGAGCATAGATTTACAAAATCATCTTACACGTAAGTTAAATACCATGACTGTTTATACATGCAACACTAGAACAGCACTTAGTGGAGCAAGTACCTCTGCCACGGCCACTTTAATTCAACCAAGCTGCATCAAATTTGACATACTAATTGATATCAGTTTTCTGAATATACCTGACTTTTTCATCAAGACTTAAACAAATACAAATGGTCTGGATCCACCTCCTCGTCTGGATCCACACCAAAATTGAATGGTTTCTTCCCTGACACATACGGCATCTGATAACCAAGTTTGGTGTAAATCTGTTTTTGTGTAATCTTGCTTACATACAAAAAAACATAGAAATGGACAGAGGTCAAAATACAACCTCTTTGGTGGAGATAAAAACCACCGATGGACACTTTCTATATTATAAGAGCAACAAGCAGTTGGGGTACATCTCAACATTGTGCCAATCAACCAATGGTTTTAAATTCATTACAAACTCTTTCATTGAGTTGGTCGATCAAGGGCATTCAGGGATGCAGTGTCGGATTGTGGGCAGCCCAACCAAACACTGTTACCCATGCAGAGGGATGTTGGGAAATGGTTTTTGTGCAAACCTTTATATATATAAATATTTTATTTTGATAACCAAATTTATTGAGTGCCTAAAGGTACACCATTCTATGGTAACACTTTTTAGGCACTATTGCACAAAAGGAATGACGTTTGGTTTTAGTAATGAAATATGAGGAGACAAATGAAATGGTTTGTAGTGAGATTACTGACAATGTAGTGGTAGGCTCCAGACCTTTCAGCCTTAAAATACATCTGGAACACATTGTGCACCCATGATTCCATAATTACACATGTTCATGAGTGCACAGACACTCATGAACATGTGCACACAAATAATAATTAATGAGATGAGAAGCAGAAGAGAAGAGCGTCCCTCAGCCTTCACACTGTCAATCAGTCACTGCAGTAAGAGCCGTCTCCTGGTGCTAACACTCTGTTGACCTTCTCTCTTCTACACCTGCGGTAGGTCCAAATGTGCCGGGCCGCTCTTTGAATACTTTACAATAAATTAAATCAAAAACCAGGAGGAGTTTACATTTTTATAGTGATTTTTTCTACATGGATCATAAAACCTGGCCTGTGGCGTTGCTCTACTGAGCTGAAGACTGAGGAACAGTGTGTCTGCAGCAACGTGTCGCCCCCGCTCCACCTCCCACCCTCCCCACACAGCGAAGAAACAAGCCGGGAGATGACGATGACACAAGCTTTTGGGGAATGGCGAGGCCCACTCACCTTCTGGTTCACCACACAGTGTGCACTGTGATTCTAAACAAGGACCAAAGAGAGACAACAGCAGATTAATAGAGGCAACACATATGGAAAAGTTTCTGTGAGTGTGTGTATATGCAGGGACAAACATTGGCGTCACTGCTCTTGTATGAATGCAAAAATGCTCACAGTTATTCAAGAATCAGCATCTCTACCCCTCTGTCATCGGCAAAAACAAATAAAAACATAAAAATAAATAAACTACATGGGCCTGTTTGGCTCCTAATGTTCTTGTAGAGCAACATGTGCAACATAATAGAAACCCAGCCACCATGCATAATGTGACCATCAGCCGCATGTGGCTGCATAAAAAGATAAACTGATGAAGACAAAGGCGTCAACAGGCGGAAAACAACAACAAAATGGGACATCATATTGCTTCAAGTCATCACTGCCACGTGCGGAAGAGGCTGCGGACAAAATTATGTAGTCACAAACCTGGCCTAGACTCAAAATTCTAATTAAAGCAAAAAGAAGCGTTCATTTTTGATTGCATGCTATCCCTCATTTCTATTATTCATATTAAGAATGGTCCTTTTATTCAAAGATACACAAGGCTTCACATGCATCTTAGGGTTGAATGTAAACATGGAAGATAAGGTGCAGTTTTCATTTTGTTTATTAGCCCAACACAACAGCAAACTGCACTGCAAGCCTCAAAGTCTAAATCAATACATAGGCATTACTATTAATGTAGGATCAGTCTTTCCCAGGAGCCCACAGAGTGTAGGCCGCCTCGGATAAGAGCTGAACAATTTGAACAAACAAAATTATTAAATTAGTTTTGTTCTTTGCAGAGACAGACACAGCGAGCGCCATGTCCTCAGGCCGTGGTTCCTGCAGACGGCTTCACAACAGCTGCGTTGTGTCAGAGTTCGTCTCTGCTCCCTGATGCTTCAGCAGCATTAAGAGACCATCTTGTGTTTTTTCTCTTTTTTTTTTTATGTCAAGGCTCTCTATCTCATCACTGCTAACTAGAGGCTTAATTAGATCAGCAGCCACCTTGAAATTAGGACTTCTTATTTAGATTTTTTTTAAACAGTGAGACAGCCATTTTTGATGGTTCAATCCCCTTAAGTCATGGGGCATATAAATACAATAAAACACATCAATAAATGTTCAGAACACTAAACTGCTGCCATTTCTCCGCTCCCTTCTCCCCAGGTGACCTTGCTTATGGGCAGAGTGCAGTGAGGGCAGTTCTGCAGACCAGCAGATGAGTGAAAAAGCACTTGTAAAGCTTTGTTGTAGCTGTCAGTCTGCAGAGGCTGTAAAGTGTCACAGCCCTTACACTCTCCCGTCACAAAACTGCCTGCCGGATCTTACCTTTGCGCCCTGGCTGCATTTGGCAGAGCAAAACACCAAATCATAGGGTTATTTTTTCTCCTGTCAGACCTTTCTTCACACCACACTTCACAAAGACAGATTGAGAACGTTGTTACAGCAACACAGTGTTAGAAGAAAGTAATTCCACTAAAGCTGCTTTCAGACATGAACTCCTCTGTATTTTCTCTGGAGGAGGTTCGTGTGTGAATGCAAATGTCAGAGTGAGAGGCTCCGCAGTTTCTGCAGACTGACCTCCTACTATAAAGTCCATAGAAATTCAGGATAAAAACAATCTGTTGACACAGTAGGGGATCCCTTACTGGATTGAGAGTGAGCGAGTGGGGGGGGTTGAAGACGCTTCTAACAGGCGACAGACACAAACATTTCAAAAACAAAAAGATAAAGTGAAAAAGCGGTGACACACATTTAGAAGACACCGACGAAGTTGTCAAGATAGTTTTTGGTGATAAGAGCAGATGACGGTGTCGGGGTGCCGTAAACATGATCACGTGATCTACGCAGCAGAGTTAAAACCTCACTTCCTGCCTCTGCCTGCTGCACCCAGCTGTGCCACCTCTCGCCGGAATGATGCTATTTTGAATGTGTCTGTGCAAAGAACCCCCTGCTGTGTTCTGCCTGCTGTTAGGGCAGACTGCGGGTAAATTCTGTAGCCAAATATCGGAATTTTACCCGCAGGTCATGTTTAAAAACAATTTAAGATAATCCAGCTGTTATTGTCACTTTCGGGAGGTAATTGCATTGTATAAGTTTATTTGGACCTCTGTTCTCGAAGGTTCTTCCTGGGCAGGTAGGGGAGGTCTGTGGAGTTTCACCACACCCGAGCGACCTGGCTGGCAGTGCAGTGGCCCTGTGATTTCAGCTCAATGCAAACAGTAGCATGCTACGGTCTCACAATGACAATGCTAAGACGCTAAGAGTTACAATGTTCCTCAACAGCTGGGAATAGCTCCTACACCCCCCCACTACAACTCTTAAAGGTCCAGTGTGTAAGATTTAGGTTAAAGGGATCTATAGTCAGAAATTTAATTAATGATAATCCAAGTGATGTTCTTTTCAAAGCGAGATTGTCATTTATCATCAGGGGACCATGAATCTCTGCACTACATGATTTGCACTGCCTCCATCTTCGTCTCACAAGGTGCTTTAATGTAAAAAAAGTTGTACAAACTCAGTAAATGTAGTGATAAATTTTATAAACTTGCAAAACCGCCTTTAAACCCCCCCTTCCCCTTGCCGCTGACAATGGATAAACACTTTGATTGAGTCAGTCAATCATGGACATTCAGGGAAGCACCGCTGGATTATGTTCAATCCTTCAATGAAATAATCTGTGTCCGTAATCTAAGAGTCTACAGCCATGACAGAGGCCCTGTGATATGAGCTAAATGCTAACAGTAGCATATTAACATGCTCACCATGACAATGCTAACATACTGATATTTATCAGGTTTAATATTTATGATCTTCCTAGTCTGCTGGGTTTGGAAATGGATGATGATGATAATGATGATGGAGATGTATTAAGTTTAATGGCAAGATCTCTGTTTATTAATTATTCATGAATTTCTGTACTCCATTATGGTCAAACTAAAAACTGTTGACATATTTCACACTTTGACTAAACTATCCCTGCAGCTATACGGCTATTATAACGAGTATTTGACTGTTTTCTGGTGAAGACAGTGGATATCTGGGCCAAATCAAACATTAAATCGGAAATTTCTCCTTGCAAAACATATTGATAGTTTGTGTAGGTGATTCAGTTCAAGGTTACAGCTATCTGCATTTAAATTAAAGTAAAAGACAGATTCACAGAGAATGAGAAGCAGCAAAATAAGAGACTGGGAGAAAGGAAAATACCAGTATAAATGTATTTACTTTAGGCCTAGTACTGAATAGTTGATCAACACTGTCTTAATCATACTTCATGAGCAAAGAAATAAGTGATGTTCAAATGTCTATTTTAAAATTCCACAGTCGGTTAGCTTGCTTCAAAAGCGGAGCACGACTCAACGCTGACCTCTTGCTGGTTGTGAGTAAACTAACGCAAAATCTCACAGGGGCCTGTGAAGTCCCCTGATATCAATCTCCAAACACAAACATACACAGAGTACAAATCCTCAGCCTTGATCTGATAATGTATTCATCCATAATTAAAGCCTGCATTTCCATATCGGCGCGGCTCGATCACATCTTCCCCGCTGACTGATCTCTCCTTTACCCCCACTCTCCGTCTCCCGCTCCCTCGCTCTCTTCCTCCCGATCATACGACGTGCGAGAGGTACAGGTGCTAATTAGCCCGTGCTAAGATTGTTCGGAAAGCTGCAGCTCAGATCAAACACACATGGTTATATATAAATCCAGGTGAGATGGAAACATGATAAATTTGTTCAGGGGAGCTGTTGACTTTGATCAACGACTTGGGAGTTACTTCATGGAGCAGCTCATTAAGGGCCTGAACTGTGCAGCAAACAAGTCAAGGCCTTTGTATTTGGACAGGGTCAATGAGAGTCGTCCTCATAGGGAAGTGCACATCTATGTTACAGGTCACGTGATTGTGTACTGACATGCCTGACCACACGTGTGCAAAGAAAAACGGACTCACACAAGTCTACTCAAGTACACAACAGGAACAAGCACACTCCTGCAACCCCTCGGCTTCCAGCCTCCTCTATGTGGACGGTCACCAGTTTCAGTTTACCTTCCCTTTGAGTAGCACAATCCATCTTCAGCGGGGCCCCCTGTGTATGTATGCAGCCTCCCCACAGAGCTGATCTAGCACTTCTCCGAGGAGACGCTGTGCTGAGCACGGGGCTGGAGGAGAACTCATCAGCCTGCCAGTATAAACCCTGCCTGCCTCTTCAGGGGCTAATTGCTCTGCTCTGTCACATGAAGACGCTCGGGTATGAATATAAATGCATACAACGGCAATAAGACTTTGTGGAGACCGAATTTATGGATGGCTAAGTTCTTAAGTTTATATTAAGCACAGATTTTGATGTTTGGGAAATCGTCTTCTTACATTTTTTCGTAGTGTGCGGCTGATATGCACCTTTTTAAAAGTTTTCACACCAATATTCAGGCAATATAAGATTTAACATCATACCCTTTCGCTGAGAGATATATATATATATATTTTTTTTTTAAACCAAGGTCAATGTTTTCAAGGTTTTGCTTTCGACATGTACACATCTAACCAATCAGAGAGCATGTTGTTGACGACATTGCAGATTCGAAGCAGTATTAGTAGTAGGAAGAACCACTTCCTCCTCCATCCAGACTGATATTAAGTGTATTACTCAATATTACTAAATATATTTTTCTTAGTTATTTGTTTTGTTATTTTTGTCTTTAAAAGCAGGTGATATAGAAAACTTGAACCTGAGCCGACAACTCCTGTCAAAGATAATGAATCCAGCATATGCCCAAAACTGAAACTGCTTACAAACAAATGGGATTCCTTAAATTAAGCCTTGTATACACTACTGCAGATATTTTTCAAATTTATATTTTTTTACTCTTTTAAAAAGAATCTTCCTCAGAAGTTTCCCAAGGTTTTTTGTCTTTTTATTAAGAAAGGAAATGCCAAATCATTATCGCCTGATGTAGATATTTTTTATCCTTATAATTTATTTGCTAAAATGCCTCATGCTGGGGCGTCCACATTTGCCTCAAATTATTCATTCATTTGTGCTGTTAATTTGTGTCATCGTTAAAGTGCAAAGGTCTTCCGAGGAGAAGATGTTCATTGAATCGAACCTCAGCTAAAGCCATCCTGCACATAGATGCAAAGTAATTAAAGCACAATACAAGCATCAGAAACACCAATTAAAAAGCTGCCTAATCTGAGGAGCCCAAATATCACTTTGCAGGGCCAGAGAAGGAGTCGGCCCCTCGGCACAGTACAAAAATGAAGAGCTTATTGTCAGGAATAATACAAATATTTCCTTCTAGAAAAGAGGCAGCAGGCGTCTGACATCAAACAGTGAGTGTTTGAAAGGAAGCCAGCCGTCAGGGTTTTGTGGATGACGAAGTCGTGAGAATACTACAAACAGCTTTACCGCTGTGTGAGCTCCCAAACAAGGTACAACCAGAACATAGCACACAAACTCCCACCCCCCCAAAAAGGAAACTAACACAAAAAAGCTTTTCGTCAGCTCTCGTGGCAGCAGTGGGGGGTTCGGTGTGACGCGGGTGCAGGGATCTAAGCACGACCTTCAGTTACAGACAAACACTGTCACTCTGCGGCGAGTGAAAAGCCATCACATGTCAAGATACATCCCCTCTCTATTCAGGAAATCTGTTTGTGTGTGTATGTGTGTGCCTGCGTGTGTGTGTGTGTGTGTGTGTGAGTATGAGTGTGTGTACACTTGTGGTAGTGAGGCCAATGATGCTTGAGATGCAATGAGAGATTCACAACACAGCTGCTGAATGTTTCTTCTAAGCTCCATCAACACATATTGTCAGAATAGTGACTTCATTAGTCAATATTGTTTTCCCCAGGCGCAGTCTCTTCCTCGGGTTCTGACCGTAACATCCTTGTTGATATTTTTTCTCATAGATTGCACAGGATAAGGGTGTTAAAGTCATGTGTTATCATTTTTCATTTATTTAGCATTTTATCAAATTTGAATCCTGATCTTCCAAGCAATTTTTATAAAGTTAAATCTTTCAATATGTAAACAAACCTTTACGAAAACACACAATCATGTTTTATTGACTTTTGTTAGTAATCTACCTGTAAACAAAACGAGCCCCATAACATAAATAAATAAATAACATAAAAGTTGATTAAATGAATCAAACACGGTGAAATAACAGATGGAGCCGTCTGACTTTTACACATATTATCTCTCAAACGCTCTTGTCCAACCTAAAACAAAATGTGATTGCGCTTATGAAGCTAAGGCCCAATCCCATTGAACTCCTTGGCCCTTCACGTTCGTTTTATGCGTTCACGTGTAGGGGTAAGCTGACCCAATACCTGTTAGGACGGATGGGTAGTGCTAAAGGCCGAATTATATTCGGGTTGCACGCACGCACGAATGCACGCAAGACACGCAACACGCCCCTTTCGTGCCCTCTGGCGGCTTGTGTGCGTCCGCCAATTTTTCTAACTATACGACAAAGCGACGCGAGCCTCAGGCAGCCCGCAAGGCTTGTGATTGGTCTGCTTACTACATCCCGTCCAGAGTCTAGTTTCCGGTTTCATGCCCCATAATACCGGCAGAAATCACGGAAGATTTAGAAGAACGAATATGGACCAAATAGAAGAGCACTTGGCAGAAGAGATCCGACAGTATGACCACTTGTATAACCCGTCACTGACCGGCCGGTTTGTCCGCCAGAAATAGGCTATGAGGAGCCGGAGTGGCGATGTAAATAAACAGTCGACGAAGAAGAAGACGTCTCTTCTTTGTGTGTTTTGTCTTAAAAAAGACTTACTCCGCCTAGTGTTCTGGCGGTGGATTGCATTGCAACACGCGCAATGCGTTAGAGACGCATAAACCAAAATGAGTCCGTCGATGCAACTGCGTGGCCTTCCGCGGTTGCAGTCGCAGGACTATAATTCGGCCTTAAGGGGCAGGTCTTTATACACCTCCAAACTGAGATTTGTCAGACCCTAGAGGTACCCAGAATGCCTTGCAAATCACCGGCAAGCTGAGAGAGAGACCCACAAATGTAACATATTCTCCATTAATAAGGATTACCAAATTTACGATAATGATTGCAATATCTTGGTTTAATATCATTTCAATGTTTTGTGGTTACTTTTTCCACAACAACATTAAAGCAAAAAATCGGGACCGCGTTAGCGTTAGCATGCTAGCGATCTTTTTTTTTTAATGATAGTCCCGTGTTTTCACATAATTTCGTATTGCAGTCTCCATATCCCGATCCCTGTGTGGTCTTCTCTTGATCCCATCAACCATCACATGTCTAGAACCATACGAAGCATTGCCTCACAACTTTTAACCTTGATGATATCACGAGGGGTCCGAGCATGACACTAGACTCGCATTTATGTCACATCACTTTCTTCTGTCATTGTGCACAGCCACACATTTTGTTCATCTTTCTCTCCTGCTTGAATTGAAGTTGTGGACACTGCAGATTGCTCCTCCTACAGACATAAAGTCTTCTGACCTCTTTTGACTTATAAAAACGAATTGATTTAAACTGTCCTTTGTTTGACCTTGTGCAGTCCTAACGTGTGTAATCTCTTTTTAATGTCTTCATGCTCCTTGTTTTCTCTCTAACAGTGTTATCTTGAACTATTTTTTGTTGGGGAGGCACTTTGTGAAAGGAGCTTAATAATCTTTAACTACTTCACTATGAGGCTAAAACCACTGGGGTCGGTTTGTTTTTATTCGTATAGGAGCATCTCCAAAAGTATCTTATTCAGCTCTTTTTGAGTGTGTTAGTGGCTTTGGAAAATTGCAGCTATACAGTGAATTAAATCATTTGTATGTGCTTTCTACTGTGCACTTTATCTCTAGGCCCTAAGTGCAGTATATATGGCTGTGAAACTGCAAATGCAGCACATACATATGGAAATATAATACGCAATGTTCATATATGTATGTCTGCCAATGGTTTCTATCCAAAAATAAGTGTGTGTGTGTGTGTGTGTGTGTGTGTGTGTGTGTGTGTGTGTGTGCATGTACACTGTGAAATGTAACACACTGAAAGTAGACATATTGTGGTCACACTGTAGTTGGTGGTACAAGTTTCGTTTTGCAGTTTGTTTCTCATGTTTCGTCATTGAGCAACTCATTTAACAGCCTGACTGTGACATGAGGAGGTGAGAACTAGACTGAGGAGGGGAGGGATGGAGAGATGTAGCAATGGATGAGGGAGTTTTTAAAGAGGAGGAGGTAAAACATCTCATCGTTTTTCCATCAACCCCCCAAAGGGCCCTGGGCAAGATTTATGGGATGTTTCTTTCACCTCCTGGTAGGTGAATGGGGCTGAAAGGAAGAGGGAGATATAAATATAACAGAGGACTGACGTATATGTTTGAAACTGTGTTTGAGTGATTGAATGCATCTGAACTGTGTTGAAGTGAGGATTGCAGAAGAGAGGTGGATGTGTGGAAAAGAGAAGGACAAGAAAGGTGGGAGGATGCAAACCGATGGAGGGTCAAACAGAAAGGGACAGAAGCAGACAAAGAGAAAGAGAGAATATTGATGGCCTCTTCCACACCCCTGAAGCCCTCTGTCTTACTGGAGTATATATCAGTAGCTCATGGCCCCGTAGATGACCACAGAGACACCTGTTGATGGATGATCGGGTGTCACCATCAGTGACATGTCCGTCACTTCTCCTTCCCCAACATCTGCAAGCCCTTCTTGCTCACTCCATCCTCCCATCAACACGTTCACTCATCATCATTTTCTCTTTTTTAATCCTTACGCAAATCAGAACTAACCATAGATTCTATATTAAATGGTCTAGAAAGTAAAGCCAATGTGGAAGTACCTGAAACCTCTGCTCACTTAAATCACCAGCATTTGGTTGCAAAAATAAGACTTTCTATAGCAGTCTATGAGAAAATGACCCAATTCCGACCTGATATCATCAATCAATATCGCTTAACATATTCTGAAAGACTTCATGGTCTCATCTGCTAGTTTAAAGTCTTCTTCAGCACAGCATGATATTTATTCTGTAAATTATGATCCCACTAAGAGTAAAATAGACGCTAAATTACAGTATTCATTCGGGCTTTGAGATTGATTGACGGGACCTACCATCCAATATGGGTGCAGGTCACAGGTTGCTCCTTCAAATATGGTTCAAGACGGCGCTGGCGAAAATGTCATACTTGAGGAATCCAAATTTGCAGTTCACAAAACAATGGGATGGTATTGAACATACAGTATTTTGGCCAGAGAAGACGGATGAGAAGGTGGTCTAAGGCACTTACGTTCTGCCACCTACATTGCTGTCCTACATTCTCCTCCAAACAGCTCAATACTCAAACACACCCCAACTCATGTCACCCCAATGAAACAATTGCAAGGTGGATCCCCAATTTACAGGTAGCAACAGCCTTTCACAACTTTACTCGGGGGATCCCAACAACCATCCCACATAGCAAGATTGTTTTGGCCCAGATTTGGCCTACACTGTCACAGTACCACACTGTAATATGGCCCAAATATCCTGTGGAATGATGCCACTTGGGGGTTCCGCTCCGCTTGTTGGATCTGAACCACAAGTAAGCTTCGGCAATGCAGCATGTCAACCAAAGAAGCCAAAGGTGGCCTGAACTTGTTTGGTAATACTAAGGCTATAGTCACCAATTACCACATGGGACACTTTAGGTTCAAATCCAGATTACAATTTACTGAGAGCACCACATGTTTTCCAAGACAGATCCACATTTGTTTAGGGATATTTGGGCCACATTAGCTGTTTTTATAAAACAGCTAACGTAAAATCAAAGAGTTCCTCAAAGCGCACATGCACGCTTACAAAATGAATTACTGAATACACTTTTTTATGTTATAATGAAGTCTTGACACCTGGGAGTCAGTCATCTTGTGCTGCATTTAATTCCCATTACATATATCCCACTAAAATCTGCGGTACGTGAAACATTTCAATATCAGTCTCATGGTGTCAGACATCTACCCTGATCTCTCCCTGCATATCGCACTACCTGTAGGTAAATCAAGTATTATGTCTCTTTATGACATGAAACATGGAGAAGCAGAGGGAGATAAAGCAGTTTTTTCAAGATCACTCATAGTGGGAGGAGGGGGAAGTATGTGCATTTCCTTGAAGATAAAATAAACAGTGGGAGATACAGCCTTATAAAAAATGTCCAGGAGAAATATTGTTGTTGATACAAACCAATAAGGTTCATTCAGTAAATCAGAATGCATATGCTCCTCAATAGTCTCCAGTGAGTAAATATCCAAGAAAGTCAACCTCATGACTCGACTGGAATAAAGCTGCACCGGTGCCAAACCTGCAGATCATCACTTTTTATTTATGTGATCTATATTAACAACCGACCATTCGTGTAAAGCCTTTTCCTCCTCATTTATCCCACTTTCATAGGCACATCATTTAAGACTCAACTACAGATGTAATGAAACGCACAAGAAAAATCTGGGTTTGACGTTTCATAACTGTCACTGTTACGAATCAATAAATGTTATGGTTGTCGCCCTCTGTTGCAGCTCACTGCCTGCAACATGTGCATGGCATTGTGCTTGACAACAGTGGTGAAGAAGCAGGAAAATATTCTGTCAGGCATTAAAGTAATCAGCAAGGTCGGTGACAATGGTACTGGGGCTACTGTCTGTTATTCTTATTCACCTCGACGTTTTAGTTTCGTAGATACAAAGCAAACAAGACACAGACAGGACAAAGTGGGAGAAGAGGGGGGAAGGAAAACACAGACACACAAAAGTGTATGCGTGTGAGTATATTTGTACACGTGTGTGTGCATGGGGATTCTCTGAAGGCATGATTTTTTTTCTCCTCTTGAAATCACTGAAAACAATGATTGGTTTCTCAGGGAGTTTTCCTTGTTTCAGTAGTTTTCAATTATGTAAAAAGACAATGAGAATTCCCCTATTTGCATCAAGCAAATGAGGCTTGATTGAAGTTCGTAAATTGGCTTGAATTGGAAACTCAGTTCGCTGCACAGACAGAATTTGCGGAATGATTTTTAGCCTGAGGCCAGACAAGTTGGCTCCAATGGAGATGGATGGATTTTTTGAAGAACATATTTGAGCCGTGTATCACCAGTGTCTCATAATTTTACTGAACAAAATGATCAACGAGACCGGCACTCATCAGCCATGCTAGTGGCTGCATGAGGATGTACCATAGAATGTTTGTAAAGATGGACGATGGCTCCACTTCCTCCCACTTCCCAGAAATGAAGCCATCTTGGATACGAACGCTGCCATGTCAACAATGTCATTATGAGCCAGAGACTCACCTGATGGAGCTGCAATAACAAGGTCCCACGTTACACACAATCAACCAATGATGAATCAGACTCAGCTGTCAATCATGATGTTTCATCACAATTTTAAAACATCACATAACTCATAAGAACCAAACTTCTCAGAAAATACAAATAACTTGTACTTTTCAGTTTGATCCATGTCTCATCCACTGCAGAGAACCACCAGGTGGCAATCAAGACGCCTTGGCTTCCCTTTTGGGGAGCAGTCATGTCGTCCATCTGTATATAGAGTCTGGGGCTTTGAGATAAATGCTAATGCTATCATGCTCATAGAGACAATGTAAACATGCTGATGTTCTACCAGATGGGCTATAATGTCTAGCATCTTTACACTCGTAGCTCAGCATGGACGAAACACACATTTTTCACTATGATGTGTTTCTACGTGAAATGTCAGGGAATCGAACACAGTAAGCCGAGAAGAATCATAATGTCATCGAAGTGAACATTTAGCAAGCCAGGCAAGGAATATGTTGTTATATATTAAGTGTCTAGTGTCAATTAAAGCCTCATTATTGCACTGAATAAAATATACAACCATGTAGACTCACTAATAGAGCACAGTACTATCCTATCACACAAGCAACTTCCGGCACCTCATGAGCACACGAACACACACACACACAAAGACTTCATAAAGGGTGTGAGTGTGTGTCTGACTCAGAAGCAATGGACAGTGTCACCACACTCATCAGTCTACTTGATCTCCCTATGGATGATGTCACTGGCACCGAGCATGGCCGGTGGCCCACTGGACTGAGCGGGGATCAACTCTCATTATCTCCTGTCCAGATTTACACGGCTGCCATGCTCATGATTTACACAGGGGAGCATGGACGGGGAGAGGGAGGGAAGGAGCGACAGAGCATTTTCAGAAGAATCAAGCTCCTGACTACTCACTATTTAAAGAAAACTATTCTGGCTAACAGCACTCTCAGCTGCATCTGGTGCGTGTATGTGCACGTGTGTGCGGTGCTGCATTTCTCTTAAGACAACATATCCTGTCATTCTGGACAGAAACACAACTCACTTTGGAAAACTTTTGCACAATGGAAACATTCGAGGTGAAGATGCCCTTTGATTTCCGTTTATTTACCTCTTTCTCACACACAACTTACAGAGGTTCCCACGTGTGCAGATGAGTTATGAGTCATCCCTTCAGGTAGACACACAGACATACACACTCATCTGTTCACTCATGTCATGCCCTCTGCATCATCTGCCTCCTAGTTTCTCTCGTTTCTCTCTTTCTCTCTTGGTGTGTGTGCAGGTGACATCACTAATTACAGATGAAGGCCTTGTGTGCTGGAGTTGGGGCCTTGATTGACCAGCTGCCTTTAAAAGCTCTACTCCTGCTCTCAGTCGGCGCCGGACTATAGACTAAGTTTTGGTTAGTTGTCGGAGCCAAAATATCCTGAAAGATTCAAGATTCTGTAATGTCCTGTTCGCTCCTGTCTGACTTCCTCTGTCTCCCTGCCCAGGACCAGCTCCTTCCTTCCTTCCTTCCTTCCTTCCTTCCTTCCTTCCTTCCTTCCTTCCTTCCTTCCTTCCTTCCTTCCTTCCTTCCTTCCTTCCTTCCTTCCTTCCTTCCTTCCTACCTGCGTTATTGGATATCAAATAAACTATACTTGACGTTACTTCTGCCTCAGCCTCTGTCTCTGCCTCTGTGTCCGAAGCCTGGCATTAACAACTCATCCACAAACCCAGCATCCCACCGGTTCTATCAAATCAAAGCAAACATCAAACAGCCAAACTCCCCATGTGTTGGATGCAGATGTAACCCTCCTTTCCCCACTCCCCTCTTCAACTACCTTCCCCCCTCTCTCTCTCTCTCTCTGTCACCATAATGTCACAACATTGTTCCATGTGATTGGATGCCTGTGTAACGATGAACGATTGGCATCCGGCATCACCACAGGGCAGATTTCAACAGCCATACACCTGCTGCCTTTGGCGCAGACTGCCCCTGCCTGGGACTGGAGCACGGTACAGATGTAGTAGTGCTCCTGTTGTTGTATGTGTGCGTTTGTGTGTACTTTAGGAGTACTGTCTAGGGTATTGCATCATTCTCCGTCTCTTGGAATGGGCCTAATGGGCCGTGAGGAGAAAGCAGATGAAGCAGGCCCAGAGGCAGCGTACAATGTGTCTAACACCTGGTCGGCCATGTCACTGGGCGGCCATATTAGATGTGTGCGGGGTCCTTCTGTCTCTTTGTTAACTAGTAAATGCATCATGGGGGAATAGCCAGGGTGACTTTGCCTTCAGTGATATTTGAATCCAAACCAAATGCTGCCACCTGCAGACTGACTAGGTGTTATTCTAGATTTTAAACTAATTAAAAAGCCTTCTTGTATTTGCCTTATGAAACTGATGATGTCATTTCAACGGAATTTTGTTCTTTCTTTCTTAAACAGCTCAAACACTATTCCAGTTTGGTCCTGGTTGTTAATAATTAATATCAATTTGTATTTCAAACATAACTCGAGCCCTGCTACATGAAAATATCTTAAACCTACATTATGTGCACTTTGTGTTAGTGCAGCAAGCTGTGAACAAAGCACTGTTATATTAATACCTTTTAAAAGCAGAATGACCCTCAGTAGAGTGCATACCATCACCAAAGGCCTAACAGTCCACTTAAATTCTATCAAACTCCTCTTAATTGCACTCAGTCATAGTTCTCAGTCCTCTTAATGTGCCAGGTTTATTTTCATTCAGTCATGAATTATTTCCTGGGAAACTTGGGTGAAAATGTAAAAAAAATGCCGGAGCTAGCATAAAAGTTACAAAAGAATTTATGGAAGTGCATTGCAGTTGGAAGATTATTCCCATTGTTACAGCCGACCCTCCTACACACACAAAATATCGATCTTAGCAGCTTTGAACTCCCGCAGGACATTTTGCTAAAATAATTATTTGAAAGAAGAGCCAAGGCGCTAAACAATTAATGAATTCACAGCACAACAGCATGACATTTCAGTCTTGTGACCTTAATCAGCCGCGACACAGACAACATATACACTGGTGCACAAGATCCAAATCAATAAATGACCTGCGGCAGATAAGGACGAGGAAATAAGGAAGCATGAGAGGCTGGAATCAAGAAGCCTCACATAACGCTTGATGGTCCACAGAGAGAGATATTTACTTTGACGATATTGGATGAAAAAGGATGTGTCTCCGCGCTCTGACGCCTGCTGATCGAAAGTAAACACTATCACGCTGGGTTTCCCCCTGGACGCTGATTTTAGCACCACTGAACTGTTATCCTCTCAGCGCTTGTAACCACATCCCTTCTTCAGTCCCTCGCCTTCTCTGCTGCTTGAATTTGTGTCATGGCAGCTTGATGGGAATACAATGTAACTACTGCTCTCCACAGGATATAACCATTAGATTCTGCAGGGGTGGCTTACAGGGGCAAATGCTTACAGTGCGAAACCCAAGGGGCTACAAGAAAGCTGACACGGGGCTTGGCCCTGTTCATCTGCATCCGCCTCAAAATCAGAAGAGAGAGGCGTATACTGGGGGAATACCAGGCCACTGCAGTGCAGCATGTAGCAGAGGTGTTTTTTTCTTTCTTTCCAACTATGTACAACAATGCAATGGCTTCAAAAGCTTCTCAATGCTGAAGGCCAAACATTGTGGCAATCCGTAACAGAGGAAATCTTCAGGGATCCTCCATGTCCCTCTGTAGCCTAGCAACCGCAATACAGATGGTTTCTATTTTGCTCTGCAGCGTCGTATGTTATAGGTGCAAGAAGAGCGACTGCAGTTGCAGAATGACAAGACGAGACAGGAGCGAACAGCCTCAGAAATCAGGAAGGACACGTGAGAAGAGAGGAAAATAAACAAGGGGGAGCCCATATGTGCGACAGAATGTGACGCAGAGAAACGGAGAAACGGAGAGAAGGAAAACAAGAAGAATTGAAAAGACAAAAAGCAGCTGACAGAACCCAGCCGGCAAAGCCAATCATCCCGACAGACTCGCAAACTCTTTCACACAGACCTTTATCATGCACATACACAAAAAAAGCTATGTGACACACTCGCACCCTATATTGAAGACATCCGTTGCCATAGCGATAGGAGAGGAGGAGGAGGCGAGCAAGGTGACAGTGGAGTCTCCTCACTGCGTGCAAAGTGTTTTCCCTCACACTCTCTTTACTTAGAGCAGATGCGTAAAGCTTATCCGCCGTCTCCACCAGGACTGATTTAATGTGGCCCACTTCCATTCCAGATCGCAAGACGCCCCCGTGGAGCGGGGATGCTAACACTCTTCACGCTCTACCCTCGCCGCATCTGAAAATGATGATGATGCCGCTTGAAGTCGGGGGTTGAGGCATGAGGAAGGGTTTATACCCCGACAGAAAAATAAATATGACATGCTGGCCTGGTCCTCCTGGATAAACATGCTTGTGAGTCATAGGGTTGAAGTAGGAGTTTATTTGCAAATTTGATTAATACTACATCGATGTCCTCTTTTATGTCGCTATGACATCAGAGCCCCTTGCTATTCATCACAGCATGTTATGTCATTCTAAGGCCGCAAGAACCGCACAGATAAAATCACTCTCTTATGCACGTGGCCTTATTAAGGTTTAATCTCCTTGATTTGCACAAAGCACGAGCTCATGCGGAGAAGCGGCAGGTGCGTGATGAATGTGGGAATGGCGTCGGTACTATAAAAAAAAATCCCACCGCTCCCACAGACGTTCTCTCAGCATTGATAAGTGGGCCCTGTGGTTAGCAGACAGGCGTTGATTCCCAGAAGACCCACACCAACATGATAACATCAGCAGTAAGTTCCCACTCAGCCTCAAACGCATACAGTTCACTAACCTACATTAGCATGTGTCCACCCACGTATTTAGGCAGATTTACACGCTGCTATGTGGAGTCATATGGTGAGTCATGCGCTTCTGTAGATGCATGTGGCGGACATGCCCCGCCGCGTATAAATACATGTATTCAGTGCATTTGAATATAGGGACAGTCCAGTCCAGTTTATAGCCCTATTAGCCCTTACCTTCTATTCAGAGCATCTCGGTAAACAGGCTCTAACTAACAGGACAGCAGGAGTCCATCAGAGCTTTCTTTAAACACCCATGACTAAGTGGTGGTTAGGTCCAGATGGGGCCAACGCAGGTTCTTGGGGACTCTCCACTCTCTCCTGGCCGCAAACTGCTCACAGTCAGGAGAGAGTGAAGCACGACTATTTCATTATATATTTTACAAAGAATAGAATGCACTGCTAATTGAGGTGAGATGTTACGGAACTGGACCAAAACAGTGACTAGAAAAAGCTGTTCCTGCCAAGCAACACACCGTGAGCTACCATGCTTCACACCTATTCACTAATCCAAATGAGCCGTTGTCAGTGTGGCACTGCCTCTGGTCCGCTCAAGCTTTAATAGGTGAATAGGCGAGCAGCTGCAACCTCCTAAGGGGGTGTTCACACTATTCTTCTTTTTTTTTTAAATGCCACTTCCATTTTGTTTTACATTCAGGTCAGCAGGGAGATGCCATAGGCAGATTGGAGGGGAGTAGCTGAAAAGAACGAAAAGAATTGGCCCTATTTTTTGTAAAAGCACAGTGGAGCACTTTATCTGAGTGAGTGTTGGTGCTACATGGAAGCACCTGAGCCCTTAGTGAGTCAACTATTCTGCATGATGAGGCAAAGTGGTTGTTGAGGCAACCTGTTGCTTGAGCCATCAGTCAGTTTTTCGTTTAACTTACAACGGCAGAGAAATGGTCAAAGGACACACCACATAATGGACAAAACCTTGGTTTTTCCATAATATTAGTTTTGAAAAGCTTGTGTTTGCCATTATTGAAATTCTCAGAAATATTTGCTGTATCTAGTTTCTCAAATGTAAGGATTAGCTGCGGTTTTCTTTCAGATCTTTTTCTGATCAAACAATTAAAGATTAGGGTTGTTAATCCTGGAGAATTTAGTAAAAGCAAGCTAAACTTTAAAAAAAATGTAACCGATACATCCCCATCCTTCGCATCAGTGCTTGAATCCGACTTTTCTGTGACTCAATCACTAACTTCTGGCTATCGTCTGCTTTATTGTCGTATGTCTTTTCAGTGAAGTCTCTGGTCATGTGCAGTGAGAGCACAGGCAGAGTGTGAGCAGATAGGAAGGTTGGTAAGTGACAGACTGGTACGCCAGCCAATCATTTCATTCTGTCCAAATTAAATTAGTTCTTCTGTATATTACAGTCCTGCGAGGGACACCGTTTTTTTTTCATTAGAGTCTGTTTATTGATGGCTATTGGTACACAAGGAGGATTTTGACAAATAACATAATGACATAACATATTTTAACACAACTTTCTAACCCAACCTTTAATCAATAAATACCGATGATAACAACAACAATATAATTGTATGTTGATAATGGAAATAGTATCTTTAAAGTAATCCTTGGCAAAATGCATTATATTGTATATTGTTCATTCATTTGAGATTAACAATGACTTTCATCTCCATCTAATGTAGCGTTAGATTGTCTTAAAAAAAGCAAAATGAGCTATTTGTAATATTATCCTTTCATCAATGGTGCATAAAGATGAAAGGACAGTGAAAATTACCCAAACTAGGAAAAACATGCAGCAAATTAGGGTTACTTTGTTTTAAGTGAGGTCATATGAGCGAGAGAGCGAGGCCAGGTTTTGAGTTATGGTTAATGGAGGGGGCTACACCCGAACACCAAAAGAGAGAAACAGATTAAAAGTGCCTGACAATTTCTTCTCAAACATAGACAACCAGAGAAGAGTAAAAAAAAAAACAGAGAATGGGCAGCCGCGTCCTTACTGTAGATTCTCTTAACGTGATTTACGACCAGGGGTGGACTGGCCATCTGGCATACCGGGCATCGTCCCGGTGGGCCGTTGACCCAATGTGGGCCGGTCTGGTCCACTATGTTTTTTTTTTCTCTTCTTCCTCTCTAAATTCCCTCCAATTGGGCCGGCCAATTGGCTACAGAGGGCTAGCAGTGTGTTGCCAGCATCGACACATATTATTGGTCTATTGTTTGTCATTGTCAATCAATCATGGGCTGACAGTGCTGTCAATCACAACACAAACCAGGGTGGGGCGGGACCTCATGGCATTGGCGGGGGGAGTCGCGGGACGGGCTGCTACTGAGATAGAAACTTAAAATGGATAATAATATGCTGAATTGTGATATTATGGGTTATTATTGTTCAGATGATTTAGCTAAGCTAGCTAAGAGCTGCTAACGTCGTTTACTGTTGCCATAGCAACAGTAAACTTTCTGAGCTGTAAATAGAGATGCAGAATCAAGCTAATTCTTTTCAGAAGTTTTATTGTGCTTATGTGTTGATCCTTAATGGTGTGATCATGTACACTAAATGATCAATTATTCTCCATTACAGGTTGTTGTGATATATTTGAGGAGTATTTCTCCCTCCCCAGTGGACATTTGGAACCACTGTTAGAATTTGGTAAGTTTATCATGTATTTTTTAATGTATAAATTCAAAATTATAATAATTTTCAAAAGGTTTTGAAAGAAACACACATCCAAAAAGTTCTCAACTCTAGGTTCAGGACAGAGGAAAACATTTTCTTTATTTTTCAGACATTATAATGTATCCATGTCCTTCTCAGGTTGACCACTTGACATGTGAGAGCCTGAGGAGTTGTTCCCCCTCTGTCCATGTTCGAGGACTTGCTCTCTGTCTGCCTCCACTCTCTGCCTTCACTGTACCAAAGTTTGTCTGTTGAGTCTCCTCTAGTCTGGTGAGTTTATCATTTTTTATGTTTTATGAAATCATACTTAATTTGTGATGATTAGAGACATTATAACGTATCCATGTCCTTCTCAGGTTGACCACTGGACATGTGAGAGCCTGAGGAGTTGTTTTCCAGACACAGGTAGAGCTGGCAGGGGCGTCACCCTGGGCCTGCCCTTTTGGGCTGGGCTTCAGCTGCAGATCTAAAGGCTGCTTCCAGGGGCATGGGGACCTCAGCCTTTGTTTTTCTTTGCTTCTGCACCTTACAACATACATCACACCTTATTTTCACACATCCAAACACTGTTAACAGCACTGACGCGTAACATATTATACACATCCCACTACGTAGTTAGAGCTATCTTGATTTGGAGTTAAATAAATTTACATTTGGCTTGAGGTTTGTGTGTGGCCTCCCTTCTTGTTGCCATCTTTGAGCTAGGTGGTAACAGTAGTATGCATGAGAGAAGACGCCGCGAGATTTGTGGACTTCTATGTGGTGTCCGCTGATAATGTAGTGGGCTGGTCTGGACAGACAATGCCAGGGCTGAATTTTTGTCCCAATCCACCCCTGGTAGTGTCGCTGTATGAAGAGATAAAACACATTGTTTAGCAGAGTTTCCAGACTGCCTGAAAATCTGTTAGATTAGACCCTTAACACAGACTGAGTTTATGTGGAGCCGTGTATTGTGCGTTCTGGTTTAACATAAAGCCGATGGTAACGTCGCTCCTATATCTATGACGTCACAAGCCTCTGTTTCTACTTTGTTTTATTGGTGGGTGGCAACCAACGTCAAGGTGAATTACCGCCACCTACTGTTTAAATCATGTTTCACAAATATCTACATAGGCATATTAAAGGCAATAACAGACAGAATGTAGGCAAATATGGCTATGATCTAATTTGGCATCAAAGCCAGGGGTTCATTAAGATGTTTAGTGATATAGACACACACACATCATTTCAGTCACATTAACCTATTGTGAGGAGCACTTGGTCAAAATCTTGCATACTTTCAGACATTTAACACTGTTTTTAAAGATTTTGACTTCTTACTCAAACAGCTTCCTTGGATCAACCCTTTGGTAAGTAGATTATTTTCCACCTGACACTTGTTGAATTAAGCAGATTAAGTATGTTATTAATTATTAGAAAGTATGCTGTTACAACTTGAGCTTGGGATAAAAGGTTGGGAAAAGATATTTGTATGTGCCATTAGTAGTTTTATCTTCATATATATATATATCTTATTTAGGATAGTGTAATCTTATTATTATTGCGTACAATAAATATATTCATAGGAGTAGTATTAGTGATTGAAATAAGCAATATTTATTGGTTTGTAATGTATCTTTGTTTGAAGCAGTAGTTTTAGCATTGGTGGATTTTCAAGATTAAATGACTGAGCTTGATGAAACTTCTTTAAACCTTTCTGCTACATCCCTGGGAACTGGCTGTGTCAGGGCATATGTGGCTTTGTGTCTAAATCCCGTCTTTCCTATTCTCCTGACAGATTTGAGGAATCAGTATGCCTGAAAATGAGTTTGAAATCATTGGAGGGGAACTGATCAATTCCCCCACTACAACATACGAGGCACAGAAATTCCTGGGCTCTGGAACCAACGGACTGGTCATCCAATGCAGGGATGTGAGAACCAATGACACGGTGGCAATAAAAATGTTTAAAAGGAAGACAGACATTGAGTTTGCGAAGGAAGAGGAGGACATCTTAAGAGCCTTGGAGGACCTACACTCAGAATGGTTCAACGTTGTCAGATTGAACAGCTCATTCACCTACAAGAGCCATTATTGTCTGGTGTTTGAGCTCCTAGACATGGATCTGCTGAAATTCATGAAGATCAATCCGGGTAATCGCCTTCAGCTGAAGGAAATCCGCCCCATTCTGCAGCAGGTTTGTTTTTTAAACTGAAGTTCTTCCACTGACTGCTTTGTAGGGTGAAGGCTGAACGAAAAGGTGTCTGTTACAGTATTTTATTTAAATAATGATAATTACAAAGATAAGTTAAATAATGTCCTTAAAGTCTAGAGATGGTGACTTGTGGAGGATACATGGACACCTTCAGTTCTTCCAATCATGACATTCAGTGTGTACAATCACTAGTGCTATGTATGTTGGTCTATCTCCAACTATCTTATTAACCTGATCCTATAGTCGACTGTACGACTTTGGAATATCTGACTAATACTCAATTGTTTCGTTTTTGGCTGCCATCAATGAATATATGTTGTTGATGAAATGAACTCAGTACTTCATGATTGTTATCATGTTATTCCTGATTTCAGCTGGCTACATCATTGGACTTTCTGAAAAGTGCAGGGGTCGTCCATTCAGATTTAAAGCCTGAAAACATTATGATGGTGGATCATGTCAGGCAGCCACTGAAGGTTCAAGTCATTGACTTTGGCTTAGCCTGCAACAATCCTGAGGAAAAGATAGGACACACCCTCCAGACCTTGTATTACAGGTATGTAACTGACAGTACAGCTGTATACCTGGGACAGCTGTGTTTGCTAAACTAAACAATTACAATAAAAAAGTCCTGAAGTACTATATTTGTGTTTCTCGTCTTCTTCTAAGATCTCCTGAGATTCTGCAATGTGCACCTTTCGACGAGGCCATCGACGTTTGGTCGCTAGGCTGCATTGCTGCAGAATTGCTTATGGGCATGCCACTGTTCCCTGCCCAGGATGAGGACAGCTTGGTCAGTATCACCTCACTGCACTGCAAATACAACAAACAGGCCCATTTCTGCCGTGATGTTGATATATATCTATATACATGTATATATAGATATATATTTATTCATTTTTAATCGTTACACACTTGATTAGAATAGGGAGAGAGTTTTCAGTAGAAGATCACTACTTTCTACTATTTTATTAATGAGACAAACTCAGAGTCGGCGTCAGAACCAATCTAATGGGGGGGCATAGGCTCACAGCGGAGGGGCATAAATTCCCATTCAATTGACAGTGACATAAAACGAATTTTCCGCAGACCAACACACAAAACACACTAACCTCCAATCTCAAAACATGAGTGCACGTAAGACAGTCTCTCTCTCTCTATCTCTCACACACACACGCATCGGCGAAACCACACACTGAGTAGCCTACTGTGCACCGTGCGCATCGCCGAAACCACAAGTGACAAGCCTACGAATAATTAAGTAGGTAATGTTACAGTACAACTATCACCATTGCGTCAATAAATATATGATCACAGTCAATGCAGCCATGTTTCTAATAGCGCCTACACAAACACGCCCGCCCCGATCTCAAAACAAAACGTGCGCACACGCAAGTTCTCAATTCAATTCAATGAAGCTTTATTAGCATGAATGTTTTTTATCCCTCAGGTGGTAACAAATCGCCCTGTTTAGACCCAAGGGGAGAGTTACTACGCATTAAATTTTAAGGACAGGGGCGGACCCGACCCGCTGTGTTCGTTGCACGCTGCCTGAACAAGTTAACATAAACGAAAAATCACTAATTGGACCGATAACCTTGTTATCGGTCTTACCAAACATTAACTAAATATATATATATAAACGAAAAACACTCAAACAGGTTGCTTATAATATACTGTATTTACTAGGGCTGTGAAATGATTACAATTTTTAATCAAATTAATCACAGGTTTCTATGGATTAATCATGATTAATCACATTACCGATTTTTTCGGAATATTTTTGTGAAAACAAGATTTATGACATTTAACTTTTCTTTTGTGCTGCAACTCAGCAGTTCTTCAGCAGTTATCATTGCTTTTCCATATGGAACATTAATATAATCTTCATCCTAAACAGAATTCGGGCTCCTTAGCCGTTGTGTGGTTGAATAAAACTTTTTTTTTTAAAATTAAACAGAAATTATTTGAGCTTCTTAGCCATAGGATGGTTGACATTTTTTATATTTTTTGTCACACAACCATTAACCACACCATGATACAATCTAATGCCTCTAAAGGCCCTCTTAGCTACTCGGTCTTTAGCCAGTTGGTGAGGCAAACTAACTTGTTCAAATTCTCTGACAGTAAAGCTGACCGCTTCTTTTGCACAATGTGTCCGGCGAGTGAGTCTGGTTTGGCGCATTCCACTTGAACGCCCCTCGCCTACCAACACATGGTTCGCGTTGCGGTGGTTAGGCGGGTATTGCTACGGTGAAACGATAACGTCTTCTCGCAGAGTGTGCATATCACCTTGGTTTTACTGAATGTTCGATCTTCCCGTCCAGAAGGTCCTCAGGTTCATCAGAATTATCCATGTTGTTTGTTTGTTTGAATGGCAGCTGCCGTCTGACTGCATTAGAGCGGCGACTAGTGCAGAGGCGGCGGAATTGGAAGGTCCTTCTGCGCATGCGTTAAATGCGTTAAAAAAAAACAACGAATTAATCCTGTAATTTAATCATAACGCGTTAACGCGTTATTTTTCACAGCTCTAGTATTTACACAAAACACCAATCAAACCCCCGCGCTCGTGCCCGCAAACATTGGCGGACCCGTGAACATAAACTAGCTATTTACACACACTCAAACATCAATATTTTATCAATACCATCAGAAGAGTTGAAGGCGGCGAGTGTTGGCACTGAACCTCCTCAAGACAGTGTCTTTCCACTCAGTTGTACATTTTCTCGTAAGGTCTTTTTCAAACGCCAGCTGAACCAACTGGGCCTTTCGTTTGTGCAGCATTGTGCGTCTGTGGTCCGAAAAAACGTTTCGTAGAGTCGAGAATGAGTTCTCGCACATTGCTGTGGAGGCACCGAAAGTTAATGCGTGCTTGAAAGCAGTCAGTACACTGGGCATTGCCACGAGAGTTGTGTGGTACTGTGAGAGAATGTACTTTGTGGTCCAAATCCCCTCCTCGATTGGCTGTGATTCTTTTTGCGTCCTGAAAAACTGTTTTGCAACTTCATACTCTGCCTCAATTATAGGCGATTGTGACAGGTCCATGATATGCTTAACAGCTGTAGCATCTAGAAATGTATTGCTGTTTGGATCGAGTGCAGCAAGTGACCTAGCCAGTTGAGTGTTGCGTTCACTAAATCTCTGATCCATTTCTCCAACAACTGAATCGACAATGCTGTAGTACAGTCTCTTGAGTTCTGTTTTCCTGTCATCATTCCTCTGTCCTGTAGTTCCCTCAACCACATACCCTTCCATATTCGTGTTGGTTGTGCGTTTCCGTTTGAGGGTTTCAGTTTGTATCAGCGATGCCCTGGCAGCCTTGGCAATGTCCCACACCTTGTCAAACTCCTCATCACAACGTAGTTTCCGTACACATTCTTTTGAACTAGCCACAACACTCAAACCTGTCAATAAGTCAACATCCTCGCTTTGTAGAATTTTGTTTGCTGGGTCAAGCAGGGCAAGCACTCTGTGCACTACGTTTGCAATGAATGGAAAGTTGGGCTCGGTCATCTCTCGCAGCAGGCCCACAGCCTCCATTCGTAGCTGTGCACCATGAACCCGCACAGCGTCGATCTCAGTCAGAAGAGATGTGATGTCGTCAAAGGATTTTAGAATTACAGACACGGTGGCAAGGTGCCCTGTCCACCTCTGTTCTAGAAGGCGTTTAAGACGCTCACCCTGGTAGTGCACAGCAATTGTGGGCTTCTTGCAGAATTTGTACAACGTGTTACACACATTAAAAAAGTCCACTACAGCTGCCTCAGCTGACATCGCATGTACTACGACCAAATGTAGCTGATGGTTCAGACAGTGGACATAAGGTATCTCACGGTCCAGTTTCTGTTGCAGTAGCTTCTGCATGCCACCGTGCTTCCCTGACATCAATGAAGCCCCATCATACACCTGGCTGAGAATCTTTGATGAGTCCAAACCAACATTGTTTAGCTCAGCTAAGACTGTGTCTGTCAATGTTCGTGCATCACCTGTGTCAGCAGTCGCGATGGTTACCAGGCGCTCTGTCACTTCAAATGACTTGTTTACAAAGCGAATGACAACAGATATATTTTCGCATCCCGTGGGGTCTCGTGTTCCGTCCACTTTAAATGTGTAATGTGAGTCGCATACTTCTTCCACTATAGCCTCAGTCACCACACTGCTAAGTGTATTTATAAGTTCATTCTGCATGTCGTGACAAGTGTCTGTGGCGTTTCGAGGGATCGTTTTCACTATGTCAGCCAATTCTGGGTCCTTTTTAATTGTGTAGTCCAATAAGGACAGGAAAAGACCACTTCCCCCCTCAGACATGTCACCAAAAGCATCTAGCTTCCCTCGTAAAGGCAACTGGTTTTCTCCCAGAAACCCGACAACATCCACGAGAGATGAGACGTACCTGTTCTTTCGTAGCTGGTCTGTGTTGATAAGTGTCGAAATCTCCTTTCCGGTATTGATACGTCTCTGTCGCTCCTTCCACATGGTGTAGCTAGAGAGATGTTCCTTTGACGTTTCATGTTTATGAAAACCCCTGTCTCTCTCCATGGCATTTTTCCAGTTACGGTATCCAACGCTCACAAAAACATCCAGTTTCAGGGTGGTGGTAGTGATAAAATTCCGACAGCAAAAACAAAATGCTGCATCAGCCTTTGCACTGTACTCCAGCCAGTCTCTGTTGTGAAACCAAGTGGCTACAAATGAGCGTTTCCTACCGCAAAAAATGCTGGCAGGGTATGACCGCAAAACAATTTGTTTGGGTTTTTCAGTCCCGAGTTCGTCTGATGTTATGCCAGGTTGTGGATGGCTAACCACGTTAGCTTCTGTTAGCCTTCTTTCGCTGCTAAAATTACCAGCAGGAACAGGTGCACCGGCTTCTTGGCTCCTCGCCGAAAGCTCTTCAGAGGTGTTTGGATTTATTTCTCCGACATTAGATGTTGGATGAGGCCGTGAAGAAGGTGCCCCACCATTTTGTGTTTAACGTCCCTGACCCAACTTCCGCTCTGACTACAGCTGTCAACTCAACCGTGACGCAATTGTAATAAAAAATTCAAACACACCAATCAACAATCACACACACACACACACTTCTTTTAGGATTATTTTTGTTTGATTTCGTGTAATAATAGCCTATATAGCCTATTTATAAAGGAAAACGTCTGACTTTTACTATAATAAAAATAATTAATTAATACAACACAGGGCATGACTTGAGAGGGGCACAGTAAGGCTGTTGGGGGGGCGTGGCCCGCGAATGCCCCCCCATAACGCCGACACTGGACAAACTAGAGACACTTCATCCATATGCCTCAGTAATATAAGGGCACCTGATGTACCTGATCAACACTGATGAGTTTGCAAACTTGAACTAAACTAATTCTCCCGACATTGTGTTTTCTCCACAGATGAGGCTAATTAGGTTAAGGAAGGATCTGCATGAGAGATCCCTCACTCCATACTGGTTCTGGCCAATACACCTGATGGAAAGCAGATTTATGGTAAGAGATTAGTTAGCAGCACTTAGCTGTGTCTATAGCTCACTATTATAGTGTCTTTCCTTCAGTCTGTGTTTCTTTTCCCTTGTCATCCACTGCCTCGGGAGCAAACGATCTCAATGAAACTATTCTTCATTTCAGTCAATAGTTTCAATTCTCGTTTGTGATCAACAGCCTGGATGAATTTATAATGGCACAACATACCTTTTGAAAAACATTTGGCTTCATAATCCAAACACATGTAACAAACAATGTTTTTTTCTCATCCTGTTAAAGCAGATTAATCAGTCCTCGGGAGAAGACGCCGAAGCTGAACACTGTGACCTGGAGAGCTTTAACGATCTTCTGGCACAGATGCTTATGACGAATCGGTTTGAAAGAATTGACCCCAGACTAATTCTGCAGCATCCTTTCTTGTCGATGAGCCACCTTAAGGGACGGTTCAAAAACAGCCTCTAGTGAGTATGTGCTTAAACGGTCTGTTTAAATCTGTGCTGACAGATAAAGGTAAAACAACAAAATTTGATGAAAGGAGACTAAGGTGTTTGGCCCAGCAACTTAATTTGTCTTCCAGTACGAAATCGTCTGAGGGTCTGATGGACATCTGCGAGGAACAGAGCTATGGCTATGGAGAACATGTAGACCACACAGTCCTGCAAATGTCGTCGAACGAGGAATCCTCCAGCAGCACTGCCGGCCCAGCCATGGAGGGCAGCCCTGCTGGGATGATAGGGGAGCAGCTTTCCTATTCCTTCTTGAAGAACTTCAGCAGTCGGAAAAAAGAAGAAATTACCTCAAAACTGAAAGCCGGGCACGTGTCTTCAGACTTTAGGGAAGTGCAGTGACCACTCCCCTGGATGCTTTTGTCTATTTAAAAATGTTTTAACAACGAGGACGTCCCGTGAAGGCGGGGCCGTCGCTCGTCCAATTGCACGTCTCCGCTCGGCGTGCCCCGCGTTGCTAAAATCCCCTCGTATATTTTTTCATCAACTCATGCTGCATCGCATGTGGTTAGCTAACACACTGTCACTGGTGTGTATCGAAAGAGGGGGACCAGAGAATATCTGCTTCTTACATAATATAAAAATCAATGTTCAGGTTTCTTCAATAAGCTTCTTCAGCCAGGGAAAAATTTACATTACCAGATATTGGTGTGTTTGTGTTTTTCATTAAACAAGATAGCAAAGCAATTGTTTTCAAAGCAATTAATAAATTGAATTTTTGTTCAAGTAGTCCCTTAATCTATCAATTATTTTTCAGTTTCTTTTTTGAAATAATTTTTGGTTAGTGGATTAATCCGTCGTTATCCTAGCAATCAAAAACCATAACTTCCACAGTTAATGTTTTAATCGGGTTAAATGCCTGAAAAAGTTATAGGCCATTATTTCGAGATCTTGAATCAGCATATATGTGGGTACCTGGGACTGCGCACCTGCTATATTAAACTGCAGTACTGAGCTGTACCTAATAAATTGGTAACTACGTGTATTCTGTCGCCCTCAGTAACAGGTGGAGGACCTGGTAAAAAAAATGGATTTGCATCAGCGTTTCACAGATGGTTCACTTTTGGGTTCACGTTTAGAGGCTCAGACATCAATTTTGCCGGGAGAAAGACGTAAAAGATGTTGAGGCTCATCTCCATTAGTCTGTCGTCCCTTCGGAGACAGCGCACTGAGATTGATGGCCTGGCGAGAATAAACAGCTGGAACTTATGGGGAGCGGTCTGTCTGTGTCAGGACCAGCCTTGAATTCCCAAGGATAAAAGTGGCGCAAATGTGGCTGGTTAAGGCCAAAAAGATGCAGTGATACATGAGTCTGTCTTCTAATTCACAACGTGACCCTGGGATATTATATTAACTCTCAGACAAGTGGCTAGGACGATGGCCAACCACCTTTACATGGAACAGAGTTTAACACAACAGCTGTGTATGAGTGCAAAACCATAACATACAACATTGATGTGTGAATCTGCATTGGATTAAACCAAAGAGCTGAGATGACTCATAAAATACAGACATGTAAACATCACTCCATGGCTGCAGAAAAAAGGAATGGAGTCTAAATCATAGTGACAAGGCTGTAGGGAATAACTCCGTCCAATCAAACAACACTTGCTTGGGAGGTGTTTGCATTTTTCCCACGATGCCTCTGGTTTACGTCAAGCCACCATACACCGGCGGTCTCTGGCCCAGGGTGATTTAATTAATGTCAAGCACATCGAATCTCATATGTGGAACATGCCTGGAGTTTGGTAGTTGATCAGCATCTGTGGCCCCCGTAACGAAATACGATTCCAGTCAATGCTGTTATGGCTTAAAGGTCCTGCACCTAATCAACAGCAGTAATGGCATGATGGTACTGTGTGTGTGTGTGTGTGTGTGTGTGTGTGTGTGTGTGTGTGTGTGATCCAAGAAGAAACTTGGAAATTTGGCCTTTCTATATGAGCTGACAGAGCAGACGTATAACGGAAAATGTCATTGAGCTCTAGGACACAGCATGCCAACTTAAACCTACCACCTGCACCCATTGGGCGGCACTAGCTGTCAATCACACAGTGTCTGCATCACATTGCATACAGTGAGAGTTTATGTTCTATTCATGTCATAATAATCTACTCCTCAGCGACTCTGATGTGACTCTCCGGCTCCTTTACCCTCCAACCCTCGCTGGCGATTTTAGCAGCCTTCAGCTGACCGTGAAAGTAATTTCTGGTCTGCAACAATTTTGACTTCAAAGAGTCGCTCTCTTCCTGCCTCTTCTTTTCTTTTTCCTTCAGCTCCTTGTTAATCCTACTCTTCCCCGTTTCCCACCCTCTCTGTGCCAGTTGTGCAGGACTCAAGTCATTTCTGGCCCACCAGGCTCTTCTTTTCCCTCTGTCCATTTTTTTTTTTTGCTCGTCATCATTTTCAGAAACGCCTAACGCTGCACCAGCTCAATTTTCGCGAACTCCATCTCTTTAATTAAAATAAATAATAGTTAACAGGGTTGATAAATGGTTAATAACCAGTGAGTTGCTGTGTGTCTGCCAGGTTTGGAATTTTGTGCGTAGGGATGTTACCGATGTGTGTCCACTTTGGTCTTCTTCTAAAAAAGTGCTCCATTGATTTGCTTTGTAATATTAAAACAGTTTTTTTTAAAAGCCTCAATGCAGCAGAACCAGAGATAGTCTTAAGTTATTCCACACAGTTGTTTTACTCCATGTTAAAGGTGAGAAATGTGACCTTCAATTTTATTTCACAGTGGGCTTTTTCCGTTCTCTTTGTGGTGATATTTCTGGTAATACATGATGGGTAAGGTGAGCCTGACCCTCTGATAATAACTACTTGCTACTTACACCCAAGAAACAGATGAACAAAGAAAAGGCACATCTTAGTGATGGGTTCACAACCTCACGGATGCCCAACTTATTCTGACAGGCACGGCACAAAGAATTTCCATCTTGTCCCTGTTCTATTCATTAAGAAAATCCTGCCTGAGGCCCAGTGAGAGAACTGTCTTATAGATACTTGAATTCTGAGAGTCCTTGTGGTAATTTTCAAGTATGCAGCCATTTAAAATGTTCATTAATGCCAATACAATGCCTGAGTATCTGTAATAGACGAGATGTGTCAGGCCCTAAACGTTCAAGTTTGCAGCCGGAATGATAGAATCGCAAACTTTCTAAAAGCCCATTAAACACATTTAGAGCCTGCGTCATATGCCTGCTAAGGAAAAAAGACCAATGCCCATCTGTACAGTGCATCTGTTTCCTGAAATCACTCAGATAGTTCGGAGAGCTGACACTGTGATGCCCCATTGTCATTCACAGAGCCTGGTTCACTCTGGCATTTGAACAGCTAATTGAGTGTCGTCCTCGTCTCACAACTCTCCATCCAATCCTCCTGAGAGCCAAACTGGCGCCATATGACACTTTAAACATTCACACAGCAGCCAACACTCATTGTTTCTGTGAAGATATAGTGGAGTGCATGTTTCCTGAGCAGAGAAGGAAGCAAAGTCACAGTTTCTCTCCAAGCGTCTCTGTTCTTTGTTTTGGTAGCTAATTCGGCTTATTTGCATACTAATGCATGTGAGACCTTCCCAGTGAAACCATCGGGCCTTCTTATATAACTATAAAGTGAGATCTCGGAGTCTATATCAAGCCTTCAGTCGAAATTGACCTTAGAGAATTTCCTCTAAGGGAAGGCTATGAAAGAGAAAAGACCAGAATAAATATTTGTTTTTATAAAATAGAGAATCCAGGGTTTATCGGGGTGGGGCTCAGTTTGGTCCCCGACAGTTCCCCCCCACCAACGCTCTTAATCAAGATTAAAGACTCGAGATTCTTTACTGTCACATCCAAAGTAAAAAAAAAAATAGGCATTACACTCTACGATGAAATATTTACTTAGCTCCTTTCTGAATTCATTATTATGTGTGACTTCCTATAGAGTGTAAGCACGGTAAATTAAGTTGATTAGCTTTTACCCCTGTTAGTTAATTTGCTGTTACCTAAGAATTATTATGGTTCGGGTGCTCCCTTTTTTCTGTTGTGCTTCTCATTGTGTGTTTAGGGAGCACTTTCACTTTCGGGATGAGAACAGAAGTGGGGGTGATAAAGTTTTCCTCTGATCTGAAATGCTGGTGCTCACAGGAGTGTCATCATTTTTCTAAATTAGCAAATAAAAAAAACATCTTTTAACCAGACGGTGTAACAGGGGTAAATGTTTTTAAATGACCTTCTGGATGCAGGGCTGTGTGATGTCAAAATAACAGAAGAGGCACAAATTGCTTGTTGAGCATTATTTCCTCCTCACTCCTGATCTGGTTCACTCTCAGACAGTTAGAAACAAAAAATTCACACACAAGAGCTGTACAACGTACACAACTCTTAGTGGCTCTTAAAATGTCATCTAGGACATCTGAGGTGTTTGCATCAATGCCGCAGAAACACTATGATTCCCATTAACAATCAGTCTTAAGCCTGCCTCTCTATACCTGTTAGCAAACACTGGTCAATTCCAAAACTGACTGTGGCATACTCCTCAAACACACATGGCATTCAGGCAGGCTGGGTCCTGATTGTATTTTACATGAACGATGCTTAATATTCAAAGTGTGTTAATCTATAGTCCTGTGTGTAGGTGATAATGCCAGACATGTGCTGCTCAGTGGGTCTCACAGCGGCACCACCTGGCCTAATGACCCCCCCCACCTCTATTAGTCAGCAGGTCTCTGGATCGACCTGCTACCCATCAGCTGTAAGGAGGAGGGTTGAGTGGCTCCAGTTGTGGATGGATTTGTGTCTTTTTTTTCCTCTAACACACACAGACCTGCAGGTGTTAGCTCGCAACCACATCATATCAAAGGTGTCACATTGCTACCGAGCCCACATGGGGAAGGTGCAAATGTGAACATTGTTTTTGTGCCTGAAGGACCCACACTACACTTGTTGAAAGGGGTTGTGTTTTTTAAAGAACATTTCTCACAAGGGGCACCGTCGCGTTAATTCAACTTTTTTCAACGTTTGCATCTGAATGCTCTCGATATGCATTTTGTTGGGAAACCACAATCATGCCACAGTCATTTGATGAAAATATGGCAACGTGTCACGGACGTGTCACATTGATGATTTATCTGCAGCTATTAATAGGAGCTGTGAGGGGAGTGGGTGTAATTGCATTCTGGTGATGACTGACTGTGTAATGCGGTGAGCAATATAAGTAGATGGCAGTGAAGTGCAGGGCATTTGGTCACTTCAAGGATAACACTTCCTCTCTGATCAGTTACTAAATATCTGCAGTAAGAAACAGCTTCACACTTCCAAGTGACAAAAACTTGTTTAATCACGACCCCCTCTCCTCCTCTGCCCTATCCTGCCTCTTTATTCCAGTTGGTCCTGACTGAAAAAGCTCAAGGAAAGACTCCAAGTCATTCAGTTTGGAGTGTGACAGAGACATCAGCTGTGATTCACCAACTGTACCCAGCAATTTGGTGAACTGCAGAGCACAAACAGGAGCCAGCTATTCAGCCTATCCAGTGATTGCTGGTGTCAGGAAAGAAAAAACATGATGCGGCAATCATGTTGCAGTTACTCCGCAATCAATTACTCATAATTGATTAATTATTACAATACACCCAGCTCCTTCAAAGGTGCTGTTGAATAAATCCAAATCCTCCACACACAATAATCAACCAGCCATCAGTTTGGACTCATTCAATGACCGTCTACGGATAGCTCAGTCTCACAGTACAGTAAAGCTCTGGGGTTAACACTGAGAAATGTTTGTTCCAGCCTGACAGGCATGACAGGCCCGAGTCGGGTTTGGAAAAAAAAGGATGAAATGATATTCAGTTTGGTCATGTTGGCCGGGCTGTCTACCTCACTGTTTACACTGCACGGGCCGGTACCGGGAGATAATATCAGACTTGTGTCAGGTTTGGATACAAGGCCCAGAGTACCTGTAGAGTTCTGTTCAGGCTTGGCTAGTTAATTGCAGGCTACACTCCAGTTTACAACAACTCAGATTAAAACCTGGTTATGCTGGCTCAATACTTTAGTTTATCATGTTAGCTAAGTATTATGTACAGTAACAAAGTACAATACTCAATTGTGTATTAGGTAAAGCTTGTTGGAGTTGCTGGTGCAAAAGGCAGATTAGTTGTTTTGCACACCCCTGCAGCTGTTTAATAAAAAACTTGAAAACACAAAAAAAACTGTGAACAGACAAAATGGCTTCATCACCACATCGGGTTTAACCCCTCATGATGCTGCTTTCACAATTGTTACTTAGCTCGTAAAAGGAGCGAGTGACTATGCAAAACAGCAAAACATGAAGAGAGTACCATAACCTCACAATATGACAAACACGCGTTTTGGTTACATATATTCATCTTGGGTCTGCAACAAAATCTAATGCCCTTTTAATGCATCATTTCTATGCTGTATATGCAATGTGAATAATAAACCATGTGAATAATGCCAGGCTAGTGCATATATGAAAATCTTTGACTGTGGCAAAATGCAGCCAATGCGCATTTGCCTTTGACCTCACCACATCAGGTCTAATCCTGTCTTGCTTGACACAATGCACATGCTAATTTCACAACAGGTCAGTGCATCACATGACCGAACTAAGTGATGTGGCCGCAGCGCCCGTACCTCTCATTAGCGAGCAAGAGTCTGGTCAGAACCCTGGTGCTTCAAACAGCCCTCAGATGGTCTGTAATGTATTGACTGTGTTTTTAATGCCGGGTTTGTGAAGGCATGGGCAGACAGAGAGACACCAGCAAGACTTGTGAGAGAATACATTAATACCATTAAAGAGATCAGGATGGTGTATTTGTGTAGTTCAGTGTCTGATGGTGCCAAACTGCACACTTTCAGAGAGAGAGAGAGAGAGAGAGAGAGATGTTCGGAGAGAATTTACAGCACCAAAAAAATCCACACTGGATTCTTTAAAGATGACCGGAGGAGTGTTAAAGTTTGGATGCGCTCATACTGCAGAAGAAAAATCACAGAGTAAACAAATGGGAATGAGAGGCTCAGGATCCGGATGAGAAAATGTGTGCGTGTACCTCTGTGAACGGGGGCGGACAAGAGAGAGCAAGCACAGAGTAAATTGGGAGGGGTAAGAGAAAGAGCAAAAGTACTCCAGACAGCATTTTGGTCAGGGTACAGATCCATAGGGTCTGTGTGTTCACACTGTATGTACACAGAAGTTTGTGTCCTGGCATAACCGAGGATTTGGCACAAGCTGCTGAAAAATCTGCACCTGAAAACCCCTGAGTCCCTGCACCGAGAAAACACACTGTCTCTCTGTAGTGCCCTGCCAATGATTACTTAGTCATTTAAACTGGTTACAACTGTGATGAACGATCCTGGATCTTTATCAGATGTTTGAATTTTGGTTTGTGCAGAGACAAACACTGCAGGTAAACATCAAGCACGGAGGACTGGGTTCCCAAAAGACCCAGCACCAAAGACAAATGAAATGATTCAAATCGACTTATCGCCAGTAACCCTAGTAAACATGGCTGATTGGACTGGGCTGTTTGTTTGGCCTGTGTTGATGCTGGTCGCAGTTTTCTTTCTGAAAAACTGTAACACCGCTGCTGCGCAAAGAGCTGCATGTCCGGATGTGACACTGCACTTCCCTGAATGTTTTTTGAGATATGCAAGTCACAGACAGATTTGTTGAATCATTCGATTATATAAAGATGAAGTTCAATTGTGTTGAATCAATCGACGTATGAAGCAAAACAAAACCTTTACAGCCGCCACTGCCATTGTCCTCACTCGTCTGCTGATGGCACTTGACAGATGTGAAATCTCGCTCACCAGGTCTCACTACCCCCCCCCCCCCCCCCACACACACACTCTCTCTCTCTCTCTCCATCTCAAAACCTCCATTTTCCCTCTGATTGCGCAGTCTCGCCTTTGACCTGCAGGTGCATCCACTGCGTCCACAGCACATATCAGAAGTCCTGACTATTTCCCTCAGGTCGCAGCGTCTCCACCCTCTGTGATGGCAATGTAAAGTAAAGCAGGATTGATAGAACTCCCGGCCTTATATACCAAACCTCCTGTGAAACAAATGGTAAAGGTCCCAATACTCAATCACAGTTCATGTTGTGTCACTTTACCAGAGAGCTGTGTATGGATGGAGCGATGATTCTGAGGCACTCGACAGGGGGAGGGTTGCATCATGTGGATAGACGGCCGTTGAGCAGTAAAATTACTTACTGTGATATATCTAGAAACAGTAAACTACACACGCTGGAAAGGTTTATGTGCAAAGGGACCAAGCTGTGCTGTTATGCACATCATTGTGGATCGTTATGTACAATTTACAGTTATATACAGTAATATATATCATCAAAAAAGGGTCAAGACTTTTGGATTTCTTAGTGGATCTTTTGTTGGACTCATTATAGCTTTTGGACTTGGATTAGACTCAGTTTATTACTTCCTGTTTTATTTTGTACTAACCTGTGTTTCTTGTTTCAGAAAATTTCACTTCCTGTCTTTATCTGCATCCATGCCCTTCGTTAATAACCTGCCCCAGCCTGATAAGTTTGACCTATGTATAGATAACTCTGTGCATTTAGTCTCTCTTTGATAAGTGACCTTCCTGACTCCCAATCTGTCCACCCTACTTTTCAGGCAAATTAAAGACTGTGGATCTGAGCTCATGTGGCATCTGCATTTTGGTTCTCACATGATGAACAGCAGCTGTCCCACATATTCCGAGCTTTGTGTGACACAAGCCAAATTCTTTATTAAATGTCAAAGCGGAAACAGAGATATTTTACAGAACTGGTTGTAAAGACAGATACAACATGCAGAGAGAAATGATCATTATTAATATAGCTTCATGTTAATTTACATATTGACCTATTCTGCACACTTGTTTTGGAGACATATCTGTGACAGCACCAAACACATCACCAACTTGATAAATTAGTTCCAAGGGCCATTTGAGCGCTTCTTACAAAGACAATTGCTTTATCAAAGAGAACCCCACCCTGATACAAAGACCTAAAACCTTCTACACCCAATACACCATTAAAAATACATTTACAGTGTTAAACATGGACAGTGACATCTGCTGACCAGAATCCACAATGCAACCGAGGAGCATATCAAAGCCCTTATGTCCGAAGAGCTATTACATTATAATACCATCTTTATTTTTAGGGCCTGAGCACTCACAGTGCGAGGAGCCTATTGCTTTTGTTTTGATTATTTAAAAATGTTATTAAAACATATTTTGTATAAACTGTATTGCTCAATTTATGAATATTTCATAATATTTTCAACCTTTTATCCATATGTGTTCTTAAGCCTGTGATGGGTGGGGAAGGAAATGGTGATTTCCAGTTTTCAACATACTTGCTTTTTGTTCTGGAGAGATGACTAACTCATATGTTTTTGTATCTTTTCTTATTGAGTAAAAACAGTGAAACTCAATACAATGTATTATATAACATAGAAAATGTGACACTCTTCAGACTACATGTAAATATGTATGTTTGTTCGTATACTTTGCAGAAATACCAGAAATTATTTACTGAGCATTGAATATGTTAATATTCTATTTGCCAATGAATGCAGCAAAGGAAATCAGTCTATTAATGTGGTAACTTGAGTTTTGATAAGGAGCAAATAGCCCAATGGATTAACCCAAACTGGGTCACTCACAATGATTATGCACAGTGAATGACGGGGATTAGGTGAAAACAAGGTGACAAATTAGCCCTATTTTTTTTTAATGGTATTGCACCGTACTGCTCATGCCCTCTCCGAAAACAAATCAATACGTTTTACTGGGACCTGGAAATCGTTAAGAGTCATAATCAAACTCTCATGTGTGATTATAATGAGAGTGAGTCTGTATTTGGCATCACACTGTGTGAAGTGGCCTCAGAGGAAACTTGAAGTGATGCAGGGAGAAGTCCCTGAGAGAGGGTGGAAGCAAAATAAGCTGCACTGTTGCGGCATCCCTCCACCCACACTCCTGCTCGCTCACACATCCCCATCTAGTCCTCTCTGCGGGAGGATGCGTGAGTATGTGTTTGTGCGTGTGCGCCTTTGTGTACACTTTACTTCTGTGTACGTTTCCTGCTCGTCGTCTCCATCATTCACCTCTCTCATTCTATTCCCCGCTCTTTTGTTCATTCTCTCTGTCCCTCCCACCTTGTTTTGATATCTCTTTTTCTTTTCTCTCCCACTCGCTCTCAGTCAGAATAAAACGTGCATGTGCACCCATCTACACACCCACGCAGGAAGTTGGCACCGCCGAGCCGCCCGACAAGCCGGTTTGGCGTGGGGTTATGCAAAGAAATACAAAAAATCGGTATGGCACCACTGCCTAATGGTGTCTCCATGGCAACTAAAGGAGCAAGGTCCTGTGATGTGGTGTCAAACAGACAGGATTTTAAACCTTGTTGCAAAGAAAGGAACTGTGTTTAGTGGTGATGGTGTGATGGGATAAGTCCTGACACTCTTGCTACATGACAATATTCATCAATGCATGATGTTGTGTCAGGAAGTGCAGCTCCTACCAATACAATTCTACTCTAATGACATAATATATAATATCCCTATGCACTTTTACTTCTTCTAAGGAACAGAAAGAAATGAGAAATCTTATTCTACAGTTTTATCAAATCTTTGATATCGTGAATCATCTTCTGATTTTTTTTTTAAGCAACGGATTAGGAGTAAATCAATCGAACCCAAGCATCCAGGTGGCTGCAAAGCTGCATCACACCCTGGTTGTTTTGAGCATCATTTCATATAACTTCTTCCAGATTCAGCCGAATATCTTCAATGTCTTTGAAAACTTTTGGATACCCACGAGGACTGAAAATAGAGAACTGTAGGGTTTGGAGTTTGTGAGCCTGATCCTCTGGAACCTCAACAACCAAATGTCTTTTGCCCCAACAGTAGAACATTTATTACAAAAAGTGAACGCTGATATTTGAAATCTACTTTAGGTTGTAATAATCAGATATCCTCCCTTGATTAGTCAACATTTTGAGTAAATGTTAAAAGGAAGCTGGGAAGCTTAGCTTACCATAAAATATTAGAAATAGATGGAAAAAACCAGCCAACCTCTATAGCTCGTTGTTCAAAGAATGAATCAATTGTCCCGTCTTAGTCTCTGTAAGTTAAATGTTGAATTACTCCTTTGAAACAGGACTGAATGGTTTGTGTGTGATGGTTCGACATTGTGGGAAATGGGCTTTGGAAATAAAACAGTTTTGTCACACTATGTGTACGCAGCCACACTGCAGAAAGGAAGTGGAACGCAAAACACACGTGTGAACCTGTTACACTAGCAAAAGGTAACGGTAGAATGGTGGCGTGCCTGAGGGAACAGCAGTTTATCATCCTGTGACTTGGTGGTTAGCAGAGGCGTGAAGGTGTGTCAACAAGCTGCTGGTGGAGGTAAAGGGAGAGAGAATCGCAGCTCATTGGAGTCTAACTTTCTGGAAGCAAAGGAGGTTGTTTAGTTTTCGGTGCATGAGACTTTTGGCTTTAATTCTTGACCTGTGGCTCAGAGGCTGAGCTCTGGCACCTGCTCAGGCTGCATTCAAACTAACTAACTGGCCAGAAAAGAGGAGAGAGAGAAGATGAAGAGAGAGAGGAAGCCTGAGGAAAAAAGAAGAGGGGACTTTGTTCTCTTGTATTTCTTTTGGGTTCGGTTCAGGATTCTCCATAGGGAGGGAAGCTTGTTCTGAAGAGGAGACTGTTCAAAGCCTTTCTAGCATTCTGCAGGTTTCAGTGTTTTCTAAAAGGAGAGAGGCTGATGGAGTCAGTCGGACACTGATTGGAGGCTAAAAACATGAACCCAGCAGACAGACTGTGCACTGACATTTCTTCAGCCTCACATAAAACACAATTAAAAAAAAACCGCACACACATGCTGCAAACTGACACATCTGACACCAGCTACTGACCATCTCCAGGGAGAGGACGCACATTGGAACAACATGTACTGACCGGGGATTTCTTATAACAAGCCGGGCCACCATCTGTGTGTCCAACAGCTCGTGCACTCATCCAGAGCCGTGGCACATTATTCTCAGTCCAAAAATAAGAAAGTGCCCTGCCATAGCCTTCATCCATGTCAGCTGCTGAAACAATGATCCATGACAAATTAAATTCTTTCAGATTAAGCCGTCAGCCCGTTTCTATCTCATTCAGTCAAACACGTTCCTTCCCTGCAAAGTTCCTGCAGCTGCGTTGCAACAGAAATAAAGAATTTGTGTCTCTTTACATAAGGAGCACATTTTCAGAGTCACTCCGCCGTCGTTCCAGTAGACGCTCCTCGTTGGCCTGTGGAAACATGCGTCCTTAATCTTTGCAAATCAACGTGAGTGGGCCGCGAACCACGAAACCGGGAGCGCTGCAAACAGGATTTGTTACCCTGACGACGCAAACAGACCTGTATCCACGTCAACCGCATTTTCAAAAACCAATTAACTATCTGGAAACCTTCACAAGACGCGTGACCCAAGGCGTCTTGCGCAAATTGAATATATAGCTCCTTGTCATAGTCATTACAGATTTCTCCACCGCACGTATAATTCATGTGAAGTGATGTAGATTGGTATTGCGAGGTGCTGACGGCAATATTCTGTACGGGGTCTCACAGCTGCAGCTGCATGTCGAGATGGGAAGGAAGGATGGTGACACTTTGGGCTGTTTTGGTCGTCGAAGAGCGTCAGCGTTTGAGTGTTCATGACCGTGCCATCAGAAGCTGTCCATTGTCCCAGATAGCCAACGTGAGCTGCCAACACCGCTCAGAACGCTTCTTCCATCTGTGCATTACTTAATATGTGTGTGTGTGTGTGTGTGTGTGTGTGTGTTAGTGTGCATGTATGTGTACATATCAATGTTGTCCTTCATTTGCTACTCTTGGGAAAAACAGGCATCAAACGGAAGTGGAATAAGCCAGACAGCCAAACCGAACATGACACACAGATTACATGCTAATCGACCAAAGGAAAACACATTATGTAATCAACCTGTTCGCCACGTGTCAAATCCAGCCGCCACTCGAGAGTAACCCATCTCGCTAAAAGTAAATGTGACAGTGTCGTGTTCCGCAGACCAAGCTGTATATGTCTCAGTCCTGGCTCATACCGATTCATTGTCAGTCAGCCAGGTTCATGTGCACTCCGTATATCTACATAAGGTAGCTTGAGATTCAAAACAAAAACAAATATTATTGTTGCCTGGTGGTGTCATCAAGTTACAAGCCAAGCTGGCAGATGTGGTTAATTCGGATACTACTGCAAAAGCAAAGCTCCAATGATCGGTGCGGTTGCCTGCTATTATCATCACACTTGCATGAGGCCATGAGTGAAAACAGTATGTGGAGTGAAAATCAGAGGGTGTGGTGATAAAGCTCGGTCTCGCCCCGCTTGTTTGATGTCTTTGGCAGGTGGGCCAATCACAGCACAAAATGGTTTTAGAGGAAGAATATAATATTTGAATGGTTGAATTTCTACCCATGCACCAGACCATGAAATATGTGTTTAATGGTTTAGCTTTCAGATAAGTCAATTACAGAACATGTTTACACATCATTATACCAGACCGAATCATAGCCTGGCAAAATATGTGATAAATTATTAAACAGTTTCTCCTTTCTCTATAAAGAGGTGTTGAGGATAATATAATTTTTTATGTTGATGTTTTTGGCCATCGGCTAAATTAGATATAAAATCTAATTTGTTCATTATAACATTTTTATAGCTATTAAATTTGGCGAAATAGATGCTACATATATAAAAATCTGCTAAATCACGTGTCCGTCTGTTGCATTTATCTGTACCACTCATCTCCTGAGGGTCACACAACACAACCAAATACTCACAACACAACACTCACATCTCTAGTGTATCACAGAGCAAGTGGACAACCAAAGGATTCACGCTCACATTCACACTGAAGGTCAATGTAGCGTCTCCAATTGACCTAACCCTGGTCTGCATGTACCCAGAGACAATCCACACGGACACAGGGAGAACATGGAAACTCCACACACAAAGACCCCAGCGTTAAAGACCCCAGTGGGAACCTGTCCTCCACCGACTCACCCCGCTTAATTGTTTACCTCTAGTCCTCCAAACTCTTATGTGTGTTCACGATTGTCCTCTATATAGTCAAGTACAAATTCATGAACACCTCCTCCTTCCATTTGCATTAACTATGAGCTACGCTTCATGAGTGTGAGACATGGATTTAAGGGGACACTTCACCACCGCAGTGACACTTGGATCTATGATTATTTCTTTAGTATTGCAGGTTATAACACATGTTATAACACATGCATGTTAACAGAAGAGCGTCTAAATAAGCCTGTGTACTCTGCAGGAATACACCCAGCTATATGTGATACAGCGACCTGTCTTCAGCCGATGGTTTCTGTCACTGTGAATTGAACCAGATTCCCATTGCTCTTCCTTACATACGCTAATTACAGTATAGCACCGTGCCTAATACTACAGTAGCAGTCTACTGTAATGATGTAAAAGTTCAGAATTAGGCACAGCATTGTACTGTTTACATGTAGGGGGAAGCCCCATTGAAAATGAAGGCCCTCTAATTCCAATTAATGAGCTTTACTTGGGAAAGACAGATGAGCCACAACATGTGCTGGGGATTGATTATCACTATGTTCATTATATGTCTGATGCTGAAATCCTTTTTCAACTAATACCTAGAGACCTGATCCTTAAGCATACTGGCATCAGTTTATCTAGTACGGAACTCACAACGCCACACACAGGCATCAATTCCCATCAGATGGATCCGGCCGCACCCGCAAAAACACCACACCGCCATGCTGGAAGTTACTTCGGATTACGAGCATCTGTTCAAATAGCAGGGACTGATAGATGGAGAGGCTCTCTAACCAAGCCTAGGCTGTCTGTGGCTGAGTAACACTGTGGAGAGAGAGAATCTGTCTGCAGTGCAGCAGTGGACATGAACGTCCACAGCATCTCCTCCAAACTGGCTGCAGTGGCTCTGTGCTCCGCCAAGCTGGTTGATTTACACCAGGGGTGGTGAGAACCCCCGAGCCTGGGTTGTAAATCGTCACCAAGTCACCACCCACAGAGGAACGCCAGGCATTACCTCATGAACTGTACTGTAGAGGAGTGTTTCCCCAAAAGTGACTGTGTGTGTGTGTGTGTGTGTGTGTGTGTGTGTGTGTGTGTGTGTGTGTGTGTGTGTGTGTGTGTGTGTGTGCTGCTGAGGTCTTAGCCCACGACCACATTCAAGTGGATGGGAGCCAGTCAATAATAGTGCTTCAGAGGGAAACACACACCACACAAGAGAGGAAACATATGTCAACACACGTGCCCTTTCTTTCTCCTTGACCGCACACTAAAAGCACTTCATTCACAAAACACAAAAATGACGCACAAGCCGCCCACGCAGCGCTCATCCCTACATGAGTTTACATTACATGCATACAGCTGCCCACACACCCACATGCACGCGCCCACACACACATGCGCGGCTTTTAGCGTGCGCCCTCGACCGCGCACGCACAGAATTTCCTTGTTATCATCCGTGCCGTGCTGCACTCCATACGCACAACCTCTCCAAAGGGTTTCCCCCAAAACGAAAAGGTAACATTTATAATGCTGCACTTTTTTTTTGATACCCACCCACTGGCCCACCCCAGGACACACACTCTGAGCGACTCCAATACACGTTAATAAATCCACTACCACTCCCTGATGCCCACTGACAGATTGGATCGTGGATGACAGTGTGTGAAACATGCAAATCGTGCACAGTACAAGAGGGTAAACACAGATAATATTTGAAAAGAGATGATTCTCAAGTTGCTGCAGTGGATCAGAATTCATTCAGAGCTCTTTGAAAAATATGATGGAATCACAGAGTTGGCACATACATACACATATGCCGTATCCATAACTATAATACACCACACAATCTCAGCCAAAATATCCCCCCCCTCATTAGAACATGTTACTCCCACACCCTGAGGGGGAATTAAGCCATTGATGCTCCTCTGTCACCTTTTACATCAAAACGCAGAATAAGACCAAACAGATCAAGCCAGAGGAAGAACTTACCTGGAACAGAGTCTAAACGCAGGAGGCATCTAAGAGCACGAGCATCTCTGTCACCCGGAGACAGTGGAGCATCACACAGTCATGTGTGCAGGAGATGTTGGATTCAACACTTCCTGAGCTCTTTCCCTTTCTCCCTCGTCTATCCTATGACTTTTCCCCTCACATTTATCCAGACCCCGCTGATGGTACGGTGGCAAAGGAACGAGGGGCAGAACAGGGGGGGGAAGCAGGAGGGTGGGAAAACGACAGTGAGATGCTCAGATCTCCTCCACGGAGACGAGTTGTGAGCGCACGGTGAGGACCATCCACTGCAGCAGAGCAGAGCAGTGCACAGTGAGAGAGGGAGAGGAGAGGGGAGAGAGGAGAGGAGAGGCAGGATAAACAGGCATTTGCTGCTGGATCCAACAGCATGGCTCGAGCAAAAACCTGGGGACTGGAGTCTGGATCCTGGACTCAACACTTGGAGAGCGATGAAGAGGAAGAGGAGCACGAGGCAAGGAGAGGCTGCAGTGAGCAGGAGTTTGACCACTATCTCAGCGCCATTCCTCTCTTGCATGACACATAATACACCATCATTCTCCAGCTTCTTCTGTTTCCTTATGTACTCTGTTACTGTGGATAAACTATTAATCTCACTTTATATCTAGAGCTCCTTCCGTGTAGTTTTTTTTTTCTGTGATGCTGTCAAGGATTTTTCACTGTCTGCGTTTCTCTTTCCATTGCCGTCTCAGCCGATGTATGATAAGATGCAAACTACTTTAGATTTAACGTAGAATAGATAACAACGGTGGACCTGAGAGCTCAACTCACTACAATTTAAGATAGATGCAACACATGCAAAAAGAATCACATCGTCAATTTGACCACGCATTCAGTACAAATACAAAACACACAGTAAATACTTACAAAAACGAAATACTCACAAAAACGGAATACTCACTACACTGCCAAATACTCAACTCAACTGAACATGTGTCAGGGGACACTAAAATGTGATGAACATGGCTGAGACACACTTGTTGTTGACACATAGGGTTGCCAGGTCAGAGGTTTTCCCTTCTTTTAGTGTTGCAGTGGGTTGAATTCTTTGTGCCTGAGTTTAATATAAATGAAATAATTGATTTACACCACCCAAATCCTAAACAGACTGTAGTCCAAATCATCAGACTCACACAAACACAGAGCAGAAAAACGGTGACACAGTGATGTAGGTAAAGTCACTGCATTGAGTGCTCGTTAGTTATAGTTCAGAAAAAGTAAGAGGTTGTTTAGAACTTGTTAAAACAACTTCTCATCTGTTTGATCCAGCTATTTATAAAGCATGTTATATTGAACCTCAACATGTTAACCTATTTCTCATTTATTTAAGTGTATTTCACCTGATAATTTGGATTGTCAGGCTTAAGTGTCACGTTTATCACTTTTTAGTTTACCCTTTTGGGTTGTGAGTCATTTATAAAGTGCTTTACAAAGGCAGCAGGTTGTAAAATCACGAGTACAGCAAAAAATTTACAATCACAATATTAAAAGATGGTATCCATTTAAAAGAACGCTGAAAGAGATATAATTATTTTAAATGAAAAAAAAGAAAATTCTGGTAAAATGAGGAAAGGCATTCTTATAAACGTATGTTTTAACAAGAGATTTAAAAGAGATCGCTGACTCAGCTGACCTGATTTCCTCAGGCAGATAGTTCATGAGCTTTGTCGCCCTCACAGCAAAGGCTCCCCTTTAGTTTTTAATCTAGTAATTGGAAAACCGAGAAGACCTCTGCCCGAGGGTCTCCATGTACGTGAATATGTATCTGGGAGAAAGGCCATGGAAAGCTTTAAAAGTAATCCGTTAAATCTTAAAATCAATTCTAAAACATACAGGAAGCCAGTGTAAAGACACTAAAACAGGAGTGATGTGGTCATGGTTTGTGTTTCTGGTTCTAAGCCTGGCAGCGGAGTTCTGTGCAGTCTGGAGTCGATCAATAGCTTTTGGTGTTAGAAAAGTAAAGAGGCTGGCACAATAGTCAAGGCATGATGAAATAAAAGCGTGTAAAATCCTCTCAGTGTCTTTGAAAGTTACAATTTTTTAGCATTTAGTTGCGACATCATTATTTGTGATTTGTTGTATGGATGTGTTGGTTTTCTATTTGCCTCCATTTGTACGTGTAGTATCTATTTAGAAGTGGTTTTTAAAGTTGTACTGCATTGAGCTCTCAGGGCCACCGTAGATATCCGATATCAAACATGTAGTACTCCAGAGGGAGTTATTGTACATTTAAGTCACAGTGTTGGTCAAATGATCCACATGGTGCATACAAACTAGGGAGACGAGTGGGAATCCATATTTAAAGCACATCAGATTCTGAAGGGGAATGCTCTCCAGCAATGTGGCACAGGCAGTTATCTATCAATCTCTCTTATGAAACAATTGGGCAGCCTGGCCGAAGAGCCTCTTGCTTGCCGTGACAGGGGGAGCAGGCTTTTAGTTGGAAGTCCTTCGGCCCCAGCAGGGCTCAAGGTCGCTTGGCAGAGCCGCTCGCCGTCAGCCCAAATCCTTCAATAATTAACAGTGGCAGACAGGACCCGAGCAGCTGTCAATCCAGATCTATAGTCTTGGGCCAGGGGAGCCGGCTATAGCAAACCGCTGCGCGTTCTAACAGTGCTCGACCAGGTATAGAGTGGATTTATGATCTCACTGGAAAAATTCATCCAGCCCTTCACTGGAATGGTGGGCAAATGTGTAACACTGATACTGGTCCCTGTCTTGAAATGAAGGTGAATGAGACACGAGATAGAAGGGTTGGGCTGTCTGGGTTTATAATGACAATGTGGCTCAGACCAGAATGGTTTATTGGGTTATTCCTGGTGGGATGATTTATCGCAGCATTATTTGTACCTTCTGTTATGACCCACTGTCAAATTTCATTAAAATCCTCCAATTTAATTCACTATGAATGTATAATTTTAGTTTGATGCCCCATTTTAGCATTATGGAAAAGCCCCACAGAAATAGTGTTTCATCACCAACAAATATTATTATTAATACCACAATTGGTTGGAAATGGGTAATTCATAAAACCCCACCCTTGGGCAGAATATGTACAATCATACCATGGCAACCAGGTGTAGGCATAGCAAATCTCCAACTTGTCCACATGACAAACAGCAAAGGTTAGGTTGGGTAACAATTGAATTTCATCCTAATTTAATATCAGGGTCAAGCATAGAGTATTCATAAAGAAGACAACATGGCAGTTCTCCAAATGAAGGCCAAAGTATCTCCTTTGCCGCCTGTTGGCTGGCTGCAGTAAGGGACTTAAACACTTGTTAGCAGATGGGACATGCATCGACCGAAAATTGAAAGTATGCTTACAATAAAAAAAAATATTTTAGGTAATTTTTATCACACTGATGTTTGTAAGTTTGGTTTTAATCCAATACATTTGAAGTAAGTGGTGACCACTGCTTCAAACGTAAAAAACTGAATAATATATAACATGCACCATAATGCTCCTGTGGTGTCATCCAAGTGTAGGTGCAGTTGAAGGACTATGTTTCTGATTTCTTCTACATAAAGAGACCATGAATTTCAAATGTAAAAGTTTATTCTTTTGAACTAAACAGAGCTCTGCCAGTCAAGGACTCTAATGCAGTGGTCTTCAACAGGGGGTCCGCGATCCCTAGGGGGTCCGCGGGGGTACTGCAGGGGGGGTCGCGAAATTTTTGGTTGATAAGACAATTTTTTATATACAGTGCCTTGCATAAGTATTCACCCCCTTTGGACTTTTCTACATTTTGTCATGGTATAACCACAGATTAAAATGTATTTCATCGTGAGTTTATGTAATGGACCAACACAAAATAGTGCATCATTTGGAAGTGGGGGGAAATATTACATGGATTTCACAATTATTTACAAATAAAAATCTGAAAAGTGTTGAGTGCATATGTATTCACCCCCTTTACTGTGAAACCCCTAACAAAGCTCTGGTGCGACCAATTGCATTCACAAGTCACATTTGCAAGTCACATAATTAGTAAATAGGGTCCACCTGTCTGCAATTTAATCTCAGTATAAATACACCTGTTCTGTGACGGACTCAGAGTTTGTTGGAGATCATTACTGAACAAACAGCATCATGAAGACCAAGGAGCTCACCAAACAGGTCAGGGATAAAGTTGTGGAGAAATATGAAGCAGGGTTAGGTTATAAAAAAATATCCAGAGCTTTGAACATCTCTCTGAGCACCATAAAATCCATCATAAGAAAATGGAAAGAATATGGCACAACCGCAAACCTACCAAGAGGAGGCCGTCCACCCAAACTGAAGAGTAGGACAAGGAGAAAATTAATCAGAGAAGCAACCAGGAGGCCCATGGTTACTCTGGAGGAGTTGCAGAGATCCACAGCTGAGGTGGGAGAATCTGTCCACAGGACAACTATTAGTCGTCTACTCCACAAATCTGGCCTTTATGGAAGAGTGGCAAGAAGAAAGCCATTGTTGAAAGGGATCCATAAAAAATCCCGTTTGGAGTTTGCCAGAAGCCATGTGGGAGACACAGCAAACATGTGGAAGAAGTTGCTCTGGTCAGATGAGACCAAAATTGAACTTTTTGGCCTCAATGCAAAACGCTATGTGTGGCGAAAACCCAACACTGCCCATCACCCTGAGCACACCATCCCAACAGTGAAACATGGTGGTGGTAGCATCATGCTGTGGGGATGCTTCTCTTCAGCAGGTACAGGGAAACTGGTCAGAATAGAGGGAAAGATGGATGGAGCCAAATACAGGGAAATCCTTGAAGAAAATCTGATGCAGTCTGCAAAAGACTTGAGACTGGGGCGGAGGTTCATCTTCCAGCAGGACAATGACCCTAAACATACAGCCAGAGCTACAAAGGAATGGTTTGGATTAAAGAATGTTAATGTCTTAAAATGGCCCAGTCAAAGCCCAGACCTCAATCCAATAGAGAATCTATGGCAAGACTTGAAGATTGCGGTTCACAGACGGTCTCCATCCAATCTGACTGAGCTTCATCTTTTTTGCCAAGAAGAATGGACAAACCTTTCCATCTCTAGATGTGCAAAGCTGGTAGAGACTTACCCCAAAAGACTTGCAGCTGTAATTGCAGCGAAAGGGGGTTCTACCAAGTATTGACACAGGGGGGTGAATACTTATGCACCCAACAGATGTCAACTTTTTTGTTCTCATTATTGTTTGTGTCACAATAAAATTTATTTTGCACCTCCAAAGTACTATGCATGTTTTGTTGATCAAACGGGAAAAAGTTTATTTAAGTCTATTTGAATTCCAGTTAGTAACAGTACATAATGGGAAAAAGTCCAAGGGGGGTGAATACTTATGCAAGGCACTGTATATTTTTTTTTCCACATTTTTTTTCCCCACAAAATGCACTTCTTCAGAACCAGAATTGTATATGTTGTCTTTAGCTACACATTGAAATGAAACCAACATATTATAGCGAATGGATAAATTGAGGTGGAAGACGTTATCTTTCAGTCAGCAATGGACACATTCAGCTACACACAGTAGCTCTCTCAAGCTGGGCACCGGTTCACAGCCCCTTTCATGCAAATACGACAGCACAGGCACAAGCCAATCAGATCGTGTTTATGCTCACGTCTAAAGAGTGCGAAGCTCAAAAATAAAAGATGGCGGACCAAACATATTTGTACCTAAAAGTTGTTTGTTTGCTTCGATTTTTTAAAATTTACCGAGAAATAGACACTGTACAATGTAAAAAAAACATTACTGTAACTGAAAAATAAGTCTGAGAGGATTTGCGAGGTGTCTGAGCCACCTTTCTAATGTTAGCATGCTACTACCCACAAGGGTAGTATTGAATGCACAATAACAGGGTAGCTATGTTTATACATGGCACTAGGCCCAGAATAAACACTATTTTATGCAATTTATATAGTAGGGGGTCCCTGCTCCATCTCGCCATCAGTTTGGGGGACCTTGGCCTGAAAAACATTGAAGACCCCTGCTCTAATGCTTATTTCCCGTTGGGTCCTAAACTTCTAAGCCTATGGGAGCCTGAGAATATTTTTAATTGGTGTATTTTATTTGCCCTGGCCATTTGGGAGACAGATCTATTCCTTTACCTTGTATTTAGTTTATCTGCTTAATACTTTCTCAAGATTCATATCAAATTAAATTCCTCAGAGTCAAATGATAATCATTTAAAAAAATGTATATTTTATTGCAATAGAAAGCATCTCGCTGAAGAAGCTTCACGACACCTGATAAACGAGCGTAACGCAGCTGCTCAGTCTGATCTGCACAGTCACATCAAATCATAACACACACTTTCAAATTGTCTGAGTAATCTTATATTAGCCCAGCCTCTCAGTTGTCGTCTTGTTCACCATGACCTTCACCACCTTCTTATAGCCTTCCAATTCTCTACTGTTTACTCTACTCTCCTTTCTTCATCTTCTCTACCCTCTTGTTCTCGATCCCTCTTCTCATCTCTTTTTCTCAGGTATGATCATTTTCCGAGCTTCACACATTCTCATCATACAATACCTCTTCCATCCTGTGCCGGGTGTGTTCTCAGTCGACTGGAAAAAAGCAAGCCTTCCTCTTTGTGTAAAACAAATCTCATTTCATAAAAATATTCATTTCACGGGTCGCTGTCCCATACAAACCAATATCCACGTGGGGAAAGGCTTTAAGCATTATTCCTCTCTTCTATTCAAATTGGAAACAGCGGAATGGGGCTATGCCAGAGATGTCAGCCCCCTGCTGTACGTGGTTTGTCCTTGTAATGAGAATGCAGTCGCAGCTATCTATTCATTCCAGTCATTTGCTATCCGGCCTTATCATCGCTGTCAAATGGCTGTGGCCGAAGAACATGTGTAAAAGACACAGCTCACATGTGGTGTTGTGTCGGACTGATGTGCTCTGGGCTCCTTGTCATCGTTTAATGATGCACGTGCCAAATCCCACATGAACCACTGTTTCTGAGTGTGGGGACCTAATGGAAGAGAGCTAACAGAACTTTCTCACTCAAAGTATGTCAGCATTACAAGAAAATACACAGTGACCACTTAGAATCCTAATCTTTTCGTGGTTTTACAGAATCCATGTCTCAGATCCTTTCAAACAAATGCAATCCACACACACTATAGATTCAGTACCAAACAGTTTACAGCAGTATCAACAGAGTTAGAAATAAAAATATAAATATCCTGAACCGCGGAACAAAGTGCTTTTAAACTTTGATACACGACTTTCAGCTGATAATTTGCTGCTCCACCATCTCTGCTGGAGGAGATGGTGACACAAATGCAGAAGGTTACAGATATAAGCTTTAACTAAATGTTGCAAAGCAAACTCATGCAATTCAGCAGTGTACAATTTAGAAATAAGGGAATGTGTTTAACCTGACTAGCATACTGTAGGCCTGCTTGTGCCTCTGGGATAAAATTATGCTACATTTCGCTTGTTAATATTAACCACAGACTACATATATAAGAGTTGCGATTTTCCAGCCTGGATCAAAGTGGTGGGCTGACTAAATGAACGGCTCTGCCTTAATGGTTAATGGGAGATATCTATATAGGGCTGTGCACTTTTTCTAATCTATCGACCACTCAGAAGTGCTTCAGAATGTATATGTCATTCTCCCATGGATCCTTACACTGATGAGAAATTAGAAGTTCATTCTTGCGCTCAAGGAGAGTCCAACACTTCTCTGAAACTAGAGGAATGAATCAGGAACTTTCCAATTGTACAAAACCTCTTGAGACATACAGCCCTTGGAGAAAAGTGTTCAACGCTAAAGCTATTTCAGCAGATGCAGAAATAGCCTTTTTGTCACTCTTCCAAAGCTTGAATCCAACATTTTCCATTATACAATTTGATGGTGTCTTTCTGGAGACCATTAGACATGGTGATAGTGTGGGCTGCATTGTACACAGTGATTGCCTGTAAGGCCATCAAAGATATTGCCACACGTGGACGGTAAAAGCCTTTTCCCGAATATTACCTATGAGAGAAGTTGACGTCAACCTCACTGTTGAGATTCCTTCCTCACGTCCTGTGTTTGTATTGCTTTTGCTATTGTCTACACTGCACCCCCCCCCCCACAATAATCTCTGGTGGTACTGATCCGTTTCATCCATATCTCTGAGCATTTAGAAGATGTGCTCATATAGACAAATTAAATACAGAGTACGGATATTAGACTCCTTACATTTCAAAAAGCACTGGCTCTCTTTTAAACATGTCTTGTCTCTATAAGCCTATGCTGTTGTACCTAAGTAATGATAACGCTTGTATAATTTCGTTGGACCTGACAAAGGTCTTCCATGGGAAAGCAATTAGATGTTTTCAGACACTGAGTTGTGTTGACAGTGGCTATAAATTGACCATGATGTCATGTGAACACAGTGACGTGACGACTGAAGGAGGTTTTCACCCGGATTCACCTCTTTGGACGGATACAGCACTAAACATGCTGCACCAGTTTGTCAGGAGCAAAATTAAAACCTAGATGTCATCAAGCAACAATGTCCAACATCCAAAACTAACCAAGCCCACACGCGTGCATCACTCTGACGCACATGTTTACTCCAGTGGTGGTATAGTAGGGTGCTTACCTGCACACTGTCAAAACTGCTAAACCACTGTGACATTAAATGCATCCAAGAGGAAATATCTTAGTCTGTCAGACAAATCAAATCTAGAGTTAATTTAATACTGTGTCTGTATTCCTGGCATATCTGGCTCTGCTTGCAGTCGGGATAATGGATCTCCTAGTTTATCTGCTCCCTCTGATCTCATTTGCTCTTACGTTTTTGTTTGTGGTTTGTCTGTGTGTGTCTGTGTGTGTGTGTGTATCCATTATGTAACCACTGAACCCACTGCTGAAGTTGTTCAAGGTGATATCGCCCACATTATTCACAAGGATTTCTCACACAGACCAACCTCACGGTCCGATAATACGTCTACATTACAGTGAGGCGCATCGATCCACTTCTCAGCTGGCTGTGTCACGTTGGACGAATTAAGCAGCTGCAGAGCGTTTGAATCATTCACAGCAGTTTAAAAAAAAAAATCAGGAAGGTGCCGGCGCCGTCTGGAGGGGTCTGCTCGATCCACACCATCCCCAGGCTATGAGCAGTGTGAACTGCAAAGAGTAGCCAACAACAGCACATTTATTTTTTAATGTCGCTCCTTCATTCTTACCAGGCACTGACTGGGTCAACACAGGGCTTGATGAATGACGCCTTCTTAGGCCCTACAAGAAAAACGACGTGCTGAATAGGCCTAGTCGTTCTGTTGGCGGTTTAGGAAAGCACCAGAAATGACTCTGAGCAGGTGATTACTCGGCTGCATTAGGCAGCGTGATGGATGTTCCCTAAGGTAATAACACACACCACAAAGACAAATGTGTGAGCGAAGCCCCCCCCCCCCCCCCCCGACTGCAAGCGCATAATAAACAGGTAAAACACACATATAAACACGCAGATATGCAAATCTGATGTTACGAGATGGAAACTAATGGCTGAGCAATTTGAAAAGTGTTTTAATGTTTCTTACATGTTGCCTCTCTGTCTCTCTTCTCAGTTTACTTAATGAGACTGATACAGGTGCGTTTAAATCTTCTCAGCTTGCTCCAAATTGAAAGCATTTTTTTCCTTCTTGTGTTTGGTCGCGCATGAGTAAAAACAGAGATGACTGACATGTCCAATTACATTTCCCCACATGAAGGAAAACAGTAAATTAGTGATGAGCAGCGTTTAGCTCAGGAATAGGTGATCAGAGCCGGACATCCAATTCGAAGCCGGCGTCTCGTGCAGTTTGTGATGAGCTGCCACTTTAGAGTCCTGACTCAGCAGGTCACTGTGTGGCAGCAGGAAGGAGACCTTCAGCACTTTGTCTATGATTCATCTAAATCATTAGATCTTGAAAGACCCAGTGGTAGAGGGCAAATGTGTACGGCCAGGAGACGTCGAAGGTGTAAATCAGGGCTTGTGGCTGCATACCCCCGTTCCCCTGTGGCACCATCAGAAGTATGATAAACGTCAGCACATTCACGGAAGGTTTGGCATTCAACTGACACTTTACTGCTGAGGTCACACCAGTTAATCTTCTCAGAGAAAACTATGACAGGAAATGAAACAATAAAGGCAAGCGTGCAGCGCTGTCGTGTTATTCCTATAGCTGCATTTGCTGTGTTTCTCAACAGCTCTCTCCGAGTCAAACATTATGCAGAGGCTGAGGCGCGACTGTCAGGTTGGCCGTCTTGCCCTCTAGGCTGCTAGAGACATTGATGCCATTTAAAAAAAACTCTGAAAAGCAAATTTGTCATTCTGGGCCCTGAAATAACAAATGGTAATTTTGTTGAAATGCCTGTGATTTGACATCAATGCCATTTTTTTCATCACCAGAGACTGAAACAGACTTGTTTTTTTTCTCTTTTTTCAATAACTGTAGACATTCTGAACTGCTGTTGAACTGTGTTTGCCAATGCCATGTTCCATAATGTGGTTTCCTGCATGTTATTACCTCATACCTCATGAAGGCATATCATTAATACATTCTTTTAAGAAACTGAACTGTGGGACAATATATCCTTTCAAAAGTAAAAATTACTTTTACGTCAGAATTATAATAGCATTATCCTGGGAGATTTCCCTCAGTCTGATTGCATGTTTTCCTTATAGTCTCACTCTCTCATAGTCTTAGAATCTTTGTACCTCTGAATTTGGAATTTTTAGTGTGCAGGAAATTACAATACAAATTGTACAAGATGATAAAGTTAATATATACAACAAATCACAATTGCACTGATGAAAAACATTAACGTAGACACACGTTTTCCATACGAGGAATTACGTGACATAATGCTCAACACACCATTTCGCTCCCCAATAAGGAATGGGGCTGCGGTTTGAATCACTGTGAATCACACTCACACAATTTGGATGCAGAATATTTAACATTTTCAGGGAAAGATGGCTCCTACCATCTAGAGACAGCAGATAATGTTTACATACAAATTAAAATAATGGTCCAGATGTTGTAAACATAATATTAAGCCATGGTAATGTCAAGCAGCTGTCGGAAACAAAGTGTATACACCACGCACACGCAGCCATGCCAACTCCATTTGCAGCTCCTTCAAAGTCTTCAAAAGGCCACTTTGTCATCTGTAGGTCTAGAAGCCCAAAATGAGAATTTTCCATGACACCGCGGCACAAATTACTTTCCCCTAATCTGACACAAACCTTGGGAAAGGACGGCTGTAATGGTGACAGAAACCTCTGTCACAAAGGTGCTATTCTGTTCCTGGAAAGGGTGACAGATACAAATGATTTTCGGGGGTACAAAGTGGAGAGCGAAAAGGGAAATGAGACGCATTACAGAGTGAGCAATGGTGATTATTACACTGCCCCAAGATGTGGTAGTATTTGTGGACCCAAAGCTGGATTTAATGAAAAGAAGTCACGGGATGAAGAGGAATTGTGCTTACACTGAAATTCAATATCACTTCATGTTCACAAGATGGGCTCCGGAGCAGCACTGCAGAGATTGTAATGAGTATGAACTATCTCATTCGGATAGGGAGAGCACTGCGGAGCTCAATAAAGGACCAATCAGGGAGATTATGCAGATGGGGACATGCCATTATCAGTCTGAATAATTTCCACAGTGGTCTCAAGTCTGTAATACCAACCATCCCCCATGAAATGAACTGACAACAATGATATTCAGAATCTGGGTAACTCTGAACCCAAATCTCAATCAAAAGGGTCACAGAACTCAGGTACTGATAGTTTCGCTATACCCCACCCCCGAACAGTGATTGTCCAATGAGTAGCCAACTTAATTGAGCTTGGGCATGTCAATATTTAGATTACTTCACGTTGACATATTTTACAGGAGACAGTAGTTAGAGGAGGGTTTTATAGTGGTTTTTTCTTTTTACCTTTTCCAAATGCAAAGATGGAAGGAATGGTTTAAACAAGATGTTCAAGTGCTTTAATGTCATCTGCAAAAGCTAGCATGTCAGGCTAACAAGCTACCTGCGCCTTAATCCAGCATAACTTCCAAGGTGGTACATTTTCATACTCTCTTGTGGGATAAACGTAACTTTACAAAAGAAGCTCTGTTCAAACTTAGTATTTGAAACTACAAACAATAAAGGAGCACACTGAGGCTTTGACGAAAACGATACTCATTCACTTCTCAGACACCAACCAATCAAATTGTGCTCAAACAAATACTTAAGTGAAGGTGCTAGCAAATCAAATCATGTCTGATATCAAAGGTCAAAATGAGCCTGGAGAGAGCAGGCAGACCCAGGTGGTGAATCTGGAGTGAGTTTTGTGAGTAATTTATAAAATAACCGCCTGATCTTGAAGTTTTCAAGGATATAATTCAGGCTGTAACACCAAAAAGCAATTATAAAACAATACTGTTGCATGAATCATAAGGTGAGGATCTAGCTTTAAACTCAGCGTGAAGTCATACAAATATAGTTAAGACCTCATTCACAACCTCCAAAAGGTCAGCCGCAGACAGAGTTTAAAGCAACCCGTGGAGGTAACACTAACTTAATTAGCAAACCTTCTACGGTGAGGAAGTGTCCCCATAAAATCATAATGACCATAAACTGCACTGTGTGAGAAACCCTGACATGTGTAGCAACCAAATTGCTTGATATTTAAATTATTATTCTAAACCTTATTGCAATGCCGCATCAGCCGCATAGAGTAAAAATACTGCATGAGGTTACACAACTCTACCAATATATGTTAACTGTTGATATAAGAGGGCAGGTCTCTCAGGCAATACGGGTACAAAAAAACAAGCGATTTAAGCTGCATCTGTTCTCACCTGTTTGCATTTAACAAGATGAAAGATTCCTTTCGGAGCAGTAATTAATTTCTTGTGATTAACATGTGACTCACACTCATTTCACAGTCCCTCTTGCAGAAAATGCTGCCTCCACATGTTCAGCCCTGCACCTGGTGCTGCGACACAAAGACAGATTAGGGGTCGTCTGTCGATGCTTACTGAAGAAAATTAAAACAAAGTGTGCTCACATTAAATTAGCTTGACCCGCTGCGGCGGAACTGTGCACATATGTGGCGCCTGTGCGGTCGGCTCCCTTCGACGCCCTTTGAAAGACAAAAACAGGGCAGCAACACGCCAGCTGGCACGACGGCAACGGTGAGACACTCTCACAAACACATGTTTTTTCCATGTGGCAGATTTATGTTGATATGATGTGGATCTGTGTTAATTTTGTTTATAACATTTATTTTCCTTTTAGCTTCTGGCGAGGGAAACTCCTTTGAGTTAAAAACAAGGATTTCCATTCTAGGCCGTGGTCTAGTCTAGACTGAGCAACAGAAGTCTGTGCTATGACGCGGTGGAGCATCCCTCCTCCTATCATCATTTTAAATCTTGTGTATATTTGCCTACTTATTGGATATTACCAGCAGCGCGGCACATGCTGACACAGGGATCACGCTGGTTAACATGAAACAGTGGGTTATCTGATCTGACACTCTGCGAGGGCTCAGACTTTGCAAATACATAGCGATGGAGATGCGGCACACATTTTGTTCCAGGCAAGCACGGTCGAGTCAAACTGAGGTTTTGAATAACATCTCGAAACGACAAGCGGGCTAAATAAATGTTTTTCCTATGTAAATAAGTGTGAGAAATCAAATATTTAAAGGAGTTATTAACAGACATCACATACAGCTTGCAAATGGGCTCTAAATGCCTCTGAATTCCTCTTCATCATTAGAAGCACAACAGCTTGCGAGGAAGTCAACCTGCATCAGAGCACAAATGCATATTCTAGCAGACTTTTGTGCCTTTTTGTTTTGATACACACGAGTCTATTACACACGGATGTACTTTATTGCTACAGCTTTGTAAATAACCTCAGGGGCTTTCCCGAAAAGTTTTGATTGTAATTGCTGCCGAGTCTCAGAGTCTCAAAGTCTCCAGGCAAAACAAAAACTAAATCATCAAGCATCTGGGAGACTTATTTGGTATTTGGAGTACACAACCGCAATAACAGCTGAGGGGAGCTAATTTATTGTGATTCTGGGTTTGACAGTGATGGAGTAGTGGCCCACTACAGTATTATACAACTACAAGTGCACAGAGCACGGTCAAATATTATATGAACGGAGGGAACACTAGAAAGTTTCAAACCCTTTCTCTTTTTTTCATTCCTCTTTGTTATATAAGATGCAGCACATGACTGCTCCCAAAAGGGAGGACAGTTCACATCCAGGGTAGTTTTGCTTTGTTTCTGGACAGTGTGAAGGAGTTAAGATGCGTTATACATCTTTATATACAGTCTATGTACTATACAACTACAAGTAAGTGTGCACTTACTAAGTCCAAACTTGGAAAACTAGAGGAAAGAATATAAGGATGGAAGGATGACATAACATGTTCTTCCACTGCTGTCAGTAGCTGAGCTGAGAGAGAATCTGAGGATTTTGCCAAGAGGGGGAAAAGGGATAGAAGCGACAGAAAATTTGTTTGGGTGGCTGACAAGGTTGATAAATGTGATTTATAGTTTGCGGTTGTGTCAGCCACTGGTGGCTAAAAAAAGGGGGGAGAAGTCATTCTAAAGTTCTTTCATTAGATGACAGAAACAATTGGTCCACTTGTGGAAATGTGGAAAATTAGAAACTCTGATCAAATAAATGATCAAATACTTTGTGATTATCTGACACATAGTTAAAATACACGCCCCATGTCCCTGTATCAACTCATTATCCTCTATCCACTATATTACCCACTGACGCATGATAGCACCTGGTTGTTTTATAGACAGGCTAGAATCTCAAGAGAAAAGAAAGGAAGATGAGGAACTGAATATCACCACAGCCACTGTTCATCCATTATTCAGCGAGCTCAGAGTTTGTCACTGCTTGTCTTTGAATTTCTGCTTATTTCTCAAAGTATAGGGTACCTTTAATATTCCCTCTCTACACCACAGAGAAAGAAAATAAAGTCAAAAACAGCAAACAAAGCTCGCATTAGAATATGTTACACACAAGACTCCTGCTGATAAAAAAGAAAGAACACTCTGCGTCCTCTGTACGATTCCAACTTTGGGTAAAATAATCTCCCCATACCCACCATCACTGAGTCCTCTATTCCGCTATTCAACTGCATCACAGCATGGAAGACGTTTGTGCATCTTCCGACATAAACACATAACAGATCATAAACATATGTTTAGAGGAAGACATCATGCTGTGCTCAGGAGACAACAACCTCTTTGGTGTTTTGTGCTTTAAATATTTTGTGTTTAAAGGCTTTGGTTATAAATATCACAGGTATTTGTGTATAATAAAACTTGGTAATTAAATATTCTAGAACGCCCTATATCTGTGATATATACATAGAGTAATTAAGAAATGGCTGTAAATACAATGCAAAACATGTATTTTGAACTGGACTTAAATTTACCTGAAACCACGTGGAAGAAGAGGGGTGGTTGATGGAAGAAAACTATCTAATCTATCTATCTATCAACCTTTCAAGCAATATTTTAGTTCCAGGACACAAACAGGGGTTCAGCTCCTGAATGAATCAAAATCGTTTTAAAAATCCGAAAAGCTGAGACATTACATGGTGTAATACCGATTAGAAATCTATTTTGCTCCCTATAGACGGAACTGTTATAAGTGCCTATTATATACAGAGAAGTGATTGACTTAATGAGAGGTTGATTTTGAACAGCCGTCGTTTCCAGATACTCTTTGAAGGCCTATTCCTCAGTACATATTTTGATATATAAGAGGTAAATAAGAGGTATGACTAATAAAATGAATGATGGCTTCCTTTAACTGCTTCCACTTCAGGGTAATGCAGTAAGCCACAAGGTGCCAGTATACCGGTCCTTATAGATATATGTACATCTGTGGTCCTAGAATGACTGAAGCTATTTACAGACACAAACTCTCAAAGCAGGAGATTCTCTGAGTCAGTTTCTCTGAGGTTCACAACTCAATGTCCTGAAGGTTCAGGTGAGGGGTGGCGTCTGGGCAGAACATGACGTATCGCTCTGTTTTCTGCGGCACAGAGCGTCTGTTCCGCCAAAAGCTCTAAATCTAGTCTTTCCTATGTTCATCATTGTCTTTCGCTGTATGTGGCACCTCTTTTTCACCCTGACAGATTTGTATTCTTTGTGTTTTTCTTTTCTGCTTTTCGCATCTTAATAAAGTCATCAACCCGCCCACTCAAGGCTCTCCAGATATTCTTCTGCTGTAATCTCAGATAGCCTCACTCACACATTCTCTGAGTATTTTACTTGGGGGCTGGCAGGGGAAACTAAGGTGAATCTCCACAGCAACTGACTTGACTGTTTACGTCCTCACATACACTCTGGATAATATTAAGTAAAATGTTGGATGCATGTCTAGGCAGCATGAACAAGTCCTTGAATGATGGTAAACTCAAGCTTTTAGCATCGTTTTCCTGCGTAGCTCCATCTCCTTGTTCACAAATGATCGCTATCGCCTTTCCCCCCAGTGTTGCTCACTGCAACATCCCCACTCTTGCTGATGCTAGTTGAAAATCCGCGGTTGCCCATGTTCCTGTGTAGATTATGAAGCATGTCCTTTCACTGTGTCACGGTTTGTGGAAGGAGATGGACCCAGATGCAGAGATGTTTAACAAAAAGCATATTTAATGTAAAAGGAACTAAACTAAACTCTGACTAACCAAAAACACAAGGAAGCTTACGAGAGGGGTTCAAAGTGAAGAGGCTCAGGAGATCAGGACAAGGCAGGACAGGAACACAGACCAGCACCATGGACGACAGAGGGTAGATGAACAAACAATCCGACAAGGACAAAGGGAAAGACAGAGGCTTATATACACAGGGAAGGCAGGGGTAATTGGCCACAGGTGCAACACATGAGGAGTTAGATAGACAATCACCAAGACAGGAAGTGAAGACAGAAACAACCCACAAGGAACAGAGAATACAAAATAAAACAGGAAACAGAAACCGAGTGCACACATGAAAGCAACTTAAAAACACAAAACAGAGATCTAACAGTTTTACAGAAAACACTTCACAAAATCTAAACTGTCAGATCGTTACACACTGCTGCTCAGTCTCTGTTTCCACCTGTTCTCCAACGCACATGGGCTGTGCTCGAGTGACCTGGCTTGTCTCCACACAGTCTGTCTTTTCTCTCATTCTCCTCTTCATCCTCCCCCCTCATGCCAATCCGCCTGATCATCTCACAGCCCAAATGGCAGCAGGCAAACCAGACAGCATGACTCCGACCATATTACGACACAGCGGACCGTTTCTGTAGGAATTCTGGCCGCGTCTGTTTAATAGCGAGGGATCAGTCTTTTACAGGACGCTGGGATCTTAAGGCAAAGGGTTGAGCTGAGATCATTAGGGGGAATATAAACCTGCAGTATAAATATGAGTATACACCTACTCTTCTTCCTGAAGCAACTCCAAAACCCAATGATTTCCAGCCTGCAGTGGAGTCTTGTCCCTCTTGGCCCTGCTTTGAGTCAGAGGGATGCTGAAATCCATAACACAGCAGTGGAGGGGACAGCCGCTCTGCCCGGACTTACTATAATCCTTCAATTTCATATTTTAGCCGCGCGTGATAACCAGGCCACTCTATCTGCCCCACACTGCTGGCACTGTCAAAAAAAACAAAGAGAGGCGGTCAAAAGATCACGCTCCTGCAATTAAGATTTCCCTCCCCAGGTCAAATGTAATATGTGAGTGTGTGCTCCAGTGTGTCATGGTGTGAGGTGCCAAATATAGCAGCTCTAAGACACCAGTGTAGTAATATTTTATTCCAACAGGGCTCGGAATAAGAGATCACAGCTCCCCCATGAGGAAAGAAGTTGGCATGAAATGAGAGTATAAAGGAAAGTTTAGAGGGACAAAAGGAGGAGGCTTGCACATGTGGACCTCGCCATCACAGATAGATTCTGGAAACACTGTCAGGGAGTGTGACAAAATCTGGGATCCATTTCAGATGTCTCCGCACCAGGGGCCTTTTTAGTGTTTGTATCAGAACACAGCAGAACTCCCTAAATGGGAAAAATTGGATGGCTGAGCGGTGGTATATGTGTAAATCATTCAGGTAAGGAGGAAATAGAAGGGACTGAGGGAAAAAGGAGTGGAAGACAAGATGAAGAGGAGAGGAGTTCCTGGGAAAAGGCAATGATAGGATTTTGGCCCTGGCACATTACCGAGGTGTATCACGCTATGAAAGGTGTTGTGTTTTCTCATTTCTCCCATACACAATATATATACAATAACTGGCCAGGTACTTCGTTTCTCTCCCACACAGAGCCAAGCCAGCACTTTTCATGCCTAGTACCCGCTCTCTCTGGGCCGGCAGCCAGCGTGGATGAATGGCAGCTCCCGTCGTCTCCAGTATCCTCATGTTCCCCCTCCACGGAGGTTTGTTCCATAAAGGAAACTGGCTGGAGATGATGTGCGAGCGTGTGTCTGCACACGTTTCCTTATAGAATAGCGCGCCACACCTCAGCAATTCTTCCAAATTCCCTCACCTCAGGAGGATGAGGAGGGGGGGGGACCCACAACAAAGCTTATTGCGGGAAGAGCCTGCAGGATTAAATCCGAGAAGATCCGTGTCTTGTCTTATCAGTGAGAAAACAAAATGTATTCTTTGTGCTCCCAGGTAAACCTGTGCAAAGACGACCGTGAAGGATGCAGACATATGGAGGCTACGAGGTGTTACTCTGTCCTCTATTCATCTGGAGCTCCGACACTCTCCGTCCTCTGTTCTTCTCACTCAAGGAAATCCCGAGCTACATAGGAGTAAAACGGTTTATTAATAATTAAAGCTTTTAGATGGAAATTCATCAATATATGCTGAGTAGGGTTACTTCTTTGCGCCGCTTGACAGTAATAAAGGGTGTCTCCACCATGATTAATAGCCACAATTTTGCAAGTAGTCTGGGTACGCCAATATTGAGATTTCTAATGTGTGGTCAAAACACAATGAATAATAACTAAGGGGCAGTGAATACTATGTAGGAACGCTGATCATTAGAGTAAGTATCGCACATGAGTCTTCAGGGCATCTGAGAGAAAGATTATGACCCGAAAAACTGCTGCAAAAAATAAAACGCCGCCCACCTGTCACAGCTACTGCCTGATTGTAATCATTCCTGAAGCCTGTTTAAATTCAGCCTCCTACTCCACTGGGGTTGACTTTGCAGTCTTTAGGCAGACTGCTAGAACCCTCTCCAGAGAGTCGTCTGCGTGCGTGCCTGGTGGCATGGGCTGAAGTAGCAGGCTGATGCGTTGCGATGGCACACAGATTGAATGCTACACGGGTCCGCGGTCCGCTCCGCTAGCCCGTGCGCCCGGTGCCGTTTCCTCCCCAGTGTTCCGCGCGGCGAGAAAGTGATGTAAATCTCCTGCAAAGGCCTGTGAGTTGCTGCGGCTCCAGATTCGACCCTCGCAGTCGTGCAGAGGAAAGATAAGCTGACTCACAGTGCACGACAGGTGAATGCTAAGCAGTGTGAGTGAATCTTAGAACAGGGCTGAGGAGGAAAGAATTGGATAAAGGAGTAGTTTCTTTCTTTTTTTCGATCTGCAGTTCCAGCCCTTAAAGAGTTTTCCCGAATGCAGGTAAAGCACCTACGGCTTCATCAGATGGACACAGAGCAACCATCATAGCAAAGAGCTGAGGGCATTAGTCAGCACTACTGAACATTTGTTACAGATGAGTTATTTCAGGTGTAACCTATGTTTATACATGATGGGTCTCTCTATAGTAAATATCCCAATTTAGGCACATAGCACCATCTCATGGTGTCACTCAGAAATTCATCTCTAATCACACAATACAGAGGAATAAAGCTCACAGCACAAAAAATACAGTCATACATAAATCTTTGCCGAGAACTCCAAAAATGTAGATGAGGATTACACAAGCAGGCACCCCCGCTTATGACACTCACCCTGAAGGCATTGTGAGTAATTTTTTCAGTTTTTAATTATGTGGTGCCGGGGGTCCACATCACTCGCACTGCATCGCCTCCTTTTTTACATGTGGATTGTAAAACACCAAAACAGAATTTCACCGGGGCAACATCTCCAGACAAGCAGTTCAATATGTAACATATGGATACTCGTTCCACGTCCGTCCCAAATACTTTGAAGCACAATCAAAGCAGACGATGTTGACGGTGGCATCAGACAGCACACGCTGTACTCAAAGGAAAGACACAAGCCATACAGCGGCATGAATTATTAACTGCTCCGACTCCTGCTTAAAGTGAGGCGAGGCTGCGAAGGCACTTAATACCAGCAGGTTCAAACCATCTCGGAGCGGAGCATGTGGCAGGCTGTGGAATTACATAATCTGTGTGATGCAGGCTGGAACTAGAGGCGGGCGATAAAAAATGATGCCTTCCAATTAAAAGGAGGCTGGAGCCGAACTTGTAATGGCATAATAATATAGGAGCTGGTGGTGCAGAAAATTAAATAGAGTTTGATGCTTCATGAGAACAGGGGAATGCATGGACTGCACAAAGGGGAAGCGTGTCCAATGAAAAACAAAAGTAAAAACGTAATTATGAGGCCATTTCGACGCTAGGTGATAATTTAATGACAGATTGAGCTGCTGTGAATGTTAAGCAACGGCTCCCGTAGACTGGGTTGTTTATATTTACAACTAAACTCTCAATCACTTCCATCCTTCACACCTCAGCTTTTGAATGTGATGACAACCATATGCCAGGTCGTCTGTCGCAGTTCAAACAGAGAGCCATCACTCCTCTCGATTGGAAGTGCTCCCCGTCAACACTAAACACAATCTCCTTTCCATATACAGCATGATGCACGAGCCGTTTACCTGCTACCATTAACAGGGAGGGGTTATTAGCGTTCTTTATGCAGACGCTTCCTCAAGACGGCAACCCCACTGCTTGGGTACAAAGTGGCACGCTGATGCATAAACCTCATCTGTCGATAATCTTAGACATATGGCAGCGTGTGCCGCCACTGAGTGTACTACACTGATTAGCTATGATGCAGAGCAGCATGCAAACAAAAGCTGTGAATCACCACTAATGGACTATGTCTCCCTCTCAAAGCCACACCGCAGTTCGCTGAGGCAGGTGTGTGATGGTGAAACACCATTACTGCCGTCTTAATGAGAGCCCCCATGCGTCTATCCCCCTGTGGCGCTCCCAGCAGGGCCTTATTTGGGCCTGTGCCGTTGGACATGCTAGATAGCTGAGATAACCTCCATCTGTCTTCATGACTGTCTGGCCGTTATTGCTTTAGGAGAAATGTTGCTTTCACAAGCTCTTCCCCACGCTCGGCCAGGAAAACCAATATTTGCTTCTGCGTCGGGTCCTGCTGTATTTGTAACAGGGTGGTTTTACATTTAAACATAATGCATTCATCATCATAGTGTGAAGAGACTCGAGAAAGCATGGAGCTCCTCTCAGCTCATCATGAAGCACCAGATTTTCTACCACTCTCCGAGCAAACCATTAACGTAGAGAAAAAACTAAGTTATTTCACTTTAGGACAAATTGCAGTGTAAATAAGCCTATAAACAAAAGTCGACATGTTAGCATTTTGCTTAGACCTAAGTGCTCACATGACTCTGGTTGATTGATACACTAGTTTCCAGTTTGCAAGTTAAATGATGAAATGCTCCGTTTGCTATCAAGCCCTTTTTGTTAACATGTTCACAGTAGCAATGCTAGCACATTAATGTCCAGAAAGCGTAATGTTTGCCATGACAATCTCAGTTTAGCACGTTAGCATTCTAATATTGGTTAATTGGCAATAAAAACAAAACACAAGCTGGACTGATGGGAATGTAATTGTTTTCGCATGTATTTAGATATAATTCAACAATGTATATTGACAAATAACATATTGACCTTGTGAAAGGTCACGTTATTAATTGAACAATAACTCTTGTTGTCAATATAATTATAGTTTAGATAATTGATGAGAGGAAAGTCCAGTCTCTGGACCACATTGATCTTTTACTGACTTTAATTTATCAGCTAAAATTAGCTAAAGGAAATAGACAAACACGTCAAGAGATAGTTCACAGAAAAATCGCTATGCCGACGATGTGTGTGAAGTGTTTGAGTCCACAAAAAACGTTTGGAGTTTCGGGGGTAATCAGAGATGCAGACAAATCCAATACAATTGAAGTAAATTGTGACCATGAAAAAAAAAAAAAAAACAGAAAGAAATATAAAATGCCTCCATACTGCTCCTGTGGTGTCATCCAAGTGTCCGTAAGCCCCAACATTCATATTCAAAACGGCGTCATTTACACCATGTTTTTAGCCTAAAGGTCAGCTGTTAGCCTCAGCCCGCACACACCGCACACGCTCTCTCCTCTATGCTCTCACCCAAGGGGCACAAAGTGACAACATCTCATCTCACGATACTCAAGTGGTGCCCAGTTACTTCAATTGTATTGGCTGCAACTCAGTTTACCCCTGGAACTTTACCCACCTCTCCATCGGCATAGCTGGGAGGAGAAAATAAGTGAATTTTCATTTCTGGGTGAGCTATCCCTTTAAGGGCTATATAAGTGTCAGGTCACAGTCAGAGTGGACAAAACACACATTATTTTAAAAGCCCACAAACATCCCAAAACCTGTTTGTGAAAAATGTCCAACTTGGCAAAGCATCTCACCGAAAGGCTAGTGAATGTGACATGTCTTCTAATATACCTAGAGATTTCTTTTGTGATGAGTGTACTTTTTTCACAGTCGTTTTACCATGTAGGCAGTTAAGGGCAATGATAACCGTATATTTTTTAACTGACTTACCAATGTGGCAAACAGCTTTTATTTTCAAACAACATTCACATTGGTAACGTTAACTTTTATGGACTATTGAGTTTAATTTATTTTTACCTTTTTACCATTAAAGATGCGGATGGAAAATGTCTTGTTCCTGTTTTATTGTTTTTGGTCATATCTGTTGCTGTAAGTTGTCAGAGTTCACATGTTAGCGATGGTTGACTCTGACAATTTGTTTCTGACAGCTGTAACTGCCACATAATATTTTTGTGACAGCCTTCTTGCTCTCACCTGGATGACAGCTTTGAATTTGTTTTTCGAGGCTTGTCTGTGCAATCAAATGTGCTCTCAATAAATCTGAGGGAACAGCATGGATGTTAACATTACTCACGTACCACAGTTTGGGTAATCAAATCACTCAACAGGCTCTAATTCAATCAGTTTTGGAACTACAAAGAGCTGAACCGAATGGATGTACTTTCAATACCCAGAATAAATGTATTGCCAAGGCAGAGAACAACAGCCCTCAAAGTTTCCATTCACATCAAATTGGGCTTTCTACTATTTAAGCTGTTCCTGTTAGGATGTCTTTGAGCTAGAAGCTACAAGGTTGTTAAGTCAATGTTATTGTCAATGAACTGTAGATGTTGTACAGTACAGAGAAGTATAGTAAGACTGACAGACAGTCTCATATAACTGTCATTCTTGTCTTGTGTTGTGTCGAATATGTGACTCTGGTGTGAGCAACGCACAATTGTTCCTGCTCCTTGCACTGCCTGCCTGTTTTAATTTCCTGAGACACCATGATAATTAAAGCACTCCAGTGCATGTTTTCACTCTATCATCCACTCGTCCCAGCCAGACTCCCTCACACTGAGTCTCATATAAGTTGAACTGAGGGGATGGAAGCCCATTCAAACATCTGTCACATCACAGCAGTAAAGGAACTGAAGCTGGTGCTCTGTAATATTCTCCAAATAATCTCTCCCAGTGCATAAAAAAACGAATCAAGCCGGCTACTCTACTATCTAATGCAATTTGATTAAGTTCAGTGTGGCCTCTGAACCTCTGAAAGCTTGCAGCAGAGAGTCTCCTGTTATTTGTGTCTTTTCCTCCACAGGACTATAACGAGGTGCTAAATCATGATCTTGACATTTACACTGGCAATTCTTAATGTCGGCTTTGGTCTTCTGGATCCAAGATAATATGTCAAAAACACATAAAGTATATATATATTTATTGTACTTAAATCTTGTTCTAGCTGCTTTCAGATTTGAGAGATGCATGTGTGACTGCAAATATCTGCGTGAGACCCACCAGATTTTCTACAGACATTCTCCACCTGGCCCCATTTCATAAAGGCTGCAGAAAATCTGCGGAAATCGTTGTGAGAACACAGCAGGGTTCCACCGCTGAATTCGCAACAAAACAAAACAGACATCTCTGGATGAAAAATTTGTGCCATACACATAGAGTATTGTGGGTATCCACGGAGAGGTTAGAGTTTGTGGTGAAACGAGCTGATGCCTGTGTTGATGCTGTAAACAAAATCACGTGATCTCCGCAGTGGAAATGGTACATTACATCCTGCCTCTGCCTGCTGCACCACCACCTGAATATAGCGGGGAATTCGTTGTGAACACGTCTTGGTTGTGCCTGTGTGAAAGGCAAACTGCGTAGAAAGTCCGCCCCCGAATCTCCGGAGATCGTCCGCAGCACTCGTCTGAAAATGGCTTTTGTCTCACTGCTTCATAATAGTCTCATTATTCATATTTAATTGGCTACAGGATATTTTGATTCAGTCTACCTCTCCATGTTGGATTCAGATCTGTAATCTCCTGTGTTCAAGAGATTAGAGAACATCGCTGCTAATGGGAAATGTCAAGACTACTTATCCTAACAAGAAAATGCTGGTGCTTGTCATAAAACCAAAGATATTTGAAACGTTTTCCACGACTAAGTAAGCATGCCCAAGCTTTTGAGACAGTGCCGCAAAAAGATCTGACTCGTTTTTTCATGACTGGGTTTAATGATTAAATCAGAGCTTAACATGAGATTTTATTCTTAGTATTTGGGATTTTTTAAATACTACACTTCCCTCTGTCTCTCCTTCTGCTCCTCTTCCTTGTCACTGTCCCTTTAACACACTCAAACACACATTTAACTTTAACCCCGGGCTGTGAAGTATCCTGATGAGCTGTGGAATGATGTTCACATTGGTCGTCTCTGATCATCTGCCCAGTTGGAGGTCTGACTCTTGCTGCGGGGGGGGGTGCCATCAGGCAGACAGGCAGCACAGAGGGTGAGAGCGGCCACTTATTCCCTACATTGCTCTGCTCCAGAACTGAGACAAATCTACAATTATAATCAACGTGGCACATGAAAAGAGAAAATATTCTTCTAATACAAATACTGCGTGAGGAAAAATACACACAAAATGGAAAAATGCATTTTTTAACTATGCCTTGACCTTCACTTACCCAAGCTTATCCTTGTTAGGTTACTGCATTGACTTCCATTGATTGTAAACCTTCAAACCAAAACCTTATCGCTAACTTTAACCATGACCAATTCACAGCTAAACCTAACCTTAGCCTTACCACAATTCACATGTCACACCTAACCTTAACCAGGACCTTATTAAGACAGAGAGCTTTGGTCCACATGAGTAATACTGTCAGGGTCAGTGTTTATACTAGAAAAGGATGAGTCTACACACACACAAACACACGCACACCATTCAAACACGCTACCTTGATAAAGACATTTTTAGAAGATTTCACAAAAGAGGCAAAATTGCCAATTCACTCCAGAAACGATGATTGCCCCGACAAAGAGAGGTTACTGATGACACATCGAAAAAAAAGTTATTGAGTTTTTTCAAATAATATAAAAACCGAGTGAGTCATCACTTGAAATAGAGCTGCAGCTGATGTGTCACTTCTCCGTCATTGAAAAGGAGAGGCTGTAAAATAATCTTTCCACACAGGTTTTTTATTAGTGACCCTCATTGTGAACCCTACTTATGAACAATAAAATATGGTTCAGATCAATCTGAAAGGTCCAAGACAAACAAACTGCACAAAAAAGTAATGTGGTGCTTTCCGACGAGAATTTTGCATTGGTGAGAAATGCTGCAGCATCGCTCTGCTGCTGGATTGACCCTGATAAACACTCCATTAAAACAGTGATACCAAACACACATCCAATATTAAACACATCCACAAACAGTCACGTTGTCTCTGCAAAGGGATCGCACGAAACTAGTTAAAACAGCGGGACACACACTGACGTATCAAGTGTGTTCGCCGGCAAAGCCTCTGATCAATTCAAAATAGCAGTGGAAATCTCTGAAAAGGAGATGTCCTTGAGTTTTACTTGCAGGCTTGGCTGCGTGCAGAGGCAGTCGACGTGAATTAAGAAAACTTCTTCTCCAAAAGTCCAATTTTAGAGCAAATCACATGTCTGTTGAAGATATTTTACATTACATTACATTACATGTCATTTGGCAGAAGCTTTTGTCCAAAACGATTTACAATTAGTATACTCAGCATCTATGAGGGGCCATTTTTTAGGGGTTCAGTATCTTGCCAAGGATACTTCAGCATGCAGATGGGGAAGAGTGGGGATTGAACCACCAACCTTCTTGTTGGAGAATGACCAATCTACCCCCTAGGCCACACCATATTTGCATCATGTTTAGCCGCATGACGGATTTGCATCTGTGGGTTATTGCCTATTTATTTGATATATTTTTAATTTTTTGTTTAATTTACCACTTTCTAGGAAATAATGTTAAAGTTAACGAATGGCAAAATGATTGGTCAATAAATGATATACTAATGATCTACAGATTAGTTAAATGCCGTTGATAAGTAAACAACTCTTAGTTTTAAGTGGTTGGATCATTTACATGTAACAACTTACATGACACAATTACAGAACTTTACCTGATGTACCCACTAGCTACAGCATGTTTACACTGAATTGTTATAGACCAGATACTATTAATATTAATCAATAAGTTAATGAAAACAAGTATTCAACTACATCATTTAGCTCGTGAATTAATTTTTCAATCGAAAACAAAGATATTTGCTTGTTCCAGTTTCTCCTTTGTCAAGATTGCCTTTTTTTGTTCTGTTTATTTTATAAAAAATTAAGCTAAATCTTTAAGTCTATTCGACTACTTAGTAGTACTACTATTAGTTACTTTGAGATTACACCCCGGGCTCTGGGGAATTTCTATGGATATTTTCTAAAAACAACCTTTTGATTTAACTCGTGAAAATAATTGCAGATTGATATAACAACAAAATAATTGTCAGTTGCAGCCCTGGGTTTTTCATGTCTTTGTTCTCCATTGCACACCAGAGAATCCTGGTCAAAACAAAGCATTTGGTTGGTATTTAACTTCCTGCCTTGCACTTGGTTTGGCTGTGATCCTGGTTAATCAAATCACAGCTAGCCTCTCCAGACAGCCGGCCGGGCCCGACGGCTACGGCCGCTCCACAGATAATGTCACTTCCTGTGAAAACAAACCGATTCTGTTACCAGCAGACATGGCCACTGTTATCCGTCACAGCATTAGCACAAATAGAAAATAAAAGGAAGAACTAAATTTGAACTGTGCTAAGTGCTACAAAGACGATTCTGCCGGCTGACAGGCGGAGAGAATGTTTTCTTCAGGGAGACGTGATAGTGTGAGTTATCGGCTCCCTCTGAGTACCTGAACGTCTGACAGTGCAAACACTAAGACACATGTTTGCATTGAGATTGGCCTCTGCAGGCTCTACATTCTCTTATTTTTGGGCAGCAATGACCATTTGAATGTGCCTGTTTGTGTGTGTGTGTCCCAGCAAAGACAACCACATAATGATGAATGTGAAGGGATGAGACAAATAAGAAAGTTCTGTACATAAAAAGAGAAAGGGACATGCAAAGTGTTTGCCTGCAGCATGTTCAGAAAAACAGCTGGAGCTCAGTTAGACTCTCCCTGTCTGGAGCTCCAGGCTGCCAGACGGGAACAATCTATTCAGCATAGTCACTAATAATGAAGGCTGAAATGAATAGTGTCACTTGTCGTGTAATTGCCGCGGAGGGAGATACATGTCCGTAATACCAGGTAACAACAACTATGGACGACAGGAGGACCAGAGGAAAGAGCCGTGATGCTTTAGTTTAGTTTGTAATGGACCCAGCACGACGAGGGGTCTAAAGGCCCCTCAGTTATAGAGAGCTACAACCTGCCGACCTCTGAGTTTGACTGTGAATCATAAATTATTTAAAAAATTGACACTTTAGTGCTACTTCTCACATAAAGGCTGTTTTTTGATATCTCAACGGTCGACTATTGTCACTTTTATTAAGCTTTTCAAGGTTATTGCATGGTTAAATTATTTTTATACTAAAACACCCAAAAATGAAACGAATAATCCTGGAGCCAGACCGGATTTGTGACACGAATCAGTCCCAACATGGAACTGGTTTTAAAGCTGTGGCTACCTGGTATATGTCAGTGGTCTATTCTGAAAGAGGGAATTATAGAACAATTAGTTATGTGTTATAAAACTTATTTTGTAATTTAATTTGATGGCAAAAATACATGGATCGGTGTAAACTCTTCATCTCAACAGATGAATGTTCGAGATAAATCCGCAAAGAAGAGGTTCAACGTCTTCTGGTCACTGTGGCGATTATACTGTAAATATCATCTATCTATTATTATCTCTATCTCAAACAGAATATGTCTGATTTAGAGGTAGACAGGTTTTCTTCTTTCTGCTTCAGCCTGATGCTTTGATTGCAAATGATCAATCAAATGTATTATTATAGATATTAGTATGTCTTTCCTGCTACTGTTTTTCATAGAAGGGAAAATTCCACCTAACCAAGGGCATAGGATTGGATTGAGGTGTGTGCAAGTCAGGGGTTCTTTAAAATAAAGATATGACTGTAATTTTTTATAATATATACTGAAAATTACATTCACAACTGTATGTGATCTAGAGAAGAATAGATCTGATTAGTTATCTTGCCTTACCCAGCTGCATTCAATTGTTACATAATGCACTTTATTCAATGGATTTACTTTTTAGAAAAATTATCATTATACCAACAATTTTACTTCCGCTTCCAGCTCAATAAACTTTAACTCTAACTCAACAAATAATGTTTTATTTCCACGTATCCTTTACGTCATTATTTTTTACTATGGATTAGTTCTATTGGGTTTTTAAAAAGAATTATCTGTATCTTTTTGTAAACAAAAGGGCAAAATATTTTGTTCTAACTCCCCGTAATAAAGAGGAGTTCAGGTAGTTTCATCCATGCAGAGTGTCTATAGGCTGCATCCTACCCCCCAACCTCCCCTTAGAAGACAAGGGTAAAAGGTTGATAGTAGCCTGAGAGGCAGAATCCAGGGCCTCACCAACGAACAACCACCAAACACTTTTGATCATTTTGTTCTGAAACTGTAAAAGTGAGGAGGGCAAAAGTGGGATTCACTCTCCAGTGGAAACTTCATCCTTGCAGCTGACTGATGAGGGAGAGCCGGCACTTCCGTTTAAATATGCGCTCAGTGTTTCCAAATGCCAAAATGCCAACCTATGGAAAATCAATACAAAGTCACTCCTGTACAGCTATGGGCAATTGTGGAGAGAATTGTAATAAGGGTGAAACACAACGCGTGATATTCGGACTGAGGAGCTTACCGGGGAAAAAAAAGAAGAGGCAATGTATTCTGGGTAAGTGATGAGCTGCTGCATATCGTGTGTCGTACATTGAAAAACATATGGATTCACAGAGACTGGTTTATGTCTTTAACCCCTATCCATTTGTTGGTTTGTTTGTTTGTTCATAAACCAGATTATACAAAAACTATTGCGTGGATTACTGTGAAACTGGAAGGATGCTGTGTGCTCCAGGGGAAATTGTGTTGTGAATCCACATCAGGGGGTGAATCCAGTTATATTTTTCATCACCGTCCTTACCATTGCAAGATTATTTCTTTTATTTGGGGGGGGAATTTTCACCTATTTCCGAGGGAGTAATTAATGGATCTAGATGAAAACAGCTGGGCGTATTTAGCGAACCAATATCAGTGTATGAAATTTGGTGCAGCTTGAAATTAGAGGGAGCTGGTGGACCTCGGCAGAGGTATACGCTCTACTGAGTGCCATGTTTTTTTAATTACTTGTTTGTTGCTACAAAAACATCAGGATTGACAGGTGAGACTGACTCAGAGTTGGTTGAGCACATGTATCAGCGGGACCTGGCAACCATGGCGCGGCCATAGCTACACGGACCCTGGCTCCCAAATGCTTTAGATGGCAGCGTTTGTTTCCGAGTTATTTTGGCTTCATGTCTGGAGGAAGTGGAAACACGTCTTCCATCTTTACACACAGTCTCTGCTATAAACGTACAAACTTTGAAAGAAAGTTTGAGCTAAGCTTGAGACCTTTGAGCTAAGCTTGAGACCTTAGTGTCACAGACAGCTCTCTATTTCTCACTGTCACCCTCACACACACACACACACACACACACACACACACACACACACACACACACACACACACACACACACACACACACTCATTGACAAATACTGGCCCACTTTGTTTGGACTATCTAGCTGGTCAACTGCTCTTCAGATTTCGGATGAGCTTGCTACAATCACCCTCCACTGTCACCTTACAACCTCAATTTTATCAAGCTATTCCATGGAGGGATCTGGTATTAACATGCAGGCAGTGGGCTGCAGCTTCAATTTCCTCAGGGAAAAAATGCAGAGTGCATTCTTCTTTCACTTCAATTTACATTACAAACATAGTCCCCCACATTCATTAAAGTCAACATACTTTACACAATGTGAACCACTGTAGCGTTAATTGAGAAAATAAAGACCAAAACCAAACAAGATCATTGGTTTAGTGGATTGTTTGTCATTATGTTGTGTGAGGAAATCTGTCAAATACAAAGAGAAACCTCTGACCATAGAAGCAAAGAGGGAAAAAAGTCATAACATTCTATTTGCAGCTCCTAAAGTGTTTTTTAATGTTTTCATGAAATGGCTTAACCTGCAAGCAGCCATTCCGGGTTATATTGAGATGGAACTTTCATTCTTGTCTTTGGAAACAATACATGAAAATTAGGAAATTGGATACTTTTTTGGATACTGAAGATAGGGCAGATTCAAGGCAGGTTTGGTCAAGTTAGTTTGATTGTTTACAATGCACGGGGCTGTAATTGGGTAATATATTGGGCTAGGGTCGGGTTCGGACTCCAAAAACAAAATCCCTGACTTGTTCTGGTCGGGCTCAGGTGGTTTTCTCTTGGGATCAAACGGGTTCTGACAGAAAATTGTAGTCCAAGCCAAATTCTAATGATAATGAAGTCTCACCATGAGGTCCATTTAGTAACTGCTCTACAGCTTTCAACTGGATCACACAATCTCCCTCAACAGATGATTAGCTGAGATAGAAAGTTTATTCTTAACATTAAAGATAGTTTTTGACATCTGCTTGATGAAATCAGGTAAAAATAGTTTCTTAATAGCAACGAAATCAACCTTTTAGTGAAGTTGCTTGTTAATCAGTATGAAATATCGACAGTATAAACATAAATCCAACAAAATATATTTTTGTTTATTTCTACCATCATGATACATGTAGAATTGCCCTCATTGGATCAAATACCTCCCTTAAGGTGGAACAATCTTCTTGTGTAGATATATATATATGAAAAAAAGGTAGTGGTTTGATAATCTAAATTATTTATTTGTCATAAAACATTGTTAAAGTAAGTGAAAAAAATGGGTTCTTCCCAATCACAAGCCCCATCCCTCCACTAAGGATGGATATTTATTCAGCAGATTTTATGTAATCCTGATAATTAATAAACAAATTAACAAATGCAAACCAACGTCTTTTGATGGGAGTAATAATAACAAAAGAATACTAAATTTATTAGATTTGCAGAGCAATAACTTCAGTCTCATGCGCGGATTTAAAAATGTTCCATGTACCATCAACACCAGCAGTTTCTTTCCCCTGTATCTGACTTGTTATTTGCTCCATCATTCCTTTCGTGATTCCATTTCTCTTTACATTCACAGCACTTCTGTTTCAGCACATATGGAGGGGAGCCTCTTATTCCAGCTCGCTCCTCCACAATGATCACTATTAGTGCAGGATTGAAGCTATAGCTCTGAGCATCAGAATGGAGTTCATAGCTCTTCAGCGTCAGCGTGAAATGGACCATACATCTGCCGTTATGGAGACATACTCTGTATAACGGGCTGTTGTCTGATGATGGGTGCGCCATCAAGAAGTGTGTGTATGTGTGCCTGCGACTGCTGATGAAGGAAGGACAGGATGCAAGCAGAAAAGATTAAAGCGAATTAAAGGTCTGTCACGACAGTAACAAAAACGGGACCACCTCCCGTTTTCCCACTTCAGCAACCATCATTCATCTATTAATGAGCAGCTTGCAACAAAGAGTGACTCAGCGTTAAATCAAAGCTTACTCCCCGCTCGATCATTCTGTCAGGGACAAGCTGAGACAGAACATCCACAGAGACCTGCTGTTCTCCCGTCAGACATTGTGCGGTTCAAGGACATGAGTCTCTACAGAGAGACTCACTCAGACACGTCAGTAGGCAGGTCCAATAGGTGTGTGCAACACATTTGGAAGGCGCTAGGATTAGCAAAGAGAATTTGACATACATTCAAATTCATCGATTTGGTGAAATGTGCTACAAGTCGTGTCCTATAGAATCATTGCTCAACTAAGGGCACTTAGGGAGTCCGGACCGCGGCCAAAGCTGATGGCCACTTAATCACCACAAAGCACAGGAATCTATTCAAATCAGAAACACGCGGTTTTCCAGATCTTGGAACCAGAGTCTGCGCACTATATTAAATAGGGGGTTGGAGCTGTGGTAGTTAAGTCCCGTCGACACATGTGCTCGAGCAGCTTCAACCCATCAGATAAGGAATTCATTACAAATCTACCTGAAAAATTTGCAAACATCAGTGTTTTAAGAAATAGCAAGAATTTCAGAAAAATGTATTTAATGTGTACTTTGGTTATTTATTTGGAGGCAGGATTTATTACCTATATTGCAGCCAGCCACCAGGTAGCGATCAAGACACTTTGGCTTCACTTTTGGGTCGCCGTCATGACGTCCATCTTTATAGACCTGACCTTAAGGTCCCTTTCAACTCCGCTTAAATCCAGATGACCAGCCTCCTGGCATACGAACATCCCACCATGTCTCACAGCTCATATCAACTTAACTTCATTGATTGGAAAATGTCCATAGGCTCTGTATCATTAATATTCAGCTTAGCTGCACCTTGACCAGCACGTCCTATTTTACAGATCTCAGATTTTGCATGACACAAGTTCGAGTTTCCCTCTACTCTATTGTGCTTTTGTGTCATATTTGTTTACAATCAATCCGGTGCCAAAGCAGTTGGGCTGCACACAGAAAGGGGCCTGCAGGAAGAGGACATGTTTCAAAGCTACCCACTCTTGTAGATTTTCAGTGGGAGAGCTGAAGGGAGAGTAGACGAGGAGGGAGCAGGAGAGAGGAGGGAGGCGAGAGTCGAGGATGCAGCAGAAAGTAAAGGAGGCTGAGGAGGAGAGATAGTGCAGTACTCATTATCAGCTACAGCATTCCAGAGTTTAGAAGACATGAGGAGAGCTCCTAAGGGCTGCCAGTACACACAGACAAACACACACACACACACACACACACACACACACACACACACACACACACACACACACACACACACACACACACACACACACACACTCTTCCCCCCTCACTTTACTCATTCTCTCATCTTTACCCGGGTGCAGGCATAGCAGAGGAAGCATTGTACAGAAGACTATTGTTTTACACCCTTCTCTGTGTGTGTGTGTGTGTGTGTGTGTGTGTGTGTGTGTGTGTGTGTGTGTGTGTGTGTGTGTGTGTGTGTGTGTGTGTGTGTGTGTGTGTGTTTGAGAGAGAGTTCTTTTTTTACTTAATGCACATTTTTACCAAACTTGGTGAGATTATTAATTGGGAGGGGAGGGTATCTCCAGATGATTAACTTTTGGAGCTGATCAGTCAACGGTTGAGGTCAAGTTCAACAAACAAATGGTCAAAAAACACTTTTATTTTCCATGACATCTCAACAAATAATTGGCCAAAGAGACAAAGACGATATGAAAAAGCCAGACAATAATGTCATGCATAACTCCAAAATGCCTTTCTTATGTATTTCTGCATCCTACTATGGACATGACATAACATTTATGTAAATCTAAAATAATGTATGATCATATGGGCAGAATAACATCATTGTCACCTCACCATGAAGTCAGAAAATGCCATCATATACCGCAGTTATGAATGAACTTTTGCAACCTATAAGACAATAAATCAGTTTAGTAGTTTTTGAGTAAACCTGCTATCAGAAAGAGACAGGCTCTCATTGGCTGTCTCCCTTTGCCACAGATTGTCATCAAGTGCGCTGGAGGACACATTGTGCATGTGTGCACTGACTGACTTTAGCGTGTGTGTGTGTGTGTGTGTGTGTGTGTGTGTTTGTTTGTGTCCGTGTAAAATGTGCATTCACAAAAGCAGGTTGGACACACTCAGAGGGAATGCAACAGCCCGCCTGTTAATTACACAGGCTAATAGAGCAGCTCCTGCTTGGCTCCTGTGTCACTGAGATTCACAGCAGGACGTGAAGCATTGAGATGGACGTGCTGCAACTCTGGACAGAGACAAACTTAAAGAGAAGAGCCATTATTCTGATTTAGTTCAGGACTTTAAGAGCGTCTGGTTGAGGACACTATAGACTATAGACTACTATTCCCGACTGGGGACAAAAGGAGAATTGAAGATGCTCTTTGGAAGTTAACAACTTCTCTGGTATCTTTCGGGGGTTCATGGAGGACTTTAAAGTTTAATTCCCCAAATATTTTGTTATGATTTTCATCTGTTTCTATCTAATGTCCCTTCTATTTTCCCAGAGTCCTCCTGGCCCACTTGTTTCCATGGAAACGTGTCCTTAGACACTCGACACAAAAAAAACACAGCGAGAGCGAAATGGGTTATTAAAGTTAATTGGGGTAAGAGTAACCCAAAAACTTCCTTAGCGCTCGAGTTGGCAAGCTACATTTGATTGTTTGAAATTGAACAGTCAGGCAAACTTGCTTGGTTCTTCCTGTCTTTGTTGACATTTATAAAGATAGATTATTTATTAAGAAGTTCTCATTGTCTAAATGTCACTAGGACAAACATTTCCTATAAAAAAGGTAAGATTGAGGCTTACAATTTGGCTGTTTGCATCAAAATATGGATTCTGGTTTATCTCACGATATAGGCTGTATATGATTTCTAAAACATTGTTATCAATCCTTTATGACAAAGAAATGTAATTGAGGCTTGATATTTTACAGTTAACCATAAACTAAATAACTATGAATAGAAAGAAAACACAAATACAGCCAAGTATACAGAGTTTTCATATCAGCACATATACCGATACCATATGTCCGTGAAAGGAGCTGATTTTATCGGCTCACCGATAAATCTGTAGGGCTCATATTTAAACTCCAAACCATGTTTTAGAATGAAGAAATATCTCGATAGGAATTGCAACAACTCTTGCCCTGTAAAGTTAAGAGCATATTCAACTTTCATAATGAAAAATACTAGTTATTTGCTATTCCATACTAGATGTAAGCAAACCTTGTGCACTGCAGTTGGAGACATTGCATGCTACATTTATAAATCATGCAGACGACATGAATGTTTGCTGGTTTCATAGACACTCTCCAGTAATATTGAATAACGCAAGACAAACAATAACAGCAGGTAAACACTTACCTGCACACAGAGAACACATGGGAAATGTAATCTGAGGTAATGGGTAATAGCAGTAACAGTAATAGCGTGTGTGTGTGTGTGTGTGTGTGTGTGTGTGTGTGTGTGTGTGTGTGTGTGTGTGTGTGTGTGTGTCTCTGTGTGTGTAAGTGAATCAGAGGTGAGACTCAGGGGAGACAATCAATGGCGATGCAAGGGCATGAATACAACAGATAAATGTTCAAATATCGTAATGGATAAGATAAAAAATTCTAACAGTGCAACAGTCAAAATGTCAATGTGAACCTTGACTCAGTATCATTGAATGAGAAGAAATTTATTTTTTTCTAAATATTAGAGCAGGAGAGAGACTGAGTTGTGGACGTATTAAAATAAGAGGCCAGAAATTAAGCATGGATGAGAAAAATGGCAACAAAATGGTGAAATATTCACACACTAATTAATATCTATAAATAGGAATAGTCTGTGAAGTTCTGGCATTAGAAATGATGACTGCTCATCAGCACAAAGGGCTCTGCTCGTGGAGTGCATTAGGAGCAGAGGGACACACTGATAACAGCGAGTGGAAGATTGCGATAAGCCCGAACTCTCCAGTTTCTGAGCACAGGCCTTCGAATGAGAGACGCGGGGGGAAAAGGGGGGGAGCGGGTGAGGGGAAGTGATGCTGAGGATGAGATGGATTTGCAGGTGCCGGGAAACTGGCCAGGAGAGGGCGCCCCTCACTTGACGGACTAGCAGAGCAGAGCACATGCACACAGCACGGATACACACATACACAATCAATGCAGCGTCTTCAACGTATTCAGCAGCAGGAGACTATTGTCTTGTTGGAGCCATTCTTTTTACATTAAAGTCTAATATAATCGGACTCTTCATCATTTCCCAAACACCTCTTACAACCCTCCTCTACCTCACTGCTCCTTCCGACTCAAGCCTGACTCAACACTACTGAACATTCTAATGAGCATCCTCATCCAATGCACGTCTAAATGTATGCCATCGTTTTAACATACGCAAACCCACAGCCCCGCATCGACCAATCACATGGAAAGAAATAACACTTATTAGACATGGACACATCTACTGACACCACAAGCTGAGGTTGCCATGGGAACAGGATGCCATGGTAGACTTGCTAAATACCGAAACTACTGGGGGGCACCGAGGCTGTTGGCAGCTGTGGAAGCTGCTGAACATTACTCAGCAAAAGGCTAGTGTTTGTGTTTGGGAGCTTGTTTCTGAATGGTGGTGTCTGAACTAAGAAAACTAAAACCCTCTGCCTGAATGACTACCGCCCAGTAGCACTCACTTCCATCATCATGAAGTGCTTTGAGCGGCTGGTCATCACCTCCTCCCTCCCTGACTCTCTGGACCCTTTTCAGTTTGCCTACAGGTCAAATAGGTCGACCGCAGACGCCATCTCCCTCACCCTCCACACTGCCCTCTCCCACCTGGACCAGAGGGACACATATGTGAGAATAAAGCTAAACTAAGGAGCTGATCTTGGACTACAGGAAGAGACAAGGAGTGGAACACGCCCCACTCTTCATCAACAAGACCACGGTGGACGAGTCAGCAGCTTCAAGTTTCTCGGGCTCCACATCAGTGATGATCTGACCTGGACCCATCACACAGACTCCATCAGGAAGACGGCCAGGCAGCGGCTCTTCTTCCTCCGCAGGCTGCGGAAGCTCCACATGGATGACAGGATTCTCTGCAACTTCTACAGGTGCACCATAGAGAGCATCCTGACTGGCTGCATCACCGCCTGGTATGGCAGCTGCACCGCCCTGAACAGTAAGGCTTTAAATATTGATATTCTATTTTATTCTATTTTATACTATTTCTATTTAATTTTTTTGGTTGTAATTACTTGAGCATTGCTAGAAGAGAGCCTGTGACTCAAGCATTTCATTGCCAGCGACTGCTTAATGTTATTGTTGTGCATTTGACAACAAAAAATCTTGAATCTTGAATCTTGAATCTTGAACTTTTGGCAGATATCTGATGCACCACAGATGAGTTTTCCCGAGGCGTGCACTGTACTGTCTCTTCTTTAAAGAATTTTTTTAAGCTTAATGTATATGCACACACAGAGACCTATGATTTAAATAAAAAGCTATAGATACCTATGCCAGGACTTTGTCTGCTAGAATCACCCTGGAAAAGTTTCAGAGCCTCAGACATCCATATTCATAAGGTTATTTTAATAAGTGTCCACTCTGTCAGAACGCCTTGTTCTAAGTCCAGTTGAGAAGTGCACCCCTGGGTCCTTCATATTCATGCAGCGATTGTTGGCCACTAAACACACAGCTACTGAGCCTGCTGGGAGAGCGAAGTCTGGTAAAAATACTGGAACTAACTTGAACCAATATTTGAAGATCTCTTTTCTGTAATTGATTGAACTTGCTTAGCATAAAAAGAGGAATGTTCCATAGCATTGGAAACCCTCTGGAGAGATTCAAATTTGACCAAAGAGAGGCTTGCACTTAACTTACACTTAACCCTGATCCTGGGAATAAGAGTAAAGCTACGGATTTAAAGGTTTGGCAGGTTCCTTATCTGCTTAAATGCAGATCATCTCTCCTCCATGCCCCATAAAACATTAATTTCACGCTGCAAGATGCTTCACAGTGATCAGTTCTACCTCCAAGTTCCAACCTGCGACACCTAAAAGCTCTTGACAAGTTACTCTCTGTCACCAAGGTTGCTGTGCCCTTGCTGTTCTCTTCAGTATGTGTCTCACACCAGCACAGGAGAGTGCGGTTCGGTTTCTCTCCATGTGTCCGAGATACACTGCTGTCCAAAGCAGACATCAGTCCTGCACTGTTTGCAGAACAAAGTGCACAACAGAGAGCCAAGTTCACTGCACAGGGCAGATGCTGTTAAGATGACAAAATGGCTGTGAGTCTGACGAATGACCGAACCTCTGCACAGCCAGTACGTGTCGGAGCGGCGGTGTTAGGGAGATTTTGTTAGTGGGATGGATGGGGCGAGAGCCTTAGTGCATGCAGTCTTGTTGCAGTTGAAAAGTTAGAGAGGCCGAGTCGCCGGATGTAAAACGCACAGAGAGGTAGGAGAAGTCATTATTGTGAGGACTGCAGGCAGGTACCTGAGTATATCTCCCTGCTCTTCAATTTCATCAGCAACCTCTTCACACCTGCAATAATGTGAAGAAGCCTGTCATCATCACAAGTTCGCAGCAACTGCCCACAGCTATTCCCCACAGCTATTCCCCATGCCCTGTGTGATTTAAGGCCCGAAAGTAACATGCAAATTTAGCTAGAAACAACATTGTGTGGGAGCAGCAAAGAAGAACAAGTGTAATGTGAGATTCATGGTGATAAAGTGGTCAGTTTATGGCCTAATAGTAAAGCAATTGCAAGTCATTATATACTTGCACATTAGGCTCCTTTTTATTTATTTATATAACATTAACCAATCATATTATTCAATAAATATGCCGGTTATTGTGAAAATTAACCTATTTTTGCCATCTTTATATTCATATCACATTGTATGCTATTGTAAAATCTATTCACATATACCATTTTTATTTCCATAGCATATTGTATACTAATGTGAATTTCTAACTTTATATACACACATACATACAGATACATAAATACATATATTGCTTCATAGCTTGCTTCAATACATAATGCACAAATACTGCTGCAACAAATACAGTGACTGCTGTAACAAGATAATTCCCCTGGCTCGGGATCAATAGTTTATCTCATCTTAAAGACTGTGTGCAAAAAAGTGGGAATAAATATAAGCAGCAGATGAGATATGATGTACGGTAGGCACACAAATACAGGTAGACAGACAAATATGACCCACCCACTGAGCATCCATTCCCTCAGCAGCACCACCCACTCATCTCTCCCGCTGACCGACTGTCTCCCTCTGTGTGACTGATGTGTTCGGTGGTGAGTGGGACATCTGCCTGGTCCTTACCTGTGTTCCTGTCTGGTAGGATACAGCAATGCTTCTGCAGTATGGCTGGCAACACCTTCAGAAGAGAACGACACAGGGGTAGAGCCGGGAGAGATGGGAGAAAGAGAGATGTTAATATCAGAACAACTCAGAGCAGATGAACAAGGTGGTGGAGCTCTGAGCCGTGCTGTGACCCACAGGTACAGGGAACCAACAGGTGTAGATTCATTAAGAGAAGCTGCTCCCCCTTTGTTTTTCGGAGACCTTCCGTCTGCAGCAAGATAAAAAAACAGCCGACCGGCTAACTGCCTTGCAGAGTGTTTATCTGTAGTCATACGTTGTTTACCATCACGGGTGAAATGCACTCGACGCAATTAAAAGGCGCTCAATTGGAGACTCATTACCATAAATACAATTGGGGATTTGTCTGGGTTTGAACATGGTCAAAAAAATATTTTGATAATGTCAATATAATAGATTACCTCACTAAAAACTGTATTCTAAAGAGGAATTGTTACATATTTTATCTTTATGGTGAAAGAAAGGACGGCAACCTAATCGGCCAGTGTGGTGTGGTCACGCGCTCATGTTTAGAAGCCTTCTCTGCTCCATCAGAGGAAGTGGTAGCAGCAACTCCAAGAGCCAGTTACTGCACTGCTCTCAAGCCTGAGGTGATGGCGCTGATCAATAATGTATGATTACAGTCCATTTGGTGAAGAGTTCTATAAAAAGTTAATACATTCAAAGGTATATGTCTTAGAGACCAATATCCCGCTGTTATAACCTTCCTTCCGTAAGTGAATGGTTAAGGTTATTTGGAAAAATTGCAGAATCCTTTTCTGCTGAATTGAAATAAGGTTTGTTTTAGATTCTCTCTATGATCAGACAATTGCGAGTGTTAAAAATATACAAATATGCAGGATTTCTGAGAGGAAAGAAACCCGGGGAACCAAATTGAAGAGGGAGATACCGAGGCAGCTCAGCAGGTGTATCTTTGTTCTTGCATTTATCTGACACATCTCTGATCTATCCAGTTCTGCAGGAGACAATCCCCCGCTGATATTGGGCGAGAGGCAGTGTACACCCCGGACATGTATCCAGCCTATAACAGGGCTGACACATAGAGACAAACAACAATTAACGCTCACAAACAAAATTTGATTGATTGATATTCACTCCTACCTTCAATTGACTTGTGTTCAGACTGTGGGAGGGAACCAGTGTACCCAGAGGGAAACCCACGCAGTCCCGGGGAGAACATGCGAACTGTAACAGAGGTTCAGCCAGGGGATTTGTTCAGACCCTGTCAGTGCTACACGACCGTGGGGCCTGACAGAATCTAATGACTTTTGTAATACAGCCAGACCTCCTTTCCTTCCCTCTGGTGTTAAAATCCCTGACTTGCTGGTTATCTCAAACCTCTCAGACCTCTGTCTCACCAAGTGTTTTTTTTTCATCCACTCTGGGACTGAACCACTGATCAGATAAATGTCTCTTTTAATCATGAGAACATATATAAAGGTACCTCTTGAAAAGAGAGAAAAGACCATATATTAAAAAATAGCAATGAACCCTTAATGGCTTGTCTCTGGGGACATTTATTGAGCTATATCAACCCACTACATCATTCATGCAGGAGGAAGACCTCGGGCACATCGACTCCTGTCATCCAGTTCCATTTTCTACTCTACTAGCAGCACATCAGGAGGAGAGATAATACTGTAATAACAGACTCGTCCACGCTAGTGGTGTGTGTAAGTAAATTTTCCCTTAAAATTCAGTCAATTCATGACCAGCCCTCAAACTCAATTTGAACTCAGTTTGTAAAGGACAGTGTATTTTTATTTTTTACTTTAATTAAAGAAACTAAATATTACTCTTAACCAAACTTGTAATGAATCTCTCCTTGCAGCCCGATGACACCAGTTTATGAGGATTAAGTCATTGAAGACTTTAGTCAATCATTTATAGATGACAAAACTGCTTTACGATGTGAATCAACCTTTCAGCCTAAATGCATGTAGGCTACATGGGTAGATTGATAGACGTCCGAGTATGCCCACGTCCACCCTGTGTCTTTTATATGATAATAGACTCTGAGTGGAAGTTAGCATTGTGGCTGAGTATTTCCACCAATGCTGTAAAGAAATGCCAGTCTGAAAAATCCTGTCCATTTGTGTATGGAGCTCACCAGATGGGAAAGGCTCCACAACTGCAGGTGAGCTGTAAGGATGAGGAGACAGGAATCAGGGGCCGGGTCATTATAGCATATTTTTAGATCCCCATCAGGTATTGTGGAAAGAATCTATCGTTACATTTAAAGGTTCAGTGTGTAAAATGTACTGACATTCAATTGGGAAGTTTAATGTCGCAGATGAATACTCCTCACCTCACACTCCCCTTCCAAACATGAGAGAACCTGTGGTAACCTTCAGTTGGCATAAAAACTAAAAAGATGTTTAGTTTGTCCAGTCTGGGCTACTGTAAAGAACATGGCGGCTTCCGTAGGGGGAACCCTCTCCAAAGGTAAAAATAAAGTATGTTAATATAAAAGGGCCTGTTCTAAGGTAAAGAAAAAAACAATTCTTACAATTTAGATGAAACGATATTTATGCGAATTTCACTAATATTACTTTATATTCCATTTCTGCCAATAGATCCCTTTCACCTAACATGATGCAATTACATAGAGGTGAAAGTATTGTCTGCATTCTACAAAATGCTACTCAGAAATTATTACTATTAGTACTGTGTATTTGATTTTATATTGTCCTTATTATGACTGTATGTGTCATATCAGCTTAATCCATCTGTATCTCCATCCATCCATTCAAAAAGAAAGGTAAAGAAAGTTGAGTCAAAGACAGAAAAAGATGGCTCTGAGGAGATTAGAGACACAATGATCGGTTTGTAATGACTCAAACAGCTGCATGATGTACAGTTCTAATTTATGCTGGGTAGCTGGCTGGCAGGCAGAGGAGTCGCACTGGAGGAGTGTGGAAAAATGAACTGTCAGCGACACTCTTCAGTGTTTCAGACACACGCAGCTGTCACTTGCCTCTCGTTTACGCTTTTAAAGGATTGAAGTCCGGAAGCACAGCGCCTAATTTCACATATGAAAACGCGCCCAGGCATCCGTTTGTCTTTTTAAGCTCATCCCGGGATGAGCACAAGAGAGGATTTATGTCACCGTGTTTTATCGGGACAGATTTACAAGACACACAAGGACAATCCCATGGACAAATGTAACTGGGACGAGTGGAAATACAAAGCAGCCGAGATCCTGGTGTGGTATTTTGGGTATTTGTACAGATTTTCTTTCTCGTATTGTACACACATTTGAATAGGTAGCTTCGTTCAAACCACATTTCATGGCCAGGCTGACAAACATCTCCTTCGATATATCAAAACCTAGTTAATTATAACCCACATAAATCAGCAGTTCAATCTGACAGTTTTGTGTTTATTGTGTTGCCGCCACTGAAGATGCATCGGAGGAAATCAAATTGATCCTCAATGAGAATCCAAAGAAACAACCTGAGGACTATAGAAGCCCAATCTTGTGAATGACGCTTCAAACCCCATTGAGTCGGTGACTTAATAAAAGGCTCCATTTGGCAATGTTGTAATAGTTTGCCATCACGCTTCTCCAACAGGACTGGTTGCTGTCCTTTTGTATTCCTGAGGCTGAAAGAAAAAGGATTCGGTGCAGATTTCATTGCACTCTGCTGAATTACACTCTACTGAATAGAGCTGAAGGTATAGAGAAAGTAGATTTATTGCCCTGTTCCATCTATAATTCTAATGACATCTGATCTTTAGGCATTCCCAGGCAAAATGGCATATATAGTCCCTACATTGAAAACTGGGTCTACTCCTGGCTCTGCTCCCAATTGAAAATATAAATATCAGCCGATAATATATTTGTGATCTCGTTCTTCAGTCAGCTTGTGGCCATAGGTGAGGGTTCAGACTCAGCTCCTTTTTTACCACAACAACCCAGTACAACTCTCACATTACTGCTGATGCTGCCTGTCACTTTTGAAGACATGAACTATTAAAAGATCCCTTATCGCATAAACTTTAGCCCATTTTAGATCAGCTCATCAAATAAAAATGAGAAAGCAGAGACAACATCACATGGAAATTCATAACTGCATTGAATTATTCAGGAGGTTTCCGGTTTCCGTGTTTTATTTCTGAGAATGATCAGAAAAACAAGGCTCAGGGATATTTGGGGGGGGTTTATATATAGTTGCATGTCTTGGACGAAGCAGATATTGAGCCACGTGGTTCTTTTCACGAGCACTGAAGACTGCTGAGGCAACCGTGGAAAAGACAAACGACCAAATGCACTCTCATAGCTGAAATGAACAATCAAACCAACCAGGTGAGTCACACACTGTTTGAGTTGATGAAGACATGTTTATTCACTTTTATCAGCTTTGTGGGAAAAAACTACCTTATATGTAAAAGTACTGATTACTTCTCCCCCTAAACGTCCATTTGTCTGAGGGATTGTTTTTCTGGCTGTTTGATGGAGTCTGACTCATAAGACTGGAGAGTTAAGCTCGCAAACAGCCTCCATAATTTCACCTGTGCAAAAACAGATGATCAGAATAGTAATGTTACAACAACAAAAGCACAATTAATTGAGTCTTGGATGTTATCAAAGTTATGACTAGAGAGTTCTAGATTTTGCTAAATTATTCGGAAAAAAAACAAATGGTATTGGGTAGCATTGCACATTTAACCATTTCAGGTTGGGGTTTTAAAACTGGCGGAATCAAGCAATGCTCCGTAACATGTAATGTGGAAATGAATGGCTTATAGCTTCTAATGTAAACACGTAAATTGAAATAACGTCTAATTCTGAATAAGGTCAACAGTCGGAATATAAGTGTCCATGTGAATGTAGTGAATGTCTCGGGCTCCAGTGTATCAGAATTATATAATGGCTCTATACGTGATCCGAGGCTGTAGGACAACAAGACTGGCTCTTGTCCAAGTGATGTTTCAGGATGCTCAGAACGAAAATACCTGCAGTCCCATAAACCCTTACACACATACAGCCTTAGCACCTATCTCCTAACACTATTACTGCTGGGTACAGGCAATTATCACAAGTGGCAGTGTATAATAGGATATCTTGGCGTTTGCTGCTGAGGGCTAGAGTGCAACTCTTGGTGAGCTAATGGAGATCTGAGCGGACTGACGGGAAGTGGAGTCAATCCACTATATTTCAAAGCTCCTCCTGTTTGCCTCGAGCACTATCTGGTCCATTGTGCAGATTGAGGAGAAGATAAGGTTTGCACTGGAGCCGCTCACCCCAGCAAAACCCATAATGGATAAAAATAAAGAGACCAAATATCAGAAGCATCTTTCAATAAAATGCAGTTGAAGTGAGCAACATAACAAACTTAGGGCTCATAATGAGAATAGAGCTGACTTTTTTTGTCAGTAAAAGAATCAAAAACTTTCACAAAATAGCAAACAGAATGGCACTCAGTAGAATGCATGCATCTACTCTTGGTTAAGCAGTGTTAGAGCAGAATCCAATACAACTTTAAATAAGTTTCAGACATAATAAAACAACAGGAAAAAAATAACATGACTCCAATCTGCTTGTGTGGTATCATCCAAGGGTCCGGAAGCCCCGACAGTGATATTCGACTCGATACGAGGTAATTAACTTTAAAACACGTTGCAAATGAAGCCATTTCGAGTCGAACATGAATGTCGGAGCTTCCGTACCCTTGGATGACACCACACGAGCAGTATGGCGGAATGTTGTGTTTTTTTCTGTTTTACTAAGGCTGAAGAAGTACTCAGCATTTACTTCAATTGTATTGGATTCTGCTCTAACGACGTTTACCCCTGAGACTCCTAAAATGTTTTGTGGACTTAAACACTTCACCTACCTCTCCATCGGCATAGTGGTGAGTAGATAATTATAGAACTTTCATTTCTGGGTGAACTAGGCCTTTAACTTGAATCAATCTGCATAGATATCAGTTCGCTACATACAGAGTATTTTGTGTAAATTTTTTCCCTGGGACCATTCCTTCTGATCCAGATCGACACCAAATTCAATGGATTCTTCCCTGACACACACGTCATTCTTTCACCATGTATCGAGGAAAAGTGTTTAGATGTTTTTGTGTAATCTTGCTTAAAAACAATCAACAAATGGAAAGGTGTGAAAACATAACCTGCTTGGTGAAGGTAATCATAGGACTTTATTAATTGCATAAACATATGTAACAAAACAATAATTGACTGTATGCAAAGATCGACAAAGTATTTTCCACTCTCATTATCCAGAAATGAAACCAAAATATCCTGGATTCGAACCCTGCCGTCTCGCACGTATTGTCTTGAGGCAGCGTCTGAAGAATAGTGTTCTGGTGATGAAGCCGCGGCCCATGATACCAACTAAAATGACAAAAACTATCTTTGACGTATTTTTTAAATTGAATGTTGAATTTCTCATCACCTAACATTAAGGGGGCAGGGTTTATGAACTATACTGCAACCAGCCACAAGGGGGCGATCTATATTCTTTGGTTGAGATATTTACATACAATCAACAAAACTTGCATGTGATAATAAGGAAGCCTCGCTCTGTTAGTCCTCATTATATAACCACCATATTTTAATACAGAAAAAATAAAAGGTTGATTATCTTCTGCTCGTCTGAATCCCCCTCACATGTCTGAGGTGTCTCATTGGTGTACAGGGTTTTCCTTGAATTTGGGAAGTCATTTGCTTTTACCATGCCCAGGCTCTAAAATTCATTATCAATACCATAAATTTCATAGCAAGGATCTGGGCATTTTATAACCTGTGGCTCGGGTGGTATAGAGGGTCGTAAACTAACCAGGAAGTAAGTGGTTTGATCCCCAGCTCCTCCAGTCTGCATTCCAAAGTGTCGGTGGGCAAGATACCGAACCCCAAACTGCCACTGGAGGCTGTGCTGTTGGCTTAATCCAATCTCTTACACCGGGTGTCATTCACAGAGTAAGCCCCAATGCATATGATGTCTATTTGACTCTAACTGGGACCACAATTTATAAAACTGAACATCAAAGTGTTTTGAGGAAAACTTGAAACTAGTGATTGAGACCATTAACTACTTAAGAAAATGTTACCTGACGTTATAATTGCGTATGCACAAAACAGGGTCTGAAAGATGCCTCCACCACTTCTCACGCAAATGGAGGTGAACAGAAGCCAGATTATTGATCCATTTTAGGAGGATGAGGAGGAAACGAGTGTTCATCGACCACAACGATTTCCTGTTACATGATGATGACGAATCAGCGGATATAGATTCTATAGATCTGTTATCTTGGTTCTCCTGGGACCCAGAAGTGTGAAGAACCAAGAAACACTCGACCTTAACCTGACCGGGAGACACAAACCGATTTCGCCTCTGATTGATTTAACAAGTTAGCGCTAATTCACGAGGTGTCAAAACCCAACATTGTGTCTAACTCATTGCAACATTAGCAGCCTTCTCACCTGTGTCTGTTGCATATAATCTATCCTATATGAACCTTAATACATACAGGTTTTCTATTGATCCTCTCTTGCTGATTTGGCTTACTAAATTTCCTCAGGATTTAAAATCAATGTCCAGCATAACGGTAATAGAACGAGATCCCACCTTTACCCGATTGACAACATACAACGATGATCTGAACCCATATGGTCCAAGGATGGGTCTCGGGTCCTACGGTTTGGGTGGACCCATGAAGACCGCTAATACGGTCTAATACAGGTTGCACCTACATGTTTCTACAGTAGCCCAAAGAGGACAGACCAAACACTTGCTCTAAAGAGGGCCATTCAACATTTTACATTACCTGAAGGCCACTGTAGATTCTCTTATAGAAGGATTGGGCTGAAAGGAGGGCTATTTAGTTGCTATGTGCCACTTACTCCTACACACTGGTCCTTTAGAAAAGTCGAACTTCGGAGAAAAAAATACTTTTATACTTCCTTTTAAATGATGAGAGGATTTCACTTTGTCTCCACTCAATGACTTTCAATGGCACACAGCTCTGGACACGTCTCCCTGCAGTGCACACTCCGAGAGGCTGCGGCTGCCGGCTAAAATCATCACAAATGATGGCATCACAAACTGGGATCAAACCGCAATTAGAATAGAGAGGATAGGTTACAGATACTGTAATAAATTGCTGATGGACCTTGTAATGAGTCACATCTGACTTTGGGGCACTGTTGCAGCTACTGCACAGTAACACAGGAAGAATTCAATGACACCCACATGCCGGCAAGATCTGTGCCCACCGCAGCACAAAGGTGATTAAATGAGTCGTGTTGATGCGCACTGAGACACACACACACACACACACACACACACACACACACACACACACACACACACACACACACACACACACACACACACACACTGTACAGTACATACACAAACTTGGCTTTAATGCATTATTAGATTCATAAACCTTAGTCCCATCCATCCCCTCCATTCCCTTTACATCCATATACTGAAGCCAAACTATTGCTGAGGTTGGGGGAGGCATTCATCGGGGACAAAAAAAGAGAGGAACATAGACAGAGAAAGATGGAGAGAGAGAAAGAAAAGGTGAATAAAACTGCAGGCCTACAGAGAAAGAAGTTAGAAGGAGAAAAATAATAGGAGAAAGCCGAAAAACATCTGTCACGGTATGTGGGTGAATAAAAAAGAGAAAAGAGCCTGCTAAATGTTTCAACATTTACTTTGAGTCAGACAAGTCTACATTAACTGCTGCTCCTCACCCCTGTGGACCAAAGTTACATCACCACTTGCTTAAATGCAGGTTTTCAAGTTCACTATGCATCTTGGAACAGATTATGAGAGCCTTATCATGTCACTGCCAAGTACAAGAAGTCAACACAAGCTTCGCATTGATGACTGTGTAATGTATGTGTGCGTGTTCGCTTGCGAGGTAACATCAGCATTGGAATCAAGCTATATTCGATTCCAAAGTACTTCTTAGCACAAATAGTGTCGGTTTCCAATCTCTTTTATGTCCTTTGCTTACAGGATCCAGGAATTGTTTTTCACACTCTTCAACATTGCAAGACAAGGCATTTGTCAGCATTGCCATTGATTTCTCAAAGAATAATAAATGGATCTGATGCAAAAGGGCAGCGTTCATACTGGTTCTTTATATCCAGTCTCTGATTAGTTCATTATTACACACACACAATAATGCAGTTCATACAGTTCTGTCCTTAATATTTTGTGTGATTTTTTAATTCTCTTACTGATACTGTGTCAAAAAGATGTAAATTAAACTCTATGGTCATCATGATCCCTTATGTTGCTGATCATTGAATGCCATAGTTTTCTAATCTTCGAATCAGGCTTTTATCTTTTTGTTTAAAGAAATCCCCTTTCTCCGTCTCATATCACCTGGGTGTCACTGACGAGGTGAAAGGCGGGGCCCCCTAAAGCTGCTAAGTGACAAGTAATTTATTTTTCAGTCTCATAAGGACGTTTAGAGATGACATTCACTTCTCACCTGCCACCTGGCCACCCACGAGTTCCCTGTCTGCTAGCTTCATAGAGGCTACAGTTATGAATACTTATCATCACACACCTAAGAAAAAAAACACACACACACACACACACACACACACACACACACACACACAAACACAAAGATACTGTCAAATCCCTTCTCATTGATCTACAGTAATTACGCTTGCCCCTGACTGCTTGGTGCTACCACAGCTCTTCTAGACATCTGCATAATGAATGAACATGAGACACTTTACCTGCTTTCTACTATGGCGGAAAATGCAGTTTCCATGTATGGCCTGCACTCTGTGTATGAAGCACACTATTTTAAATCCCTAACATGCGCATCAAAGCAGCTGCACGATACTGAAGAACAACTGGCAAACCACTGCTGTCTAAAATAAGAACTTTTTGTATTATTAAGAAGGGTACAAATACAGAAGCAACTTCCATTTGCGAGGGGTGGGTATGCAATAACACCATCGTGCTTCTAAATATGAAGCATTGCAATGAATACAGTCTCCCTATTTTTAGCAGCTCTGTGATTATGATGTCTAATGATGTGAGCGCTGGCAGAGAGCACTTTGTCACACACAGTGTGTGCTGCTGAGTGCTGTGTATTTGGATTCGGCTACGGTGCTGAGACAGGCATCCTATACAACTTCTTTGTGTGTCGCTCAATCTATTGGAGCAGAGACATGAATGCGTGCAACTGCATTGAATTTCAAATAACACAATGTGTCAGTGTACAAAACAGTGATGATAGGGGTTTTGCACCACTAGCAGTTAACCATTCCGCCCCTTGCAAATACCACCACAATAAAGGAGCAATAATCATCCATTTACATGACCGCAACTGTCACTATTTGAACAATCCGAGGGCTGGCATATGCTGCTCAATTAACATATTATCGATTTTTTCTTTTTATTCTTACAAAGACCACAACTCCTCCAATGCCTTCTTTTGTTGAGCCTCAAGGAGCTTCACTCATTCAGGATTGCCCAGCACTAAGGTCAGGCTCTGTATAGTCAGATAAAGCCCATCCACCTACATAGACTACAGTCGGGCGTGATAACATAACGTATTACATGACAGTGCACATCAGGAGGAAATCTACACTGACATTACATCCTTTTTGAGGAGTTCACCTTGTGCTAAGAGGCTTTTTTTCTGCCTGAGATGCACCTTATCCGAGCCTCTTCCTCTGGGATAAATAAAAGTGCACGTATGGTATCCAGCAGGGAGGAAAACAACCATGCATTTGGCTGATTAACATAGTATAAATCATTAGTAATTGTACATTTAGAAAAAATGCAAACATCTGTTTCCAATGCAGAACTGGGAAACCCTGCAACCACATTGCTTCAACACACCCATGTTATCCACTCCTGCATGCACCTTCCCATTTCCAGTTAGGTGGTGAAATGCACCGTTGGAATCTTTGCACATGTCACATTTTAGTAGTTGAATTTGCACTTAAGGATTAATAAAAGAGAGAGGGGGGAGTTACCTTCTTCAGGGCTGACATGCTAAGGTGGATCCTCCTCCTGCAAAAAAGCCCGTTCACATGCTGGGGTCCCAAGCCAAGTTTGGAGGGTGCGCAAATCCTAACTCTGACCGGTGCTGATGCTGAGCCATGAGGTGCCTGCTTAATATTCTCATCTCATCTCGCTTCCAGCCGCTGGCTCCGTGTGCGCACGCCCCTCAACACACTGTCGTTGCAGGAACCAAACGCAGGGGGAGCTGTAGCCTGATGCATCACATATTTAAATTGGCCTTGATCACTGTGACAGCAAGTAACGATCACTCAACTGACTTCAGATCATGATGGAGGAATTGTCGGAGTTCAATTCGTCCTGCACGTCCTGCACTAATTATATCAGAAGTGAATTAGTCTGAAGAGATGTGAAGTTATGAATGCTTTGGTACTTCTTAGCAATGGTCAATCCGTGTCAAAACTCGTTATATCCTACAAACTACATTAAATAGCGCTGATTTGTATCCCGAATTGAAGAATAGATTAGTCTGAACCAGAAAATATACAAAACCGTGATTTTAAAGATAGCTAATTTTCAAAATTACAAAGTCCAAATTACTTTGCCATTAATTCGAATGGAATTTGGCGCAGCCTTGAGGTTGTCCCCCTCACTTCCAGCCCTGTATTGTATGCGAGTAGTCGTTGGTGCAGAGCTGGACAAGTCCGAGCATTGCTGTAGTTTAGTTTGTGTAGTTTAAGTGAATTTAACAAGTTATTTCCCAACACGAGTGGCACAGCTATTACTTTCTGTGCGCGTGTGGGAGGTCCCCTCCTCTCAGGCACGTAACAAGATCATTTTGAAAGTTAGCATGCTGGTTAGCCTGCTAGCATGCTACCTGTAGCTGCCTAGCCACCTGCAACACTCGCGTTTGCTTCGTCTTCGCTTCCTGTCAGCGACATGACACACAGGAAAGAAGGTGAGCATCGCCAATGTCAACTACAACCTCAGGGAAATTAGAAACCTCAAGTTATAGCTTGGGGGTTGTTGCCAGCTTGCTAACGTAGCTAACCGGCGGCTAAGTCTCGCGTTAAGTGGTAATAGTTGTAAACAAACGCACGTGTTCCACTGCCAAACTTCGACTGCCTGACATTTCTGCCTCTCCGTGTTCCTATGTCCCATACTAAGTCACTATGGTGTTGATAAAGCAGGTTACATGGAAACACAACCTATAGTTTAGTTAAGCTGGTTTAGAATTAGCTCTTTTATAGTAAGTTCCGGTCCAACTTGCTGGTTTCTTAAAGCTTATACGTGGTTTGACAAATTTGCAGAGATCTTCCAATTCAGATGAGTGATTGGGTGTTTGGTGAGTCGGTGGTAAAGTGCAGTGTTTTACTCTTACTATAGTTATATGACATCTGTGGATCTGTCAAAATTCTGAAGAAAATTAGTTTAATTTTGTTTCCCTCTGTCCCTGTTATTGTAAACTGGGTAATGCAGTTTAAACACTTTTAGATTCTGTGGATATGGATGATTTGCAAAGATTGTTTTTAGCTGTTTATGTATGAAATTGATAAATTAGCTTATCGTCTTTTGAAGGTCTGGGGGAGGAGAGAATAAATCTCTTTATCAAGACCCTTTTATAGAGGTGTGATGCCATACAACTTTTGTTTGTCTGTGTATTATACCAGAAGATGATGTATGGGTTTGTGAATAAGTGGTGTCTCATAATAAGAAGTGATGCCCGTAATGTACTCGCATGACCCAGAAATAAAAAACGTGTATGTACATAATCCATAAAACATTAGTGACGTTGCTTCTTTGACTTCATCCTTTTTCTCTTTTCATATCATGGTTTATAACTTGTGCAGATTAACCTTACTGCACAGTTTGCATTGTTAAACTGTCAGATTTGAGCATGAAGTTAAAGATGATGATTATTGTTCATACAATAGGTCAGGTGACTTGCAATGCCAATGATAATCTTCTGTCTGTTTTTTGTGTCTGTTTCTGTCTTACTTAGTATTTCGGTCAAAAGTCCTGCAGAAGCTTTTTCCTGTAGCTCCCAAATTGGAGAAGGAACCCAGCCCGCCACGTCTCGTAGACGTTCTAGCTAAGAAAACCTTTGTGAAAAGAAAAACAACTCGAGAAGACACTGCTGCAGGTAAGATCAGAAACTTGCAGCACATAAAGTATAGAAAAACATTTTTTTTCGTTATCCTATACCTGTCAGCTCTTAACCTCAGCTTTTAACAGCTTTCTTTGTGTGTCTCAGGTGATGCAGGGCAGACGCAGAGTGCAGCCAATCCCCAGGCTCGGGTGTACACTGTCCTTCCTCCTCCTGCAGACTACGAGACACATCCAGAGAAATCGGTCACACTCTCTCAACCAGAAAGTATAAACGGTGCCAAGGACCCAGCTGGTAAGACGACCATAATCCTACATTTATGGACTTGTGCCATGCACCATAAAGCTAGGAGAGATGTATATGGGTTTTCTCCAGGTTGGCTCTCTGTACCGAAGTCACTCGTTCTGATTATCCTGCCACTCTAGCTAGTGGAAACCGACAGTGATAATCAATTTTGTTCCCGAACTGCGGAGAATTTGAACACAGTGCAGATGGCGTTTGAGCTCGGCTGATTTCTCCTTTTTTTTTTCTCAATTTGAAAGCTCTATTATATGCGTTGTTTGCGTGATATATCCCAGCAAAGAGATACTTAGCCCTCTGTGGTGCCATCTTTAAATCTGAATTGAGAGCTGGTGTTCAAGCCAAGATGAAATATTCTTGACCTGTGATGTTCAGAGTTGGCTCGCAGTTCTATACGGCGAGCGAGTCTCGCGCTTGGCAGTTGATATGCATCATTTAAAGACTGTTTATCTTTGTGAACCAGTGAGATTTCCTGGCTGTAATAAAAGCCCTGGCTCATTACACGTTTCTCTGTACTTATCATCATCTTCCTTGACACAGTCCTTCATCCACCTGACAGGCCTCTGCTCTACCTCAGTGAAATAAAAGAGATTTGTTGGCTCCGACACTCCAGCGTCCAGAATAAATTATGAGGTGAAGTTTGATTAATTGTGCTCGGCAGCTGAACAGTGCTTAATTTAACACGTTTTTGATTTAGTGGGCAGGGAGCCTTGATGGATGGTGCGATCCAGAGTCCTGTTTAAGGTCATATTGAGTTGGGCAGGATAAATGTTTCCTGACAATAAAACCATCAATATAATATCACAGAAACAGTCAAACACTAACTGGTTGATGCGATGTAGTAACGGTGAATGTGTTAAGCGTGAATACAAATCTAATGCATTGATTTACCAGATGTATTTTCATGCTGTGTTTACAGTGAAGTCTTTGCTCATAACATTTTAATGTAAGCTGTGGAAATAAAACTAATGTAAAAGCTCCATATTTATGTGCAGTTGTGGGCTCATGCTGATTCAAGGAATATTTCTGGAAATAAATCTCTGATCCACTAGTCTGCTCTCAGAGCTTTTACAACCTGTCGGAAACTTTTCTCTGAGCTTCTGATCCATTCTAATATCACATCGTTTCTGCAGATGTGTCAGCTACACATTCATGCTGCAAAAGTCTTCGTCTCCCAAATCCTGAAAGTTTTAAGGCTTCAGATATGGGAACTGTGGTCATGGTCACCGAAGGACAACAATCCTGCTCATGAAACTCTTTTAGCCTCTTGAAGATAGTAAATTGGGACCATATAGGGATGCACATGGTGGGCAGCAACAATCTTAGGATAGATTGTGGCATTCATGGTGTGATTGGTATGCAAGTGTAGCAAGAAAACATTCCCCACACCATTACACCACCACCACTTTGGATTCATGCTGCTGATGCCAAATTCTGATTCTACTACTCAACACAAATCCAGATTCTGTTGGTTATGTTTTTACAGTCTTTAGCTGTCTTGTGTTGGTGAGTCTGTGTCCTCTGCAGCCTCACACTTGTCTGACAAGAGTGGAGCCTGATGTGTTTTTTTAGCTCATTCACCTCAAGGTTCAACACGATTCTTCAGAGATTCTCTTGTGTTTACAACAGTTGTAAACCCACTGGGAGTTTTCTGAGTTACAGTAGTCTTTCTGTCAGCTCCAAGCAATCTGGCCATTCTGTTCCGACAGCTTTCATCAACAAGGTGCTTCCATCCACTTTTTTTATCGTTCTTAATTAAAATCCAAGGAGATCTGCAGTTTCAGAAACAGGATATGGTCCCATTTGATCCTCAATCTGATATTTTAACATGAGCAATCACTGAAGCTCCTTTTCTGTGTCTGTGTTACATTGCATCGCACGGCTGCCATCTGGTTGTATGATTGGATACTAGATGAATAAGCAGGTGTCAGTTGTTTCGAATATAGTTCCTGATCAGTGTTAACTATACGGAGACTGTAAATGCAGAGTAAGTCATCGATGTTAGACACTGTTTAATTTTGTATCTTCCGCTATAGAACCAAATCATTGAAAATCATCATAAGTTCTCCATATTTGTTCATGCTCTGATCAGGATCTGTTTCTGAGCAGATGGTCGCAGGACTGAACCACCAGAGGAACTAAATTACTTCAAGTTCTCTTTAGATTTAGCTAAATTTACACTCAGAGAGACACTTCTTGATGTACAGGACATTTTATCTTGTCACTTATCACTCCAAACCTAGATAGACTGAGCTGAAACTCCTTTTTTTTTTTAAATCTCTTATTCCTTGTGGTTATGCACTGCCACTTCTTCAGCTGCATTATGTCTAAGTTGCTAACCAGTGAGATGCTGCTGCTCACTGTAGTGACTGGCTGAGTGGCTGAGAAGAATTCGATGGGGTGCTGCTTTCTTTGACCTTACAATGACTCAGGAGTTGTGAAGGAGAAGGGAGGTGTGACGAGGCAGAGAGGGAGCTGCTCATCTAACAAGAGCCCTGTTGCTGCATGGACTCACATCCCAGTTAAATTCATTCCTAGTTAAGTCTTAAAGAATAGGCCAATGTAGTGATAACAGTTATAACATTACTGCAGTAGCAGCAGTAAGGATTTCCATGGTGTATGAGGAATGTGGTCATTTTGTGTGAACATTTATGCACTATACAAAGATGTGACATAAGCTTAGCAATCGCCTTCATTTTTCATCAGATTTAGACCTGGATTCAGAATAAAGGAATTTTGCAGAGCAGCATGGGGAATTTAGATTTCAGTAAATTATCATTACATTAATAAAAATCTATGAAAAGACATTGAATAGAGGATTCTGTCAAAGTCACACCATATTTACAGTTTACTAATTTTACTGTACTTTAATTTACTGCCAGTTGACTTGTTCCATGTTATGGAGATCGATATCTTTTTAATCCATATGAAAAACATGAGCAGAACAAAACACCAGTAAAAAAGACAAAGCATCTATTCAATGGCATTGATTAACTGGAGGGAACCTGCAGTCCCTGAACCACCTTATGGTTTGGCCAAGAGAAATCACTTCCTTTACCTATGTGAATCCCAGAAGCTGCTATTTTTCCTGATCTGATTCCGGACCCACGAGTAGAGTTGCATGTGAAGAGTGTGCTGGATTCTAACCAAAGGCTTTTGATCTTGTTGCACACAGAAGAGAGCGTCCATGAGAGCAGTGAGGAACTAGACCAGGATACGGAGCAAGAAGAGCACAAAAGAAGAAGGAAAAGGAAGAAAAGGAAAACAACTCCTCAACAAAGCTCTGGGCAAGATGGTGCAGCTCCAGGTCAGAGTCAAACTGTGGCTGAGGGAGGAGAGCACATCAGCAGGAACAAGAAGAGGAAGCTGAAGAAGAAACGGCACAAAGAGAAGCTGCTCTCCATGGGTGTGACGCCCCGAGCTGCTGCCCTGGAGTTTACGTACCAAAAAGATGAGGGAATGGAGGAGGAAGATCATGACATTGAGAGGAGAGCTGCTGAGGTGTCAGACTTCCTCAGGACAACAATGGAAATCTATTTGTCAGACCGTAAGTACTGAGCAGAGGCTGTTTCATCTATTTTACCTCTGAACTAAATCTTCTAGTCACTGTTAAAGCCTTGAGCTGAAACATTCCTCATTGACTGTTAATATTTAGAAAGTTAACACCCTGCCGTTTAAACTTTTAAAACTTTTATCCATTTTGGAAGTTATAATGAACAAAGCTGGTGCAATACAAAGATGTAATCCAGGAACGCTTAATTAAATGCTGCTGAAAGCACATTAATCCAAACCAGTGACCAGAATGTTTTGCACTTTTGCCACAGCACATCTGTGCTTATTTGGAAAATACGTGTGAGCGCATAGATTAACAGAAAAGAAGCTAAAACATAGCATCAAAATCTAATCAGAATTGCAGTGGGTTCTGACTGGGGATCATCAACAACTGTTTTGATTTATTTATTCAAATTCATTTTAAAGCAACACTATGTAGCTTTTTACTGAGCAGCAGCGCCATCTGCAGGCACACGTGGTCATTGATTCTGTTGGTCACAATGTTGTTTTTTTGAAGAAATAAAACCAAGCCCTCTGTGTTGACTGTGGATTTTACCCATGCTCCCCAGCTTCCTAAACCAGAAGAGCTGCCACAAAAATACACCAAACTCTTCCCCACTAAATAGTGGAGATAAATGCTAGATTTTGATTTGACTTAACTGATCTAAAGTTCAGCAATACTCTTAAACTTTAGGAGTCGGATTCTGGCACTTTCAGCAGCAATTATCTGTCAGTTTTAAACTTCTCACAAGAGTTTGTACTCACTAAAGCTATATAGAGTGTAGTGTTGCTTTAAAATAGTTCTTGTTTATGTGTTGGATAACACCTCATCCTCCTCTGTGCTCCTACAGGCAAATTACATGTAGACAACAAGAGTCTTCTCCTGTCCGGCACAGTGGACAACCTTCTGAGCCACATGTCCAGCGGATGTGAGCCAAACTCTGTCCTGAAGCAGCTCTATAGTCTCAAGACTTCTGTTCAACACAAAGAGACGGCAACACTGGAAAAGGCGCTGCAGGAGCTACACAGCAGCTCGAGTATGACTACAGGTAAGTTCTGGTGTCAGGGAAAATATCAAAAATGGAAATAATTTTTCTTCCAAGAAGAGCAAGAGATAAGAGGAACTGTGATACTGCTGCTAATTAGAGCTTTTTATGTATAAGATGCTGCTTCATGTTTGTTCCAAGCATTTAGCCGTGTGCGTCTGCACTGGACTCCTCTTGCCAGGATCTGCCCGAGGCACCTCACTGACCTGTCTCTGCAGGTTAATACTTGCCTGTGTCTGTCAGCGCCTGCCTCTCATTCTCACAGTGACGCGTATTGTTCACATGAGTATACCTGCCCCTACTTGCCTTCCTCTGCATTGACCTGTACGTACCTGCCCTTGGTTTGCAACACTTAAACCAGTTTAGTTTATAATATTACATTTCATACTCGTGGTGACCTCCGCCATGTATTAACTAACGTGTTTGAACTTGTTCACTTTGCCAAAACATCTCTGGTGTCCCCCGAGTGTGTGTTTGTGTCTGTGTCTGCCCGTGCACTCATTTGCGTGCTTGGCTAGCTGGCTGTATAATAGGATCAGTAGGGACTTTGCTGCTGTCATGCACAGACACCGTGTGTGTGTGTGCGTCCCTGTGCATGTGCGAGGAGACTCACTGTGGGTCACACAGTGTCACTAGTCTCTTCCTGTCCCCGAGGCCAAGATGACGCAATGCAAAACCAAAAGTTGTGCGTATCCTCTCAATGTATCTAATTCTCAGCTGAAAGCCTTTCCAATCCCCCCCCCTCACCCACCTCATACTTTATGAGTCATGCTTCAAGTTACTGTTTTAAAATGCGTCTCTCTTGTATCAGAGTGACAATATGCAAACTGTCAAAACTTGTCAAAGAATTCATTGTGAATGAATGAATATTTATAGTTCGTGAGGGTGAAGTTCCTGATATATTTGAGGTGGACAAATATTTCGTAAATTTGGTGAACATCCACTTTGTTAAATCAGCATTTTAATTAATCCCACATCCTCCTCCATGCAGGAGCCTTTCCTGCGTGTTTTGAAAAGTCCTTCAAGTGAGTTCATCGCTCTATCTACCCTTGCAGTGGCAATCAATCGACTGCAGGAGCACTTCTGAAGCTCATTTCCTTTAAATAGATTTCACTGCACCCCGGAGATCCTATCACGAACAACACTGGCTTCTACAGCGTCCTTTTTATGTTCTGCTCAGATTACATTTAATTCAGATTTTCTGTCTTTGGCTGGAGACAGAGGTGTACGTTTGAATGTCTGCACGCTGAGAGATGATTTTGATTTCTTAAGCTCAAAGTGCAACAGCAAATAAAGTCTCTGACGGCTCCTGTGGTATCGTTGTTGTCAGGAGTCTTGAGCTGTGACTGAAATGTGTCTCTCTGTGTCTCTGTGTTTTAGACGAATGCGCTGCCGTCGCTTCACTGTTCCAATACTGGATCACAGATATTCTTCCCATGCGGGGCGACAAGACGCCGGGACTATCTACCACACACCCATGAGACTGTCAGTCACACTGAAACGGAGACGCCACTGAAGGATTACTTCAATCGCTACATCTTGAAACTTTCTTCTCATTTCTTGCTTTGCAAAATGTCAAGCTTAAGACCCAATATAAAATATTTTTTACAATAAAACATTTCTGCCTGTTTTTCCCTTGTTTAATCTGCTATAATGCCTTATATTGTAAAAGAACATGAGGCCAGTTAATCCTTAGCTTTGAGATTCCTCCCAGAGTCATAACAACCTTATTGATCCCCGTAGGGAAATTGCTTTGTTAGCTCGTCCGCCCGCCACGAGAGAAGTTACTGTCATCAGCCGAGCTGTTTCTGTCTTCTGTCTGTTTGTAAGAGTTGCTCTTCGTTAGATTCAAATTTATATTCATCAAACATTTATTTGGTATTAAGTTCAGACTCCAATCCTCTAATTGTCGGAGGAGTAAATGTCAGCTCTGACGAAGGTGCTGTGTTGTTCGCAGATGTTATGACATTTAAACCCAGCCAGTTAACCTAATAGCACCTCAATTATCTGCAGTTCACACCCCACAGATCAATATCTGACCTTGTTGCTGTTCCATGTGCCTCTTCACATTTGTTGTTCTACCTACAGTATATCGTCTCTAGATTAATTACCTCAGTGAAGTAACAGTGATGATTGTAATGGTCAGTCAACAGACTGAATGATTAATAACTCGTCCTGTTGCTTTATTCCCACAACCCCCTTGTTGCTGTTATCTAACTATGCTCGACATAGCAGCGCAGTATGTTGTTGATGGACCTTGGGATCCAGTACCACCCATGGAGTCTGTAAGCTTAACCTTCGGCATCACTATCCCTGTCTACAGCTCAGGTAATCTATTCTAATACTTTCACCCATACCTCAATGCCAGGGGCTGGGTTCAGGAAGAGGCCAGAGAATTATCTCGGCTGGACAGTGGCATTGTGACGACCTGTGTGGGAGCCGACGGCCACGTACCAGGTTCAGAGGAGCTGTTGTCTTTCAAGACCTGGGATGCAATGGCAGGATACAGGGAACAGAGAAACACACAGGCTCAAATAATGTGTGACAAGGGCATGATCACAGCCGTCTGTGGCCTCCATCCATGGGTGGACGCACCAGGTGCTGGGTCTGATGGAAGTTCATGGGCTCATTCTGCCCACGTTAGCCAGAGGAGACCATCTGGGTACCGACCACATTACCTCTCACGCTTATGTAGCTTAATGTAAAGTTCATGGATTGTTATTTTCATTTTCTCTGTCCTAGCTTTACTCGGCTGGCTCCCTGGGCAGCAGTATCACTTTGTTTATAAATATCTCAATAATGATTCAACCACTTGCGATGAAACATTCCTGGTTCCCAGACAGGGCTTTAAAACCACAGCGTCTCCACAAAGTTCACATTTTACGTTTTTAGGGAAATGTCTCAATAACTAGTGTATACTATGTGTAAGATGGTTTTCATTTAAGGCAGCTATAGTTACTTTTATTTATTAAAAAAATCATTGTATCAAATGACGTGTAATATAAAATGTTAAAGGGGAGAATGAATGAATCTGCTGTTGCACTCTTATAGCAATATCAGCTTTAAAGGAGATGAGTTGGGTTGACGGATCGTTTCCTTGTCTTATTTTTGTTGACTCTAAATTCACAAAAGTAAATCAATAAATACACCTGCTAGATGTTAATGGCATCACATTAGCCTGTTGTATACTTTCTGACGTCATTAGTGATCAGAGTAATTTTATCTCACTTTAAATTGGCACTCTAAAACTAGTATGGTTATGTTTGACAAACCCACTCCACATCACAAGTTTCAGTGGCATCATGTTAACTTTGCAGCGCTGTTGCTTTGGTTTGAGATGATCCACGGATGCATGAGTCAGGAGGCAGAGTGAGGTCCTGTTTCCGGAGATGTTAAGAAAGTCGTTGTTGGCTATTCTCACCAGAGAGAATGGAAAGAAAGAAAGAAAAACGTTACCAGCTACCTGATAATAAGACCTCGCTCTGAGCTCAGGACCCTGAGACCAGGCAGGACATTAAAGCTCTGAGAAATGTGCTGACCTGGCAGGAGATGTGCAGTATGTGGCAGATTCACAGAATGTAGAAGGCTGTTCAAGGAGCTGCTCAAGTCAGAAACTGTTTGAGGCTGAATCTACCTCATAATCAACTTTTTGTTCATCATATTCCACGTTGCTGTGGTGTCTTACTATTTCAAACAAGATGGAAATAGGCATCAAATGCGGAAATGTTTGGAGCAGAAACCAAAATGTTTTAAGAATGGCACTCAGCAGAGCGCATTCCTCCTCCTAAGACCCAAACATCCCTTTAAAATCAAGCTGCACCAAAATGCCACCACTCATCAATATCTGTGTGTTAATTAAAAACAAAGTCCAAAAACTCATAAAACACCTTAATCTGTAATGTTAAAGAAAGTTTTTGGGGGGGGGGGGGGATTCTTGATACACCCCCTAAATCATATCAGCTCCGGAGGTAAAGACTGTGGACAGTGTAATCTGCTATCTAAGTTTGTACAAAAAATATATAACAATAAAACTGATATCCATGAAAATCATTTGTAGTCATCACTCTATGTATAAATCATCACAATGTTGAAAATGTTACATAGATTACAAAGAGCACATACAAATACTGGTATTTTGAATACAGTTGTTGCATTGTTAAACAATCCATCAGACAAAAGAATAGAGCAATTCATGAAAAGACATGTTATACATTTTTAAAAAGTCATTTTAACTGAATGATTTTAAAATAATAATACAGTACAATTATATAAACTCAGCATGGCTCCACTTCCACTCTGATATTCAAGCTGCCTTCTCTGTCCCTGTGTGCCCGCTCCTGTAATCCCCTTAGCCACACCACATGCCGCGTCTTATGTAAAGTCAGGACGTTATAAAGACTGACGGGTCTGTCCTGTATCCAGAGAGGAGAGCGCAGGTTGAAGAGTCCACACACAAACACCTGAACGGAGCCACCAGCAGTGGGTTTCCCCCTCTAGGGAGTCCAGGCAGAGGAGTAGGAGCCTGTCACCGGGCCTTTGACTCACCCCTGATCCAACGGGAAGGCCACAGTGGGAACACTTTAAGATGTTTTTCCGAATCCCGAGACTGACCCCAAGCTACATCAGGCTGCTGCAGGTGAGGATTCTGATAAAGTCTGACTATTTTTGTCAGTTTTAACATTTATAAAATAGAATAAGGAGGTTCTGGTTTGATAATTGAATGCATTTGTCATAAAGGAGCATGTTTTAAACACCTTCTACATATTTTCAAAAGCTGTTAGTTTTGCTCTCAGATGCATAGGGACGCTAAAGTTGTCCGTACCACTGTGTATCAGGGAACTAAATTGCTGAGTCAATGCACATTGCCTGCAGTGGATTGCACTTTATTGCTATTTATCTGCAGCAGGCAGTTTGTTTTGATTTAAGACCTTTATAAGAAGAGGGCAGAAAACCCTTTAAACGTCTTGGACTTGAAGTCAAGGTTGCACGGTGCTCTGAGAGTCCTTGTTAACTAGAAGAAAAAATGGAACAACTCGATTGTTCAGAGAGCGGCCATAATGCACGTATGCGGCTTTTGTAGCTTTCTATAGGGACTGAGCATACAGGAGGTTGGCTTAAGTAAGATATATGCAACCATTATGCAGCCACTGCTCAGTCTGTATCCAGCACAGTATATACATACCAGTCTATTGTTTCCGTAATTATAGGATGCATTTGGTTTTAGCTCATAAAACACTCTTTTTCCCTGCTGTTCACCACAAACAATGCAGAAATGCAATGACAGTCTATTGCACTGTAAGCGGAAATGGGAGCTGTGTGAATGAGCCTTCCTAACTGCCTGTGACACAGCTCCATTTGCAACTATGAAGTTTCTATTATCCGTTCCTCCTCGCTCTTTATAATTGTCAGGGACCGGTGGAGGAAATTATCTGTGACGCAGAATAGACAAGGTTTTAGTTTTTTGCCGTGCAGAGACTCTGCATTGAGGTAAATGAGAGAAGATGGGATTTAAATCTCACGGGCATTGGTCGCGTGGATTAGATGGGGTGGGGGCCGAGGTGAGCATATTGTGTTTCATTCATTTCATGCAGAAGAGTGTTTGGAAAAAGGGCTGCTAGGCCTGTTGTCCCCCCCAGTGCTGCAAATTGATCTCCTTCCATGCATATACTTTGTATATTAACAAATCATAACTCTGTGATCATTCTTGTTCTCTGCTACTTTGATGTGTTTGTCATTCATATTCACTCAAAACATCCCTCTGATCACGTATTCACCCTCTTTTCCCTCCTCTTTCAGACCCAGGCCTTTCATAATGTGGCCGTAGTGCCCCCGGCTGAGAGGACCATGCCCAGTTTGGCCGTGCTGCTGGGGGCAGTGGGGATCGCTATGTGCGGCTACAGCTCCAGGCAGTTGGCCCTCTACCACCGGCCCTCTGCCCGCGTGCTGCAGTGGGTTGGCACGCACACCGATGCCAGCGCGGCGGCCCACAAGACCCCCCTTCTGGATGTAACTCACAGGGCCAACGCCTGTCAGGAGATCCCACCCACCTCCTTTGTTGGCCAGAAGTTCCCTTGAAAAAAAATGTGATTGGAGGGCTGGATCAAGGTCGGCCGGCGTCACTGGTTGAGCTTCAGTTGCTGCATTTTAGTGCATCTAAGATTGTAGCTATGCTGGCCCGTTGCACAAACGTGGCCCATGTGCTCTCTGAAGATGTGCTAGTGTGGATTTCTGACTGAACCTGTGTGTCGGCAGGAAGCTGGGAGCGATAGCTTATGTTGTGTTACTGAAAGTAGTGCGACACATGTAAAAATAGCCTTACTTCCGCTCGATTTCATGAATTACTCCGTAATATTAGAGCCTTTAATGCACTGAGTGGACACTAATTAGTGTGAATGATTGGATGAGCATGTGATGTGCTGGAACTTCCCAAAGACTGGAGACAGGATGAGCTTAAATGTTTAATTCTGAGACATTGAGTGTCTCCTTGAGGCCCACCGTAATAAGGGACTGACACTTGGCAGCGCCCCTCAGTACACAGATGGTTGGCAACCCCTCTCGCTGTGCCCCCCCACCCGTCCCCACAGTCAGACAGCCAGTCATGTGTAAGTGCTTCAGCGGCCCATCTCTGTCCATGACTTCAATTTATTTCCTCTGAGGAGAAGCGACCCCCATCCATCAGGTAGCCGTGGCGTCGGCTGGCATCGACTGTCAATCAGGAGACACTGGTAGAAGACACAGGTTGTAGCTGAATTAGTCACCAGTACTTCTTTTTTTTGAAAAGTTAGATTATTTGTTCGGAGTGGTGAGAGAGACAGTGGCAGCCTGTTTGGTGGATTTCAGTATCAATACCTGAGTCATGTAAACAAACAAAAATACACCTGCATAAATACACCGTGCCGGATTATGAACCCTACTTTTACCTTGCTGGGACGCTGCTGCTGGCAAACAGGCCGGGTAAGGATGGTGATTCCTCCTGGATAAGCCTGTGTGTTCTCAGTGGGTATAATTAACCCAAGTGGAAAATCATCCCTGGCACACACACACACATCCACACACTCATGGACCTAATCTGGTATTAGAGAGACAAGGACCCATGAGAGGCAGTTCCTGTGCATCCCAACTTTGTAGCTTTCCCCCTGCGGCGTCCACCATTCGTCCCCCTGTCCCACGTGGATTTGTATGGAGTCTCCACGTGTGTTTGGCAGTTGAAAGGGATTTGAAATGTGGCGAGACACCGAGCGTGGTTGAGAATGCGTGCAGTGCCTTGCGGAGCGCACACTGTCTTCAAATGGACTGTCCCATATGCTGAGTAAGGAGAGTGTAGACATCAATTGAACCTGATATGATGGAGTTTTATTTCTCTATAAACAATAAGAGGTTTTACTAGTAAGCTGTAAGGTTGTGAAAAATGAGGACGGTGAGAGAGTTGAGTGTTTCATCACTTAGAGGTCGGCCAGAACTTGTAATCCAATTTTTTTTTCTTCATCGCTCAAGAGCCGCTCTTGTCTGTCGGCCAAATTGGACCAGTGGCCAGTTGTGGCTTTTTAGAGCCCTGGTAGCAGCAATCCAGGACCAACAAAATGATAATAGTCCACTCAGCAGAGGGAACTAATGGCTCATACTGGCATCAGCTACTGAACACTGTGTCCCCTCACGCTGGACAGAGACCCAGAAACAACTTCATAATGGCGACGTGAGGGTCTGTAAACATCAGGATTGTGTGTTCATACACCTGATGGAAAAGGAAAAGGTACATCAGGGTTTTGAACACTTTGCAGATTCAACATGAGCTTCACCTGATGTGAAGTCCGGGTATTTCACATGCTGGTACTCATGTCCATGCATTGCTCTCCCACGAGTGTGAAATCACTGTGTGTGTATGGGCTGGAGGTGGTGTGGTGCACCTGGCTGGTTTTGATGGATTCTCTCTATACTGCAGTGTTGCACAGTGAGCACAGAGCCCCTGTGAAAACCTATTGATCTCAGTCAGAGAGCGAGGTGGGGTCTGCTCACTGCAGCAAACTTCCTGTTTCGCTCAGCAGCGTGCAGAGCAGCCGAGACGCTGCACTGACAGAACGAATACCTGCAAACGCCTCAGCCGTCAGAAATAAAGACTTTAGACTTTATTGTCCCCCGGGGGAAATTTGTTTAAATACAGGGGATTCGTTTGGAGGCCCAGTCTTCGTCTTTGTTTGCTGAGCTTCACACATCAGTGCTCATCCATTACATCCAATGAAGCTGCGTCCATTAGAGGAGAGATTTGTTCTGTTAGCAACATGATTGATATTTAACGACCACATGTTGGAAGAGATTTGTGAAATAAAAGCATGTTGCACTTCAGTCCCACCTGTGTGTCTCATTGTTTCTGCACAGACACGCAACTTGTTTTTGTACCGAGATATTAATGTTTATAGTCAAAGAGAATTCAGGCTGTTTTGCTGTTATTACCCTCAAAGAGGTGACAGAACTTTGTAACTCCAAGTTATTTGATTTGATACATCTTCTTTGTTGTTAGGATGAATCATTTCCTTACTATGAAGAGAGAATCTCGATGCCTGTGACATCATTTGAAGAAACATTACTTAATAATATAGGAGACTAATTTAAATAAATAAATAAAGGTATAATCAAGTAAACAAGCTGAGGACAATTGATATTAATATCGCATTTGGGGATTTTTCAATAATATAGAATTCCAACACTCGGACGCAGGGTTGCCATGAGTCTGAATTGGATCTTTCACATTCTGAAAACTGTCTGGAAGATCGGAGACAAGTGACTTTCCAGCCTGCACCCTTCACTGCAATCAAATCAAACTCAGATTTTGCGTGGAATCTTTTCATAAAAAAAAAAAAATGGGACACATACTATCCAAAAGACAAATGAACAAACAGACAGGGGTGAAAACATAACCTCCTTGGCAGAGGAAAAAAGCCAGTGGGCAACAGACTTTGAGTAATGTTGGAACAGACATGACTCCAGACAGATTTATCAATATAATCCAGCAAACGAGTCACAATAAGTGATCAATAACAGCTTGACTGTCATAAGATGATTCAGTACATTTTCTTCAATGAATACAGATGTTTGTGCTTGTGAGCGAAGAGATTGTCAGAGTTCATGTGTGTGGCCTAAAGGTTTGGAACAAAAACCACATTTAACTGAACTCAAATGTGTACACAAATAGTGTGAAATAACAACAAGGCACTTTACAGAGTGGGGTTAAAACTTGCCAATACGAAAGAGAGGAATCCAACAGATCCCAGAATGAGCAAACATGGGAGATGGGAACAAACATCTGGCAGAGCTCAGTGTGGGCGACCATCCGAGTTTACAAAAACAGGATTAAGGAGGTTTAATGAAAGGAAATGGAAGGAGCGTGTTGTGTTTGTTTTGTTTACGGCAGAATTAAGTCAAATCAGAGCAGCAGCGACGGAACGAGTTGGTTTAAATGAACTGTAGATAATTCAAAGTTGATATTCAAACAGCAGGTCAGAGGATCAACACATGCTCCATGATGGAGGTTTGGTGAAAAGGCAACAGGTTTCCATCTGACGCAGCGTAACTGCGCCCTCCAGTGGACACACCCAGCAGCCATCTTTCATCCTTTTTTGTTCTTCATTCCCTTCTGTTAAAACCAGACTTTATCGCTTTGATCCGTGTTTATATATTTGTTTAAGAGGCTGAATCCAGTGGGTGTTTGATAAACTCTGTTCCAAGTGAACGCAGCAGCAGGTCCCGGTCTGTTCCGGCTGCTCCTCTCCCCGCTCTCCCCCCCCCCTCCCCGGTGGAGAGGCAGCACTGTGCGCTCGGCTGCGCTGCGCCGGAGGAAGCAAAGCGCGGAGAAGAAGAGTTCACAAAAAACTCACAGCGGATTGTCTGGATCTTGATCTGTTTTCCTGCAGCGGTTTGTATTCAATGGTTTTTTTTTAAAACGTTAAAGGCGCAGGTTTTAGCGTTGTCTGCGCAAAAGTACTTTTCCAAACATGTTTTACGCGCATTGCAAGTTTGATCGCGCGTCAAAACTTTTTGATGCGTTTATCAGAAGCGTTTTGGACGGTATCTTTTGTTGACAAAAATGCAAAGGTGTCTCAAATGAGTTCTGCTAACTTGGACGATCTTGTGGTTTAGATAACGCGTAATTAGCTGCTTCTCTGTTGATTTGACCGCATTTCTCGTGTTGAGTTTTCAGATTGTATTTAAACCTGACATGACAACACTTTGTTTGGCACATGTGGTATATGCTCAGTCTCCTGTTTCAGCCTCACTGTGCAAATCACGCAGATTTTCTTAACATTCAAATGATTATCCGGAGCTGGCTGAATGTTTGGTGAAGCGGAGCTGCAGCCACTGAATTGCTTCTCAACTGGATAACCGTGTGTGTGTAACCTCCACAGTGTCACTTCGGTGTGGACTGAGGGGGAAAAGGCAACAAACACCGCAGGGCTGCACCTGGGGCCCAAACCCCAACGCTGCAGCATTATGGGCAACTTCTCCAGCAAGGAAGGCCATGGACCCACAGGTACGTGGATGCACACACATACACAGTCGTGTGTCCATCACTGTAGACTTACTCAAACCTTAACAATGGTTCCCACTTGGATAACCCTCAATGTAACTAACCTCAACTGATCCTTATCCTACCACTAAGTATCACCTTAAAATGAAAGGTTTTCAGTTATGTCGACCTTTTGTCCTCATAAGGTAAATAAGTCCCCACAATGGGACTGTGTAAACAGATGTAGGTCCCCACAACATGGGCAATACCTGGACTTCACACACATGTACATACCCTTATGAATCCTAATTCAATTAAAAGCTCTCTAGTTCCGGTCAAATCACGTCCTTTGAATATTCTTTGCTCTTCATCAGAATTCTGAACTGAATTTCTAAAAGATTTGGCACCTAACACAGAGGACTGACAGTGTGTGTGTGTGTGTGTGTTCTTTGAGAATAAAGCCAGCATATCTCAAGGCTCTGATTCAAGTAGTAGTTATAGTGGAGAGAAAAAGAGGAGAGATACCGGAGGAGTGAGCATATTACAGGAAAATTCCTTAAAAAGAGAGGAGAGGTTGGATGAGGGGCGATCAGGAAATACGAGGCAACAAAAGGAGAATCAGGCGGAAAGACTCTCTATGCGTGGGCGTGTGTTTGTGCGTGTGTGTGTGTGCATGCTGAGCGGCAGGCGGCCTCCTGGCAGGCTTCCTGTGTGTTGCTCAGTCAGTGGTCATTCTCCTCGCGTCCCCGTGTGATTCGTTCAGGCCCCGCCGGGCCAGCTGTGATGAATCGGCAGAATTCCCCGGCTCAGCACAAGGGCAACGGATTAATCATGGGAAGCCTAATGCTCTCTGACACACACACACACACACACACACACACACACACACAGCCATTCAGTCAATCTGCCGCCCATGGTTGGACAAGCACATTAAGGTTTGGAATGAAGAAACAAAACTCAGGGGTGACATGAGAATGTTATTAGACAGCCCTGTCTTTCTTTTCCTAGTGATTGGACCTCACAGCCGGTGGTGCGTAGCTTTGCAAATGTTTGGCTGCTGCTCTTACAGCTCTAGAAAAAAAAAAGTACATTCATCTTTCGAGCTGTTTTGTCCAAACAAGGTAAAGGACGAAAGAGAGGGAGGAGACGTGATATCCACTGGTTCCCATCATTTCTGAGTTAAAAGGAGCGCTGAGCCGAAATGTAAAAATCATGTTAACGGTCAAGTTTGGAAATGAAGTTGCAGCTGACTGCTGGGACATGGGACATTTGTCCTCCGAGTATGTGAGTGTTCCTAAATTTGAAGAATGAACATTACAGCAACACTGTGGATGAGCAGTCCAAGAGGAATGTTACTGTCAAAGTGTCTTCAGGGGCACGGCCGGGTCTGGATGTCCGCTGGCCAATGGCGGCCCTGTTGTCCCGGTCACCTCACTGAAATGTGTTTTCCGTGACAACATGCCATATGAGTGACCGCACGACTTTCCTCTGCCGTCAGTCTGTCCAGGATATAGTTGGTTATTCAGTGTCTCTTTCAGTTGCTCTGAACCCGTCCACTTAAAGAAAAGGTTTTCCCTTGTTCTCCCTTGAATATCTGAGGTTCACTGTTTAGAATGATGAATGTGACACTATAAAGCCTCGTTCACTCATCTGCTGAAGGAGGATTCTCCACTTGGATCACCGTTTATGACCAGCTTGATATGGAGTGATGTGGAAACTTAAAGGAGAAACACGATGCTCATATTCAGGTTCATAATTTGAATTTAACTTGAAAAGGTTTACATGCTCTTATGGTCCGTAAACACGTCACCTTTCTCACACTGTCCTTTGCTGCAACTCCTCTATTCAGCCTCCGTATGAAACCTTAGTTTTAGATCCTGTCTCTTTAAGGACATCCTCCTGATAAAGCCCAGGCTGCTCTGATTGGTCAGCTTGCCTTGTTATCGGTCAACCGCCTCCAGTGCTTGTAGAAAATATTCGGCTGTCGCTTTACCTGTGGCACGTTTGATCTCATAAAGGTTTAACCCTAACCCTAAACCCCCCCACTAGCTCACTGGGAATTCGGGGTGATGATGACGCTTCTGACACTCGACAGACACAAGAACAAAAATAAATCAAATATCTCATCGTAGGACAGCGCGACACACATGTAGGAGACACTGATGAAGATGCCAAGAGAGTTTGTCGTGATTGGAACTGGCGATGTTGGCGGGGTAAACATGATCACATGATCCACGCAGCAGAGTTAATACATCACTTCCTGTCTCTGTCTGCTGCACCCTGCTGCACCCTGCTGCTCCACCTCTCGCCTGAGCAACAGATGATTTGTTGCTGTTGTGAACACGTCAAACCTCGCGCTGCATTGTGCATGTCTGAAAGGCAAACTCTGTCTAAACTCCACACCCATGTCATCTACCTCAGAGAGTTCTACAGTTTAAATAAACAAGTTGGTTTTGTCCGGGCTCAAAGCAGCCCTGGGTTTGTCAGGGAGCGTTCCAGACCATCAGCTAGGTGTGTGTAAAGCCAGTGTGGGGTATCGTGATGTCACATGACAGTCAGACAGCAGCTATATCTCAAGTTTCAGCTGCATGTGGCATGCAAAGCAATTCTCTCTCTCTCACATGATAACTTGTCTTTCACTATTTGTTGTGTGAATCTGTCACAAAGATTCTGTTTTGTTGAAATCTTTCCAGTTGTTTAACAAACACAGGATCTAAATGAAAACCCAAACTGCTTTGAAGTAAAAAACCTGTGTAGCACACGACAGGACAGGAAAAAAAACTGAAAATCCCTCCAGTGCATATACAAGGAAAATCTAATTTGTCATTGAAGGAGACAGTTTGTATCCAGTAGTTAAGCCTATGAAGTGTCAAATCTTAATGTCTTGACTGGGGGGGGGTCTTTAAACATGTACTTTTTTTTGCTTGTCTGAATTGAATGTTTCTTTTCTTCAGGGGCCCATGGGGAGAGTTTCCACACTCCTCCTACTTCTCCGCAAAATGACCTTCCTGCCGTCCCCCAACTCCTCCACGCCACCACGCCTCATTCCTCCCTCGCTGCCCCACTTTCACCTCCACCTCCAGTCCCAGTCATCACACCAATCAGGAAGAAATCTCATCCCACCACCACCACGCCGACCACTCCCAGCAAATTCATTCCCGCTCCTAATTGGAAGCCTCACCCGTCGGTCAGCTCAAACAGCCCAGCCACTGGCCCTGGAACCAGCCCGGTGCACAATAACAAGCCTGGAGCTGCTGTGGGAAGGAACGGGGGTCCTCCTACCTCTACGCCTCGGACTCCGTCCTCCCAGGGGAAGACTGTGGTTTTCAGCCCCACAAAAAGCCCATCTTCTCCGTGTAGTGCCTCACCTGTGGTGGGCAGTTCCTCAGGACTGACCTGGAGGGAAAGGGACAGTGGTCTGAGTCAGTCTTTAATGCTGGGTCATGAATCTGGGGACGCCCCGGCTGAGGAAAGGGGAAAGCTGCTGGAGGAGTGTCATACATCACTGGGTATCACCGACAGTCACGATCGGGCCACGGACACAGATGGTAAGAGAGATATATGTTATACTACCAGTATTTAAATTAAAATACACTTGAAATACTGCATATAAATCATATCCAGGCCCGTGGAGTTATTGTTTGAACACTTAAACTTTTCATTTCATTGTGGGCTTACCGTTTCCCATTTCTGAGAAGGGCAGGTTTATTTCCTTGACATTTCTTTTTAGTGTTTGATATGCATGTGCTGTCTTATGACATTTCTGTTTCCTTCCCTCAGAGATACTGAGGCAGCTCCTGGCAGAAGTGAAGACTTTGAAGAGCACTTTGCAGGTGAGGTGTGCTCCATCTTAAATACATTCTGGACAGTTTATCCTCTACCACTTGTTTGGTGCTGGCTACTCAGTATGATACTAATAGTAAGTGACTGTTGGTGAAACCACTCCCTTGAACGGTAATTATTCAGTTTGGGCTTGGCAACTGTAGCTAGGCCACAGTCCATGCTCCCCAATTAATTCCATTGCTTTTGTGTGAAAGTTGACAACTGGCACGACAACTGAAACAGAAAACCTTGAACGACCCCTGAAGGGAAATTACTGTGTTATCTTCTCATAACACACAGTGTGAAAAGTAGGAGTAAGTCAAACAAAAAAAACATTGGAGGGGCAGCACACTTCTTCATATTGTAATAATGGCCTTTTGTAATGAAACATCATGAGGTCATTATATTATATGATGAATGATTTGTTACTGTACTGTATGACATCATTATTGTCATATGATCATAATTATTTTGGGATCTATTTAAGCTTAAGTTGTGTCTATAGTCCTACAGCAGACAGAAATACATCACTTTGTGACTTCTTCTTTGTGACTTTTTCGTTTGGATATTTTAGTGGACTTTTGACTGATCAGCTCTAAAAGTTAATCGTCTGGGGAGGCACACAGACGGATCGGAGTGAAAACAATACTGTGCTTGTGAGGCTTCTCTGGTTCACAGTGTAACTACATTAAATAGTATAACTACAGAAGATGTGCCAGTAGAATCTCTTAACTGAGGTCTCTTTACGTGAGCATACAGCAGGTGCAGGTGTCGACAACAATCCAGGATGGTGCATGAAATCTCCCCACAGCTAACAGATCAGTGTCTGGGCTGCAGAGATGTTCCATCCTGTCCGCCTGAGCCTGAAACTGTTGCTAGTAACGAGGGGATCCAGAGTGTCTTCCTGTAGCCATGTCTCTGGGAAACACTTCTTCCTCTGCAAATCAAAAAATGGTATATATATATTATGTTCTTTTGATGAGCTGTCTATTTTAGTGTTGACAACAGGAAGTCGAGGCAGCAGTGGTTTGAATTGATAGTGTACCGGCTGTTATATAGTCCTACTTAGTTTTCTTTCTTTTTTTTACTTATGAGGCTCATCTTGACATTGCACTTCTGACTGGAATGCACCTTCTTCATATCTGCTCCTACTTTTCCACACATGAGAAAGACAGTTGAAAGATTGAAGAGGATAGTTATAGCAATGTAAACAGGAAGTCACACACCAATTATACATAAGTCACCGTAGTGTTCCAGGAGATGACACCAAAACAGCTCTGGAATGGGCCCCGCTCGGCCCCTCTGGGAGGTCCAGCTTTGCTAATTGAGGTCTTCCTGTCCTGTGATTCTGCCGAGGGGTCCAAAAGAGGAGAATCCCTCAGATCACCTTCTGTTCAAGTGTCTTAAAGCTGATCACAGATTGTTGCCTATGGAGCCTCCTTGTGAAGGGGGAAGTTGATTCTTGAAAATCTGCAGGACTCCTGTTGCTTTCCTTGTTAAAGACTTAAAAATGAAGTTTCCACTACATCAAGACTGATTACAAATGTTTCTAAAAAAGAAGAAGTTTGAGATACGGACTGAGGGAGCTTCTTTGCAGCTGCATGTTGCTTTGAAACAAAAAATTTGGATTTTTCTTAGAGGATGAGTATTTGGAAGAGAAAACATCAACTCTTCACCCCTAAACATAGAACTGTGTTGAGGAGGTCAAAAAAACCCTTCTTCAGGTTCACCGACAGAACTATACGTTGTGCTGCTTGAGCCAATCTGAAGAGAAGCATCAGGCTGGAGGCTGAATGGGCCTACAGGTGGAAGATTGAGAATAACTTCGCCAACAATGAACAAACATTTGAAACATCGCCAACGTCAAGACAAGCAGCACTTGACACAACACTTTCAACAGTCACATCCTCACTGCAAACTGTCGGGCATCAGAGCTGTGAACCCACCTGTGTGATCATCTATACGTCTATATTTTACTTTCAGTCACATCTGCATCGCACTGCTCAGATGTTTACAGTTCAACTACCTTTATATGATATATATATCTATATATATATATATAGATATATATAGCATATATATATAGATAGATAGATAGATATATTTGTAAGTGCAATTCTTTTATAAGGGAACAGTCTGACTCAGTAAATGTATGATATCCTCAAGGGCAGCTGTTTGTTTTTTTGCATCAGTGTTTAGCAAATATTTACTTATTTAATTTTATTTATATATTTTTGAATGAATTTAATCTGCACTGGCCTGCTTGAAACTGATGTTTTGTTAATGAATTAATCATCTCTGTGCAACAACAATAAAGATAAGATAAATATTGAAACTTGGAAGTTTATTTCCTGGTATCCAGTCACAAAATGTCTGTGTAGGACTTTCCCGTTATTACGTCCCAAGCCTAAAGTTGGATAGGCCAATAAGAATGAAAGTTCTTCAAAAACAAGACGCACTTCAGTCCAAATGCTGGGGCGTTACTTGCTCTTCTGAGGATGGTGATATTCTGTGGTAATTTCCTGTTAGTCGTTGCTTCCAATTCCCGACCCTCCCTTATGAGTATTGTAAGCCGGAGGCTCCCGGCTTCCTCCAGGTCTGCCACATCACAACAGCTGGAATATCATCTGCAGTTCACATCCTTTAAAACCATCTTCCCCCACTTCCATTATGCTTTTATTTAGCCATGTATTAGAATTTGAATTCTTTTAAGTAAGCTTTCTAATTTGACGCACAACTTGTCCTCCATGGTTTCTCCACTCGATATCCTGCTCCCTGTGTATCTTTTGTCTCATTCGCCTTCACTTTCCCACATCTCAACGAGGAGGTTGGAGCTATGGGCCTCTGCCAGATAAACCTCAGAGAGAACTGTGGCATGCTGAGAGGTATAACATCACGGGCAATCCAATACTGTGTTTACATGGGCCCTCTGCAGAGCGATAGAAGCTGAAGCTTCTGACTGAATGACTGTGCAGTGCGGACTGTGGAGGAGGGGGGGTTCACATTCGGCTGTTCGGGAGACAAAACTTGTTTTGTTTTTGTGCTGTGTGGGATGGAGGGGGGTTTGTGAGTGGAGCGTGAAGTGACTGGCTGACCGTGTGTTGTTGTGCATGTGTGTGCGTGCTACACTTTGGACACAAGACTCTCAAACAACCAGAACGCTTGCATTGAAAGTCCTGGCGAGTACAGTTGGTTTTTGCTTTGCAGGGACGCCTCCCCCCTCCCATCCCCCCTCCTACCCTCACCGTGCCTCTCTCCTCGTTCCCTCATTCTTTCTCCATTAGAGAGCTGACCGCTCCTCTCCGAGCTCAAGAACTCAAAACAATTACCCTTCAACTTTCTCTGCATTGCTCCACTCCTCCTCCTCATTCTCCCCTTTCCTTCCTCTATCTTCACATCACTCCCTCCCCCACCTACTCAATTCTTCCCCTGCCATTTATCTTTTTTTCTGACCCCAACTTGAGCATTTAAGCTCTTTTTTTTTTCTTCAGCTCTTACCTCCTTCCTTTTCCATGTAATTCAAGTAGACATTATTCTTCCAGGCACATTCTATCAGCTTCCCCCCCACGCCTCTTCATCCGACTTGATCCACACTTTCCCCAATCACTCCGTGTTTATCCGATGTATTACTAATGTACTGTAGGTAAAACTAAATTAAAAAAACAAAGACGCATTATTGCCCAATGTGCAACAGAGGATGTTATCCAGCGCATCAGCTGCCTGCGCTTATATACACCGCCAGTCTTCAATTGTCCTGACCAACATAAATGAGAACACGCCCATTCATGGCGGAGTGGTGGATGGCAGGTCAGATTTATGCTCCCTCGTGGAAATTTGGTCCATCTCAGTGCGCGGCTCTTTTGGTATCAGTTCCAGGTGAGCGCCGCCGGAGATTTCCAGGAATGATCTCCAGGTTGTCCGTCTTCTCCTCGCTTGGCTGCTCCAGCTAACCAGACTTAAATAATGCTTTGTATGTGGAGGCTGCTCACATACCGAGGGAGAGTTTAGCTTATGATTTGTGGTTGGAGGACATTGTCTATATTTATAGATTTGTGTCAATATTTGCAGATCCATGCATGCGTTTGCAGATTTGTCTACACATTTACAAATCACAATACAACCTCAGTACACATTTGCAAAGCTGATTACAGACACTCGGATTGAGATACAGTTACAAAACTTTACACACACACTAATGTTGCATTGTATATGTTTTTTTTACCATGTAAAGCACTTTGGGATGTCTCTGCTTTCGAAAGGTGCTATAACTGACCTACAATATGGGCCCTATAGGAGTGCTTGTGCATATACCCTTGTGTATTGTGTTGAATTTGCTCTGCACAGTAAATGGCAGCATCTCGGGAATCTTCTTCGATGTCCGAGGGCATTTATGCAATTTCTAGGCTCTCTGAAGTTATTTTTTAGTGGCCGTTCTGTGGGAATCTCTGTCGTTTTGTACTCAATGTACATGTGTGTGTGACTGCTATAGAGTGAGTGAAAAGTCCCTCAAAAGTCACCATTTTTTGAATGCACACACTGTGGAAAGCTGGAGAGAGGAGCCATTACAGAGCGATGTTCCCCCAAGTATGTGTTCTAAAGTCTGGGTGTGGAGGTGAACTCGGGACAGATGGTTCACACACACACACACACACACACACACACACACAAACTACACGTACCCACTATACACAATCACCAAGTGTGCTGGACGCTTTCCAGGAACTCTGTAAATCAGATGTGCACCCACACTATAGACGGCAAGTGTATCTCTGTGTGTGTGTGAGTGTGTGTGCCTGCTGGACGCCACATCTGGTCTTGCAATGGGCCACTAGGTCAGGTCTTGAGGGACTGAGCCTGTGTGTGTGTGTGTGTGTGTCTTAAGACTGACAGTCCACACCCTTATCTCAGTGTGAACTGAGGAGCGCCCCTTCCTGTTTCCTTAAACAAACATGCTCCAGTTGGAGTGTCTACACTCAGATAGCGACGACTCGTAGACGACAGGATCTTTCATGTCCTAGTGGGTTCTTTGGTATTTATTACTCAATATAGAAATACAACAGAGACTAACCATTTGACCCATGTCTCCAGGGACAGTCTGCTCCAGCTTACCCTGAATGTGTGTGAGAAAACTTGACAATGTGGTTCGGTGGTGAGGTAAAAGAATAAGAGCTGCACATGTGGGAGAGGAAAGGGGGAATATGATACTGTGTGTGTGCGTGTGTGTGTGCGCGCACATCCAGTGTAATTTGGTCCAGCTGTGGTCTTAAGTCACTGGTCAGATGAGGCAGCGACTTGGCTCAGACAGGGCCTCCTCCTCCTCCTCCTCTTCCTCCTCCTCCTCCTCGTCTCTCTATCCATTCTTCCTCTAATTACCAACCCTCCCCATCCTCCTCCACCGCCCTGTGATTACAACCACTGTTATTGCCTGTTCTCTTTAGCTTTTTCATATTCCTTCTATCTATTGTATGATTATGGTCTCTTAAAGTATTTTCTTTAATGGTCTGGCATCATTTACCTCTTGGCTTCACTGATTCCAGTGCGTCTTTAGATGTCTGGGTTAGTGTTTGTGCTTGTCTGAGGCAATAATACTCTTGAAGGATGAAAACAGCCCATTTTTCACGTTTCAGTTTGAAACGGAATCTGCTTCAGAATCAGTTCTTCATCTAACCAGTGTGGCTCATTTCTAATGGAGAACAGTAACCACAGAAGTTTCACAATGCATCTTTGGCTCGGCTGCTTCATCCTGTTTTCTCTCCGTGTCCGGGCTTGTTAGGGGTCCTCCTATTTACGCTAAAAAATAAAAATGCATTCTTGGTTACTTGATTTTAGATGACATGAGGCAAACCTTTTTGGCTCATGATTCATTTACGCTTCATGAGAAATGACTTGCCAGTTCCATTCCTCTGCTTGCTGAGGCTTGCATCTCACCTCAGTTCCACTGTTAGTCTCCTAATGAGTATGTGAGATATTTAATTGTTTGTTTGCTTGTCTTGTGAGGGTTCAGTTCATGTTTGCTTTTGACGATGAGATCCAGTTTGGGTTTAAAATACCAGTTTTATTCACTTTGTGTGGAGATGGTGTAGAAAATGAGCAAGGCAGCATAATTTCACTGAAAACATTAACTGGAGGTTTTCATGTAATGAACACATTTCAATATAAAAAGATGTCTATTGATTTGTAATAGAGACACTTTTTCCCCCCAAAATCTAGTTTGAACAAATTTGACATGACACGAAGTTTGCTCACAAATATTGCCCGCAGATAGTTGATGTTGATGACAGCTGTGTGGTACAAAGTCGACAAACAACCGTCACCCTGGCTCATTCAATTTTCCGTTGAAGGTGTAAAACACACACTGCTCCTCAGAAGCTTTGGTGTGATGTCCGCTCAGGATGACTTTGCTTGCTACATTTCATGTTGGATCATCAGGCAAACTATTTAGTACTAGTTATTATTATTATTAATATTATTAGAAGTAACTACTTCAATTATTTCAGATGGTTCGATGTCCGTCTAGATTGTTTGTTTTGCGTTTGAATCGATCATTACAGTTCGAATATTTCACCACAAACTCCATTGACATCTTAGTCTGCGTTTTCTATGTGTGTTTTTATACTTGGTTTAGATTTTTTTGTCTGTCATTCGTCAAAACCCCCCCTAACTACCCTACTTACTCACGGTATACTAGAGGGCCAGACGGATAGTTTGCAGATAATCCTGAGGCTCTCACTCGGACATTAGCATTCAGACATACCTCACCACCGGAGAAAATGCGGATGATCTGCAGAGTTCAGTGCATGTCATGAAAGCACCTTGAGTGTGAACCACTACAGAAATCAGTTTGTGTTCCTTTACAGCATCTTGTGAACGCACCCACTGTTTTCCTTCCAGACAGAGCGTGGGGAGTGGCTGCAGTTCCAGGCTGACCTCCAGGTGGCGGTGTCAGTGGCCGACCGCCTGCGAGCAGAGGCAGAGGAGGAGCTGACGGCTCTCCGGACGGCACACAAAGATGTTGAGAGGGAGCTGGCTGCTGCCCAGCAGAGGCAAAAAGAGGCTGATACGCAACTTGTCACCCTGAGGGGGGAGGTGAAGGAGAGCAGGCAGAGACTGGCAATGGTCAACCAGGCTCAAGGTAAAAGTGAGGCCCGGGCTCCGTGTCCGGTCCCAGAGAGGCCCAACGCAGACCCAACCGTCACTTTTGAGAGCAGAGAAGGAACCCAGAGGGGCACGGAGAGGACGTCGTACAGGCTGGGACGAGAAGGGATGGAGAGACGGAGCGAGAAGGACCTGACCAAGAATGTCGTAAGCGAGGATGCGAAAACGGACTGTAAGGGCGTGGCTAAACGTTACCTGAGGAATGTGACCAATGAGGAGAGGAGGGGAGAGGAGGTGCGATCAACAGAGACACGACGGACGATAACCACCGAAAGATCAAGGTGCGTAAACTATTTGACGTCGTGCTTTTTAAAGGATTTATAAAACAAATATTACTTCTGCAGCAAATTAATAATTAGAACAATTTCTAACCAGAGCCTATTACCTATCTTATTCATTTAATTGAATCATATGAATGTGTTGCAATCGATCCTCAGGCATGAACTGGGCCGAGCTAGGACAGTTTGAACAGTTGAATTTACAGCTGGAGCCGAGTGAAACGGCTGTCTAGGAAAAAAACACCACCCAAAACAGCTGGTTTAGCTTATTGTGTGCATTACTCTCCACTGTGTTTGTCATATTACAGAAGCCTGTCCAGGTTACCTGCCTCGTCGGACCTCACCATGCAGAATGGAACATCCCAGTCCAATAGCGCCACAACAGTGGGACCCACAAACATGTTGCCATATTTTATGTTTAGTTTGCAAATGTCTGTGCAGCAGTTTGTTGCGATTGTCATGATTTTTACCTAATTTTAATAAATTCTTTTGTTTTCTAGAACTCAGGGCAAATAAGGGGCCGAAAAACTCTGGATACGCAAGATGGCAAGTCGAGCACTGACATAGGTGTGTGTGTACAAAATGATTGTTTGCAATGTTGTACAGTATGCTTGTGTGTAGAGATACTGTACAAATAAATGTGGTTTTTGAGCTGTACAATTAATTATGTGGAGGTTCAAGGGCTCAGGTTAGTCAGGTTCTAGGAAACTCCGGAGGTGAGAAGACTCTTCTTCATACGACTTCTATGGTGCAAATGTTTGTGTGCTGCTTCTGAAGGTTCTGAAGTTTCTCATAGCTAGACAACCGAGATAACTTAGCTTTATTAAGCTAATTGATATGCTTTATCTGTGTATTTACGATACCTGTGTGTGGGTAGGTGGGTGGCCGGGGGAAGGTGTGCCTTCCACCTCCAAGCACATCAAAGGCATTTATATTTCAGGGAGAGAAACTTCAGTTTTTTTCTTTCAGGGAGAGAAACAAAACTTGTTACTACACCTTAAAGGCAATCCATTGAGGGTTTTGTTTTGCCATTGGATGTGCTATTGAGCAACTTTCTTATGAGCGGGACAATGCGCCGCACGGCACACAGGATTTGGGAGACTAAACACATAGTGTTGCTGATTGTTTTATGCTATTTTGCTAAATGAGCGTAGATGGCGGTAAAGCTCAAAGAAGCATAGAAGGACTGTGTTCACCAAGGTAGTGAAGAAGAGAACTGCTAGTTAAGTACATTAAGGAAACATTCCAATATTTTGAATCAGCTTTACAAATCAGTAGAAAATCCGGATGTGCACAATGTATTTTGGTTAAGAATTAACTGATTATAAACACACAGTTGTTTTTAAGACATCTCACCTGCACCTTTTTAAAGATGATATAATCAACATTTTTGAACAATGACGACTATGTGTGAGTTGAAACAGGAAGCACATAAAACACAAGAAACCGCAGGAAGCCGTTACTCATTTCTGTGTTAATTCCACAGAACAGTGAAGCATCTTTCAGCTAATTGTTTTGGTTTATCATGGTTCACAACATTACTCGTGTATCATTATTTTCAGTGTTAAGGTTCCGGTAAACTCATATTTAAAGACCATTTTTTACTCATGTTTGGCAGTACTCTTTATACAGTGGTATTGCATGCATCTTGTTTCACTGCCCCCGAGTGGCCAACTAATGAATGTTAGCGTGTCAATGGGTCACAGGTTGTATAACTTACGCCTCTCTTTTCAGCATGTTCATAACCATGACCTGGTGTTATGTAATGCAGTATTGTTGCTCGTTTTTGCAGGGAAACGTGAGGAATCTCTAAACAAGTACAACTCTGCCCTCACCGAGTTACCTCCCACCAAGTGAGGACACACACTCACACACACACACAGTCACACACACACACACACACCAACCTAATTGCTACACTCTGTGTAAGCTAATTACTTGTGTTTTTCTGTTGAAGTCAATATTGGGGCCAAAACACCACTTGAATCAATGCGTTAATTAAGTTTCTCTTTCGATAAACGAGTCAACCATGTGACGAGAGCTGTTTCTTTTAATACAACCACAAAATCTAAACTTACAGCAACACTGTTTTATTGTTAACATATAAATCCGAGGTCTTCAGCAGTCTGTGTCCTGTTGTCAGGTCCCAGGATGGTTTCAACCTGCTGCTGCGTCGCCATGGAGGCTCCAAGAGAAACTCGCTGCTCCGTTGGTGTCAGAGCCAAACCCAGGGCTACAAGGTATTCATCCAGAACAAGTCTTTCCTAAAGATGAACCAGATTCTATTTCATGCCAAGTTTATCATATTTTATGTGGATTAAATAAAAGGGCACCAAGCATTTACTCCTGTTAAAGTAATGATACCTGACAGTTTCCTGACAATATCTGAAAATATGTCAAATCTGTGTTTTGTAGGAATTAGGGCTGCAAAGGGGCAAAAAAAATTCGGTAAATTTCCGGCAACTTTCCAGAAACTTCGGAAACTCCGGAAATTTTGGGAATTTAAAAAAAAAAAAAAATATTCGCAAATTAAACGCTGCGCAATAAAAACATCATTCAAAACTCTATTTTAAAGATGTATGGAATGCAGCACACGCTGCACGTTGAATTTCAACCCTGCACTGTGCATTTCTCCATCACATGCACAGATAATTCCCAGCATCCTGCACACTACAGCAGGGCTATTGAGGCCTGCTGTAGTGTGCAGGACTAGTCAGGGAAGTTTTGATGATATTACTGGGGAAAATATATTAACATGCTGATTGAGGATTGTTCATCTGTTCCTCTAGCCTATTTCTATTCATTTATCCATCAATTGTAAAATATTTTTAAAGACGATTCCAATTGTTTGGCCAACTGTTATATCTCTGGCATTGCTTTAGTGTTTTTTTACAAGCTTTTTATCTCATCTTATTCTACAGAACACTTCCACGTGCACTATCTCATGTGTGGAGACATTTCACCCCAGCCACTGTAGAAGGAAACGCTGTGTACATTTGCAAATACTGTGCAGAGACCTATGTTAAGAATGAAACAAAGATCCAGAAGCAAATAGTCAAGTGCCCAAAGTTTTCTCAGTGCTCAAATCAGCCTATGACAAAACAAAATGTCTATATTTATGTCTGTATATGACAAGGTAAATACAGTTAGTATAATTTACCCACACAATTTCCAGTTTTTTTCCCGTTAATTCCCGTATATTCCCATGGAAAGTTTCCCACTTTGAATATTCCCAGAATTTTGCAACCCTAGTAGGAATTAAAGTCTATACTGCCAAACGGAAAATACAATACAAGGAAATACAATCATAATGTCTGAAGTTTTTCCGTAAATGGTTACTCACCAAAAAAGTTGTCCATTTTATCTGAAGCTACTCCGTCTCCTATATCCTCTAATTCCATCTTTCTATCTTTCCTTGCAGAATATTGACATCACCAACTTCAGCAGCAGCTGGGCCGACGGCCTTGCCTTCTGCGCCGTCTACCACACCTACCTCCCCTCACACGTCCCCTACAGCAGCCTCACTCCAGAGAACAAAGTGAGAGCTTTGCCCCTGAAACGCAAACCACCGAGTGATTAATGGCGTTCAACTTATCGATTCATTCTTTTTCTTTGCAGAGGGAGAACCTCGGTCTGGCATTCAAAACAGGAGAGAGTGTTGGGATCGCACAAACCCTGGTACGCCTCTGTGTACTTAACAAATACAACAAACCGTTTCCCGGCAAAGCCTCATCTGACTTGTTTCAGTGACAGATGAATGGTTGTTTTTTGTAAAGCTATTTGAAAACCTTTTGTTTGACAGACAGTCGAGGAGATGCTGAGAGCAGGGGGTCCTGACTGGCAGAGGGTGCTGAGCTACGTGGAGAGCATGTACCGTCACTTTGAGATGTGACTGCTGACAGAGGTACTGACGGGACACAGCAAAGGAAACTCATCATGTTGTTGTGACGACGTCTCCATCATTTCTGTCAGGAAACTGGAGAAACAGTTCTGTATGAAAAATTGAATATTGCTTGACATGCAGTGCAGGATTTCTTAGAAAACTCCAATATCTATGACTCAAAGCCGTCGCAACCAAAGGATATAAAACGCTGACGTCAGCTTTTCCCACAAGGGTCGTTTCCTTTCATATTTAATGTGACTTTACAAATGCCGGCTCAGTCAGGAATGAGGGTGTAGAAGATTCCAGCACATTGGATTTCAAATATTTACTGAATAAGTGAGTTTACATACAATCTAAACATCTCACAGCTAAGCAGATGTGTTAGCAACACATGAGGAAGATCCTTGTTTTGTCATTTTGCTAAAAACTTATTTGATCAGTAAATTTGGGAAATAATATGTGCTATATAGGTACCTGATAAAGGCTTAATCTTGAAAATCTAACAGATAAAAAATTATATTTAAGAAATTATAAATATTTTTTAATATCAATTTTGTTTCTGTGGGTTGAAGTTTGCTTTGGCTTTTTTGCTGTCATGTGGAAACGCTCCCTCACCATAAACTAAAGATGGACAACATGACTGCTCCCCTAAAGTGAAGCCAAAAGATCTCTATCACCACTTGCCTCTTCCATGTTAGGTGATGGGACTTGAACCTAACTAAAGAAGTCACTTAAACTTTTTTTAAAGATGGTTTCTATCAATTTAAGATAGTGAAAGAGGTTAAACATCCTGATTGACAGCTAAGAATGACATGGGATTGGTCGTGCGCATGTATTGAAGGGACCTCACTGTTGCGGTGCCATCCCCGATTACTATTATTCAGACTCTGACTCCAAATCTGTAAGAAGATGGTTTTCCTATCTCGGATATTTTCTCCTCATTCTTGGATAGTTGGAAGAAATAAAAACAGGTCGTCCTGTTACAGTGTCTCTGACCAGGCCGAGGCAGTGACTCCAGACAATATTTCATTTTTTGTTGTTGTTTACCTGCCTGTATGTTTCATATCCTTAACCAGCTGACATTTCACACAAATCTGTGAGTAGTCCGAAAACTTTGGATTCAATCCAAGTGCGCAGTTTATCCATTTGAGTAAAATCATTTGAGATAAGCAAAATGCAAAGAGTTGCATAATGCAGCTTTCTAAAATAAAGCTTATCATTGACCACCATTCGAGAAGATAGGTTTTTTTGATAGTAGCTCTTGGAGAAAGGTTGTGTAAACAGAACGAGGTACTGTAAACGTCTCCACACTGGCAGAAACTTTATCACATTGTGACTTTCATCAGATATGTTCAACCTTGCCTTTTTTTAACCTTGTATGTGACTCTCTCTTTGTTTCCTGGACCTGTTCAGCACTCTGTAAATATGCACTTTGTCCGCACTTTTTTTTTTGGTGTAAGAATGTAATGATGTACAGTACAGATCTGTGTGAAAACCTTGGGTGGGCGTTCAGAGTCAAGGCTGCAGTCCAGTCAGTTTTTGCTTTGTGAATGGCAGTCGATGGTTTCTCACAGGAAAACACTGGGACTGTGTGGCAGTGATCGAAATCAAAAAAACAATACCATGCCTCTGTGTTATCATGAGTGTGCCAGTGCTGCCTTGGTGCTCAGGGATGTGCATGACAGCCATGACACATAGCAAAAAAACACACGCACAAACACACACAGAGTTTTCATTTCATGTTACTGCTGCATCCGCCAAACATCTTATTTCACAAGAGCTGAACAACTAAACACCAGGTGCTGTCATGACACGTTTAATGCCGCGTGTGTTGCCAAAGTCGTACGTGCCAAAATACACCATCTATTGTAAAACCTGTTTATATGTAACTAATGTGAAAAATGAAACTTGATACCAAAGAAATAAAGTATTAATATGAAACTAATGACTACGTGTGGGTGTTTTGCGACATGTGATCAAGGATTTCCCAGAAACGATGAAAAGACTGGAGCATGATCAGAACTCTCATCATCTCTTCCGGTTTTAATCTTGGCTTTAAAGTGATTAGTTGTCCTTGAGTATGCTGCCCTCTGCTGGTGAGGGAGGGTTAAAACAGGCAATAATTAATTTAGTCTGTGTTGTTAGCTGATCTCTGTGCTGCTGTTTTTAGTGCAAACTCTGCATAACCTGTATTCTTCTGCCACAATAGGAAACAGTGTAATTATATGGAATCTCAAATTTTTCCATTTAATAGAATTTAAATCCAATAATTTTTGTATTATTGCAAAGAGAAGGTTGGAACTTAGGTAGCTGCAGTTTGGCAACTGATCCACATTTTCTCCCAATCCATGACCTAATCATCAGCCCTCTTCTCTGTTGTCCTGGCCCCCTGTGTTGACCTCAAGGTAATACAAATGTCAAACCTGTTAACTACAAATCTGAGTTGAGATTATATGGATTTATTTTCCAATGAAAGAGCCATAAAGAAATCAAACTACACTGATTCAAGTGTCCTCTATTTTCGTGCCAGGGACTAAACTCTGAGTGGATTTTGGGTCACATGTCACAGTTGGATTCCTCCTGGTGTTCTCGACGTATTTTCTTTCCACTATACGGAAACACCAGAGCACCTCTGTGTACTTCGGAGGGCACTGTGAATTGTCGTCCTCTGAATAGACAGATGAGATGCTCCCCTCTGGGCAAAGCAGAGAAAGAGTTTGTGCTGGTGTGAACTCCATTTCTCCATTGTGTGTGACAAAGAATTATAAGTGTGATGGTATGAGTATGCATGCTGGCGGGTGTGTGAGCATGTGAGGGACACCGGTGCGGGGACAGGAGGAGGAGTCCAGGTCACTTGAACTTGCCGAGCTTGTGGTGGCCCTGTGAGTTCCGAAAGTTGGAGGACGTGCAACGTAGAAGGGGGATCAGAATCATGGGTTGGATTTGGACCCTGATTGTGTGTTTGGGAGTTGTGTATTCTGCTGTGCCTGTTTCGACTCAGGATTCAACCAGGTGAGTGGTGCAGTTTGTTGTTAAAACATGAACATTCATATTTTATATATTGATTCAGTTGAACCAACTTGTCTGACTAATCGATGTCTTCCCTCCTTCTATCAGGACTTTGTATCTGATCTCGGGTCCAGATGTGTTGCATGCTGGGACACCGACATCCTTGGCCGTCACGGTTCTATCAGACCTCCCTGGCAGGGTGACGGCTGAATTGGCACATGGCGACACCAGTGTAGCCCAAACAGAGGACTTCCAAGGAGGTGATGCTGCAGTTCCAGAAATGTAGTGTTGATAGACAAAATAATTATTTACTTCTCTGAGAGCTAAAGCTCCATTCTGTTTTTAAAGGTCTGACCCGGGTCCTCACACTGCCTCCGGTGAGTATATCTATACCTTATTCTTTCTTCTCTCAGAAAATCTCTGTTATTTCTTTCCAATATGCCAGTAATGATTTTTTAGCCTATCGTCACAGTTTTCTAATAATTCGAATGCACCTGCTCCAGATTCCTGGCTCTATATCCCACAATTCCCTCTTTAACCTGACCGTGAGAGGCTACAGGGGGGACAGTGTCATATTCACAGACACCACCACCCTCAGCTTCAACCTGAAGAACGTCTCTGTCTTTATCCAAATGGACAAATCACGCTACCAACCAGGTGACAACATCCGAGTCAGGATTGTCTCAGTCCAGTTGGATAACCGTCCGTACAAAGGCACAGTGCATACCGCTGTAAAGGTAGGTTTCTGTCATGTGTGTGAAAGGACAAAGCCACCGGCGCTGAATAGATTTCTTTACCCCGGCATTGTGTCGCCGTGGGAAGCCTGACCGACGTCCCTCTGTCTCACGCAGGATCCCAGTGGGAATGTGGTGGACAGTTGGGCGTCCACAGGGAATCTGGGGATTGTGTTGCAGGAATTCAGTTTATCGCAGACGGCTCCTCTTGGACAGTGGACGTTCATAACAACAGTGAATGTATGGGAGATTTTTTGTTTCACTTACTTTCGTATTTTATTTTTAAAAGACTAAAAAATGTAACCTCATGTTGTCTTTACTACAGGGGGTGATGAAAGAGAAAACGTTCTCTGTGGAGCATCATGGTAAAATACCTTTTTTTTGTCATATTCTTTTTGAAAATAAGCTTAGTGCATTAGTTCACATTATCTTTCTTCAAACAACAGTGCCATGCACCTGCCCACCCACTCTTCCCACCGATTAGATCCCACTTCCAGTACTGTTTTCAAAGTTACAGCCTCAAAAGCAAGGGGCAGGGCCAATCATCTGACATTTGATTGACCCTAAAGTGCCCCTGTCCTGTCAGCAGTCACCTACTACTATATGAAAATGCAAGAATTTTTTATTTTCTAAGCTTTTATAACTATATGAACAAGAAACAAATGTCTTAATATATTTAAGGCCCATTTATGAACCCCGATTTAGAAAAGTCCTAGATCCAGCACAGCTTAAACGTACCAAGTAATCTATTTGTTGGTGACCCTCCTTTGCAGCTCAGCATGGACACACTGCACCAACAGAAGACTCTGTTCCCATTTGCTTTTATTCAAAGGATCAGTTCTTCATCTCATTATCTACTCAACACTAGGCTGATGGAGGGGTGGGTTAAGCGTTTTAGTCCACAAAACACTTTTGGTGTTTCAGGGGTAAACAGTGTTTCAGCCAAATCCAATACAATTGAAGTGAATGGTGATCATTTGTCAAACGTAGAAGAAAAATACATAAAATGCTTCCATCCGGGTCCTGTGATTACATCCAAGTTTCCGTAAGTCCCGACCTTTAAATTAGACTCGAAACAGCAACATTTACACCATGTTCTTACCGAAATGTCCTCTGTTAGCCTGCTCCGGAGCCGTGTTCACCTTCTGCACACTGTTTACCCATGAAACTTCAAAAGAGTTTTGTGGATTCAAACAACTCCATCGCCATAGTGGTGGTTAGATAATGATTGAATTTTCATTTTGAGGGAGACTATCCCTTTAAAGCATGTTTTAAAGGCATCTTTAAATGGCAACAATGGTCACACCCAGCAAAATGTATTCAAATGTACAAAATAAACCTGAATGTTCCATAGAGACCGTCATGAAAAATGGTGAATCTTTCCTTCAAGATAAACTCACATGTAAACCTTTCTTTTAATTACTGCCTGATCCTTTACTTTACTGCATCGTTACTCTGTAGCAGAGCGTTCTCATTTCGAAGTGATGCTAAAGATGGCGTCACGGGTCCTCGTTGGAGACGACATCTCAGGATCAGTCAGAGCACTGTGGGTTCAATTATGATCATTGCCAATAATCAATTATATATCACATCTGCAATTTACACAAATGTTAATAATGTGAAGAGTTTTTGCTTCTTTAGATACCCCAGTGGACAACCAGTACAGGGGACGTTATCTGTCTCCGTCTCTCTGGGACCTGAAACGATGCATGCAGCTTCTGAGGACAAGTTGACACAAACCAAAGAGGTGAGGGTAAATTTTCTTTGTAGTTCATTTATGAAGTAGATAAACGGCAACAGTCGGCTTCCTGTGTTTTTATCCACCTTCTACAATTCGAGCAATTGCATACTAGCTGACTTCTGATCTTTTTCTTTTTCAGATCTATGGGTCAACACAGTTTTTCTTCAGCAAAGATCAAGTTAAAACCCTCCACACTTCATCAGGAAGTAGCAGCGATACCCGAGTGCACGTTGCCGTCTGTGTTACCAGCAACTTGAAAGGTGAGATGGATTTAAAAACAGCCTTAATGTAATACTTCATTCCCTGTTTTCAAGCCAAGCTGATATCACCTCTCGTCACCTTAGGATCTAAGGTGAACAAAACGGTTGAAGTCCAACTCATGAGGAACACATACCAGCTCACCTTCCATGATTTCCCATCGACCCTCAGACCATCTTTACACTTCTATACAAAAGTTAGTGACTTGTTCCTATCCCTCTGTTCTTGTAGCAGCTGTTTTCATGAAGCTAAGAGCTTTATCCCACAGCTGAGGATCACTAGATACGACAGAAAGCCCCTGAGCTCGCAGGATCGAACACACTTGGCTGCGTTTGAGGTCGACCAGAGAACGCCAGCGCTGAACTCGACCAAGTCCACAACTCTGATGGCACCAGTGCCCGAGGACGGGGACGTCCACATTAAGCTTGAGTTACAGGCTCAAGTGGAGATGCTTTTTATTCGGGTGAGTATTTATTTTGATTCATAACACCTGGAATGTTGGTCCTGCGGGGAAAAGTGGCGTTCGGCGGTTTCGTTGTGCGTAAGATGGGTAGATTCGTTACACATGTTCAGAAACTAATTTGAATAAGTGAGTTTTATTTTCCTCTATGTCTGAGGAGAGAAAAAAAGCATCAAATCAAAATGATAGATGGTTTCTTTTCCAAAGACTGAAAGTTGTATTTTAACATTTATATATAACAGTTCATATTTTTGTGTATAACTTGTATATGTTCAGGCCAGATTCCAGTCCAGTGAGATGACTCTGAAAATCTACAACAACCATGTTTCTCCCAATGGTTCATATATTCAGATCACTCCAATCGCTGCCTTACCTGCACAGGTAAGCATGAACAAGTGTTTTGTCGCTTTGTGCACAAAGTCTGTTACATAGATGATTGTGTTACGTTATGTTTCATGGAATATATTTAACTTTCAGGTCGGATCGCCTCTTCAAATAGAAGTCGAGAGCACCTTTAAACCCGCTGCGCTTCACTTTGTGGTATGTTTAGTCAAATGTATTAAATTTTGAAACCGAGTACCTGAGCTGCATCGGTGAATTTAAACATTGCTGACATTTAGGCTAGCTCTGGCTAATGCTACGCTATCAAAAATCACTTCTTCTTTGCTGCTCTAAATACAACTGTTTTCGAGCGCTGAAGAAGTTGTGTCCTCTAATGCTGTTTAATCTTGGTGAAACTAATATACTTTAAAGACGTGGTATTGGATTAGCACATAGATTAGAGTACTCGCTGATGCCCAACCTGGCATCTTCAGCAGTATCGGAGAAATTAACAAATGTTTGTATCAGTACCAGTACATTTTCATATTGGCCTTTATATATTTACCTTTCAATTATCTTTAGCGATCTTCAAGGCCTGATGCAATTATTGTTGACTTTCCTCTTTATACATTAGCGCCAACCATCACAGTGAAGCCACAATGGATGCTGGGGTATGGATCATTATGAGACATCACTTATTTCTCTGTGTGAAAAGCTTCTCTTATATTGTTGTACTTCCAGGTGAGCGCCAGAGGTCAGGTGCTCGCTGCTGGAACAAAGAATTCCTCCTCTTTCTCTCTGACCCCAGCCCTGGCCTGGTCACCTGAGGCCTGCATCACCGTCTACTGCCTCCTCTCTGATGGAGAGGTCGTCAGTGACACAGCACACGTACCCATCAGCCAACACAGCCATGTACTTTCATTTATTGTGCTATCACTATTGGTGGACAACTGGTGGACAATTCCTCTGGACATGCCTGTGATTGCGCGTTTTTCTTTCGGCAGGTCTCTCTCAAGTGGAGCATTGACGAGGCTCGGCCAGGTGAGCAGGTTTCACTCTCTGTCACCGCTGTTGAACCCAGGTCTCATGTAGGAATTGCGGTAATGGGGATGCATGACGACAACACTCCAGAGGATGACCTGGACTTTAAAGTGAAGCAGGTACGGCAGCTCTTAAGCTCTAGCAAGACTCACTCTCAGCTATACTCGGGCTCCCCCTACAGGTGGGATTTTAAATTCAATGTGGCAAATCCGGTTTGGGGTCTGAGCTTCCCAGTGCCTCCAGGGGACGCTGTGGCAATGCCAGTCATGCTATTCTCCCTGTAATAGTAATTTGAAGCCTTTATTTTAAGGTACAAAAACAACCTAGTGTTGCTTCAAAGCTCTTTTTTTGCTCTTCTTAACACTGATCGGTGATTTTAAGTCACTTGAACCCAGAAGCTCCATTGTCAAAAGAGACAAATACATAATCTCTGAAACTTGATCTTCTGAGAACCTCCTTCACAAAGTCACCTGTTCAGATTCGGTCAGATTTGCTTCACAGTTAATTACTACGCACTGGTCTTACACTAACCTTCATCTTTTGTAAAGACACAGTTTTCCCAGTGAGATACTGTATTAAGTGTGTTTCCACTAAACCAGTTGGTCTGGATGTAACCTATCTGTGTGCTTTGTTATGCCATGACTCTTCCGTTTCTAAGAGCTGGTAACTCTAGTGTGTTGGCTGCGTGGCCTGAGGGGTATTGATGGATGCAGGATGGAGGAGACAAAGCCTTCACCGCTGTGGCTCGTCTTAAAGATGAACTTTCCTCGTCTCCAAAGCTCTAAATTGTATCAGCTTGAACAGCTCGTTCATAAACCGATATCTCCTCTGGCCTGAGTTGAGACTCTTTTACACCTCACATCACCTGCCAAGACTTGACCTACTTTTCTCTAACGATGCATCATCTGATGGAAGTCTGAGGCGTTAATGGTGGTCATCATCTAAAGATTATCTCTACAGTTGTATTGTTTTGCAGCTGATAAATAATGTATCAATTTTATTCTATTTTTTGTGTCTTTCGCGTTACAGGAATGCCATATTTGGATGCTGACCAATGCTACACTGTACAAGCAAAAGCAGCTTTATGGACCTCAGAATGGTAGGATAATAAATAAGTCAAGTTTATTTACTGTTTATAGAACATTTCATATGGCAAGCATAGACTCAATGTACTTCCAGAGAAAAAGCAAATGTAGATGACACATTCATCATGTGACAGATGATATGAAATTATATAAAATATGAGGTTATTAAAAAAGTACATGAGTAATTTGTGAAAATTAAATTGCAAAAATCAAATATCTTAATTTATAATGCACTAAGACTACAAAGGGCTGCATAACAAGGAAACAAATGGTTAAATGCAGAAAGAGGTAAATTCATAATAATGGTAATAAAATAATAGAGATAAAAGCCAACAAATTGCAGAGTAAGGCAATTTCGGTGTCTTCTTTTTAGCCGAGACTCAAAAGAAAACACCGTCTCAGACAGCTTTATTTCCTGAGGCAATTGATTCCAGAGCTTTGGGGTCCTGATGGCAAACTGCCCTCTAGTTCTCAGCCTGTAATTCAGGAAGTGACAGTAGACCCTTACCTGAAGATCACAAAGCTTCGCAGACGTAAACAGGGAATTAAAAGATCGTAGAAGAGCCTTATACTGTAAGTAATCAATACAACTTATATGAGATGAAAAATAATAAGACATGAAACATTACTGTTAAAATTGAGAACAATAAAATTATAATAAATTAAAAGAAATTGACAAAAATAAAAGATTAGTAAATATTTAACCACATGCTAATTAAATGCCTTTGAAAAAAAAAAAATGTTTATAATCTGCTTTTGAAAGAAAAAATTGATTTAGCCGCCCAGATCAAAGGGTAGAAAATTCCAGAGAGTGGCGTCATCACAACTGAAAGCAACATCAACAGAGTCATATTAACTGAGTTTATTGGAGGTATTGTTGATACACACACGTCCTTCAATTTACATTTACTTTCTATTCGTAGTCTCTCTGTTGGACATTTATCAAATTGTATTGGCCCCACAAATTCAGTAAAAGCTGATTTAACCTCCAGTCTTCAGATATAAATACAGCGTGGGCTTATTCAGATCTCCTCTGACTCTTTTGTGGGGAGGGGTTTCAAAAGGTGACGTCCTATTGGTGGAGAAGTACTGGAACCACTGGATGGACTCCAGGGAATCCTTGCTTTGGATAGACGCTATTGTCAGGTGTGTACTGACACAGTACTTAGGGTTAGGTAGATTAAACCGAGTGATTTATGGTCTTGTATAAATACCATGTCATTCTTTCCTCCTGTCATTTCCCTCAGTGATACAAATTGGACGAGTGTGAAAATCCCTGTGCCAGATGGTGTTACTGCTTTAGGAGCTGTAGCCCTGGTCATGTCAGACAATCTGGGTTTGGGCTTCACTCCTGTGCCACTTAAGGTAACTAAATACTCACTATGTGCCATTGTGTCCTCGGGATATTTCCCGGTTGTCGGGTATTTTCCAACTATTGTTTTGTTTTCTTTCTCAAATTGCTGTTGTGCTTTTGTCTCTGCTGAACAGGAGATACAGGAAAATATTTCTGCATCTAGTTTCAGTTCCTTCTAGGGCCAGGCGATTTTTTTTTGTATCTATTACCGCAATATCATTTTCTTAAATAGGAAAAAATTCAAATTGATTTGAATTGTTTAGTTTTGTATTTTCAGCCAAAATTGCTTAAAACTGATCTGTGTCCTCCTGTTTACAGATGAGTGTGTCCAAAGATTTCTCTTTGTCTCTGAATGTCCCATCGTACCTCATCAGGGGAGAGGAGATAGTGCTCCAGGTCGACGTCATCAACCATTTAGAGCAGGACTTGGAGGTCTGAACGATTACATCTGTTGGATATTCTGGCTGAAATAAAAGCAGTAAAGATAATTGATGGATGAACTATTATTTAACTCCTTTACAAGTCGAAGAACTTGCCTAATTGACAATCTAAAATTATCTTTCAATAATATGTATGACTGTCAGATTTCATTAAAAGTGTTTTTCTTAATTGCTTTGGTCTCTAAATCTGAATGTTTTTAACTCTTTTTGAAGATCCTTTGTTTTGCCAATCACTTGTAAAGCCCTTGTTGCATTTGAAAGGTGCTATATAAATCAACTTTGTTTGCTTGATTGATTTGATGTCTAAAAGGTTTTTGCTTAGCTTCCATATGTTTCTCACTGCAGGTGATCGTGCTGCTTGCACAGAGTGCCGCCTTCAAGTTTGTTCTGGGAGATCGAAGCGATGCTTCTGTGGTAAATGCCCAGACACTCACCTTAGGGAGTCATGTCTCTGCTTCAGCCTGGTTCCCCATCAGGCCAGTAGCTCTGGGTGAGATTGAAATAACTGTGGACGCCGTATCTGCAGAGGCCTCAGACAGCCTGGTCTGGACATTGCATGTGAAGGTATGGTGTTATTGAAATCTAGGATACTACAGATGTTGTTTAGGGGGATAGAGGCAGTATAATATACAACATGCTACGTGGCATATGGTTAATCCCATGTTAACTGTGAACTTTCCTGTTTCTGAAGCCTGAGGGTGTCGAACAGTTTTACTCACAGACCCTGTTCCTGGAGCTGGCACCAGAGAGGCACAACGACTCCAGATCCGTCTCCTTCTCCTTCCCACCAGATGTGGTGCCGGGCAGCCAGAAGGCCCATGTGGCACTGGTTGGTACGTCTATCATTTGTCTTTCCCTGTCGGGCCATTGGCTGTTCCATCTGAGTGCAAGTTATGTTTACTTTAGGTCAATCAGGCATGGGTAATATGTGCACGATTTTCCTAAGTGTTTGGATGTGGAGCTCGGGTGTTTTTGCATCAAAGTCCTGAAAACATTCAGGTGCTGCGTGTTGGGAAATGGAAACAATGAAACTCAAACAGGAATGTTATGGTGGGCAGATTCAGAGCAGCTGTCAGGCTGTTTGGCTGCGCTCCACTCAGGTTGAGGGATGTTGGGCGTTCGTCATGGTAGAGAGACAGGCTTCAGGTTTTTCTTCAGTTGAAGCCAAATTTGTGGTTTCTGAGTATTAAACATTGAGCAAATGTGCAAGATAGAGTATTTGTCCCTGCTTGCGATGGTGTTTTCATGACCGTGTTTCTTCTGACCTCATAACTTGTGATTCCAAAAAGCAATTTCAAAAGTGTGGTTAAACGTAGAGCTTTTTGATTGGTTCATGTCCCATCCACTAACATGGAGGAGGTGTTGGTAATGATTCTATGACCAATACTACGGCCTGCCACTTAGTTGCAATCTATATGCCTTTAGGGAGGCAGTCATGGCCTCCATCTTTATAGACGTTACGTTACATACAGGACAATACTTCAACTTTAGTAGTGACTACTAATACTTCAATACCTTAACTGCGGTTATGAGGCGGTCATTTAAAAACTGACACCATATCAAGTCTGAAGCACAGACCGTTTGTCACATGTCTCACCTGAAACTAGTAATTGCTTCCTCCCTCCCTTCTCACAGGGGATCTCTTGGCCTTGTCCTTCAGTAACCTGGACTCTCTGGTGCAGCTGCCTCAGGGCTGTGGGGAGCAGAACCTGATCCACTTTGCTCCGAGTGTTTATGTTCTCCAGTACCTGAACATGTCAACTCTGAATGATGAGGAGATCAGGAAACGGGCTCTGGGTTACATGATTGAGGGTGAGTAGAGTAGCATTTTCATGATTTACTGGAGCACTCATGGTATATGACCCTGTGTACATACTCTATAAATTGTAATATTTACTAGTGTTACTTAGGCTCTACGGTTCATCTTCATGAAGATTATTATCTGCATGAAATTCAGTGATTTGTTGCTGAGTTTCACTTCACATGTCATGTTTTATCATCATGTTATATTTTTTGGTGTAAGGTTATCAGCGACAACTGTCCTTCCAACGAGAAGATGGATCTTTCGCTGCTTTTGGTGACAGCGACACCTCTGGGAGCACATGGTGGGTTTCCAGTGTCCTCGAAATCACACAAGTGACAGGTGGTTTATTGTTAATCAGGTGAAAGCAGTGCTCCCTTGCTTCTGGTTTACTAGGACACTCGGAGGTGTAGTTCGCGGGGGTAACAACAGTAAGGTTTGGTTTGTGGAATTAAACTAGAGGACGATTTGTGCTCCCTTAAAATCAGTCAAACCACACCACATTTCACACATGGATAGATAGTTCCTTAAATGTGCCTCATTTTCATCAAGATCTATTCTCTTGGAAATTGGTGAAATTGTAACAAAAACGCCTTATCTCGTTATTTTAAAGAAATTGATCCACCCCTTAGTCAGTGATTACAATTTTTGTAATGAATTCTTTCCCCATCCTTTCACCAAGTTTCATGGAAAAACCATCCTGTAATTTTTTTGTAATCCTGTTGATGAAAGACAGACAGGGGTGAAAACAACCTACTTCAGAAAAGTAATCAATCGCACTTTACTTCCATATTCATGTTGTTTGGTTTGAAAAACTTTGCAACTTCTCACCTTTTCACCAAGGAGGTTACAACAAGACAGGCAGAATGACTGATTTCGTAAAAAGTTGGCAATGGCTGTTCAGTTTGGTTTGATGTTGGTCCTCCCAGGTCCCCTTTGTGTGGGGCCCCCAAAATCAATTAATTGTGTTGTCGTGTTGATAAACATCAAGTTCACAGAAAGTAATCTCCCTGTCTCTCCGTCGTAGGCTGACAGCCTTCGTGCTGCGGTGCTTCCTCCAAGCTCAGCCCTACATGCAGATAGACAGCAGTGTCCTGACTCGAGCCATTACTTGGCTCTTGAAGCAGCAGGGGCCTCAGGGAGAGTTCAGAGAGGTGGGCAGGTTGATCCACACGGAGATGCAGGGCGGACTGGACAACAGCTCCGTGGCGCTCACCGCTTATGTGCTGATTGCGCTGCTGGAGGATGAGACCTACGCGGTATGTCGGTCGAGAAGGTGTCATGTAAAGTATACGAGGGAGGAAACGCGGAGACACTGATGATCTCTTCTTCTGGTTCCTCGTGAAGGAAATGTACATAACCAACGTGTCCCTGGCCACGAGGTACCTGGAGATCAAAGTGTCCAGTGAGGTGGTCAGTAACTACAGCCTGTGTCTGGTGACATATGCTTTAGCTCTGGCCAACAGTCAGACGGCTGCCGCTGCTCTGTACCAGCTCATCAGTAGAGCGGACTACAAAGGTAATTTAACAAAGGCTGCCTGTTTAATGAAAATATAAAATTTTCTGTCAATATGGGGATACGCAACAGTCCTAGTTCAAACTGATATTTGCGATGCACAAGATGCATCCAATACGAAACTGCAGTATTAGTGAAACCACATGTCTGTGTTTTGTTGCAAAAAACAAAAAAAAAATTGTTGGAATCCAAAAACTGTTGTCGTTACCAACCAGAAAACATTTGATATCTGCTCCTAAGCAGCCTGGTTTAGTTTTACAGAAGTCTAACGTGACCATCTGGTGAGTTGCTAGAACATTGATCTGTTTTGAAATTTCCTATTATCATGATCCATCTTAAAACTGTAATGAAAACCATGTAGATCGATGTGGATGTTCTTTCCAACGAGCGGCATGATAAATCTGTAGGAACATTTGATCCCAAAGATGGAGTCATGATGTGGGCGTCCTCTGCTGGCCTGAACTCTCGTGACTGGCAGCCGTACTCAGCGCAGATCGAGATGGCCTCTTACGTGCTGCTGGTTCTTTTCAAGCGTGCCAGCCTCCTCGAGGGCTTTGCACTCCTGAAGTGGTTGAGTAAGCAGAGGAATCATCTGGGAGGCTTCGGCACGACACAGGTGGGACGAGAAAGATACAAATAGGATCTGTATAATTGTGTATGTCTATACTATGTGTATATATATATCCTGCATTATCTCTTGCATCATGATATAGTATTTGATTGTTCCCAATGTGCGTCCTCAGGACACGGTGGTCGGCTTCCAGGCTCTGTCTTACTACGCAGCATTCAGCGGAGCCAACGCCATCGACCTCAGACTTAACATATCCGCTCCAGCATCTTCGTTCGGTTCTCTGTTTAGCATCAACTCTACGACTTATCGGATGTATCAAAGACAAGAGGTAATAAACCTGTGTGTGTTATTTTTCTGTATTTCACATGATGCTGTAGTTTCCGAGCTACTTTCAGCATGGGTTTTCTACTTTCCTGTTAGATTAACGCGGACCAGGATCTAAACGTGAACGTATACATGGAGGGAAGAGGATTTGCCATATTTCAGGTGCAGTATACAGCATTGCTTTTTTACTAAAGCTGTTAAAGGAAAACATCACACCACAACTCCAAACTACCCCCCGCAGTGCAGGATTGTTTCCATACTTCCGATTTACTCAGCTCGACATGAACCTCAGTTCCACCAGCGGAGCATGACCAGAATAAATTAAAGGCAGCAGCCCTGCATCATAGCTTCCCCCGGCCTAATGCTACCAACATGCAGCTAAATGCTAGTGTTGGGGGATAATAGAGGCTCAGCAATTACCATCTGGAACACATAATGTAGTAATGCAGATAATATCACTGAGTGGATGATGACTGTGGTGACATGAAAATGTTTTCACTACTCTGAGTTATAACCTCAGCCACTTATCTTCATTTAATACTTTTATGTAGAAATAGGTAAACAGATACAGATATTCAGATGTTTTCCATGACTATAAGCGATATTAGTTTTGTGACTATCGGGAGTACCAGTGTGAACTGCTGTGGTACAGTTAACATTAACTGTGCACTTTCATCACTATGTTATCAAACATGAGCATGAATTCATCCAGATGAATGTCTTTTACAACGTGAGGAGCTCAGCGTTGTCTCAGGATGTCAGACTCGCCTCGGACGAAGAGGCTTTCTCATTACATGTTGACGTTGCTGAGGACAAGGAGCACAATCACATGCTGCTGTCTATATGCATGAGGTCAGTACTGCCACACAGATTTATTTACATGCAAATTTACACCAGTTACGCCAGATCCTGAATTTAAATGACCTTGTGTTTTGGTGTTCTCCAGGTTAAAGGAGAGTCAGGTGATATCTCAGACAGGTATGGTCATACTGGAGGTGGGCATGCTCAGTGGTTTCAGGCTGTCTCCCGGAGCCGCTGCCCCGACGGACCTCATCAGGAAGGTGGAGATACTGCCTGAGAAGATCAGCTTGTACATGGATTCAGTAAGTGTCTCATCAGCCTTTTGTCAGACTATAAGAATTTCAGGAACATTTGAGCACAGATTTGTACGAATACTTTTTCTAAAGCAAGGCTGTTGGAACAATCCGATAATCTGATAAAAGTACAACATCCGTAAAGGACCAGCACACCCTCATCTAAACAAACATTAGCGAATTAAATTCAAATGAAAGATTATATATTTTGTGTACAGACATTAGTTTGTCATCAATCACTTTTCTGGCACTTTGCAGCTCAACAAGTCAGAGGTCTGCATCGGACTTCCAGTTATCAGAAACCACAAAGTGGCCCATGTGCAGGATGCTGGGGTGCAGGTTTACGACTACTATGAACCTCGTAAGTACAACTTCACATTCTGGCTGTAATTTCAAAGTATGTGTAAAGGTTCCGCAAGCCACAGACCTTAACAATTTCAAGGATGGAAAAGCAAAATCTGGTTTCCAAGTATCCTGGTTATTTTTGCACATGTTAACAGTTTACACTGGTTGCAGAGAGCTAGTTGAGAACGTATCTTGTTTATAAGAAACCTGTGTATATGCATGTTTATATTACCTGGAGTGCTTCAATAGAATCCTGCTTTGGAGGTCGTTGTGAGAAATCAAGACACACCCACAGTCACATGGTCAAAAACCAGGAAACTGGGATAAGATGATCCAGGTTTTTCATGTTCCATGTAAACGTGATTCCTAAATATAATACAAACTAGGATACTACAGCATATGTAAACACACCCTAAAATCAGTTTACTTTTTGTGTTGGACTGTAGCAAAAGTCAAGCTCTCTTAATATGCACAACAGTTTGATTTCACAGTGATATACACAGTGTGACTCTTATTTGACAGTATTATTTTTGATTGTTTCCTCTGTGTCTTAGAGAGAAAAGCAGTACGAATGTACAACTCTGACTTTCTTCACAACATGGACTCCTGCTTCTTCTGTGGTGCGGACTGTGGGCTATGCAGACCTAGTATCACAGTGACAGTTTCTCCCTCCCCCCTCTTGTCTCGCTCGGTAAACAGCGCCACCTACAGCTTGAGTTGCATATTTCTTGGAGTCATTGCTTTCCCTTCATTGTAGTCTGCATTCTACAAAATTAAAGAAATTAATTGAGGGACATTTAGTACAGTATGTAAACATTGGTATGCACTGGATCCAGTTTATAAGTTCTATATGAAATGTATTGTTTCTTGACAAATGATTGTAACGTTTAGCATGTTGCCCTTCTACAATTACAGTGGGTTTTATTTTTTGTTATTTTTCAAAAGATTTTAATGTAGAATTACTGTATTTGGTACACTACCCATATATTTCATTTGTACTATTAATAATTTGTTTGATTTTAAACATTACAAAACATATTAAAGCATTTTACACTCTATATTAAATCCATGTGTTTATTCTGCAGCTCTCCTGCAGTTTCCAGCAACTGTCTGACTTTTTGGTTTAATATACGTCTACACATGATGTAAGACACTCGGGACGTGAATGTGACACAGGGAAAGAAAATGTACGGTGATTTGAAATGAAATAAAGCCTCACGTTACCCCTGTGCCACATCACGTAACACTGCGCCAGAGGAATGTGAACTGACCTGCAGACATATGCACACGTTTAAATCCTCCCAGCTGCCGTATCATAAATTCTGAATGTGATTTGTACGATTTTGAGCGACTGTGTTCGGTCCACAGCATATTTCATCTTGTACAACGCAAACGTTTCACAGCCTGTTCTCTTGAATGTGACTGCTTTTCTGACTGTGGTAATCAGTCATCTCACACAGGCGGGATTTTACTTTGAGGGTAACAATAACAATATTGAAATTACTGAGTACCATTAAAATGTATTACCTGCACCAAGGAGGTTGTTTATGCCGCTGTCCGTTTGTTTGTTAGTTTGTTTGTAAGCAGGATGACGCAAAAAGTGCTTGACGGATTTCCACTGAACTTGGTGGAATGATGCATTATGGGACCGGGAAGAACCCCATTGCATTTTGGTCCAGATCTAGATTAATGGATAGATCCAGGATTTTCTTTTTCTTCTTTTCTTCAGCATTACAAGATAATGGCATTTTCATTGATTTCTCAAAGAATATCTCATGGGTCCTGATCACAAAAACCAAGCATGTTTAGGGACTGATTAGTTTATGAGAGTGTGCAATATGGGGGAAGTCCAAATACAAATCAGGGACTGCTGTTACACGGGGGCTTTTGGTCCTTGGTGGAGATATGCACTCTCTTGATTCTATATGTGTTGTACTGACTTCTTCCCTATATACACCTCACATTAAGTCACTGAGACAAAATTAGTATCTTACTGGCTATGAATCCCCCAAATCCCAGAGAAAGATGTATAGTGAAACCAAACATCTGCCCCATCGTAGATCTAGTGGCAGAGTTATGCTCTGTACCTGAACCTGATCTTTGACCTCTTTTAAAGACCCACTCTTACCTTATGACCTTTTTTTAATCTGCTGATATTTGGTGTTTTAATGGCATGTCTGGTTTTTATGTGTTACATTTTACTAGGCTCATTGGGCAAACGCAATTTTCCTCCAGGGGCAATAAACCTTTAGTTCGTAAGCAAAAACAGACCTGGAACGAAGTATAGTACACAAAAAAAAAGCGAATCCATACTTCAGGCAAACTTCTACACAGTCGGCCCTTTACTGTTTGGCTTGCGTGGAATGTAATAAATGGTTACAACCTGTGAGAATTCCCTAAATCCCTCCTTTAAACCAAAGTGGATCCTTGAGTGAAGTAGATTTACACCAGTGCAGCTCAATGAGAAGGCTGCAGAATCACAGCACAGTTGGTTTCGATTTCCAATTTTAGTATAGACTCTGATGCTGGTGTGAATATTTTGACCATATGTGAGCAAACAGCCTTCTGTCCCAGTGGTGTTCACATATGTCGTTGCTATAAGACTCTACTATATATAAGCATATTTCCTTAACCCTGTAAAGCCTCCTGTTGTAGAATTACTAAATTACATTTAACTCTCCTAAAAACAAGGCAGTCTTTATTTAAAGACCACATGTATATAGTTAGTTGGTCCTATTGTTTAGCCTCACAATGCTATTTTGTGTAGGTCTGGCTATCAGGCCATGAACGCAACAGCAGTGTGAGAATTCCATAGCCTGGGCGGCTGTGGTCCTTTATGATGCTCCATGCTTTTTTCAGGCATCTTGTGTTGTAGATGCTTTGCACGGAATGGAGATGGCAGCCGATGATACGCTCCGCTGTCTTCACCACCCTCTGCCGGGCCTTACGATCAGCAGCAGAGCAGCTACCATACCAGGCAGTAGTGCAGCCTGAGAGGATGTCTGGACCAGGTCAGGTCATCCTTGATGAACACACCAAGGAATTTGAAGTCGGAGACTCTCTCCACTACAGCTCCGTCGATGTGACTGGGATCGTGACCCCCCCCCCCCCCCCCCCCCCCCCCCCTGCAGCTTCATGAAGTCCACGGTTACAAGGTTACAAGCTAAAAGTGCAAAAGGACACTCAGAAAATAAGGGATGGATAGAATAGAGCTTTAGTATTTCCATGCTGTGCAGTTTATTTGTACGCTAATTTCTATATTGTTTTAAATACATTCAAATTCATTGTCCCCATAAATTAAAAAGTTGCAGTGCCAAATACCAAAACACTAGATGGCAGTCTTGCTTTTTAAATAGCGATGGGTTCAAAGCTGAAGTGAGACTTCAAGGCCACATGAACGGATAATATCACAAACAGGAAATACTTTTTGCTTGTTCACTTTTTCACATTTTTCATAATAACATTCTCACTGATGAATAAAATGAATGTTTATGTTGGCAGGACAGGAATTAACACTTTCCTAAGGGGATAAAAGCAGAGTGGCAGGATATACTTTTGCACTGTTTGCGAAAATGAACATCTGTATTCTATATGATGTCACATTAGTTACTGCCTAAAAGTCATTTTGTGGGTTTTCTTTAGCTGGGCTGTGGCTATGTGTGTATACACGGCGGATAATGACACAGACATTAAGGTCATGACGGACGACCCCACAAACCAGGGCCTTGTTATGGGTCTGGCTGCAAAAACATTCGGTAAATCAGGGGCAGGCGTCGGTTGTGATGTCATGCATTGACTCTGACAGAGGGCTGACAACTGTCTGATGTAGTGGCCTTAACTCACAGAGAGATTAGGTTAAGTGCAGTCGTGGTATTAAGACATTAAGATAAGTTGAAGGAACCTCAATGAAAAAAATAAAATAAACACATGCGAAGAGAGATTAATGGCTCCGTCTTTCACCACTTTATCATGCAGATGTGAAGCAACAGGAGATGAAAGAGAACAATATGTAAACAATCTCCCAAAGCAAAGCGCTTGCAGAAATGGAGACAGATTATTCAAAGAAGTTTCTGTAACTCTTTAGGGTCGTATTGGGCCCAGAATGACACTTAGGTCTGTTCTCATGAATCAGGTTCACTGAGTCTGATGAGATTTATATTTTAATAATCACACCCATCAATGTGTGTGTGTGTGTGTGTGTATGTGTGAGAGAGAGAGCAGTAACATTGGCAACGCGCCGCTCACTGGGGGATGCAGATGAGGTAAACAAAGCGGAGGAGGTCATTATTTATGATTTTAATCTCCTGGTGCGAGCCTTAGGAAAAACATGCAGTATTGCTGCTGGGAAGATGGACTGTGTGTTTTGTTCAAATAAGAAACTCTCATTGACAGCAGGTTCTGCAGATGGATCTGCTGTTGCATAACTGAGAGGAAGGTGTCTCTGTCACTCATCAAAAAGCACATTTTATGGTAGGATGATTTGAGCACATGTCTGATCAAGAGTTTTGGAATACAAACATCTCGGCATCTTGATTGATGATAAATTTACATTCAATGTCACATTGATCGTTTAAAGACTCGAATATAGAAACAGAATATTTCCCATGTATTGTAGAAAGCTTGTTGTTGAGGCAGTGATTATGTTCATCATGGACTACAGTGGTGTGATTTATATCCGTGCATCCTCTACAAAACGAAAAGTATTATCACTCTTCCCTGAGATTCATCACTGGTGATGCTCATGGAACTTATCTATACATTGATGTGGGGTGGGTTTCTCTGAAAGTGATGCATGATTCTCAATCTCAATGGTATTTATTTATAAAGCTCTGAACAACATTATTCTAACTATCAGATGTACTTTTTCTCATCCGCTCAACTTGTTTCTTCAGAACTTGCAAAAAATCTGCCTTTTCTTTCAGAGGAACAGAATACAGCACATCCTCCAGTGAAGTAGTTTCAAAGCTTTGGATATTTTAGAAATCTGATCTTAAACCAGTTGCAATTGTTTTATCCAACTTTGTATTTGTACACTAAGCCTAATGTCTGACATAGCTCTATTTTATTTGACATTTTAAAGTTGTAAAGTAATGTTTTTATTTTGGCAAATTGTGAATTGTTTATTAGTATTCCCCTATATTGTTGTAGTCACTCTTTTTTCTCCTCATTTTCTGTCTTTTTAATTTCACTTGATATCATTGTAAATAAAAATCACTCCTCAGGGATTTCTCCAGTATACAGTGCATAAAGGTTAGATGTCAGTGCTCTGTATAGTTAGATATATGAGTGGCAGCCTTGTTGATTTGTATATTCAGCAATAAAAAGATGATATATGATAGTACTGTTATGATAAATTGCACAGTACAGACTGTAGGAAGTTTGCGTTTCGTAACCACAGTGATTCAGTGTAGGATGACGAGGTGTTAGGAAGTGCTTCTGGCCAGTCTGATGCCTTATTTGGGTAAAACATTTATTCCTGAAACAGAAATAGTGAATTGCTCCCCATGGCCCTGCTCCAGATGACATCAGCGGGAAAGAATCACCAATCACAACGCAAAACCACATCATATGGAAATCCACTGATGCTGGTGTCCTCACACAAATCAGCGGTGGCAGCAACAAAAAAGATGAGTCGCAAGGGAATAAAAAAAAACGTCCAACTCCCAAGGGATGCAGAACCTGAACGACTCCCTCTGCCTGGGACTGGTGAGGACGATGATGCATTTGTTTGGCAAGTCATGCTTCAGTCAGCGGGGCGAGTCATGGAAAAACCCTTTGAGCTTCCATCCCACCCACAATGAGAGTTGTATTTACACAACCCTCAGGCGACCCTGCACTAATCAGCCCAGACAAACGGGTCCATCCCAGACAGAGGGGGACTCCTCTGCGGAACAAAAGCAGAGCTGCAGCTCCAATCAGCCGTCCTCTATGAGCAGGGCCTTCCCTGATCTTATCACTATGGTGTGGATCTCCCAGTTGGAGATGCTGCCAGACTATCGTGTGTGTGCGTGTGTGTGTGTGAGTCACTGTCTATCTGTTTGTCTGCATCACTAATATTTATACAAGTATTAGCTGCTACAAGCTCAGTGAGACATAACACCACGGCTAAGCACCAGAATCATGTAGTATGTATCATAGTCCTGCCCTGGCTGTTTCCCACAACTTGGAGATTCGGGGTCAATGATCTGGTGATAAGATTATCATTTATTTCAATGCAAATTTGTGGAATTGTTGGAAATGTATTCAATGAACTGTAAACTGTGTGAAAAAAGTGTATCGGGTGAGTGTAAAGGATATTATTAGAATAAATCCAAAATTGTAGGCTTTTTTCATTTCAAAGGGTGAGTATCAGACGATCAGCTGATCACATTACATTACCATGGGTATCAGGCCTTGGAAAAGATTCTGTAGGAAACAGAGTTTAAATCTGTAGAAAGAACCACACAGACTTAAAGCAAATTCCTCTTTTATGGAGGAGGAAAAGTCTGGTAGTGGTTGATTGTGAGGTTATCATTGGTTACATCTGTGATATTTAATGAGGTTTCATTGTGTGGAACTCCGGCGAGCACGGGTTCTCCTCGCTGCTTATTTCCCTCTTGTTACATTATGACTTTTCTTGTAACTTTTTTTTAATATGATTACAACTTTATTCACAAAACTTTTGAATCTCTTTATCAACAACATGGCTCTAATAGTCATTGTTTATTTGAACAGGAATGTAAAGTGTAAAAACAAAAAAAAAGTTCCAATCAGAGAAATGTTCCATGATTCCCTCCTCTAATGTCTGACATTGCAGTGATAGCCATGCATGAAACGCACATGGATCAAGTACTGCTCAGCTCTTTGTGGCTTTCTCTCCGCCTCTCCCTTTCTCCGCTTCACAGATTTCACCCTGTGCATTTCCTGACGTGAGAGTGAATGACCAGCCCGTCTAAGGTTTCAGCACAAGCCAATGAAGCTGTTTTCATTGTCGTGAGAGTGCATCCATTCTTAAAGGGCCTCGATGAAAGCAGCTCGTGGAGTGTGATTGATATATTCCGTCTGGCCCAGGATGGCTCCTTGACTCATCACCTCTGAGCTCCATTTATTTAGCCTCACACTTGGCAACCCCCCAAAAAATGAATGATTCAAAGTAGTAGACAGACCAAACATAATCAGTCACACATGCTCTCACACACACACACACACACACGAAGGGGCAAACTCTGACTCTTAATAACCGTATGACTCCTCGCTGCGGTGCTCTCACAGTTTTCCGCTCATTTTTCACCGGGGGTCAGTTTTGCTACCCCAGATTCGGCTGACACACATTTCCCCTGCCTCGCCAGTCAATTACAGTAATCAGAAGCAGGTGGGAAATGGTTTACGCCACTGCTCCCGTATGTGTATACGTGACTGTTTGTACTGTATGCACACAGAGGACGAAAGCAAGAGGAGAGGAAATCAAAGCGAGACTGTTTAGACGTGTGAAACCCAGGGGCGGCCTTCTGGAAGACGTGTTTGTGTAGACGTTTTCTGACTGACACGGGATTATTATGTGTCTAGACCACAGAAACAGAGGGAGTTCCTGCAGCCTGATTAGGACCCGAGCGCCATCTGATTCGTCAGGAGGCCGAGCTAAACTGGTGTGACGTGAGGGGGTCATGCAGTAGCAGCGATCACGGGTTTGATGAATGGAGGGAGCTGTGCAAATAAACGCTCCCGCTCTGTTATTCCACTGACGTACAGCTTGATGATAATGGAGACTTCAAGAGCAGACCTGTAATGCTGCTGGGAATACTGGAGGTCGCAGCCGAGATGGAGCAACTGCATCGCATGTGTACTTCTGTTTCTCATTGGGTGGCGGAGGTTCATTAATTATGTCTTATCAAAGCTCTGCATTCAGAGTAGTCTGTTGTATAACACTGGGTTGAAATACGTGCTGCTTTAAGTTCACAGAGACTGAATGTCAATTTTAATGCGACCGTGTCTCGCTCCATTTCACTCAGACATGGATGATTGGTCTGCATCATTAGAGAGATGTCACTCAAGCACAGTGTACACGCCCAAACTGACCTGAGGCATGGTGTGAAGGGGCTGTGGGTGTGCAGGTGCTAGATTTTACATATACTATAACTTAATACAATATTAAAGTTAATAATTTATCAGAAAATAGTCAAATAACTACTCTGAATTTGTTCTACCTAAACAAGCTACGGCATGAAAATACAGCTTGTATTTATGAGAATCAACTCTAACAAATCGATAATATAGAAAAAAAACAATCAACAAACATACAGGATCAAAAACATTAGCTCCTTCATGGAGGTAAATATAACACTGATAAGAGGCCATTTAACTTTTTCGGTGTACATTAGTACATGGGCTTGTTAGTATTGTTTTTGTTTTTAATACAGGATTTCATTCCCATTTGCTTGCATGTCGGATTTCTCAAAAACTATTGATCTGATTTCCATGAAGAGATGGGGCCATCACGTATTTCATTTTTAGCGGTGTAAATGATTCTTAGAGGTCAAACATAAAGGTCAGACATCCTGTAAACACAGCAACATCTGAAAAAACACAAGCCCTAGTGACATCATCAGCTTGAGCCTAAACACGACAGATTTGTACAAGGGCTTGTAATGCAAACTGTGATACAGAGATTGAAAGTGCTAATTAGTTATAAATGTGCCAAAAAAAAATTATCACAAGAGTACTCTCTATGATAATACACATCTGCATCTGGTTGAATCCATTTTCTTTATGACAGAAAAAAAGAGGAACAAAAAACACTTCATGAACTTATTTAAAGAACAAAGTTCTGATCACGTCTATGAAAAATGTCTGTATAAACATTTTCCATAACACTTAGTTGAACATCCTCACAGAAGAAAACATATTAGTCAGTTTCTCTCTTGGCCTCTAAACTCTGTCTAATCCCGTCTGTCCTGTGATTTCATCAGAGTTTATCTTGTTGTCTAAGTATTTCCTGTCACAGTTTAAGGAGTTTTACAGGAAGGCAGATGGTTTAAGACTCAGAAGCACCAAATTTCCATTTTGCTACTGGGCTGTGAGCCACTTTAGGCCCATTAAAATATAGTGAGTGACGTATTGTGAGTTAAAGGCGTGCTCCCTGAGTGGACACAGGCTAGAATGATCCAAGCTTCACTCTTCCAGGTGGGGAATCTTACCACCCCATTACCATTAATGAGTATGGAGGTAATGTGTGTGTGCACATGTTATTAGGTCTACACTCGGGAATGGCGTTCAGTCATGTGATGTTTTGTCAGCGGGCTTGCTGCCTTGAAACAGCTCCTCACATGTAATCTGTGTATAATCCAATTGACTAAAATGGATCTACCTGACACAGACTCTTCAAGCTCAAATTCAAGAGCTCGTAAACCTTACGGCCTGGACCTTGGCCTCAGACCTTGTCAGTCAGGCCCTGCTGCTGCTTTTAGCCCGTGGACACCTTGAAAAGGAAACTGTTGTAGAAAATAGGTTACGTGACAAGCTTTGGCAGTGTGGACTTCAGTGAGCCTCCAGCCCACCTTACAACATTAATCAAACTTGCAGTGATTCTCGTCATCCCCTTACTCAAATCTTCCTGTCTCTCCCATTAAAAGTAATTTTTTGCAGCATTAACTCTTTCTCTATGTAGTATTTGATTAGGTGCAAAGTATAAAAACATGCATTATCCCATTTTTGCAGGATAACTTGTTTTTTGTATTGCTGCATGTCGGTATGAAGCCACAGGTGCCCAAATCTGAATCAGTCATCTTGCTAAGGTGTGCTGCTGGTGCTTTGTGACCTTCCCTGTGTTTCTTTCCTCCAGCCTCAGACAGCATCTGTATGTACATGTACTGTTTGAATGAGTGAACAAGCACTCCACCCATGTGGAGGCCGCTGACACATCAAACAACTCAGGGAAACACACCCAATCTGCTCCTGATCTTAGCTGCAACCCCCCTTCGTCAATCTTGTGGTGTTTGTGTGGAGACAAGCTGAGCTCAGACAGGCAGAACAGGAATGTCTGTCAGGGCCACATGTGTGAGTGGAAGGAAACCAAGCAGATGCCAATGGAACGTTATGAGCTGCAAACTATAGCCTGTATGCATGAGGTTTTTGCTCCAAATGCTTCTTTAAGGAGCTTTGTCTCCACCTCCAGGGCATGAAATTATTATTTGGAGTGTTTATCGCAGATTTAGATGTTATTTTAGTGGTCGTTGGGACAACAGGCATGCTCGTAAGCCGGATCCCTGCTGTTCTCAGACTCTCCATCTAGAGACCGGTGTTGACAGGCAGACCTTGTTCCTAAGAACATTCATCTTCCTGCTCCCAGGAAGCAGACAATCCTGAGTTAACAGTCGGGCTGTAACCTTTCTTTGCCCCCGTCTTCCACATCCGAAGTGACCCGTATGTAACTCATCACTAACGCAACTAAAGTAGCCATGTTGTTTTTGACCCCCTGTTGACTTCTGAGCTGACTCCCTATCATACCACACACTGTAAAGCCGCTGCAGTCTCTGCCGCCGCCGTTGAGTTATTGTTTGTACTCTTGTGGAATTTTCCCTTTCCAACGGGCTCGCTCCAAACATCTGAGGTCCACATGAAGCCGAACGGTCATCTGCCGCCGTGGATCCTCTCCAGCAGCCGTTTTTTTGTGTAGCTGCCTGTGTACCTGGAAACACATCTAGGCCAGCACACCCGTGCACGTACAACTGATTCAACACTCTCACGCGCACCTACAACAAAACACATGCACAAGAACACATATAAAGGATGTTTCACTTGGAAAAAATGAAATGGAAATCATTACAGTTCAGTGCGTAGGCACAAAGCGTCCATGACAGTATTAGGAGCATGGCGTAAGTTACCGTAAGCGAGGATTTGTCAGGTGGCGTATTATAAACTTGGCTGTACATGTAAATATTTTGTTATGCTAGTAATGTCTCGGATGTAATATTTTTAACTAAAAGCCCCACATGTAAAACAACCAATCATAGTTTCCTGGTCAGGACACAAAAGCTGACATGCCACACAATGCTAATGGAACTGACTCTTGAAAGGTTGAGCTTTGCTCGAATGCTACTGCACGTAACGCAAGTAGAGCAAACCAACCAAACCACAATGCAGTTAGGCAACCGATGAGTTCCCCCTATTTTAAGGGAATCAGCAATATTTTCATTAGAGCATCCTATGCACACGTGTGAGCGCCAATGTGGGGGTAATATTTTTTTATTTTACTGGGATATAACCACCAAATACATTGACTTTGCAGCTTCAAAGAACAATAAGGTCTGTTTTTATTTTGTTTATATACAGATTAAGACAAACAAGCTATCCCATAAGTGAGATTTAAGTGTGGTAGAGAGATTTGTTTTCTATTTTTAGACAGCATCCGGCTTTCCCTCTCTTTATTATCTGCTAAGCTAACTACCTTCTGGCTTGGTTTATAACGTGCTGATATCATAGTTGACTAAATTGTTTTGTCCAACTGTCACTAACTTTCGTGCCAGATAAAGTTTACATGGAATCGCAAACTTTTTCTTTAAGTTCTCCTTTCTCCTCAAGTCTTGATGAAGTTAAAACTAACTTTCTAAAGTCAGGCTTCTCAGTAATGACAAGCAGACAGCGAGAATGTGTGCAGCAAGACGAATATCAGGAACGTGTGGCTGAAAGAGAACACGCCTGCTGAGCAAACCTGCTCTGATTCCATGGAAAATCGAAGAAAAATCGTTTCCATTTTCTTTACTGTGTTGTATCATTGGCAGGGCTGTCCTCCTTGTTTCCTGTATACTACAACGCATACATAAGGCAGAAACATCTACTGGATGGAGACAAATGGAGTCAAGACACTCTGAACCCCCTAAACTGCTGAGACAGGGAACAAGGGTTGACTCTAATAGCTCTGACCTAAATAGATTTTACAGCCGCTCCTTCCCCGCTGGGGAGCCGACATATGCAGAAAACATCAAGCGGCAAGGTGAGCGGCAGCAGACATTATCTCCCTCTTAGGATGAAATACAGTTGGGTTAAGCTCAATGCCATTCAGGCTACAGCGTGTGGAGAACGGATAAGACTTGTGGAGCCAGTCATGCCAGGTCTTACATAACTCTGCCCGGACAGGCTGTATTCCAGCTAACCCAAATCAAAAAGCCCAGCCCAATCTGCAGTGACAGAGGGCTTGAAGGAGGGAACAGAAAAAAGAGAAAGGTACACCTGAGGATGTGTGGGAGAAAAATGTGAGGCAAGAGAATTTAGAAGAGGCTTAAGATTGATTGAGCACCGGGTGTGAAGGGGCCGCCGGGTCTCCTGAGCGCAGTAGGAGCCTTTATATTTTCTAGACTTCCCCTGATATATGATGGAAGTCTGGACAACCGAACTCCGGGGGAGTGGGGGCTGGACATCCATCTGTATCACAAACCACCATCTCCCTGTCTCAGGCCTCTTTCCAGGAGACGCTGCGGAGCCTCCACAGTGAACAACAAGAAGCTGCTGAGATTAAGTCATGGAAAATCTGGGCCCCCAAAGCTAGTAATTGCTTAATTGGACGGCCTCGCTCCCCTCAACTATTTCTCTAGTCTTTATTTTCCTATGTAGCTCCACGCATTGATGATAACATAAACCAGGGAGCTCCGTCTGAGAGGTGTGTATGCGTACATGTGCCTGCACGTGAATACTAGTCGTGATTGTCGGAGCTGAACTATAGCCCGTCTGTGATTTGTGGTTCTCTGATTTGGAGGTTGTTTTTTTTCCTCTGCGAGCCACAGGGCTCACATGTGGGTGTGCTGGTCATAGGGGAAACAGTTGGAGGCAGGGTTGGATGTTTGTGTGCTGATGTGATGGGGTCTCTTCTCTGAACAAAGAGCCAAGACTGGTCAGAACTGGTCAGAAGAGTTATATCTGTAATGTATTTCTAATTTTATTCAGGTTATTTTATCATCTCATAAACCAGTCAAATTATCATTCTCCACCACTGTTTGTATATAACTGTGTGAAGCCTGTATCAGAATAGCATTTAACGTTGGCCATATTGCCTTCGAACATCAAGCATAAGTGTTTACACACCCACTGAGAGACCCTCGGCCCAATATGAGCCTGCTAAAGTATATACTTAGCACTGAAGAGCATTTTTTCAGTGCTCTCAGGGGTTGTTCTTGCAGCAATCTCAGCATCAACGCTTACTTTTGGTGGAACACCCAGGTGAGGGTCCTTCCGGGCCAAGTTGTTACGCCACTTGAGCACTGAAGCGCTATGAAAGTCAGCAGACCCTGCGACCCCGGAGGACCTGAGCGAGGCCCACCCCGATACTGCAGTCCAGTAAAAAAAGCATAACAGAAATGGGAATGTTTATTGTTCTATGAGCTCTCATGCTATGAGATGACTTGTTCTCAAGGAAGAAGGGTTTCCGAGAGGAATGTTTCTCAGATCAGTTTTTCTCTGCGTGTCTTAATGTCTAGAGGATGATGGATTTCATTCGGACCTGCAGAAAGTGGTGCATTGCAAACATAAGAACGATTTTAACCACTGATGAAGTTCCTTTTTGTGTATCGAGATCTGACTGCTGTGGACTACTCTCGGGCCCCATGAGACTCAGAAGCAGTCCTGGCTCCCCAGCAACACACTTGTTTGTTCATTTAGCTCAGGGTCTGAGGTGTACAACAGATGCACACCACGTCAAAGGATTTCCTCCCTGTCACTACTGCAGAAGAGTTATGACACACACGTCCGTGCTGATGACGATTGTGCTAAGAATAAAGGAGAAATCGAAATACCTGCTGCAGACGGAACTGCAGTATTTCCTGAGAATATATATTACTTTATTTCAAATAAAAATATCTTCACTGTGGTCTTGAATTGACTCGAATCTTACGTCAATATTTTTCTTCAGATTTGTAGGGGACTCAAATTACACTCAGATTACACTCAAAGCTACTCAACAGGACATTGGTAATGAGATTGTACATTTCAGATCAGTCATGACAAGTTTAATGTCATCAGGCTGCCGATTGTAAAGCTGACAACATTTTTCCCCCAATAAAGCCGAGACAATATTAGTCTTGGTATAAAAGTGACTCAAAGCATTTCCAGCATTTCCAACATTTCCAGGGTAAAATGATGTGGTTATTTCCACGCCAGACAATTTATTATCTTTTCTTGGGAGCATGCAAGGACATTCCAATCAGCAGCGAGCCCCATGATACATCATCGGCAGAGTAGAAGGCTAGAGGAAACAAGCTTTGTGTGTGTGTTTGAGTGTGTGTGTGTGTGTCTGTTTGTATGTAGGTGTGCGTGTGTGTGTGTGAGAGAGAGAGAGAGAGAGAGAGTGAGTGGGCGCTACAAACAGCTCAAGTGTCCTCACGTAGTCACTTCCTGGAATGATAGGTGGGTGGACAGATCCTGGGATAACACCAAAATAATACATTTTGCCTAATAGTTTCCATTTCAAAACCAACTATGGTTTCATTTGACATTTTATCTGCTTCGATATCAGATCAAACAATGTTTTATTTGGCTGTAAAAAAAAGTAGTACCCAACACAGTGATAACAGTGATTTTTACAGAAGGATAAAATCAACAAATTAAACGTATGCATAGTCTTTAAAACAGAATCCATCCATCCATCCATAATCTATACTGCTTATCCTTTTGAGGTGAACCCCGGACAGGCAGGGCCACATATACCGTATTAAAATGCCTTAATCCAGACAATAATGTCCTGACTGGCTTTACCATTCATTGACCAGCCCCAGAGTACAGCATGTTAATATTTCCTGGTGGGGCAATATCACGCTCCACTGAACAGACTCTCCTCCTCAACAGGAAGTATTATAATATATCAAATGACCGCCGGTATAAGAAAACAACATAAAATGTTGCATGGGCTGCATGTCGAAGGGGATCAGAGTGTTTTTTTAAATATACTTTCCAGACATGCTGTGCTGTTTCCAAACCCCACAATCTGGAAATGATCCATTTATTTTCCACATTTTACTTTCCAGACCAGTTAAAGAATTCAGTGTGTAGTTTACCATCTGCCCACAGTGACAGAACTTAGTTCATCATTTTAGATAGAACACATTATAAATACAATAAATCAGCAGATAAGATTATATAAGTGTTTGCAGGATATTAACATCTTGGCTGATCATTAGTTGCCTCACTCCTACTAAAGTTTTACTTCTCTATGGTATCACACGAATATTTTGGGAATTTGGATGTTTTTCTATCTGTCCTTCGACAACAGTTTGTCATGCTTCATTCTAGTTGTCAGTTGTGATTAATGACTGGCTGTGACATCTCATTTTTTCTTTCAGACCGCATTACTTGATTTTGCCAAAACACGCCCGTGCCAAGCACAACCAAGCAAGGGCTCATTGTTCCAATGTCCGTCATGCTCACATTCTGGTGCCTTGGTATGGAAAGAGGAGAGGATTCTGCTGAAACTTGGGTAAGATTGACCTTACAAAATCTCCAAATGTTATGAAAGAGTTTTTCCTTAATTAGAACGTCATGAAACGGGCGAAACAATGGCAATGGAAAGTGCTCTGGTCTGGAAAACTAACACATGTTCAGCAATACAATTCATGTGCAGTCATAAAATAAACGCTCAGAAATTAAAACGATAAAAATGAATTGTTGATGAAAACCCATTACCCTCTAAGTTGTTCCATTAAATTCTGATTGTTCTTAGCTTTAATTCCCTTTGAGTATTTCCCCGCGTCTTATCTCCAAATCTTGCCTGATGATCCAAATGTGATAATGAGTTTAACAGCCTGTCATTTTCTTTTACTTGAAAGGGGGAAAAAATGAAGTCATGACATCAGCGCAGCTCAGTGTGGCCTTTCCCATTAACAGTCTCGGCTCCTGACACAGTCCATCTGCCCAAAGAGTGACCTCATTCCTAATTTAACACATGGTGAACAAACCAACTGTAAATGGAAGGTGCTGATAGGAAATAATGCACGTGATAAAAATTGCCTGAGGCATGATTTCCAAACCAAAGTGATGAATTAACTACACCTAATGAAGAAATGTCATCATTTCTTCCCCGAGACACGTGTGGACTCTTGTGTTGAAAGTGGCTAATCTCAGGAATTTGAGCCTCGATCTTCCGACTGTATGGGCAACACAGGGATCCTGTCTTTTCCTCATCGCCCACTGAGCTCCGTGATTAGTTTCCAAGGCTTTCATGCAAATTCAGCTCCCAGGCTTCATTTTCCGCTCGTTAAAATCGGACCCTCAGACCCCGGTGTAGCATGGCAAGTCTCTCCGGTCATCACATTTCTCCCTGAAACAATACAGTTTCCTGACTCAGCACTTCCTCTGTTTTCCCACGTTCATTTTTGGGAGTACGCCTGCTTCTCAGGCCGCGCTGTTTTATTGGCTGTTGGTTGAGAAGGTTCAGGGGTGTGTACACACGATCGACGGAACATTACATCACTGCGCTCTGGAAGTGTGTGCTCTTGACCACAGTTACCCGGAGTTCCTCTTAACGATGTTTCCCTCCGATAGCTTCATACCTTCGTTGTGACGATCTTTACGGCGGTTACAAAACTAAACGGTGGCGTTAGACAAATGTTTTTACATGTGGGACACCAGTGATTGCATGTGTAATAATCACCCTCCTGCCGGAAATGGTGTTACCTGAAGTGGGTCTAATCTTTACTACGCCTGAAAGCATGACCTCAATTGGCTCCGGCCAGCCCTGGTAGAGCCCGGCTCATTGGAATAAAGCTGAAAACCATCATTATGAGCTCATAAATGGCTTCTGTAAGTTATGTGAAGCCTGAAGCAGAAGGTCATCGCAAACGATGACTGTTAAAAAACATGATCCGAGAAATTTGTTCCGCAGACTTTTCACCCACTGCCCCATTTCTCACAAGTCAAATACAGTAACATCATTGAGATCCTCAAGGTTTAATAATGAATCCTGGGCAATCAGTGTGGGGAGTCTCATCCACTTTATTTGATTATACCAGAATGTATGTATGTATTCTGCCCCTGTTTCCTCTCCTCTAGCTCTCCGCCCTGACTCCACCAATCAGTCGTCAATGAGAGGCTCCAGTATTTAAGTCATTTAAAGTCTGACCTGTGGATTTAGCTGCATCTCAACCTGGGATTTTTACGTTGAGTTGTGTGTTGATTTTGTGTTTTTGTTTATCCCTCTGATTGTTTGTTGATTTGTTCTGTATGATTTTTTGCAAGATGACACAAAAACAGTACAACATGTGGCCATGAGACTTGGTGGAAGGATGTAGAATGGGTCACGGAAGAAGCCAGTGAATTTAGGTGTGGATCCGGATCACGGCGCACATCCAGGAATCTTTTTTCTCCATTTCTTTGACGCTGCAAGAATTGCATTTTTTTACATTTTCCCAGATAATAATTCAGACATATTTAATGGTCTGATATCTACTAGTGTGTGAAATTTGGTGCAGCTCGGGGACTGTTGGACCTGGTGTGCATAAAAAAGTATAACAATTATTAGTCTGTGGTTTTTCCAAGGAGAACCAGATGATTTCTTGGCTGTGTGCAGGGACATCCTGAAGTCCCAACAACATGTTGACCTCAAGACTCCAAGATACAAAACCACCCATAAAATCAACTTGACATTTCACGGATTATACAAACACAATGATATACGTGTTGTGCATTTTGATTACTTAACTTTGAAGGTGCCCATAGATTGGAAAAAGCCAGAGTAACTGTTTCCCCTTCTTTCCAGCCTCTTTTCTATGCTAAGCTAACTAGCTCCACATTAACAGACATGAGAGTCGAATCGATCTTCTCATCCAACTCTGAAGTATAAACAGCGGTGAAGGCAAATACAGCACTGTGATCAGGTCTTAATTTCAGAGCTCTGTTGTGTATCAACTGGTTTTATTCATTCATGTGGTCGCTCAACGAGGAACTTATTCTTTGTCACATCTGTTTATGATTCGACAACATGAGCACAAAGTACAGTAACGCAGAGATGAAGATGGATGGATGAACAGATGGAGAAATAAAACTTTGTGCAGACAACAAAGCTCTGATTTAGCAAATGTACCCATGAGAAATGGTTATTGAGTTGTATTGTTTTTATCCATATAATTCTATGTTATTTGTATGAGGACAAAATATAATCACAGGTTGGACAATAAAACGTTATTTCCAGATTTTATCTGGTTGGAGGTTGTCCTACGAAATAGACACAGAAGGATTCAATTTACATCTTGGTTGATGGTCTTTAGTCTCTCTTTATGTGGCATCCATAGATATCACAATATCAATGGTGGATCAAAGCCCATCAGCCTCCAGAGACTTGGACCTGAGACTTACATTAAAATGTGTTGTACTTTTTCATCCATTACAAAGTCTTCAATAAAGCCACATCTGAAGGTCACAGCAGTTTGTTCTGATTTAGCAAACGAGAAAGCAATCAGCATCGTTGAGTCAGAATGTGTGTTCCCCATCATTTCAGCTGAGGAGCATTATTTGAAAGCTGGGACCAGCGGTTGTCTGCAGCCTGCCTGCCTCCATGCAAAGACTGTGACTGCTGAGCTCTTTCTTCTCTCTTAAGGCAGGATGTCAATAAAAGCACCAAAGCTTTTGGTCAAGCCAGACAGAGGAACTGCTGGGAGGCTTTTTATGGAGCATCTCGTAAGTTCAACACACAGATGTTGAGTGTAGACCCAGGGTGGATGGGGGCGCAGGAGCTAGAGATAGAATCTGAGGAGGTATGTACATTACACTTTGGGTCAGTGCAGCAGGGCGAGGCCTGTCTCTGTATGTTAAATGTGCCTAAAACCTCATGGTGGACAGATAACATTTTAGCAAATACATTCAGTCACTCTTTAAGGCTTCAGGCATCACTAAGTGTATACGAACCCAGCCAAGAGAGTAGTGGCTCCATCCAACGAGTCCCATAAGAAAGGTTACACTAATACCAAGAAGCGAGGCAGGGCACCTCAGTGAGTAATGCACTGCTTAGCAGGCCTTTTATTTGTTATTCTTTGCTCATACTACCTTTAAAGGGGTCATGGTTCAAAGTGGCCGCCCCGGGAGAGATGTAGCCGCTTGATTAAGTAAAGTGACTATAGGTGGCCGTATCAGCTGAGCGTGCAGAGACCGAAAGACATCACAGGCTCCTCATGGAAGGAGGAGGAGGAGAGCACCAGCGAACCTGGTAACAGGACCCAGAGCGGCGAGGGGATGATGTCATGTGGGAAGACAGGAGAGCGGCCAGGCCAGACGCTGTGTGGACGGATATATAGAGCAGGAAAAACTGCAGACAGATCGCAGATGTAGCACCTAATTCTGGAAAACATGTGATTATGTTTAACCAGATTTGTATCTGTCTGGTTAATTTCATTTTTCCGTGAAGGAAATCTTTCACCGGGCAAAAGCACAAGGGATAAAAAAATGTGCGCTTCAGATGCAATTTTTTATTTTGACCTTTTATTCGAAATAGGTTTTTCACGGCTACTCTTCTTTAAAATCTGTGTTCTGATTTGAAATGAAAGAAGCATCATCTTCATCTGTCCTAATTTCGGCAATTTTGTTTTGCATGTGCAATTTTCTCTCATACCGGCCAAAATAAAACATGTCCTGCTCAGTCTTTCCGCATTTTTAAGGAACTGCAGTTCTCAAAGAGCTCAAGACCCCTGAAGTTATTTGTTATTATTTGTAGTTATTTGTTGTTACCATGTCGGCCTATGAGTGCGAAGTTTGGGTCAGGAGGGCACACATGGTGGGCCTCTAATTGTAGTTGTAGTGGATGGACTGGGGTTGGGGTTTTAACCAGCAGGTGTCACTGTTCGTCTTCAGCACCTCCTCCCACACAGCGATATAAAAAAAGGCATTCTGAGTGCTGATAGCGAATAAGGGTCAAAGCTCCAGATAACATGTCAGATCGCTGAAACCCACTGTCTGTAATTTTGGCTATAGTCTGTGAAATCTGTTCATCACACTGAAAGTATCTGGCTGAACTCTGACCTCTACAGGAACTTCCCTCAGGCTCCACACATGCTGTATCTTTGAAGCAGTGGTGGAAATATGTGAGACAGACGTTTGAATTCTGATTTATGCTTTAGGGATAATGTTACTGTGGAGGAAAATGTGACACAATGTTGGTAAGAATGCACTTTCAACCGTGGCCGTCATCTCTTTGATATATGGTTTATCAGCGTATCTTGACTATAAAGTAGGAGACCTCTTAGGAACATAAGTGACCCCCCGGGGGGTGGTTTATGGAGGTGTACTTAGATTCATATTTATTTGCTACCTTAGAGTATAAAAACAGTACTACACAGTGTGAACATCCAAAGTCCTCGATGTGTGACAATTACTGTTCGAAGCCAAATCTTAAACAACAACAACCTGCAGCATCTGTGGAATCACACAGCAGCCAATCTGAAGGAGGGACAAGAGGGGAAATTCAAATCTGCGATTTATGTCTGCTTTTCTCCTACTCTCTGCTGCCATATACAGTATTCTAATATGGTCAAATCCCTCATTTACATGTTTTTCTGTGTGGAACAGTATGAAAAAGAGACAGAAACCTTGCCCAATAAGAGTCCATGAAATCGCAGTCACTTTCAAATTGCTGCTCTGCGTTGCTATCGTGAAGTTGTCTGTTTTGTGATTTTAGCGTTATTTACATACAAAATGATCGTTCAGAAAGACAATTAGAATCGACAGAATATCTTTCTCAAATTAGCCATTGTCGCAGATCAACTCCTGATAATGGCCACAAAATCAGGTCTGAAATCTGGAGTTGCCCTTAGACACACTTGAGATTGATGGAAGACATGTTCTCACTTACCTGAGGTTTTCTGTTTGTTTGGGAGAGGAGTGGTGCCTAGAGCGTGAAGGAGAAATGAGAGAAACTTCATCGCTTATTTGTTGTACATTACAACGTTTGGCTCTTATCACACATCGACTCAATCGATCATTTCACAAACTCTGTACCAGTTCAACTGATTCAGATTTTAACGTTCACACATACAGCATCCCTGGACTTTTGACTTAAGTGGAATGAGTTGCATAAATAAACAGCCGATCATTTCAATCATTTTCAAAGAAGCAAAACTAGCAAATTAAGAAAGGAAACAGACTATAAATTAACTAAATAACATATTATAGATATCTTCTGAACTCTGTGTCAATTTTGTCCGAACTGGTGCACTATAGAAATGTAATGCCTTTATCTTGAAATGGTATGGAAGGAAGCATAAATGGGATAGTTTTATTTTGAAAAGGTACTGCCGGTAAACGTAAGACATTGATAAAATGGCAGGTGTGCTTTGCAAATGAATGAGAAATCATACTATGGGGTGGTTTAGCACCTGGCGGATAAGGGCACAAGGTTTGTGGATATTTCGTTTGGGTTAGGGTTGCTGTGGTTAATATAGAATGAATTTTTAAAAGTACTTTTGCAGTTTTGTTGAGTTTCAGGAGAACTGTGTGAGCGTGTGTAAGCTAACAGGATGAGCATGTAAAGGTGCAATTAGCCTTGGCTTTGTGACACCTGGGTAAAAATGGTCGCTCATTACCACGTGTGTGTGTGTTTAATTTAATAAATGTGGGTCAAGTATCCTCATACGGACATTGGGTATAATTCAGATAATATTTCGTTATGTTTTGGATAATATGGTTTAGTTTATAAAGTGAGAGTTTTAAGTTTATAGAGTTTGTTATTCTGTTAAGATAAACAGCTACATCTAAGTAATAGGGATTTTAGGTTTGTATAAATTTGTGTTCAAGTCAAGCCTTATGAAGGACAATCTAAAATACTGTAATTGAATATTAACACAACTTTATTAACTTTACAGGTTCTTTATAAGGATATTAAGAGGAATAATATTTGTTTTATTCTCCTCCTAGCTCTTACGGTGTGTTCACACTGAGGACAGCGTGTTGGGAGATGTCAATAAAGCGTTGTGAACCACCAGTAGAATATTCAGACCATCATTCAGCCGGGGATGCTACACCGACAGGATGGAGACTTCTTCTGTTTCTTCTCACAATAATAGAAACAATGTTGACCACATAAAGTAAGTGTTGAAATCAGTCCTCACAACCATGCACTTTGACTTAAGTCATTGTGAACATCCTTCCTGGTCTCTTGTCTTTATACTGACACTGGTACAATATGGCTCTAACTGCTGCAGATGTGAGTTAAAGTCAACAAAGTGAATTGAAATTTAAAAAACATTTACAAACGCGAAACAGTTGATTCAAATTCATCTCAGGTTTACTCACTGATTTCTGAAGTTCCATTTACTCAAAGAGTTTTTCAAAGTGACATTATTAAATAACTTAAGTTTAGTACTTTCAGATTTTTAAGACGGCAAAGGAACTTAATTTATTTCTAATGGAAGGAGTTATTTACAGTGTACTAAACTGCTGGACCACAAATAATGAACTGAATTTAAATGTGATATGATGCTTTTGTTAGAATCCTAAACATTATATAATTTATCTCCTGGGAAATATTTCAAAATTTGATCCATGCTAACTTTTATAGACAGAGAGACCATTTTACATGCTGTTATCTCATCATGTTTACATTAATGTAACAGCCTTTTTACTAGCCTGAGCCAAAAATCTATTGAGGACTCCAGACTGTCCAGAACTCAGCTGCCAGGCTTTTAACCAGAACTAAGAAACATGATCACATCACTCCGGTTTTAGCATCTCTACACTGGCTCCCTGTATGTTTTTAGAATTGATTTTAACATTTTGCTGTTCACTTTAAGGCCCTTCATGGCCTTGCTCCCTGCTACATTGCTGATCTTTAAGAATAATACACACCAGTACACACGTTGAGATCATCGGCAAGAGGTCTCTTATCTGGAGAGATCAGGTCAGCTGACTCTTTATGACTGTCTTTGAAATGATTTTACTGAGTTTTTTACAAGGCACTTGTATTTATACAATAATATGCTTTACCTGTTACTTCTAAACCCGATGCTTTACGACCCGTCAGTTTTTTTGCTGCCTTTGTAAAGCACTTTGTAACATATGTTTTGAAAAGTGCTCTACACACAGATATGGTTACAGAAACCTTGAGACCTCTTCTCAAAGTCAGATTTTTTAACAGTAAATCTAACCAGCCGTGTATTTAAAGATAAAAGTGAAGCCAGTCCTGACTGAGCAGCGAGGTCATTTTGGTCTTGTCCCCCTCTAATCACGTAGTTCAGGGTGTTTCTCTATCACACGCGAGCGTCCACAGTTGTGTTCTTAAAGCTGACATAAGTTATTTCTCTGCAGACAGATGACAGATGAGAGCAGCTATTTTAAACTACAAATTTGTTCCTGTTAATAGAGGAGTATTTTGAGTTATGAACACTTCAGCAGAAACTCATTCAGTCTTCCCAACATTTCTGAGGTAGTTATGTCATTCGGTTTAATTTGATTGTAAATTGACAGCATTTTACTACGCATGATAAAATTATGAGGGTTAACGACATCTGGACCAACTGCTGTTTCGTACTACTTTAATTCCATCTCATAAAAATTACAATGAAATGCAAGTAAATTCCTGTTACATGACACATTATTGCACATGGGAGAAAACCATGGACAATGTTAAACTTCACTACAGTAGATGATATTACCTCTGACAAGGAGGTTATGTTTTCATCTCTGTCCAATTTTTAGTTTGTAAGCACAAACAATTGAATATAATACCGTGAAAACCAGTGAAAGGATGTGGAATGGATCAGGGAAGCACACTTTACATTTGGGTGTGGATTCGGGGAATGGATCCAGGATTCTTCATTTTTTATTCAGTTTCTTTAACATTGTGATATGGACGTTTTTCAACATTTACACCATTATCCCATTCCCAAAGTTTCATGGATATCAAAGAAAAAAAATCAAATAAATTACAGTAACTGATATCTATGATCTGTTATTAATTAAACTTCCACTGTGCTTTGAGGGTGAAGAAGATTGGATTCTTTGAAATACTCAGGACACGTTTGCTATTGAAACCTGCTGAAACAGAGTTCACACAAACATCTGTTGTGTTTTTTTAAGGCAACTAAATGGTCCTAAATGATGATTGCGGGTGAATTTTCTGAGATTTGGAAAGTCTATTGTTCTGGATGGGACTTGAATCCAGATATGTTCACCTTTTGGATGAATCATTTTCACCATCACTCGGAGCATTTCGGTCTCTGTTTATATGATGACAATGAAAGTCGTTTGATCACATATTGCTGCCACACTCTTGTTTGTTGTTGTTCCATCGGTACACCTCAAAACTCTCCTTGGATAACTCTTGTGTCATTTGTTCTGTAGGATTTAAGGCCTTTTATCGACTGTTTACCTAATCCTCTGGTCTTTGTGGGTTTCCGCATGTGAAGCCCTGGGGCTCTTCTCTTTGTGCTTTCTAAAGATGGGGTGGAAAGATGAGTGTCTCTCTCTCATTATCATACTTGCAGGCACCAAAGACTCTAGCCACACGAAGCACGGTGCCCCTGAAACACATCTGGGGCATCTGGATGCTGCGGGATACACTCACACAAACACGCATCCAAACAGTGATTCAAAGCCACACACGTACAGATGCTTGAGCCCAAAAACACATGTACTTGTGAACACACACAATATGTGCATCTCCTTATGTGACCGTTTGTTTTAATGTAATTCTTTGGACATTTTTGTAAAACGTCACCACTTCTAGGGATATTTTCTCTTCTTTCCGGCTCAAATAATGCAACCTGGGTCGTTTTGTAGAATCCCGTGTCTGATTTCTGATATAATTGTCAAACTCAAAACAGGGATGCAATCTCAATCTGCCCGAGGGGAGAAGAATCCTTGACTCCGGATTCCAGACATACCTTTTGGGCTTATTGTGACTAAACCTTGGATAAAGCCTCCAAAATGGTCCTGTTATAAGTTTAAAGCCTTCTAATGGCACTTAATTGGCCAGCTCTTTGGGTAGGGGGCTGCACCAGAGGGCTCAACAGCATGTCATCGAGTTTCAAGATAGCATGCCTGAACATGAAGGGAAATCAGTGGGTTACTTAATGATTGAACACAGCTACAATGGTCAATTCATCGGGATGAGTCATAGTGTCTGTGTGTCTGCACTTGTTTTTGGTACCTCCTTAGGACCTTTTCCAGCATAAACAGCGGTCTTGTCTGGACCAGGAGACCTAATGGGGACCAAATTCTGTTGACTATATAGCAACATATGCCATTTCTGAGCTCCTGGTTAGAGTTAGAGGTGAGATATGATTTTGTTTGGTTCAGGATAGGGATAAGTTCTCTCTTAGGCCGTCCTTAATGAATTGATGTTAATGCAACGTCCTAATTAGGTGTGTGTGTGTGTGTGTGTGTGTGTGTGTGTGTGTGTGTGTGTGTGTGTGTGTGTGTGTGTGTGTGTGTGTGTGTGTGTGTGTGTGTGTGTGTGTGTGTGTGTGTGTGTGTGTGTGTGTGTGTGTGTGTGTGTGTGTGTGTGTGTGTGTGTGTGTGGTGTTCAAATGTAATTTAATAAAATGAAAGATGAAAACATTTTTTTGTTTAATTCCAGACCATTTCCTATGGGAGCATGTCACTGTTAAGTCAATTGCATCACTACAGTTCTCTCTCAATATTGATTTGTGACACCAAACGCCAGTTTCAACAGCACCCACGTAAACGCCCTCTATTTACCAAACCCTATAATAACGGCCAAATGGAAACCCTCACTCTCCCTATTTCTTCTTTAGTGGCTTCTATATAGGGGACATCAATCTACAGCAGTAACCAAACCAAAAGAGGTCTGTGGTCGCCCAGCTGTCAGTTATGGCAGTAGATGAGGTTTTAGCGGATCCCATATCCTCGGAGCAGACAAACCCTGAAATTTGCCATATGTATGTCTTTCAAAGCATTTTCTTGTTTGACTGTTGCAGATGCTCGGAGGGCATTGCCTCCGATATAGAATGAAACTCTTTATGTTCTGTTTGTTGAGTTGAAAGAACATGTTCCGTTAGACTGCCCTCGGATCAGTTTGTGTCTTGTATGTATGTAAGTTGATTCAGGACGTGCCATAGGTCTGGATTTGCAGGAGAGATTTTCCGTTCCTCTGGATATAGCAGACCCAGCTGCTCTCTTTCCTGGTTAGTACCAGTACCAATTTGAAAGCCGAGCTCATTTTCAAAGGATCACGTGAACCCGTAAAGTTTAACAATCACAATCAGTTGTTTTATTCAGGGTTATTTTATAATTCCAAGAGAAACCTCAAGGTCTAAATTTAGCCATTAACTTCAGTGAAACTTAATGAGGTTGTTTAATGTGACTAAAGCTGCTGATTGCATTCATACACTTTTTTTATACCACGCCAGATGCATGGGAACATGACACTGCTTTATATCTGCATATATGTGCTTTGATGTCAGGAAGCTGCTGATCTCTTATATACACAATCTGGCAACACTATTAGCTCTTGCAGTGGGGTTAATCAAACAACAATCGTCCAGAGTGCTCCTCATGTTCACTTAGTCATTGGGCTGCGATGTAAATATTTAAGATTTATGATTCCCCGACGTTTCATTTCCTCCTTCTCTCTATGATGGGACGTTTTGTTTCTGTGTGCACTTGAGAAGGAGATTAAATGTAGTGAATACATGGGGCCGTATACCCACAGACGTCACCGTAACTACTATGTTGATCATTCCTATGTTAATGGCAAGTGTTTCTCAAGGTCTCAAGAAGTAATTCTGCAGTGCAATAAGAGATTTTATAACTTGCCATAGAAATAAGCATTTTTCATTGTGTAAATAATTAGATAATGTGCCTCTAAGGCCTTGTACTATTCAGTTACTGTCTGTACAACTAGCAAATCCTTTTATAAACGTATTTTCACTTTCATATTGTTGTTGTTTTCATTAATATTATCACACACTAACCCAATAGAGTTTTTACTAGCGGTTACATAAGGACAGTGACACGGAAAGACCTTGTTCATGGTAAATTAAACATAATGAACGCTTGTTTGCTAAAGGGTCAAACATATTTGAGTGCTCACTCTTAAGAACAATAAACAGTATTTATTGTAATTGGTCACATCTGGGCACACGGTCAGGCAAAAAACTGCGGTAAGACTAAAATGCAAAGTGAGAGGATTATGCCCGATCACTTGGCAGATGCAGATACAAGTGTCATGATGTATTATGAGATATTGTGAAGCTTGATTTCTAAGCTCTGGTAATAAAATGCAACAAATGTTTAGAGCTGGTGTGGTCAAACCTGTAAGTCAAAGCCAAAGCGTTTCATCAGTGAGTGGGAGTCTAACATTATAAGCTACTCACTAAATATCGTTCATCTGCGAGACATTGCAACATGAAGTAAAGGAGATCTAGACAGCAGATCAACAAAAAAAATCTGCAATTTTAAAAACAACCTCAAATCCAAATATGCAACTTATGAACTTCCTGTCTCCTGTTATTGATCTGTATCATGCCTTCATCCAGTTATTCACTTTGAAATCATAATCAGAAGTCCAAAAAGGTATTCCTTTCATTCCTTGCGCTCACATTGCAGATCTCCCACTGGTCACAGGCCATTGTGCAGACCAGATGTGAGGCACTTGAAGAGCTTTTATTGTGGGAATAGGTCATTTGGGTTAGCACTGAAAAGAGTCACTTGAGGAGAGTCTACGTGGGAAGACGATGTAATTGTGGGATCAAATACCTCAGCTATTTCACCCCAGTTTACCTCCAGATATTCACAATTGTTGACAGCACAGCAGAGAGTGAAGGCTCGGTCAAGTGAAGAAGCCCTATTCATGTATTGTTTAAAAAGAAAAAAGAAAGAACCGGAGGAAAAATTCCTCTCTGAAGGAGCCTTTAAAGATTTAAATTTGTACAGTTTCAAATGAGTTGGAAAAATCTGCTGTCTGTCTTTGCTAGCGTAATTTTGTCATTACCAGAACATCAATTTATATACAGTATATATATATATATGTTAGGTTAGTATATGTTGTGTTACTTTTGTGAAACATTACCTGGTTAAAAACATCGTGATTAAACACCATATAAGGTTCAGGTCATTTATTTCAAACATACCAGATTGTATTTTTTCTTTTCAATCTAGACGGTCATAGATCATATTGGCAAGCTAATGTTAGCTTGATTTGGGTTGTTTCATTTTGCCTTTTCACTCAGGGATGTGTAAATCTCCACTTAATAAAAATGTTGACTCAGCTAAGTTTATCATAGCAGGACTCAAGAGTAAACTGACTAGATTTTACCGGTCAAATGTCCAACGTCAAGGTCACTTAGACCTCACAAAACACTTCTTCGCCCAATCAATGTGTTAGTTTAAGAACGCCTTGAGAGAATAGTTTAATATTTGATACAAATCTTCACTTAGACTCACAAGTTAACTGATCAGATTTTAGTGTTTCATGTCATGGTGACCTCACAAAACACGTTTAAGACCTCTTGAACATGATATCTCAAGTCTGCCTATAGAGAATTTCTTCAGAGTTTGACCAGTTGTCACTTGGACTGATTAGCTTTCAGTGGTCTGGAAACACTGTATGTAGACTGAAACTGCACTGGTTGGTGAAGTCGTACAACTGCAGAGTGGTGTAGTTATCAGTGAGTGGCCTCAGCCCCTGGTGAGATTGCATTGGAAATACAGTATATAGCTAAGAGAGATGATAATGGAAGCAGACACATATGATATGTACATTTTTGACCACCTCCCTTACTCTTTATGTTCTTTGTATCACCACAGGAACAATTTACACAGCAAGCAATTACTACATCCCAAGAAATATAACTAAAAAGACCATCTCCACAATCAGACCTCTACCCCGTCGTGTGATTTCCATTACTGCTGCCATAATTGTATGCTAGCCTATAACCACTGTCAGCATTGGATGGGATAACGTGAGAATGTAATAAGGACAACATGGTTCCACTTCATCCTTGTTGGTGGTTTGTTGGAAATCTCCTCGAGCCCTCATCTTTGAATCTGTTTTTAACTCTTCTTGTCCACAATGGATGGAGGAGATGTCACCAGTGTAACATGAGTTGAATGCACATCCAGTCATCTCAACCCTGGGTAGAAGCCTCTGTTAAAATACACATTAAACTCTCAGAGTAAAAATGTACATGGCAGTAGAACTCCTACCCTTGCTACTAAAAGCCGTATGTCATGTTAAAGGTTGTTGTTGATCATGAAAGAGAAAAACAAACTCTGATCTGAAGCATTGACGGCTTCATCTATGCTTCATTACACCAGCGAGAGACATGTTTATATTTAAATAATTGAAAACGGCTTCTTGCAGAAAATAGTGAGCAGATTTAAGAACAACTAATCTTTTTACATTCGTTGGAGCTGAGCCTCAGTAAATACTTAAGATAATTCTGGTTTGAAGGGTAGAAGAGAAATCAGTTCATTATTTCACTTCACCATTTGTCCTAAATTAAATAACTGGCAATACAATATTGTATTTGTACGTGTGTAATTCATTTCATACATCTACTATGCGAATACTGTAGTAATCGATGTTGCATGTCTCCCTGACTTTGTTTGCTGCAGCTGTACAGTTGTCGTATATTTAGCCGTGCAGATGTTGCTGTTTAATAACCATCTGGACTGGAGAATCAGTCATTGACGTTGTCTTTAACACAGCTATTTTCCTGAATTCTGTGTTGTCGTGATCGAAAACATCACTTACAGAGCGCTGGTCAGTCAAAATGTTGTTTTATATCGTAAGTGCTTGTCTAAATCGCAACAAATTCAACACTGTGGTTATTTGGGTCCTTAAAAATACACATGCCATGTTTGCAGGCAATAAGTGGTAGGATCACATGTTAGTGTTTAGCAAGTCAAAGTGACGGTGACATGCCTTTTACTAATCCTGCTTTGATTATGAACCATAAAATACTCTCTTGTGAGGAGTTGACTGCTAATCTGATGTTCAGACTGTAGTGTCTCGCTGCAGGTGGTCAATAACACTAGGAAAGCACTGAGCCTATATGAATCCTGTCCATACATTTACAAGATCCCTCAACTGTAGTTAAACACATTTGAATAGCCTCATACCACAATGTGAACTGACACAAGCTTTTGATTACTAACAGAATATTCATCAGAAACATGCAAACATACTGAGTTCATAACACTTTTATGGCAATTATCAAATAAACTGAACGGTTGTAAACTTAAGCTTCTCCGACCTCATCAAAGGCCAAAAAATGCCTTCAGTATTTTAACACGGTCCCTAGAGATTTCAAAATACTTTCCACCGGCGAATGTCACAACAATCAATCAAATTTTATTATTCCTAAACTGATCTGGATGTAATTGGCGCCACAATAACAATGTTCATTTTGTCCTTTTCTGTTAACAAGATAAGGATACTTTGAATTTAATACACCTTGAAAGAAGGGAGAAGTAGAACTATCATGCAAGCACTTGGTATTTAAATGAAGTCCCAGACCCCAAAATCAAATGTACACTAACCGCCTACCTCTTTATATTGCATCGTGAATAAATGATAATCCTACAGGAGAAACACCCCATGTCTTGTAGTAATGTAATAATGTCCTCTTTTAATGTTGAGATTCAGCAGTATTTCATTTAAAGCCCGGTGGCAGGTCATTAATCAATCCATAACTATGCCAAAGAAAAACAAACACTGAGTATAGCCATGAATCTTCATGGCAGAGCAGCCACACGCACTGCCCAATGTAGATTTATAGAGTAATTAATGCCAGGAGAATTTTCTCCGAATGCAAATGCAAAAGCACAAAGCAAACTGCTGTGTTCTCTACATGTGCATTAGATTGAATACAAGTCCTTGACCAAAGAGGTAAGTGCTTCCTTGTTATTATTTTTATTACTGTTATTATTATCCTCAACAGTTGGTTTCTTCTAAAGGAACAGGCGGGTGATATTCCATATTTTTCTTATTGTGAACCGAGGAACAGACAAAACCAGCATTGTCTGCAGATCCAAAGACCTCAGTTGTTGCCCAAAAACTGCTATGACACATAAATCAGCCCACTACCACACTCAGTGAAGCATTTTTCATTATGCTGAACACAGAATCTAGTCAAATTTGAATGAATCATGCAGAGTCGAACTGCAGCAATTATTAAGTGGAGCATTAAGCTAAAGAGCAGAGAATTTATTCCGGTCTGAGTAGTTCAGGCTATAAATTACAAGCACCTAATTTTAGGAAATTATTTCTTGGTCTTGATAGTTGATATCCCATTAAAAATATATATTTGTGGCCTCTTTTATAGCTTTCTTCCTCAATGCAACAAAGAGAGAGGTCTGTATTGTTCCACAATTCTGAGATTACTCAGCGGTTTATGTGTATTAAACAAGAAATAGACAAAGAACAACAGATATTATTTACACATAGCTAAGTGTGGCCTGGAGAGGAGGAATAGTACCAAGTGTGCTGTTGAAAGCTTTATACAGCTGGAAATTTGGAGCTTTTCTCTTTATGCCATTACATAACAAGTTGAGTAATTCCAGACCGTACTGAGAATAAGGGAGGTTTTGATGACATAACAGTGCCATCTAAAGTTATTTATGATGGTTTGTGTTGGACAAATATTATGCGAGAGTCGTTTGGATAGAAATGAACCTGTCACAGACGAGAGGAAATCATTTTCATTTCAGAGAAAGAATGTGGGCCCTTATGGCTCTTTAAAATATGACTTCTCACGTCAGATCTGTCTGGGGGATAGATCCAGGTGACCAAACCCGTATAGTCTTATACAGCATATATGAGACTTGTATAGTTACCAGCTTCTGAGAATTTAAAGCTGTTTAAAATTAAAAGCTGCAATCATAATTTGTCTGTCTGCGTGTCTCAACACATTTGGGAATATTTTTCCACTTGATGGCTTGAGCAAAACCTTGTAAAGAGACCAAATTGTGATCTGTCTGCTTCTGTCTGTTCCTGTTATGCCATTTCCAGGATCCTCTTTGGAACAACACATTAGATTTGACTTCTGCAGTGCAGCTGGAGATAGGTGGCCAGTTTGAAAAAATATGAGGGTCGTCCAGTAATGCCTGCAGAGGAATGGGAAATCTGCACATCTGCACGCTCAATTGTAATTCTACATTCCTTCAAGTGATGATTTGGACTTGGCTCAGCAGATCTTGCACTAGAAAGGATGGTTTCATTAAATAAATTTCCGGCAGTGCCGAATCATAAGATATCTCATCTAAGTGTACGATATGTTGAGGTGGAGAATGTTCAATATTACAGAAAGAAACCAAACACTTTCCACAACAAGCAAACGCTTGGTGACTGAGACAAAAGTCCCTTCTAACAGGAAGAAACCTCTAGTTGAACTAGACTAACGGTGGCCGGTCATCTTCATCAATAATGTAATCAATAAATCAATATGGCTGAGGGGGTAAAGCGGGTTGTCCGATACCCTGAAGGTCGAGAGTTCAATCCCTGTCTTCCCAATTCTGCATGCCTAAGTGTCCTTGGGCAAGATACTTTACCGTTATTGCCCCTGATGGCTGTGCCAGCAGTGTTTGAGTGATATAAGCTACAGAATGTCTCACATATTGATGCACTGTGTGAATGTGTAACGCAAAGAGCTCTGAGTTTCCATCGACGCATAGAAAGTGCTATATTAATACAAAACTTTTTTATATTTATATGTAAATTAGACATTTCAGTTTTTTCCAAGGCGACTGTATAATTCTGCAATAGTTCAAAAGAGCTATGACTCTTGCCTGGCTACCGCGGTAAATAGTAAGTGAGATTGTTCTTCTATTATTGATTGAAAATAGGAGGTTTTGTAGAGGGCTTTGTATGCTGTCAGACTATCTTCCCAGTCTGGGCTAAATTTTTCTGGACTGGTGGAATGCCACTTCCTGTCCAACTTTTGGGATTTTTGCGTTAAACGTAAACTTGTGAATTATACCTCAGTCTCCTCTGATTCACTGCCTTCTTGTTTTAGAGGAGTTACAGCTTTGAGTGTTATACACAGTGGAGCCTCAGCAAGTCCATCATTCTGTCCGAATAAAGTTGAGCTAGCTGTCCTCCCATATATTGACACTGGTATTGCATAATGGCATTCTGTTGATATACACTGACTGGAATTTGTCTCTGTAGTTCATTATTGTGTAAATAGCATATAAACCACATGTATTATGAGAACCAGAAGGGAAAAATAAGACTTGAGCAAGAGAGACCAAGGAGTCGAAGAGAGGCGCCATCGCTTTCCACTCAGCTCAAGTAACGAGCAGATATTAAAAAAGAAAGTGAGAGAGTCCCTAAAAGGAGAGAGCCTGCTTAAGCTACTAATGTATGTCAAATATACAGTGGGTAATAAAAAAACTGAAACGACTGAGAAATACATGCTACACAAACACTAGAAACATAAAATGAAAGCACGTCATAAATTATACCAGAAATTGCCCACAATTGCTTCATTTGTCACATGGCTTGTAATTCTTAGAATTAAAACAATACACTGAAGTTTCAACATGAACCCACTCACCCACAGAATTTAATTTAGGATCATATTAGCACTGCTCAAATTTTAGGATTGAATTAGGCCTGCAGTGAATGTACTGTATGGCACGTGGATAGAATATATACATTTTAAATATTTTCCCTTTAAGGCCCACTTCATTTCATGCTCTCTGATGCACTGGCAGCAGAAAAGAGTGATATTCTGTTACTGAGAGACTATAATTGCAATGTAGTGTCCGAAACCTCTGAGAATAATATTGGATGCCATGATTTGTCCTCAATATATCAGTTAATATTATATGACTGATCTCTAAGTATAATGCTAAAATGCAGTTCCAAAGATACTGGTCATACATGGCATTTGCATGTTAACAGGCTAAATCTCACCATAACAGTTTGAATATTTTTTATGAATTTAACTGATTATTTGGGTGGTGCGATAGCAATAGCTAAGCTAAATAGCTGCTAGCTTTAGCATTTTCCTCACAGACAAGTGTGATCTTAATTTTTCAGTATAGGATGAATATGTGTATTTATTCCAGATATATTGAGCCATTCCTTTTATGACAAAGTTTTTAGTCCATTTAGTTAATACAAATGTATTGAATGTTGCCGTCACTTGTCGTTTAAAGTTGCCCCAAAATGCACAGGCAGTACTTTTCTAAATTTACATTCATTTGAAGTTAAAAGGGAAATGGTAATGTTAGAGGGAGAGTAATCAAACATACACATTTGTTGGGTCCATGTTGAGAACTTTGCACACTGTAATCAGCAAACAGGTTGACTCCCATTTCATGTACTCGTGCATCTCAGCTTCACAGGCGGAGCTGCATTTTTGTGGGGGGCTTCACATCCCCATGACAAGACATTAACCTTAAGAGATGATTGACAGCCACCAATCAGCAGAGAAAGCGCCCCTGTTCTGAAACTGATGCCAAAAATAAAGCACAGCTGAAGGAAGGTTTTTCCAGGAAAGCTCTCCATACAATAACGATTCGAAAAGAAAAAGCAAAGAAACCAATAATTACATTTCAGGCTTTAATTTGAGGCTCTGTTTAGTTTCACGAGCATCAACCAAGTACATGGTAAATGTTCATAGAGCGTTTTTCTCGTTTTTGCATCCAATCAATGCTCTGTAGACTACAAGTCACATTCACCGGTTCATGCGACACTTTCTATCACAAATCATTCACACTCTGATGTAATTTAGGGTTCAGTGTCTCTAAGGACAATTCAGCATGTAGAGACGAGAACAGGTGAACAAACTACCAACCTTATTGTAAGTTGGCAACCATCTCAACCATCTGAGCTACTGCCACCCACCGGCCTATATCTTTCAAATCAAACATACATCCTTCCATGTGTCCTGATATGCACCTTCTAAAGTGAACTTCTATCTACTTTTGAACCATATTTTTTGTCCACTTCATTCCTTTAAGAGAAGACAGTAAAATGCAAATGCAATGGCATTCATATAACTGTGCAATAAAAGCAAGCACCTGCTATAACATTCCTCCATCTTTGTTTTGACTGTCCGTGACCTCTGTTTGGCGTCTGTGCCAGGACTCCCACAGGTTGTGAAACATCAACACGTGTCAGCATTTTGATGGAGGGAATCCCTCCTGTGGAATCAACTTTGGTGCACTTCCCTATCTGATTCTTTTTTGTCTGCAATACTTTTTGTTTCCTGCAGAGGCTGCAGATGAACGCAGCTTCTTTTACAGCACATGTTTCAACAGGAAGGAAAATAAATGCTGGCCAACCCCCTGAGGAGAGCAGACCTGTCCTGAAAACAACTCCACTTTTCCATTTTTACTGTGTTATGACAGGATATTTACAAGTGCTGCATTTCAGTGCCTAAAATACCTGAACGGCTTTAATTATAGATTTCCCCATTTGGTCGCTTGTACAGTTACCTGGAACAAACTATTACTACAAAAAAACAGTTTTAAGTAATTTGAAAAAAATTTCAGGGATAAAGAAAAGAGTTTATATATATATTATTTTAAGCCTTGAAGTCCCGTGTTATTATCTAGTTTGGTTTAAAAATCATAGACGACTCAAATCACTAACATATAAGCAATTAACGAGCAACTGCCATGGACTCTGTGGGCCCCTGAAGGCCCCTGAAGGCCCAATATAGTATATCAGTTATTTTATGGTCATTTTATTTGTTTGGTGATATGAACCATTCAAAAAATCTTTAGTCTCTCTTGAGAATTTTCCTTTTTATGGAAAATAGAGGCCATAACAGTTATACAGTCAAGTTAGAATCATATTTTTACTCAGGTTTTAGCACCTCTGTATATATATAGAGAGAGAGAGAGAGAAGAGGATATCTGAGGACATTTTGGCTAAAATCATGGTGTTACAAGTCAAATGTAAATGTCTGTGCTCACGGACACCTGGATGAGAGGAGCAGCAAAGGGGCATTTAATGTTTTTTTTCTGTTTTCTGATGTTTGAAAAATTGGCCTCCAGTTACAATTGTATTGGATTTGGCTGCAGCGCTGTTTTACCCTGAAACTTCTAAAGAGTTGTATTGACTCAAAGCCTTCACCCACCTCTCAATCGGCAGAGTGGTCAGCAGATAATGAGTGAATTTCCATTTTTTGGGGAACTATCCCCTTAAAGTTATTGTGTAATTGACAAACATATTCCAGTTGTTTAATTTGTGTAGGGGTTCTACTTGTATAAATATGACTGTTTCTCTGGACAGGACTAACATTACATAACAAATGCAAACACGCTGACTGACTGTTATCAATCGATTAATCTGTCCTGTGATTCCTGCAGTTGGTTGATAATGGTTGTTAATATAATAATGTTAGTAGTTAGTTAGTTAGTTAGTTGTCTGTCACTGTAATACCATTGGTTGGCTGCTGATGACTTAGCGAGTGGTGTCCCATTCCTAGGGCAATCTTTTCTAGGGACACTCCCAGTGAAGGGCACTTCATAGGGGTAGGGCCAAGAGAGAGGAATTGGGACAGGGCCTGGCTCACAGTTGTACTGCAGTGTAGAAATGCTGGTTGGCATCTGGTACTATGTTGAAAATGTTTTGTTTCAAGGTGAAGTTTGCTGTGTGGGTTCAGTTGAAGCCTCCAGGTCCTTACTCATTGCTACATTGTATGGGGCAGTTCATCCTCAATAAAATGCTCAGATAAAATGTGTGTTTGATCTATTTAAATTCCATAGAAAAAAAGACAGTGTTTGGTGATAATTTATTTCGGATAAAAAGTCAGTTTGGATTTTATGAAGTCTGGAAACGCTTCAAGCTGCCTGTGGTATGAATTAGAATCGCTTCCATCCTTGAATGTTGACTTATAGAGCACAGACCCTCGGTGCAGCAGATATCAAGCGCTCCGGAGGCCTCAGTGATAATGAGCAACAGCCGTCAAACTCCCTGTTTATCACTTGGTTGTTGCACTTATTTCCGATGCGAGCTGAACATCGTCACTTTTGACCAATCTAAATCATGGAAACTCAAAGAATGCAAAAAAAGCTCTGCGCCAGCAATAGCTGCTAAGACAGTGAATCAGGAAGAACCGGATCAAGCTGACAAATTGGTGCTTCGTTTCCCATCAAGCTAACTCTGCTCGCTGTTCACAGCCGCGACACAGACACGTGTTGCTTAGACACAAATAAATTGTAATAGACAGCTACACAGGGGGAAAAGGGTGAGAGATTAAGAACATCTGCAACTCTAAGCCGTCCACATGAAAATCTGTTGAAAACATCATTCTCCTCCTTTATTTGTTCTCGCAAGCGATGACTCTTCACATCTTTGAAACATGAATAATTTACTGACAGAGTTGAGATGTTGACATGGTTTGAATTTATACTAAGTGAATTTGCATGTGCGCTAGCTGTGTCTTACCCAGTAGAATTGGAGAGATTGTCATTGTTCTAGTGTTGTACAAGATTAAGAATGAGGCTGCCTTTTCACCAACAGCCTCGCAGCAGTGAGCACAAATCAGCAGGGGGGGTTATTTTCGCTCACAGCCTTTTCATCATCCGCAGACTGAGTGACCTCAGCCCGGATAAAATGGTGTGAAAACGGTCAGGGGAGTTTGGTGCACGCCGTTCTGGTCAGGATCAGCTCTGACGGCTGGCTGAATGTGTGTTAAGGGGCAGGGGGTGTTTTGATAGGAGGTAGGTGACATAATGCAAAAAGCCTACGACGGATTATATATCTCACACATCTGCAAAAACTCTTAAAGACACTCACGCACTCAAGCATTTTGGAAATCCTGGTAGTTCCCCAAGCACTGAGGCTGAAGCCATCCGGTTGCGTTGTACTCCAGCTGACGGTAAATATGATGTCTGATGTGATCACCAAAATCCACTGATGAGGATAAATCAAAATTTGGATACTTCTATCCTAATGATTCCAATCAGTTCTACGGCTACATCCTGAGATCTAAACAAAGCTAGTTTGACACTGCAAGCATGAAATATATAAAAACATGCAGACATGTGACGGCTACAGGAGGCTAAAAAAGTGAAAAATTTTGATAAAGGTCTGACGGATGTGAAAGCCAGAGATGTTTTATCTGTTTTATTTGTATTCTTTACACTTATAGGGAAAAAAAACAGTCGGATTTTCATTACACAGCTCAGTTCCAAAGCAAAAATAAATATTTTAGAAAAACCTTAGAGAAATTGTCCAGCAGGTTTACTTTAATGTTTATCTTCTCAATCTTTAATGAAATATACTAACTAAACCAGTAACATATCATCTGTGAGAAGTGAAGTGAGCAATATTCTTGTCTGCTCACTTTTAACGCTGTGATGAAATGACAAAAACACACGCTGTTCGTCATTCCTGAAATTTATAACAAGCTTAAATCCGAATAATACCCACGTAGATACATGAGTGGGCTTTAAACACAAGCCCCCAGGTAGACCATTTAAAAGATGACGCTTCAAGCCAGGAGAGCCTCCACGTTTCTTTGCTTTTTAAGATGAGAGGAAGAAAAAAAACGTACCTGGGAAGATCATTAAATGGTCTTGTGTACCTTGGACGACTCAGAGGAACTTTTTCCTACCATTCTGGCAGAACACGTAAACCGGGGCCTGCTATAGCAGCAAATCCTTTAAATAAACCATGCTTCATTCAGTTTGTTTACAGTGGCATCTGGGTTGAAATTAAGTGATGTTCAATACATTTATGAGGAATATAAACAACAAAACGCGCCCGTGGCTGTAAAGGCACAGGGAACTTTCTATTGGTATCATCAGAGAGGCAGAGGGTCTGAGCTGTTAAAAAAACTAAATAACAAAATACACTACATGGTCTGTATGATGATTTAGGAACAAAATAGATAAAACAAAGGTCAAGAATTTGAGATATTGTGCTTTTATTAGTGCGGATAAAATCCACAAAACCAAAAATGTTAGTGGATCCGTTGGTAAAATTGTGATAGGATCTGGAATTCTTTGTGGCGCCTAAACATCCTTTTCCTTCCTCCTCAGCCTTTTTTTGTACCTCTGGTTGGTGGAACTTTCTGCTGATTGTGTGCATTCGCCCGCCGGCCTCTGATTAGGCTCCAGCCTAATTTGAAATCCAACGAAGGTGTTTCCAGTGTTTGTTCATGGCCTCAAACAAATCTCCTGGAAATGCAAGCCTTCCCATAAACCACAGGACAGAAAACTTGGGGAAATGTTTTAGCACATGGCTGGCTTGAGATTGAGAGAGGCTCAGACAGTAATATATACTTGGGTGACACTGCCAGAAACCACTGAACAAGAAAAATTTACATTATGTAAAAGGCTGCTGGACAGTTGTCCTTGTAAACATCTTGCTTTTCCCCCTCCGCCAACCGATTAACATAATGTGATGTAAGAGTAGGATACAACAGCCTTACCAATTTAAATGTGACTGAAGCCACAGACAATACAAGCTATGGAACAATACACAAAAACCCTTATCCTTAAAAAAGTACTTTCTACTTTTACGATTACATAACCTGAAAGGACAGTTTTTTCATTGTTTTCTGCCATAACACAGCATATAAAACAAAACACTAGGGATGCACCGATTTATCGGCCGAACATCGGTAGCGGCCGATATTCGCCTCGTTTACTGATATTGGCTTATCGGTAATAAACTTGACTTTCACCGATATCATTGGCCGATGTTCATATTTGTGGTAAAACCGCTGGGCACGTGCCGCGGCTGGGGGAGCAGTCCCTCCGTCGCCCTCCTCTCCGCGCCGCCGGAGGCTCAGTGTGCGGCACCGGGAGGTCCTCATCCAGTGGCACCTCACGGCGTCACTGGTGGGGGGGCTTTCTTTCTCTTGTACCACGGGGCGGTGTCCATTGCCGGCGCGGAAGGCGGGCCGTTGGAGGGGACCGGGTACGCGGTCAGCGGCGGCCACTCTGGACGCGTGTCGGGCCCTTCTCGCGGATCACCTCAGCTACGGCGACCGCTGGGGGAACCCTCCGGCTGGCGCCTAGCAGCTGACTGAGAACTGGTGCGGACCAGGGGAATCCGACTGTTTAATTAAAAACAAGCATCGCGAAGGGCCACGGTGGGTGTTGACGCGAGGTGGTTTCTGCCCGACACTAAAAACAGGTAAAACTGAGGAGGGCTTGTTAAGTTATCTTGACTCACGCAGTGTAACTTGGTGTAAAAAGTATGAGCGTAGCGTCTGTTTAAGTACTTTATTCTCATGTGCATCGGCTCTATTCATCCGTCTCATGCACAGGTAACAAGGGAATTGACAACATACGTCATACACACAGAAGCCGTAACACATCTAATAAACGGGCAATACTGCTACGTAAATCAATGAGAAGAGCGTTCTCTATAATGATACTTTAACAGGGCGGTTTTAGACAGGGTAAAAGGGTACTGTTTTAAATTACCCTTGTGGTATTTTGACCAAAATATGTTACAGACATTTCATTAAGATCCCAAGGAACCATTTCAACTTGCGGTAAAATGGGCATAATATGTCTCTGTTAAATAAAGTTTAGTTAAATCAAAGATTGTTTCATAAATCTGATTCAATCAGTGCTCATTAAAAGATAAGAGTGATGAAGGGCTGAAATTTTTTTAAATAGTGCTTTCTAAATAATGATTTCATTATTTTTCTGGCACAAAAGGGTGAATGAATAACAACAAAAAGAAAATAAACAAATATCGGTATCGGTATCGGCTATCGGCCAGATTGTTATTTTAAATATCGGTATCGGCCAAGAATTTCCATATCGGTGCATCCCTACAAAACACCAATACATACTATTTAAAAAGCTATGTTACTTAATATCTATCCAACAGGATAGATATTATGTGAATAATGTGATTTCTATATGCCATTTTTATAGCATCAAATAGATTTCAATTTGGACATCGACGTGATAAGAACAACTAAAATCATAGAAACCATCTTTATAAATTTTCTTTATTGACCTATACTGCAGTCAGCCACCAGGGAGCTAAACGCTCTGGCTTTCCTTTAGGGAGCCATCACGTCGCCCATCTTTATATACAGTCCGCGGTTCGACTGCAAAAATAATTGGACATTGAAGGAATAAATATGCTAACACTAACTACTCTTAGAGGGACAGTTTGCTGAAAAATGAAACTTCACTCATCTCCTCACGACTTTACCGAAAGAGCTTGCAGACAATTGGATGACCACACTAGCAGTATGGAGGCATGTCATGTTTTTTCTGTTGTTTTATTCCGTATGAGGTCATCAGCTACTTCAATTGTATCAGATTCGTCAGGTAAAAAGTTTACATTTTGAGACTCCAGAAGTGTTCTGTGTACTAAAACACCTCACCCTCCCCTCTATCGGCATATTGGTGAGTAGATAATGAGTGAAGTAAAATGTTTGGGTGAACTATCCCTTTAAAACATGTCAACGAAGCATTTGTAATCATCTTTATATCCTTGAGAGGGCACAGAAGATGCTTTCAAATGTCTTTGATTCCCCCTATTCAGCTTTAAAATGTAACAAATTAAAATCTAATTAACAAACAGACATCTGGTAAAGGCTGATATCAATTCCCAGATGTGATGCTCGGGCATTGGGAAAGATCCTTGTTGAACCGGGATGAAGAAAAAAAAATTCAGACTCTTAAATATAAATGGAGTATGTAATCTTCATGGACACCACATCCAAGAGAAGTAGGGTAATTCTTCTCTCCTCTTTTATCATCAGTTATATCCATTTGGAGAGTGGATGGTAACAGTATGGCTGGATGCGCGCCTGAGTGGGAGTACATGAGCATAGATTCTGGTCCAGCGCCCTCTGCAAGTTCAAAGGAAACACCAACGGTCTGTCCACATTCATTGAGTTGGTGTGTGTGCATGTGTGTGTGCGCCTTGGTGCTGTGGTATATCCCCACGAAAAGGATAAGTTCATGCTGCTGCTGAAATGAGTAGATGATAGCAGCTGTGGTGTTGGAGTGTTACACACCAGTCATCACACATCTGACCACATCCAACCGGCAGGCTCCTTACCCCTTCTGTGCAAGAGAGAGTCCAGAGCATGATGAACATCTCTCTTCAAAGTGATGGTGGACACAATGCTGGCAGTGAAACAAAAGGAAACACTACACATCTGATCTGAGTGATGACCACTCAGGCAGAGCTGTCAGACAACAAGATTTGTTAAAGACAAAAGTCTAAAAGGTATTTAATATAAAACATATTTACCAATGTCTGTGAATTGAGGCTCCGAAGTCCAGTACAGTGTATATATAGAGTGTACACTGTGGATTACGTTGCAGAAAAGATGGGAATACCATGCAATTTTAGCAATGTTTGTAGTTCGATTCCAATTCATACTCTAAGAGTAAAACCTCTGTGATGGTGAGTAAAATGTAGTGATTCACTTGCTCACACTGTACAGTCCATTTGTCAAGCAATACAACCTGACTGCTCACAATGTGCGTTACATTTCACCCCCTACGGACTGGTCTATTGATGACATGTGTTTACTCATGCAATGCTATGAAGAGAGAGAAGTGCTGCCTTTATCAGATGTGCCAGTCTGTGTGACGAAAGTGACGAAATTTCGGTCTTGATAGGACGAGGAACATCGAACAGGCAGGTTGTTACCACAGCACAACCAGCCAGGCCTCCATGTTTTTTCTCCATGTGACGTGTTGTGACTCCATGTCCTGGTGTCACTTTCATTGTGTTTTGCGATTTCGCAATAGGAGCTGTTTGGAGAATCGAATTGTGTGTCTATGTTTTGAGTGTGCAAGAAGCTCAAGACAATCGGCCAACATTACTTACATGCCAGAATTTCATCAAAATGTTTCAGCTGCAATTTGGTCCACCACTCTAAAATGAGTTGTGCATTGAGGACATCAAGTCAAAATTGGACTAAGATTGACACTGTATGTCCCGTTTAACCAAAAATATAACAATAGCTTGGTGTGGAGAGTTTCTGTTTTGCTTGAGATCACACTAAGCATTGAACCATGGGGGAACCTACAGTATTGCAGGTTGTGTGAAAAGAGTTCTTACGTAATTAGGATGTGAATTAGTAAAGTCGATTCACAACAAATTATTTCCCAAACACAGTTGAGACGATTTGATAATGTTGTTCTGTGATTATGGCCCCCTATCCTCCAGTATTCTCCCTTTCCTTTTTGTAAAAATAGAACAGCCTTGCAGCTTCCATTCCCAGACATTAAGCATCTTTGTAGTTAAAGAGCAGAACAATTTGATAAGGTACCTGCAAATGTTCTCTCCGAAAAACTGCAGCAGATTTGTAGCTAATGTGATTGCTCTCCAGATTTCTTCCTTATGTGTATTCTGTTTCCAGACTATATATCTGCCTTATGCATTGTACATGATGTCATATCTGGCACAAAACAACCCTAGATAAGCAGCTATTATACTTTGATTGTAGCATATGTTCCATGAACCAACACTATTTGAAAAGCATTGTGTAACACAGTAAGGTCATTACAAATACCCAGTGTCTTATAGTCATCTTTCTCAAGAATAATTCAAGTTGAAGGGAAACGCTTGTCCAAATGGGTGTTGTGGTGAACTCAGTTTGTCTCTGAATTTCATGGTCGTTAAACATGTTGGGCCTAACATCACACCTCTGTTTGTTTCTACAACAATGAGACAAGACAGACAAGGAAATAGAAGTTTGTTACAGGAGTGATAGAATATTATGAGATCTACCACGACTCTTTTTTGTCCTGTAGTCAGTCTTTTGCATCATAGTTACTTGGTTTCTGGGAAAGGAAAACCATAGAATGTATAAATAGATGTAAGATGCATACTTCCTCCCATTATCCATAAATGAAACAACAGTCTGTGCAGCAGCTATCAGGAGATGGAGTCATGGTATCGAAGCCCTGCCGATACACACTGAGCATCACTTGGCAAAAAAGCTATAAATATATTAATTTCCCCCAGGATCACCAACATTTTCAACTAACAAGACAAAATATTTGAAGTATAAAAAAGTATTGTAACTTAACGTGTCTCCGCTCTACATAATGTTTGTTCAGGAAATGTGAGAACTCTGAAATCCAAGAACGGTTGAGTGCATAAACCTTGGTTACAGATGGAAAGCATTTTGGTTAAATTCCCTGCTTCTTTTCAGTATATATAATAAACATTCAATGTCTATTTTCTGTATTCATGATAAAGAAACGCATCAAAAGAATATACCCTAAGTATAGGTATGCAGTAAATGAAAGTCTGTTTGCTTCTTGATGGACAGATAGTCTGAGAGTCATTGCTTTCATGTGTCTCGCATATGTTTTCAGGAGACTTATCCGTAAATTGTTTGTTCCACAGGAATTCAGCCAGCAACTTTCGGATGTTTATTGCGAACCCCGAAAACTTCAAATGACTTCACTTTGTGTGAGTGAGATGTGATCACCTACCTCCATGGCTGTACATCATCGTTGCAAGTTTCAAAACTTGGCAAACGGGAAAAAAGAGACGCAATGGCTGAATCAACACTTCTGACAGTCTCAGCAACATGTGAGGGATTTGTTTTTCAAGCAGTGAGAAGAAAAGATCCACTGACTTTACTCTAAAATCCCCTTCACAACGCTGTACGTTTGCTTGGAGGCTTCCGTCCTTCTACAGAGGATGTGCTGCATGCAGAGTGACCCCCTGTCTGAGAGATTAGCAGATACCCAGGAGGCTGTTATTTAGACTTTCAACCGCGGCTAGGCCTCAGCCCTTTCAATGCTGGAGGATCATATGAGCAAACAGAGCAGCTCCATACATCATGTGAAACTGTTGCGTTATTATCGATGACTATCACTACAAGATACAGCTGTGGTTGACATGGTGTCTACTGGATGATGTCACAGTTGAAATGAAGCATCTTCCACTGAGGGGTTATGGTTTCAATAATGAGAAGAGTTGCAAATTTAAACAGGATTGAAGTCTCAGAAACTTTGCATTTGTCAGATTTCTGCTTTATAGGTTTTAAAATGAAGAAAAATGAGGAAGACTTCAGGGATGATGAAGATGTCAGCTTTGTCCCAATACAGGGTCCGCCTTCTTCAGAGGCTGCATTTTAAGGTTGATTGCATCACAGCCACATGACTTGGCTTTCCCATTTCGAAGGCTCTTCCAAATACGCCAAACAAATCTCCTTCCATCCCAGAGAAGCAAAGCCTCTAATGGGTGGATCCTTCTCCAGCCAACATTTACCAGGATACATTGTGCTTCGGTGAATAACGGTTTTCAGAGAGATAATGAGGGTTGGTGAGCAACGAGATGTCCAAAGCTAAGACTTTCAAATTAGGCCTCAACTCAAATGAACAGCTAACGCTACACATGATCAAAAACCAAGGGGCATGATACTTTCTTGACGTGTCCAACGGCAGCTTTGTTGAAAGGCGACAGAAGGGGAACAAGCTGAGAATTCAAGACCATCTCATTTTAGTTGAGCCTTTGCAGTCTACGTGAAGGAACGTGGCCTTCGTCGGCGGCGTGTTCCTGATCCTCCGAAAGAGGCGGCCCCTGAATTGGAACACATCTATCATGATGTGCAGCTACTTTTGGACACTTGGTGTCACACGTGCCATTCCACCAAGATGCCTTATTGCTGTAAAGGTAGTTTAGATTTTGTGAAGCAGGATTAAACACAGTTGCCGCATTGGTCTCTGTCTCTCCAGCCCCTCGGCTTCCTCCTCCTCTCCTCCTCCTCTTTTATTCACATGTGTTGTGAATTATCCTGCTGGCTACACACGTAATCTGGAGTCTTCCTCCGATGGACGTGGCCCAAGCAGACTTTCACTCATTCCCCGCTGACAGATCTGAGTGGAAAGTCTGTGTCCAGTTATGGTGTAAAAACACTCCCAGTTCCAAACCTGACTGCTGGTGTTTAGAGAGAGAAATAGGTCAGTAGCAGTGATACCACCATGACATCAGCACACGATTATTAATGCTGTTATAGTACATCAGCGTTTGAAGGGATGAGATCTCTCTAAATCAACTCTGACAACTCCTCGTCTTTATTTGACTTAGTTTACTTAAACTGCCCCAGTTTAGCTCTGATCCCCATCCAGCTAACCTGCTAATGATTGTTATTTTATTTACTTGTGAGCCATCACAAGCTTTTCCTGCTGTAAAAGCTCCTCATAGCATGTGTTTCCACTCACTCCAATAATCCGCAAGCCACTGAGGTGATGTGAGATGGTGTGTCTTTGAAACTTCAGTGGCACTTTTATGATCGTGTTGTGAGATGCACAAATGAGTAAGTGACTTATGTGATTGTTTTAAATGCTCTCTGCAGCTGCCTCAACACGATAGTCCCTCCTGACACCTGCTGTTACTGAATCAGCACTTTTAGAGTACTGCATGTCAGAATCTGTCTAATTTACACACAGAGAAAAGATAAATGGTGACTACAGCCAGACAGCTGAGGTGGAACAGAGCTTGAAGGAGGAAACTCCAGACCGCCCACATGGCGAGTGGGGATTTTTTTATTTTATTCCTACACTATATTTAAACACATGCAGCAATATTTTTTAAATGAAGCATATAAATGAAACTATATAGAATAAAGCATCAATTAAATTCAACTAAAATTCTCAGTATGATGAAATACAGTATTTTGTCTCAGTGACATTTATGTAACCATGTTATAATTGTCCCAGTCAGGCCAGGATACTTCTTTTACTTAAATTTTTCCAACTTAAATAAAGACGTGTGAGATTCCACATCATTCATGGATTTTAAATTGAATCAACATGTAAAAATATTTAAACACACACAATATGTAACGCAATCTCTTAATCCCAACAAATTACAACAGACCTATTTTGATGATTTCATCGGCGTGATTCGGGGACAAATCATGTCCACAGACAACGTAACGTGTTTACCTTTTATTCACAAAGATAACCGAATCCTGTATTTCTGTTTGACATCCCGCCTTCACCCAATGATGTATAACACATTTGGTCTCTGGCTCAGTGAAAATAAATTCCACAAAATACAAATACACATCTGGACTCTTCAACTTGATCTCCTTTTGATAACGAATGTACAAACCACAAAACACATTTTTTTTCAGTTCCATTCACTGAGCCTCCTCTGAAACTGTCTGGAGTCCCACTGGGGAGGCTCATCACCCCCACTTCCAAAACTTGGGATTTACAGTAAATCTGTGAGTGAAACTACTCCATATGAATCCAAGTAAAACTTATACATGCATTCTTTCCTTCCCATTTGCAGTTACATTTTATGTGTTTATGTGACAACCAAACATTTCATGAAGGTCCAGCTCACTCAGGTCTGATGTCCACACAGCAGGGAGCACATTAAAACAGCATGCACAAAAAGACTGTGATCCTCCCAGACGTCTCCTTCGCTGCTTCCTCCGTGGATATAACACAGAATAGCTACCCAAGCAATGGCTGGGAGCAGAATTGTAATTTCATTCTTGAATCTTATGGCGAACCGCAAAGCAGAAACTATCTGTGCTTTCCTGCATTTCTCCTCTTACATGATGGTTGCTTGATGTCTACAAGGACATGTGGCAATGCTTAGAGAACTTTTTTCCACTGGTGCGAGAATCTGTCATGCATTTCTTTTTCCTTCCACTTCTTGGAGTTCAAGGCTGTATGGTTTACCAACGTTATGGAGATGTAAACCCATGCATGTTGGAAATGAGTTGTTTACAAAGATGCTGTAATTGCAGCATGACTTCAAAGACATGCAGCGTCAACAGGAACCTGACCGGATTTTAATGTGAATTATCAATGTCTTCATCTATAATACGTCAGAAGAAGGAGGCAGCAAACTGTATGATTTGTTGATCTGGTTGTCTGAAGATAAATGAGTGTAGCTTATACCAGTGGATTTATGTTAGCTTGAAGTTCTTATAAAGTATATAAAGAGTTCAGCGTGACCTCAGATTGTCGTTGGTTTGGAACCACTGCCTCACATTGATTTAGAAATGTTCATTTGATTTGTTATATAGCCAAAGATGTGAATAAAAGAGGATGGCACATCCCCACTTCCTCCTACTTGACAAAAAAAGAAGCTAAACTATCCCATATAAAGGTGGCACCATCTTTTGCTTTTATTAGCGACAGGGGGATGGAGCTGGAGTATCAACGTTCCATTGATATACAAGCTCGACCATTTTCACCCCATTTTTATAGCATCAAAATATCTAATTAAAACCAAACTCAAGAACTACCTAAAATGTCAGAACTTTGTTTATTGACGTGTATTTAGAATTTTATTTTGGTTCATATCCCATCCACCTACATGGATGGAGTGGGGTTTATGATAATTACTGCAGCCAGCCAACAGGGGGCGACCAAGATGATTTGTGTTGACTTTGGGGGGTTCCTATGTCTTTTATCTTTAGTCACAGTCTATGATGTGTTTTCTCTTTTCTCTGATTATTTAATTTGTTTAAAGGGAAAAATCTTTAGTGTATGATAAAAAAATCGAGTCAGAACAAACACAAAATAACTAACTCATTAGCAAGATTTAAAAGAAAGAAACAAAAAAAACGGTTTCTGCTTAGATTCTCCTTCCAGTAACTGTGAGAGACGAAAGGGCTCGGCCAAATGACGAGCAGTCCTTGTCAGAATCCTGCAGTTTAAAGTGATTGCACTGATGTGGTTATTTGACAGGTGGAAGCAGTGATGTAATGACTGGACTGAAGTGGACAAGAATCCAAGATTGTCCAGTTGTATCACCCTGCCTCTGCCTGGCATTACAGAAAGGAGGAGACAGTGGTATTGTTTAAATTAAGATCACATATCAATATCAAGCTTGTTCACTATTGAACATTTTATCCAAGAGGTTCTTCCTGGATTCAGACTAAACTCGCATTTGCTTTGTTAAACTAACACCAAGAAATCTTTTACTGGCATTTTCTTTACTTTGGCTGAGCAAACAGAAACTTCAGTAGTCTAGTCAACAGTATAAGCAGTGTAATGACTGCCTGGATGATTGGCATCATGGAATATGTGGTTTGTGGTTTTGAAAATTCAGTTTCAGTTGTACAATTCACATTGTTGTATCCCATCTCCAACTAACTAGTTATTTAAAATGTAATCCGGGTTTTGGTGTTTTATAGTAGATGTGGTATACCATACGTGTTTATGTCCTCCTGTGCTAAACAAACAACATGTCCAAGATGTCTGGATAAATAAACATCAGCTATACGGTGCATACCACTGAAGGTATTGTAAGGCATGTGCATAATGATTTACCGCTGCAGCTATGAATGTGTGTGGAAGGCATCTCAAGTGTGGATATTATGAGTCACGGAGTCCAGACGGCCCTCAGATCCTTCCTCTCCAGGTAGTGGGGCCGGCAGTGTTCAGGACTGGCTGTCTGGGAGACCGGCACCATGGAAAGTGTGGTTTTGTGGTTCATTTGAAAGGACAACAGTGCAAGGTCAACAAAGGTGCCTTTAATTTTACTGCAGCTTTGGTTGTACAGAACTCTTAGAAGGAAATGTATCCTGAAAACGTTTTGGACATCTGGAGAGATTCTTTGTTACTTTGTTAGATACAGTTAATCATAGATCTTGACTTATGGAATTTAAATATGCGTCCATTTATTAATTTATTTAGTGTAATATCAGCCAGTGCTTTAATTATATAACTTTATTTACTTGATTTCTTAATATCTCCATATAATCCAATATATTTATATATTCGCTGTCTGGATACAGATGGGAAAGTCCACATCATAAAGTTAGTATCAGACAACACACTAATGAGCCATTCGTACACCAGGACTCATTCATTTTTTTTCATGAAACACTTTCCGTCTGTAAAAACCAAGTTCTAGGAAACCAAAGCATTGTTTAGAGTCAATGAATCAGTGGAATCTGAGACTTTACAAGGCTACGCACACAGAACGCTGACCAAAGCGGAGAGAAATGTTCATCGCACATATGACCAATGAAATAAATGCCTTTTGACTTTCATTCGTTAAAGTATTTACAATGTTACGAGACTGTTATTCTTAAGGCCACAAGCAATTTCTGTGAAAATCTGTTGCTATGAGAAGTACGGCAACGGTTCAAATGCATTTCTTTTTCTTGTAATGAAAGACACGGCTGTGGTTGTTCGGAAACATTATATTCCCATGGGTCGTTAAAGCCTGATATTAGGACCACTGGAGAAAGTTGTCATCTACACGAAGTGAAATCATCCTTTAGCAGTGAGAGCTACTGTGGCAGCTCTCATTAATCATCCTCTTAATGTAAATACTTTATTTATTTTGTCTTCTCATTTTAGAAGCAACATCCTGTTCATTTTTCCCCAGAGCTCCAGGGTTGTCAGACGGTTGCTACTAGTTTACTATGCGTAAATAAATAATTGGGCCTTTATTAGTGTTTGCACTGCATTAAACATTGAAAGTGATGTATCTGTAGTGTGCAGCCATACCTGGTCTGGTAAATACACTGTATGCTCTAGCGATGTGGGGTCACTTCAGGCAATGAAGCTGCACTTCTGGTTTTCTTGTGGCCTGGACAAAATGGATGTGAGTCTAAAGTTGTAAAATAGCTAAATATCCCCAAAAGTTGCACATGTGGCAAAATCGTGAATATGGCCCAAAACAAACCTGGACCACCTTTGGCAACTTTGGTTGACAATTGGTATTAATATGATTTACTTATGGGACAGATCTGGCAAACAGGAGTGATACATGGGCCTTATATGTAGCAGTGTGACTGTGTGGACCAAATCTGGGTCCAAACAATTAGTGTTATGTGAGGAGGCAGAGGTGATGGCTTTAATGAATATAAAAATAATAAAACAATACCTCTTTTTCATGAAATACACTGATCACTTCAGATTTTCTTCTATTAAATCAATTTCCTAGAGTACACAACTAAACTTTCAGTGCTGGCGTCAGCGCAACCTTCAAACACCAGATTGTGTCTAACTCCAGTTAAGAAATCCGGCCTGAACATTCCTCAAACCACAACTCAGGGACAAGGAGGCTGACTGTGTTTGCCCTCAAACATTTGACCGATCTATGCTATTTTCAGCTTTGCAGCTTCCTAAAGTCAAATTAAAGAGTGAGTCAGGATGTGCTATTTACACGGGGTAATGAGAAGCATTCCCCCGACACTGTAGCTGACTGAAAGCCAGCAGACTTCAAACCGCACTCTGAATCTACACATGATGTCATGTAAGGAACGATACAGTAATCAGCCTCTGCGATGCTCAAGCACTGCGCCTACAGCCTTCCACACACAAAACATTGGGTTGTTTGGGTCGTTCATGCAGGAAACCCACAATTGCAAGACACGGTAATCCTGCATAATCGTGATAACAGGAGAAGTTATTCGATTTTACTGCCTGTGAAATGTACAGTACTGCAAGAAATCTCGCCGATGCCAGAGCTCGTGGCGCAGAGTGCAAACTCTTTATCCTTGTCACAGAATGCAAGTGCAATGACGTGTTGACATTTTTACTAAACCCATAATTGCATGGTTTCTCATGCCGGTCACCTAAACAGAGAGATCACATGTCATTTGATCAAGTAAGCCTCTTGCACTTCATCCAACTTTCCCGGTGTTGCAGTATTGTTTCTCAAAAGATCTTAAAAGCAGGCTTGAGCCTTATTTAGTGATGTAGGGAGGTGACCTGAAACTACAGGAAGCAACAAGACAAGAGTCCAAAGGTCAAAGAAGAATTAGGCTCTGAGCAGAAGCACAGCATGTGGGCGTCTTTGTTCCGCTGAGTAACCTCTGTGGCAACCATAACCATTAAACCCCTGAAAATGAGCTACGACTGCCCTGAGGCTCACATGTTGCTGAGTGGCACATTTGTGGTTGTGGTAAAGAAGGAGGATTGCTCACGTTTATCATTCACTATGTCGGAGCCAAAACACCAGGGATTCCTCCGTCCAAGGTACACTGACTCATTGTGAACTCCAGCTGTAACGGCCTGTAATTACATTTGTGACGGATATTTGTGTTGTTAAAATGTATAAGCTCGTGAAATTACTGTGTGAAAGATTGAGCACTAAATAATGCTTGTAACCTGGGGCTGAAATGTAGTAATTCTTCAAAAAATATGAGCTGTGGCTAAAGGGTAGAGTTGTCGTCCTCAGAAGGTTCTCGAAACCCAGCCCATGCCGAAGTGTCCTTGGACAAGATGCTGAACCCCGAATGGCCTGCATAGATGCTGATGCACTGATTGTAAGTTGCTTTGGATAAAAGCATCAGCTAAATGACATGTGAAGTAATGAGCTAGTCATCATGCATGCATTGGTATTCACACTGTAAATACAAATGTTTAGTTTAACTTTCCCTATAATACTGATAATACTGCAGATGCAGAAGCAAATATTTATAATTCTTAAGCTATTCATCATTCAGTTAAGGAGCAATTATATTCATTTTTCGCACTCAAACAATGTTATAGTAGATGGGTATTCATTTCCAATTAAACAGTTTTATCTATACACACTTATTTGTGAAAAATAAAGAAAGTAAAATCAGAGTAATATGCTCTCTTTTAGCAGATTGTTGCAGCATTTTGGATGAGCAGTAATTAACGTAGAATTTGTGTAATTTATGAATTACTTAAACATCTTCAGAAAAAGCATCACTATCCTCATATTGTCCATTTCTGCAGTTTTAGCTTCTAGGCGCTCCTCTCCAGATGAACCCCAGTCCCCTCTCCAGTAGGCCCACTCTGCTCTGATTGGCCAGTAGGGCTACTCTGTTGTGATTGGTCCGTTAATCCTAGCACATACAGAAATTGTGGGTTATCTTGCATTACCTGGCTTTATTAGACTCGCTGGCATCAAATACATCATGATTCTGCAAAGATATTGACCTAAGTACTGACGAGGCATTTCAGAATATTCAGGACTTTCCTGTAAGAGAGAAGAGACAAAAAAACACACTTGAGAAAAACTGAAAAAGCATCATATGTTTCAAATAATCTTTTAGCTCCTGAGGGAAGTGTGGGACACTTTAAGGTTCTACTATGTTCACCAGCTAATTGCTAACTTTGTCTTTCTTGTATCTGAGGCTGAACTGGTCGTCTCCAGTGAGTTTAAGCTGAATGGAACTGCTGGAGTCCAGTGATAATCGTCTGTGGGTTCGTCGTTATGAGCTTTCACATGTCACACATTCATTTGATCCGTTGTTTAAAACATTGAGCTTCAGAGACATTTACAGGCCTACATCCAAAATGTACGTCACAGAGACAGTTTCATGGATTCTGCTCTCCTGAATTAAGTTTGTCATAAACTCAGATAACCCCCGGTTCTCACGCTGGGTGAATAACAGTTTAACGAGCCTCAAATTATGTGTTAGGACTTTTTTAATACAGGTGCTGTCTCTTTTATTGAGGGAGCAGAGACATGCAAGCCCAGCATCAAACCTCAGATCTGAGGAAAAAACAATTACTATCTTGTCAGGAGGTGGTCTTTCCTTCCATGTACTCTCCTAAAAAGCTTTCATCAGCGCCAGATCCTGTTAGAGGGAAACCTCAATCCCCCGCCTGCGTCATCCTTCAAAAAGAGGTTTCAAGTAATTAGGAAAAAATTCTGGTCGTCTCTTGCTCCTGTGTGCAGCCATTGAATGGTATTGGCTTGGCAGAGGGCGATCGTTTACCCTCTGTTCGATGTTGCCTTGGCTAGTTTTGGAAGGAGCATTGTGGCTTAAAACAAAAAGAAAACCTAACCCTGTCTCCTGGCAGTGATTCTGGGAGTGTGGGTACTGTATCCCAGTCGTTTATGGTGTTACGCTGGGATGCACCTTGTAATTTTAAAGAATTTTTCCACAAATGTCAGGGGTCATCGGGTTAAACAGGAATTGGTTAGCATGTAATTACATACAGGGAATTTGAACCATTGCCATTTTCCCAGACGATTGAGTACATCATTAATCATCGCTTGCACAGGTCAAAGAGTACGTGGGAGGATTTACCAATGTATAACAGTGTAAATGTACCTAAAAGTGCGTGCACATCACTTCTCCCAAAAGTGTTTATAACCATCTATGCAGCAAATACTCCCGGGCAATTTGACCTAAGAGTCTCTGAGAGAAATTGTGCAATTTTAGACCACAAATTTTCCAAATCTGCAACCAAACCATGCCAGTAATAAACAAAAGCTTCTCTGTTGTGTATGAGATTTCCATCCTAACCCTAACCCTAAACCTTCCACGAAAGTTAAAGACACCAAAGGGAGCAGAATGAATGGACGCTGTTCACCCAACAGTTCATTTGGTACCAAGCACCCCGACATCACGATGTTAGATAGATGCCAAAGACACAGTCACTCCTCTGCTATTTCTGGTTTCCCAAAAAAGAGCTTTTTAATTGAATGATTGAGGAAAATTGCTGTAGAGTCTTAAAGGGTTTCCAGTGAATCGTGATTTTTCTCTGATGCATAATGCGATAGATGGTAATTACAAAGCAGCTATAAATGGCCAGTTAGAAGATGTTGGGGATGTAAAGACGGGGCAGATGCTCTAAAAAGTGAGCCACGCAGCTGTACCTTATTCATAAATGCCAGTTTGGGCCAAGAATCAGAACATGCTTTTCACAAGCTTTTTACAAATGATAATTGAACACTACATCTTCTCAGCACATTGTTATGACATTAAGGCCGATATTTGACAGTGAATAAAACACCATTATGTCCCGTGAAAGATTCCCTTTCCCTTTTTTCCTGCTTCATCCTTAAATAAAGCAAATAAAGCAAAAAAACGAGAACTCCGTGCTCCCAAACGCTAGAGCTCAAACTCTCACAGCAGATGGAAAATATGAGTAGATGAAGAGCAAACAGTGGAAAAAGTTCCGGCTATGGTCTGAACATTTCTAATTGAAGCAGACATTCCCCGACGGCACAGACAAGGATCCCATTTTTCTGTACATACTTCACAGCAGGCACGGCCGACTCTCAGGCCATGAATAAATAAATCAATAACAACCTAAAGGTGAAATACCGCCGCAATGGGCCAAGGCAGACTCTTCACGGCCGCCTCGTTCAACAGAAAGCAGACAAGAAGAAGGTCCCAGTGAAAACATCTCTGCTCTTTATGTGGCCTGGTGGGTCATTATCTGGCAAGCCCACAGACCCATTGGATTGTGGGTAGTGAGAATACATGCCTCTTGTGTCTCTTCACAAATCATCCCTTCATTACCTCATAGCCAGGTTTGTTTTTCCAAGCGTAGCCTTTCATTACTCTCAGTAAACTTTTTTTTTTTATCATTATGTCTTTCCATCATTCTCATCACAGTGTAAACCTTGTGAAGTCTTCTCAACGGTGTAATGATTCATTACTGTGTCATTCATAGACTATATTTGCTTATGTATTTTGACTATGAAACATAATAAGCCTGATTTGGGTTAACGTTATGAAGAAAGGGCGGCACAGTGTCGTGGTACTTAATAAAAAGATTACCGGTTCCAATACCAGTACGGCCGGGGTCATTCCCTGTGGAGTTTGCATGATGTCCTTGTGTCTGCGTCGGTTTTCTCAGGCTTCTCCGGCTTCCTCTCACAGTCCAAAGACATGTAGATTAGGGATAGGTCTTTAATATTTGCCCTATGACTCTGTAAAGCTGCTTTCAGACATGCACTGAAGTCTGCAGGTCCTCCTATTTTCTCTGGAGGAGGTGCACGTGTGAATGCTAATGTCCTCCTAGTATAAAGTCCGTAGAAATCCAGGAGAAGTCCATGTGTGAACAACCTTAACCCCTTGACAGGGAGAAACCTCTGCCTTGTAGGTCCCTTGACAAATACCAGAAATACATTGTTCAAGTAGCCACGTAACACTGTTCATAATATCTGGTATTACTTTGTGATTCAGTTGAAAGTCATATGTCTTTTTCATTTCAGTGTTTTGCATAGACCTTTACATGACAGATCTGCAGTGATGTTAAAGAGAGCTGACAGTCTGGATGAGAGACAGCACACCTTATGTGTTACGAATTTCCATGTCTGTCTATGCCCCTCCACACACACGCACGCACACACACACACACACACACACACAAACACACTCACACTGGATGACTGCACTTTCCCAGTCGCTTGGAGGCAGCACTGTTCCTCTAACAAGCAGCGTCTCAGTGGTCAGCATAAACTTGGCCTTAGTGGTTCGCAGTCAGAGGACCTCACACTATGGTGGATGTCCGCCTGCTGACTTACAGCAGTAAGACACTGTAGCTAACTGACAGGCTTGGCTCTGAGATTAACCAACCAACGGATCTCTCTGCATCCAAACTACACAACTCCTCTCAGGGTTCACACATGTCCTGGATGGTCTAGTCCATCCAAGGGCCACACTTTTGATCCTTTCAAACTTACCTACAGAGAGATCACTATGACCCATTCTGAAAAGAATGGGTCAACCCATTAGTGTTGTTGTTTTTACATCAATCACTGCTACTAACGTTATTTTTAGGATAGAATTATCCATAATGTGATGTGAAATTACTACCATGTAGCTGCAAAAAAAAACCTTGGTAGTACAATAAAATTTAAACATTTGTTATCAATTAACTCTCCATTAAGGATTAATAATAACCTCAGTGTCATTATCAGGATATTATTTGGATTACTGTGAGAAATGTTTTTATGCACTTCAAGCGAAGATGTTATATACATAGAAAAATTAAACTAAGCTGAGAACTGGTTCAAATTGGAGGAAGACACAAATCTGTGGATCACTGTCTGCCAACATGTTACCACATTTATGAAAAGTGTTGAGTACATCACACATGCATCGAGTCATCGCTTAAAATGGATTTTTTATAGATGCTGCCACTTCCCTGCAAAAGTAAGACTCCCAGTATTCAAACAAGAAGCACATGGTCATCTCTCCAGCCGAGAAAACCTGACGACACAACAGTGGTGTTTTTCTATGATGATAAGGAAATTGCTATATAATAGTGGGAACAGTTTTATCATGATAGCTTTTTAATATGCAGACAGGAAAATGAAATCATCTTGTCCTGAAGCAGATCCTGTGTGCAGGTGCTCTTGTGAAATAAAATGAGGGGGTTACCTCAGAGGAATCCTCAAGATAAGCCCGGAACCACCTTCCAATTACGCAAGAGTTATTGTTGACATCCCTCATCAGTCTCTGGGAAAATGTGATTATTATCTGATTGCACAGGGGCCTAAATGAAGCCAGACAGGAGAGGGAAATGCTGAACACTCCAACAGCACAACTTTCTGATCTAATCCAAGCTGTTGTGCACAGTGAACCCTCTAGAGGTGGGAGGTATGTGTGTGGGGGGGGGGGACGAAACCAAAGACATCTGCTGAAATCTGGCCGGACCTTCACTCACAACACTGGAATACTACAACTAGAAACACTTGGTTCTCCCCATTCTCGTGGGGAAAAGAGCTTGTTATTTTGTTGATAAGGAAAGCAAACATGACAATGGATTAGGTACATGAAGCCCTAGCTTAAGGCGCAATCTGTATTGTTTTAGCTGACGATGGAAACAAAGAAAAGCCCAAATCTAAGTCATGTTAGCCGAAGCAGAAATATTCCTACATTCACCTTTGTTTGATATAATTACTGTTTTAAATATAGCAGCTGTTCTTTTATTGTAATCAACCACTTATAGTCAGGAAATTGGCCCAGGACAAACATGAACACAATATGCATTATCCCCTGTACCCATTTTTGTATCCATTCCGTCGGTAAGCGGAGGTGGCACAAAATTTCTCTATGAAGGAAAAACCCTGGAAACAAGAAGGATTTAAGACACTGGCCCAGAGCCATACTTTTACATGGGGCACTGCTTTAAACCACAAAGTACCAGGACAAGGTGAAGAGTCAGGATCTGTTTCAGTGGGCAAGTTATGTAAAAAAGCCTCTGAGATATAATCGCAGTAAAGACAACCCAGAAATAAGTGTAAAACCCATAAGCTAAACAGGGAAAATAGGTGGTTTGCAGACAAGAAAATCACCTCCACTTTTGGGAGTCTCTGGTGTCTCCTGCCTGTAACTAAATTCTGCCGGAGCAGAGGAAAGTTTGGCCCTTTGAATTCCAAAAGCATGAAGACAGCATCAGAATCTATACAGGAGACAATGAATAAGCTCCATGAACCCACACTACAGTGCAGTTTGGCCCAAAGTAATCTAAAGCAAAGAGAAAATAGATGAATGTTGACAGAACGTTCGAAGCGCCCATGAGGGTTTCAAGATGGAAGTCCATCACATCAGATTACCTGTCAAGTGCCAGAGAGTGAAGACGCGCTGGAAAGACTGATTATCCCAATTTAAACTAGATTATGCTACAAGTGAGAATTGCGTGAATTGACTGTGAATGTCTGTCTAGCTGTTTTCAGACAAAGAAAAAGAAATGCGTGGGAAGTTTTGGCTGGACTTTTTCCAGAGTTTTTTCTCCAATGAAGAAAGCAGCATGAGATCTCTATGTCAGTTGCGTTCACAACAACAGGAACATGTCTGGAACATTCCGGTGAGAGGTGGCACCAGGGTAGAGCATAGATGAGGCAGGAAATAATGTGTAAATTCTACTGCAAAAGTACACTTTTTGTTTGCAGCACTGTGACACCGATGGCAGCCCTTATCAACAAAATCGCTCTCGAATCTGTTTTCTTTCCAAGTTGACATCTTTTTGTGTATCTTCAATGTATGACACCTCTTCATCCGGAGATGCTTCCATTATTTAAATTTTTTTTTGTGTTTTGCACATGCGTGTTAGAAACATCGTCTCCTCTCACCCGGCTTACTGAAACTCTCTTTATAGCGGTATTACTCAGAAATCAATCCACCGTCTACAGTTAGTTGTGAATGCTGCCGCTCGGCTTTTAGCACAATCCCAAAATATGTAACAATCCGTCTGCCTTTATTGTTTATTTTACGATTCTTTTAATCACTTTTAAAGCCAGACATGGGCTGACCCCTCCCTATATTTCAGACCTTTTATCTCTCTTTGAAACCAGGACGCAGTCTGAGATATTCTTGTAAGGCATTGCTAGCCATTCCAAAATCTAGACTGAAGACCAAAGGAGATAGAGCATTTGCGGTGAGGCCCCCTTCACTCTGGAACAAACGGCCAGAACAAGTTAGACCAGCCGAATAGGTTACCTGATTTATCTCTCTCCTCATGACACTGTCTATGACTTTTATTATCTGTATCTTTATTATAATTGGCATTTTTAAGCTGTTTTTGGTGAATTTCATATTGAAAAGGTGATATTGTTTGTTGTCAAGCACTTTGTTACTTGTATTGAAAAGTGCTGAAAATATCCACTCCCTCGGTTTTTCACATACAGTCCCTGCGGAAAATTTCAGAAAATGTCCAAAGGAAAATTTCAAAAATGTCCCAGTTTTCAATCAGTGACATTTTCCAGAGTTCATGTCTGAGAGCAGCTAATGTGACATCATAGCCACCTACACCCTGGAAATATGCTCTCAATGTGGAAATGTCCCCTCAAAAGAACTTTTTGACTTATCCCTGTATGACCCTCTACCGAAAACAGAAATCTTTAAAAAATGAAATATAAATAAATAGTTTAATTTGTCTTTATAAATTAAGGGTCAGTAGTGTTTAAAATTAAGATTAGAAAACATTACCCAAATAGAAAGAAAGGTTTATCTTATAGAGGCTATTTTCATCTGTAGTATAACTTTGTTTTCAGCTCAGCTGAAGGATGAATTTGAGTCAAAATAAACTACAATTCTTAAGTTCATGGTAGTGAAGAAAAAATTCTAAGGGTTGACTCATTCTCTTTTGCATCGAGTAATAACTTAAAACAGGTTGTAGCTACACAGGCAATCATTTTTGGTGGATTAATTAATTGTTAGTTTTGGTCTTTGGATGAGATTTTTGAAAAATAAATAAAGGTAGAATATTGACATATTATTTTGACGTTTTGGGTCTATTATGATTTGAAAACGTAAATTCCTGTTAGAAATTCTAGTATAAGCACATTATAGATGGTCATGTGGATGCAGACTTTCAAATTCTGAAGGCAGTTGAAGACTTTCATTTTACAGTATGATGTTTTCCTGAGTGGTGCCATATGAACACATTTGAGGGGACAACCAGAGCTGCCACACAGCCTCTTAATCACCAGTCAGCTGACATGTAGCGTTAAGGCTGAGACAAAAATTACAAACTTCATCGCACATCAAAACCTTCCATCCATGATTCACTCTCAAAGCATCATGAGATCACACAATGATTTCACTATTTTATTCACCGGCAGCGCAAACAGAAAATGTGATTAACCCTGGCAGGCAAAACAGTCAAACAGCCAGTAAAATGACACAGGGCTCTCAGACATAATTAGTTTAAACCCGCGATCGAGTTTCCGCGAGATTACTAGGCGGCATTTTTCCTAGAATCATGCAGAAATGTCAGCATGTGATTCACTTCAAAAAATGAAGCACCGTGCATTAAGTTGACAAAGTGAAGAGAAACATCACGCTGGACTTCAAATAAGTGGCTTTAATGCAATAAAAAGACAAAATGTTAGCTATATGAGACTACAGCAGGATGTTATTCATCAGACTGCATCAGATTAACCTAAGTTTGTTATTTACATAACTGCAGATAATTTAAATAGACCTGCAGGTGTGTGTCGATCCCTCAGATCCAAATCTGAGGTTGTCTTTCCAAACTGTAATAGCATGAGAAGAAAAGACCCTTGTTGATGAGATGAAGATGTATTAGACCAGTAAAGATTAACGATGAATCTTGTTTCAGAAAGACCTGGCCCTAATTGCAGTAGTTAGACTTAATTGCAGGGATATTATGCTGTGTTTTGGTTTTACTATTCACCCCATACCAAAACAAGTAAAGAACAGCACGAATCAGACTCGTTTTGTGGTCAACACAATATTATTGGATCATCACTCATACATCTTATTTCATTGGAACGTACATTTGGTAATTGACCATTTGTTAACACATCCCCTGAACAGTGATTGTCCAATCATAGTTTAGCAAATGTAACGAGGCATAGCAGGCCTGTCAGGCCCCAAAAGTGTGAACAAACACTATGCAGACTATCTCAAGTTTAAGTGTTTCAACTTTATAATGCCCTGAATTTCCATAAATGAGGGGGAAAATTCTGTGGCATGTATACTTCAGCCTACAGCTAGGAGTCCCACAGTCCTACATATGTACAGCCGTGGCCAAAAGTTTTGAGAATAACACAAGTATTGGTTTTCCGAAAGTGTGTTGCTTCAATGTTTTTAGATATTTTTATCAGATGTTACTATGGTATACTGAAGTATAATTACAGGCATTTCATCAAGTGTCAAAAATGTTCATGCAAAGAGTCAATATTTGCAGTGTTGACCCTTCTTTTTCAAGACCTCTGCAATTCACCCTGGCATGCTGTCAATTAACTTCTGGGCCACATCCTGACTGATGGCAGCTCATTCTTGCATAATCAATGCTTGGAGCTTGTCAGAATTTGTGGTTATTTGTTTGTCCACCCGCCTCTTGAGGATAGACCACACTTTCTCAATGGGATTAAGGTCTGGGGAGTTTCCTGGCCATGGACCCAAAATGTTGATGTTTTGTTCCCCGAACCACTTAGTTGTCACTTTTGCCTTATGGCAAGGTGCTCCATCAAGCTGGAAAAGGCATTTTTCGTCACCAAACTGTTCTTGGATGGTTGGGAGAAGTTGCTCTCAGAGGATGTTTTGGTACCATTCTTTAATCATGGCGGTGTTCTTAGGCAAAATGTGAGTGAGCCCTCTCCCTTGGCTGAGAAGCAACCCCCCACATGAAAGGTCCCAGGATGCTTTACTGTTGGCAAGACACAGGACTGATGGTAGCGCTCACCTTTTCTTCTCCGGACAAGCTTTTTTCCAGATGCCCTAAACAATCGGTAAGGGGATTCATCAGATAAAATGACTTTACCCCATTCCTCAGCAGTCAAATCCCTGTACCCTTTGCAGAATATCAGTCTGTCCCTGATGTTTTTCCTGGAGAGAAGTGGCTTCTTTGCGGCCCTTCTTGACACCAGGTAGATTTAGGTGCAATCTTATTATTAGCAATGTCCTGGCCTGTGAAGCCGTTTTTGTGCAAAACAATGATGACTGCACGTGTTTGCTCGCAGGTAACCATGGTTAACAGAGGAAGAACAATGATTTCAAGTACCACCCTCCTTTTAAAGCTTGCAGTCTGCTATTCTGTCTCAATCAGTTGAGAGAGTGATCTCCAGACTTGTCCCGGTCAACACTCTCCCCTGTGTTAACAAGAGAATCACTGACATGATGTCAGCGGGTCCTTTTGTGGCATGGCTGAAATGCAGTGGAAATGGTTTTTGGAGATAAAGTTCATTCTCATGGCAAAGAGGGACTTTGCAATTAATTGCAATTCATCTGATCTCTCTTCATTACATTCTGGAGTATATGCAAATTGTCATCATAAAAACTGAGGCATCAGACTTTGTGAAAATGAAGATTTGTGCCATTCTCAAAACTTTTGGCCACGGCTGTATGCAGCTGTCAGTGATGACCCAACATAATGAGGATTAGTAATTGTCTGATGGTTTAAATTACCTCAACTGTTCGACCGTTTCCTTTTAAAATGAGTCAGCTGGAAACTTTTAAATTGTAAAGGGGTGAGATAGTCACAGCTAGCAACCGTTATCAGCTTATATGTATATATGGATGTGCTCCACCTTTTCAATATAATCGTATGTGTGTTTTGCATTAAAACTAACGTGCCGAAACAGTGCTTTAAATTCAAAACAGGACCTATTGCTGCCATTACACATTATTTGGTGAGGGGGTGGTGGTGGGGTGGATGAAGGAGGACCACAACCCCCTCCAGATTTGTCTGTAACCGCACGGCAGAGAAGCAGACAGTGATCGTCTGTGAAATCCATCACTGATAGGAGTGGGATTATTAAAAAAACTACTATCATCCACTTGGAATGTCCCTCCCACACGGATGCCATCAGGCATCAAAGCAGCAGCCCCCCCCCCAAAAAAAGTCGGAAAAACAAATTCCTGTCCTCCTGTGGAGAGAGCTCAAAAGAGGGAAAAAAGAAGAAACAAAGTAAATCATGTTTAATTGTAGGTGTTTGATACATGATATGACTCCAGGAGTACGTATTGGTCCTGTATTTTCTGTAACATAAAATGTTCCATCGAGAGGTTCAACAGTGACTGCAGTGTGAAGTTGTAAAAAGCCTCCAAATGACCAGTGAGGGACAGATGTAATGTAGTTTTATTATGTTGGCTGCAGCAGTATGGATGGAATTAGCTGGAACTGCTGCTTCCTATAGACTATAGAGTCAAAACAAACCAATTGTACAATCTGTCATGTTGTCAGAACTTCCCTTGTTGAGACGTTGAAGTGACAATTGGATTATGACTTGGCTGCTGTTGAAGATAGACGTTATGTATGGATTAGGATCAAATATCATAACATGTTCTATCTAACACTTACCGTCCAAAGTCCAAAATCAGTTAACCATGAAAATAGCTGTGATTAATTCCTACAATATCAATTCTTCTGATTTAGAGACCCTCTGTTTCCCCTTGACTAGTTTGGCATATAACCAAATTAATATCCTGAAATCTCCTGTATGGTTTGTAAATCCCTGAGGGAGAATCTTTCTATTGTTGTCCACATTAAGTTTTCTTTCATAACAGCCACACATCCATTGATTTATGGACAGAAAGCTCAGCATGGTGGCCTCTATGGCACCCACCTCATCCCCTGCTGTTACATCCTGCTCTTGCTGTGAGGTTCCAATGCATTCCTAGCACTAGTAACCTCTCTGGTGGGTTCTGGGAATACCCTGAGATGCTGGGGTCAAAGAGGGTGTCTGATGTTCCCAGAGGATGAACCCTCATGTTTTCATTGACCCCGTTCTGGTCAGCTCCTGGTTTTTAAACAAAAAATACCTGCTTCACGAGATGTCTGTATGAGATATATATAACAGCTGAACCAAATACAAAATGTGGCATGGAAATGTTTGCTGAAATTTAAGGTGGGTCATGATACGAAGAAATTATTTCATCATTTTTTTTGACCCATGAATGACTTCAAGTTAGTAAAGCAATATTTTTCAGGCTAAACTAAAAGGTGGGAATCCTGATATAAAATATTTCACAGCTATATATGCTATGAGAACATTTGACCAGCTCTCTTCTCTTACAAGCCACTTTTGACCATTATGTCTAACTCAAAATACTTTTTGCAAATATCCTTTCAGCCAAAAAAGAAATTTTTGAAGACATTATCCAGTTACACATATTTTTGTCAGTCTTTCCCAGAACAGCAGGATATTTCCCTCTTCTCACTGACATTCACAGACACTTCTGGGAGCTGAGTCACGGAGACTCTTTCTCCGTTGGGGGATTCAGGGGTCAAAATGACTGGCTGCTCTGCCAGCTGCTGCTACAGCCTCGAGGGGAAATTGAAGAGGATTTTCTCAAACTTTGTCTGTGAGGAAAGAATGACACAGCACTACGCTGACCCTCAGCAGGAGTTTTTATTCTCACAGTCCTCTGGGGGGGTTAGGCACTGACTGTCCAAGCCTACACAGACAGGCCCCCCACACTACTACACCCACATAAATATCTGAACAAACTCAGTGTCACAATGGGGGGCTCTGTTGTGGCTATTGTGAAATGTAACTAGCTAGCACTTATTTTATGGTTTCCACTAGGTCACCTATCATTTTGTGGTGTCCACCCTCAGGAGGGGACCAACCAAGTAGCCTCATGATAAATCTGAGGGCTCATCAGAATATTAAAGTAATAAAGGGATAGTTCACTGAAAAATGAAAGTTCACTCACTATCTACTCACCATTATTTCGATGGAGGGTTGGGTAAAGTGTTTGGGTCCTCAAAACCCTTCTGGAGTCTCAGGGGTAAACAATTTTAGAGCAGAATCCAATACTATTGAAGTCAATGATAACCAATACTTCAGACGTAATAAAACAACAGAAAAAACACAACTTGCCCCCACACCTGTGTCATCCAAGTGTCTGCAAGCTCCGACACTAATATTCGACTAGAAATTATGCGATTTACACCATGTTTTAGGCCTAAAAATCCACCGGATGTGGCTAAGCTAGCTGACGTTAGTACGTCCGACGGACCTTGAATGCACCTCATAGGTAGATATGGTTTCGTGTGCTGTCCCCACAGACTCTCAGGAGTTGTGTGGCTGCATCTTGTCCTCAGAACATACTCCATGCTCCAAAGCATATTCATATTTGCATCTCATTTTTATCTTACATTCAACAACTGACCTCATGGTGTGTTCTGTTCCAGACCTCTTCAGAGGAGACACTTCCTGTGGCACAAACTTCATGAAACTACTTAATCTCTTTCTAAGTTCTTCCATCAAATCAGGTTTTTCTATGTTTACAAATGATTGTAAACATAGAAAATCCTTACAAGACAAAACAGACGACTATTCCAAGCAATTCCTTTTCAACTTACGGCTGCGTTATGATGTCTGATTGGTTAGAAAAGCCAACATCTGAAATAAACGAGTGCTAATAGAAGCAGATTGATGTTGAAGTACTCAGGTTATTGACCGATCCGTCCATTCCTACACTCGTATATGAATTAAAAATACAGTAACATAGAATGTTAACACTTCCTGATAGCAACAGTCGACGACTATCTTCTGTTCACAGAGATCCTCTGGTAGAGTAAACACTCATACTCTCTAACTAGAAAGCATCTGAGACCACCCGTCATCTCTAAATAAATACACCATCACAGTTTATTCTTGAAAAAGGTCAGACAGTTCATAAACATCACTGCAACCGTTGGTGGGATAGTCGAGGGAGTCAAAACACTTGCTGGCTTTAATCATCAGTGATCTCCACAGCTGCGCTCCCCGTGCACAGCGTCTAGCATTCACTGAGCTGGTTGGAATAAAGAGCGGTTCCCAAAATTTTAAGTTATAATCCTTTAAATCGTGTGGATCTAAGTGCCTGTGTAATGATTTTCAGGGTATTTTCTTTCCATTTCGGTTGATATTTTTTGGGGCAACACTAAGCATAACAGCCAATGGGAAGAGCAGCGATGTATGGCACAAGACAAATCGTGCACATTTCGAACATTATAGCATGTAACCTATACAAGTAAATCCCCAAATTAAAAAAACTTATTAACCTGTAAACAACTATTATTTCTGAATTCAGCAACAACCACTCAATATTTTTACATTCTGTAATTATGTCTGCATTTAGTGTTACTTATTGTATTTTGCAAAGGCTCCCAGTGCTACGCTGGATTCAGATAACTGACGAGGCATTCATGGAACACAATATCATTAATATTATCAGTTTTATTCAATGGAAATCAGCTGCATTGTTTATTGTTTACGCTCCCAAATCAAAATCTGAGTCTCAGACAACAGAATTTTTGTTTCCATCAGCGGATCAAGTTTAGGTTTTGAAAGGAAGACTTGAAGTTCCTTACCTTTGCCTGCTGTGGCGTGGAAGACCTCTAGTGAGTGAGCATAATAACATCAGTTCGCAGGAAGACTTATTCTTGGCTTCCTCCTTTATTGAAACAACCTGAGTTTGTTTTTCTGCGCTTTAAACACATACGTGTTTTCTATTCCTGACAAAGTAGCTGCTTAGTAAGTGTTGAGCCTTGCATGCCGTTGTCTACACTCACCTTGGGTGCTCCCAAATCAACCAAGACTGAAATATCAACAAGCTCATCCATGTTTGGCCTCAAAACATTTTACATGTGTCTCTCATTAGTGTTTTAAGTTATACGATACTATAGGCTGAGTCCAGGAGAATCAAGAGGGACTTTATGTATAAAATACACTGCATAGTTGCTCGTTTTGTTTCCCGTATGGGATGCATTTGGTGACAGGGAATGGGGCAAACCAGGACATGGTTGTTTTAAGAGGAATAAATCACAACCAAAGCTCCTTTTTTACAAGGACAGCTGGCGAGCTGCTGACTCTCCTCTTCCTATATCCAAAGTGGGAGTGCTGCTCCGCTGTTGCTCTTGGCATCTCACGTCTGTGGAAACCTACTGTCTGCAGGCTGTCTGAATATTTGCCCTTGGAGGAGTCAATCCTCCTTCATGTTCAAAAGGTCTACTTCATTCCTTCTCTAGGTTTTGATTGGCATTTCAAGAATCAAGCTGCTTCAAGTAAAGCAATTAATATACGTTCGTGTCTGGTGGCTTTTGTGCAGTGATTCCCCTGATTGCGATGTTAAAGCCAAGATGAGATTACATATAGTATAATGTGCTAATACCGTTGGCAGGAATGTTGTAACTTCAAGAAAATGGACTTTATTATATTTTTAATGGAATGCCACAAAAGTATTTTGATAATATATTGTTGTACCGAGTGTTGCATAGTTGAGATGTTGGTTCGGATGCTTGTCCACGCTGCCAAAGGTAGAACTCAGAGGGGACATTTTTGCAACTTAAAAAAACAAAAATCTGAACAGAAAAGTGGCTTGTTGCAAAGGCCATCTAATTTAAATCTTTGTTGTTATTGGTCTTCTAAAACCCAAATTGGTCAGTGTCTCTAGGGCTTGAAACCTTGGCTCCTTCATGCCATATGCTAGTTTTTCTCAGGAATCCCATCCTTCAAACGCTGTGAAGTTCAAGTTTCCACTGTGATGAAGTGACCTTGAGTAATACTTCGGTTTCCTTGTACTAATATGGTTTGTTTTCTTGCGGAGATTAAGATGTTAAGATGGATAGCACACTAAAGTCTCTATCTAAGATTTTCCAGAAACCTTCAACTATTCCCTTATTGAGGCGTGTTGAATGCGACTGTCCACACTGTAAATGATTAATGTTTCAATGTAGATACATTAGAGAAGCATGTATTTATATTTGCTGTCCATTGCCAGGAGGATGTTTCATGTCTGTTCTTTATCTCTTTGTAAGGCTTGCATTGTAATGATGAATGTACTGTGCAGTCATGTTACATTATGAGCAGAGCTTTAGACCAACTTAAAATAGTCAAAATCTCCACATGTTCCAACGTCCCAGTGCATATGATATCCATTATTTCATCTCTTACCCCAACTCTCATGCTTTCATGGCACTCCTCAAAGACCAAATCATTTTATTTTTCAGTTACTTAACGTTTCAGTGCCAGGCTCATTCATGTGCTGCCCAGCATTCATGCACAAATTCACTCACATAGCGTTCAATGTTTAAAACAACTCAATAATTCAGCCTGTTTGGTTTAGATGGCATTAGATGAATTGTAAATTAAGAACGAAGCCATTCAATTCATTAAACTTTAATGTAGTCGGCTTTTCAGTACATCAAAACCTGATGGCGTGTTGTGGTGAGTTATGCTTTCTTCAAACCTCAGTCTGCGTTTCTGTGACGTGCTAACACATTATGTCCCACAGCTGATATGAATATGCGGCTTCCATGCTGCAACAATGTTAGACATCTTTAAAACAAAACACGATTGTTGTCTTAGTGCATACAATTATTTAATTTATAGACTGTACGGTAGGGGTTGGGATTGTTCTTGTTTCGGCTTCTTGACGACGAATCACAATTTCTTTCATTTTAAAAATATATATACGTTTATGCCACTATCATATCTGTCCATCAAAGATGACCCTCCAGTCAGTAAGCTTAGGTCAGTTTAGCCCAGCACAAAGACTGGAAACAGAGAGAAACATCTGATCCAAGGTGATCAAATCCACCAACCAGCACCTTTAACACACATTTTTGACAGAGCTAAGCCATTTATCTCTCGTCAAGAAAGCTAATGTAGATTATGATCATGATGGTGAATCAGAGATTGTGATGGTGGATGGTGGTGCTCAATCGTGATCATGGTGGGACCTTATTGTGGTGATGAATTGTGATCGTGGATTGTTGATCGCGGACAACACGACTGCTGGATATACAATATGCCTACTAAAAATTACAATAACTCCTCAGGAGTTAATATCACAGGACAACTGGAGATAGAACAGGAGTTAAATAAAATCTGTAACAACCACAACCTGGAGCAGCAATCTTACAACTTCTTGCCACAAAGTGAACACAGCTGGACGCTGTATTGTCAACAAAGTCAAAGAAATCAGAGGACAGAACGCAGACTGGGTTACGAGGAGGATGATAAACAGGCATAACTTTTTGTGAGTTTGGAGGGAAGCATGGTTCGATTGGTTGTGGTTGAAACAAAAAAGGAGGGAGGGTTATTAAAGGCTTCGGTGTTGAGTTGGACAGTGTCAAAGGATGACGTCACAACAAAAAGCCGAGCCTGATGTTGAGACATAGGGTAAAGAGGTGAGAACATAATTCATCTACAATTCTTACCTCTGCTGTAGCTCAGAGGTAAGAATTGTAATTGAAGAGGAGGTTTATAGAGGTGTCACAAATAAACTGTGCACTGAGACCATCGCTGTGGGTTTCATGTTCTACCATACACTGCTAAATGGAGGTTTACGAGGCAACCCGTCCTTTTTCGTTTACATGTGTTCTCATGTCAGCTCTTTTGTGTATGTACTTTCGCAGACTTGCCTTTGCCTCTTTTATAGCCTAAGTTTAACAGCTGTTCAGACACATACAGTGCTGTACCTGCGAGAATTTCCAGCTCTCATTAAATATAAATGTCCAATTTGAGGTACTCCAAATGGGCCCCAAGGCTGCTTATTCAGGAAATCAGGGTAAGAAATGTAAGGGTGTCTTGCCTCTTGTGTGGTGGTGATGTTGACCTTGATCAACCACAACTCCCCACACCCGCCCAACTCATTGATCTCTGGCATTTGTTCAGAGCGCCTCCTCAGACCTGCTTTCATTCTATCACGATAAAGGGAAATGCCGTAAGTTGCTCCTTACTTCATGCATCTCTTGTTTCATCGTTAGATATGTTTAATGGGTGGAAATCTGTGAGTCTTTCCAGGTCAAGTCACATTTCTATTGTTTCCTTGCGTCGGTATAATCATTACAACCTGATAGGACTAAAGCCAAACTGGGTGCATTTAAAAGAAGCGGGAAAAGTTAGGTATTTAGGACTGCTTGCTTGCTCACAATCCCTCCTTCCACTTCTTGTTGATCTGACACAAACTGACATTCTGGACGGCCCTGATCCTATTTGGTTGTCAATATAAATGAAGGCTAGACACTCCACTCCTTCAGGCCTAATGCTTGGATGAACAGGTTTTGTCACTCCGGATCAGAAGACTTCTCTTTCATTTAGAGGATTTTAGTAGACAAGGGAAGATGGTAAGTTTTGATTAACAGCTGTAGAGCTGACCTTCGATATATTTGGCTTTATACGAAATGTTCTGTACAGATGGGAGGCCAAGACAAATGCTACATTTTCAGTAGTTTTATTGAAAAATGCCTCTTCTGTTTCAGAAATAAATAAGAAAATAAGGCTGTGTGGAATTCACAAAATGTGCAGTTAAAACATGAGAAAGGCAATTCTATGTCCATAGTCTTGCAAGCAAATCCAAACTGCATTGATAGAAAACAACTATATTCTGACTTAGAAATCCTCAGTAAATATACAACACAAACATGCAATTCCACCTTTGGTAACAGAAAAAAAAGTTTGGTTTGTTACAATAAGTCAGATTATCACTTGGCTTACAAGTCATATAAAACATCATAATGAACAAATCTTTGGGAATCAAGTTAATCTTCCAAATTAATTGTTGGCGTATCTGAAACAGATTTACACATCGTAAATAGACAAAAAAAAGCATGGGTTGTCTTTCTTCGCTGCACTTTCCGCTGGTTTTCACATGATTAGTGCTTTACACAATGGACTCTGATAAACACTTATAGTTACTTTACAAGCAGACACTTAAAAGGGTATCACTTAGCAAGCACACAGGTTTGTAATGAATGAACATGTAGGTTTGTAGTCATCTTGCTAAACTTTCTCATGTCAAGAAAAATATATATGTTCAATATAACCAGGGGTATCAAACCCATATAAGTACTAGTTTTGCTCTGAATATCACATGATCCTCACATTAAGTGATCGTGGAAGTCATTTCAATCTTACACTTTCTGAGAACTCTTTCTTGAAGCTATGACGTGTCTGTATTGTCTCTGGTTAGTGATCTCTTTCCCCGTTGGTTCCGTGAGTAACCGGGCGATTGTATTGTGTCAAACTCTCCAGCTGGCTCCACAGGTATAGACTCTACCTCAGCTTCGGGCGGGTAGTTGTCGGCTAGAAAAGTATTCGGGACGGCCAATCAAATGAAAGTTTTTTTTCCCCTCTTACAACTTTTCACATGCAAAATTTAAGTTATATTGCACAATGGACTTTCAGAAAATGCCTTGTCAAACTATTGCTTCTTAAAGTACCAAAAAAAGCTAAATATGAAGAAAAAAAACTGTGGTGTGACATTTACAATGCAATCCCTCAAGCTATTGGATAATAAAACGCAGTCAAATAAGCAGTTAAAACTACAAATGACACATGGAAATGACACTGAATGTACACAATGAGCATGATAATTAAAAGTACAAATGGAACATGCTTAATTCTGTACCAGAGCTGTTCAAGTCACTTAAGGCGTCTTAAACAAATGTTATGCTGGTGGTAAGTAAGCAGAGGGTTATGAGGCACAAGCTCCAAACAGATGTTAACTTAATTTTTAGTGAAATGTCCTGGTTCAAACAATCATATACAAGGCAAAAAAAAAAAAAAAAATCATTAGATTTATTTACACATGTCAACGCTACATCAACATTGCTTTCAGCTATGAAATCCTTTTTGTTAGTAGTTGTTTTGGATGGTGTTTTTGTACATGCTCCTTCTTTCGTAGAAATGCTCAGTCTCTGTTTTTTTTTAACTTCCCAAAGGTTGGTGATTCAAGATGCAAACAGGCCAGCAGGTTGCCATCGCTGTAGCTTGTAGCTGTGAGTTGATGTTAGTGCCGCTCCGTTTTGCAATTTTTTGGGGGCTTTTGTAATGTTTTGTTTCAATGTTCAATAATTATGTCCATGGTGATTATCCTTACATGCCCCATAGCAAGTGGGCAAACCGCTCAGAAACTTGGCTTCAAAGTGTAAGCGGCACAGCTGACAGAGCGTTTATTATGCCGTACCTGAAAATAGTTTAAAAGAGGGTGTGAGTTTTCTCTGTGGAACAAGGTTATTAGCATATTACTTGATTTAATGCAAGTCATCATACATCATACTAGCTAGAATGCAATGAACATGCCAGTTTTAAAATCATACAACAAATGTATGGAGGTATTGGATGCTGATCGTTCACTAAACCCCTGCCTCCAAACTGCGTCTTTCACACGTTTTGACATTTCACAGTCGGACAAGTCTTTCCCTGGAGGATAGATGCTATTTTGTCAGTGAATGTTATGCCAGTGGCTGTGTGTATTCAAACTGACTTGGTTCATTATGTCAAGGAAAGACAATTGATTGTACCCTGACCTGAAATTAGGAGAATTCATTCAGTCTCTCATTCAGAAGTGAAATGTGTAACTGACTGACAGTCGCAGTTTAAATTGTCAGAATCACAAAAACACATTGGATGATTAAACAACAAATAACAGTCTAATATTGGATTTTGTTTTCTTATCATATGATATTATATATATATTTAACTAGTTTTGAATAAAAGTGCTGTGTCAAAGATACTCTGGCTTTATTCTGTTTTCTATATAAAACTATTTGATATGCTAGCTATCTTCTTGGGTCTTTAGAAATAATAGCATGTATGTACCCATCAAATGCATATTGAAGACCATTCGAAAGCATTCTTATTTTGAAACGGGTATAAAAAAATATATATTTAAAACCCCGAAACAAAAAAAAGTCAGCTTTCAAGCGGTTCTCAAACAACCCATGAAGCTAGCATTAGCTTCATTCACTAGCTATTTACGGCCAAAATAAATCTGCCAGTTACAGTTCTCTTTTTATTCAAATCAGCTGTCGTCAGCTAAATACAAGAAATCGACTCTGCTTAACCCACTGTTTAACGAAAAGCCTGACAGGCAGGACAAGTGTAACTAAGGGGGCGGAGCTTAGTGAATGAAATTCTATTGGAATTGCATTAAAACTGCTTTCTGTATAATATCATCACTGTGGAACATCCATACCTCCATATATTATCAAAGAAAGAAGTGGTGCACTGAGTTGCAAATGTCATTAGTCTGCATACACTTAGTCCTTAATCTTATGCAGTACCATGCAGGACCTAGAGAGTACTGTGTGTACCTGTGTATCCTTGTCCGTTGTAAGGAATGCCAACACACTGAGAAGAGTCGCAGTATCCAGGGGGTCCTGGTGGTCCCCTCACCCCAGCAGTACCCTGGCGACCTGTAGGGCCACGAGGCCCCATGGAGCCAGAAGTACCTGGGGGTCCAGTTCTAGACTCGCCTTGTGGCCCTGCAATTAGGAAAGAGAAGGTGAGTGAGGGGGTGGTTAGAAAAAGGGAGTCTCTGGAGCTCAGCGAAGAAACCCACAGGCACCCCCCCCCCCCCCCCCCCGTACATTTTCTGTTGAAAAGGTGGGGGTAACATGGAGCTAAAGCACTGTAATTTAAATGTATCAATGGCTCAATTAAAAAGCTGGACTCAAAAGGAAAAAAAAGAGAAAAGTCTGGAGCTTTGTGGAGTTACCCCCTGGCCCCATGTGTCTAGACGGTAAAAACTCAGGATGGAAATTTCCCCCCTTCTCTTTTTCTCTGCCTTAAGTGAGCCCATGTGTTGTCAATGAAGCCACCAAAGAAAGCTCATTGTACAACAATCCAACTACACACACAAATGAGTCATCAGCGTGGACTTCCTCCTTCTGGTCCTCAGTTGTGTCTCACTTCATTCACAAACAGGGTTTGGTGTTGTGGGGTAGACATCAATAGAAGGCTCCTGATGTTTTGCAATACCTTCCCTGGAGAACAGAAATCTTCTGAAGCCGTTTACAGATCAACTACAACCGAGAAACGGCCATGATATTTTTTTTATCTGATGAATAAGTCTATGATAACGTTTTCTAGTAAATGTTTCTGAGACCACAACATGACCTTCACTGTCTTAACTCGACACACAATGCATCTCCTTAATGTTGGATGTAAATACCTTCCATTTACTGTTTAATATTTCACATGTGCACAGTTTTTGGAGAAGCTCAGTATACACAAGACATACTGTAAATCCTCAAGAGAGGAAAGAACTGGGATTGTGTTTGGTGTTTTTCCAAAGGAGTCATGTGGTGCAGCTGCTCAAACGTCAGTGCCTGAATCATATATATTGTCGCTAAACTTGGCCTCTGGTAGCATTGTGTCATTTTAATTGGAATACGGGACTACTTTGATGTCACAGTGAATCTGTGGTAAGAGAACAGTGGGACACCAGCAAACTGTTTCTGGAGGGGATCATTCAACGGTTCCTGGCTCACTGTGAAGACAGATTCAACGAAAACAGGCTAAAGAGAAGGTAACCTGTGTTACCTGGTGGACCACTTGGGCCTCTTTGTCCTCTGATACCAGTTCCTGGAGATCCTCTCTCTCCCTTCTCTCCCGACAAGCCTACAAAAACCATGGAGAAGGCAACAAATCATATTTTACATCAATAAAGCAGTTTTTTTAAATTAGCGTATATCTAAAAAGCATGTATGGAACATGGGGTGAATTCATTATAACAGTATTTTAGGTATATTTTTGGAAAAAGTAGAAAAATAAAGTACCTCTCTCTCCTTGATTTCCAGGTGTACCTGATCCTCCAGGGAAACCAGTTCGACCTGGCTGCCCAGGCTCTCCGCGGGGTCCCTGGTTGCCAGGGGGTCCAGGAGGACCGGTTGGCCCCGGAGTGTTGCTACGATATCCAGAAGGAATCTGGTTGAGCAGCATGTCGATTCTGCTCATTTGACCTGTGAAAAGAGGAAAAAGTAAGTGGGACCTGGATAAGATATAAATATTTTGAGGACTGTTAAACTCATCCCCTTGGCATCATTAGAATAATCTTCAGGAACAAGAAAAGTTTTGCTCACTGTTCACAAGCTGTTCACAAACTTGTCTGGCGATGGAACGCATCATGCCCTGGGATGCAAAGTCACCCTGGGAAAAAAAATACATTTTCATTAAGAGATGACGCTGCGTCTCTATTGTTGCTGGATAAAACATGTATGATTCAGTCAATGCAAAACTATACATACCCTCTCTCCTTTCTCTCCTTTAATGCCAACAGGTCCCTGACAAAGACGGGAGAAAAGTTAGACTGAGCAGTGACAATGTCCTTAAACTTAAACCTAAACTCCATCCCTGAACGTTTTCATGTAACCATCACTTTGAGCCTTGTTATTTCAATACATACTGCATTTCCTGTATCTCCTTGTTTCCCGGTTTTCCCAGTGATTCCTGGTACACCTGGATTTCCAGGGGTTCCCTGAGAGAAAAAGAGGAAAAGAGCAAGTAGTGTTTATTTTAAAATAACTGCCCAGTAAGTGATTGCATCATTTCACTTCTGCTCCGTATTAATGGTTGTGTAACATGAAATGCTTTAAATGGGGATCTATGCTGCAGGGGCTTGGGGGGAGGGAGGTGGGGTTGGTGACTGTGGCAAAAGCTGCCAAGCGCACTAGAGAGGAGATGGAAACAGAGAGCACTTTGGATGGTATTGTGAATGTGAATTCTATGCTGGAGTGTTGCCTGATGGAACGGTGGCTGTATTAAGTTGAGTCAGACCTCCACCAAAACCACAGAGGAAGAAAATGAGATGCGTGCGCCATCCCTGTAACAGCAACAGGGCCGTGACACTACAGTTAACATGCTACTCCAGCAGAGTGCAATGGAGCCAGGGCAGTAATAGTTGTAGATGTACCAGGAGGTAAAACACACTTGAGGAATAATCATTTCGCTCTTTCTGCACAAGACAAAGGCACAAACACACTCACCATTGGCCCTGATGGGCCTCTGGGTCCAGATGGTCCCTCCTTTCCTGGTGGCCCCTATGTAGAAACAACACACAATCACACGTGTGTTACAACACTCCAGGGACCATGTTCATGTAATACATCAGTGTCATAACTTTACATTGGCTTCCGCCGCGAGTCTGTCGTTTGAAATTACATTCTCAGGTATTATTTTGGATGACGAAAATGAGAACATGCAGCATAATGACAGGACTTCTGGTGATCAGATGCAAAGTGTGTGTAAAGTGAGTGTTGGATCCATTTGTATGCTTATTGTACACTGAGCAGGCCTAGAGTTAGAACATACCCGCACTCCGCCCGGTCCGACAGGGCCCAGAGGACCACGTTGCCCAGGAGGACCCTAGGAAAGAAACAGACACACTTAATCAAATACTAATGATCAGGAACAACATATATACACAGCTCCCTTATGCCTCTGTTTAAACCAGAATTTACAGAATTTTTTTTTTACCAGTTATTAGGCCAAAGATATCACCTTGTTACTTTAAACTGAAAGAATCTCTATCTTACATCGACTTGAACTGAGCTGTTATAATAAGCTTTTTTGTGTGAAGTAGCCAACACAATGCTGCCAAAAGGCTGTAAATATCTCAGAATGGGACTTTCTCCCATGTCAGACATTGTTTATTCAGAGGCCAGAATACCCAGTGCTGATGTTCTTTCCAGTTCAATAGTGGGAGTTGGCTCAGATCACCTCAGTAGGATGAATGAAAACTCGCCCGGCCAAAAAATGGCCACGTTATGCCAGCCCACTCAGAAATGCACTTTCACAAGTTCTCATGTGATGTAAAATTTAATTCTGTTCTCTGAATCGGGCAGTGGTATCGATAATCTGAAGAAGCTCAGGGTTAAATCATCTCTACTTTGAACTTTCATCCAAGGAGTTTCCCCCAAATGAAAACTACTGTGAGTCAAAGACGCTCAAACATCACTTTAGTCTTCAGTTACATTGCAGAAGAACATGTTCCATTCCCTAATTCCCCTCTGGTAACACGAGTCCACACTTCATAATAGTTTAACTGCATCACTGGAGCCTCTACTGTCTGTCAATCAACAGGCTGATTTGAGCGTGTGGGTCTCCCCCCTGGAGGATGGCATGGTGAACCTCCCACCCAGAGTGTGGTTTCAATCTCGCTGTATGGACTGAATCCAGGCTCCAGTAGCAGCAGCGCTGCTCTGTATGGATAGTCTCCTGTTTCCTGTTCATAAAGCACAAGAGGCGAGGGGAGTACTCACTTGCAGACCAGTCATGCCCGGGTCTCCAGAATCTCCCTTTGGTCCCTGGCGACCCTGAAGTCGGAGGAGAGACGAAAAGAGAGGTTTGCGAGATGCTTCAATCTTTGTTTTATACCTTTTTTCAGGCTTCGGTTGTGATTGATTTCATGTTTTGACAAGAACATCTGCTGGTAAGAAAATAAAGAAGCAGTCTAGCTGCCTGTAGACGGGAATCTAATGTGTTTTGGCTGTTGCTGTAAATCCATCTGGCTGGTGGATCTGCAGTATATTTCAACTACTGTCACACAAACAGCTCCTTCATATCAGCACATACGAACACTAATCATACATGACAGTGTCTGTCGTATACATTCAAATCCGTCTGATCCTTGTCATATTTTTTTTGTATTCCTAATATCATGTATGAATGCTTTATAGCGGAGGTAAACTCACAGGTTGTCCAGGCAGAGACAGTCCGTTAGGGCCTTGTGGACCCGGTGGTCCCATTGATCCTGGGAGTCCTTGCTCACCGCGTGGACCCATTGCACCCTGAAGAATCACGCAGTCAGAACATAAAGGCCGTTACAAAGCCACTCACTTGGAAAACAACCCCAAGACAAACCTAAATGAGCATTTTAATTCCACCGATACAGAAAATGAAAAGTTAGTAGTGTTGGCAGAGTAATAATAGCTTCAGAAATTCCATGGCAATGAGAAGTTGAGGTTTATTATGTGTAGATTTACTATTATTGATAATGACAGCGAACTTCATTGGCTATTAACAGCGTCTGATTATTTGTTTAGCACTTAACTTAGAGTAAAATAAATCACAGCCTGTAAAATTAAAAAAACACAGATAGTACTTTGCATGCTAGTGACGTAAAGTTAAACTCACAGTATTGCCGCGCTCTCCTCTGTCTCCTCGTGGTCCTTTAGAACCTGGGCTGCCCTGGAAAAGCAAAGATCCAAAAAAGGCTGAGTGAGTGTAACAACAGGAGCAGATTCCAAAAGCCCCCCAAAAAACAAGCCCTATGAAATCCTCACTGGGGCTTAGTGAGGTAACCAAGCACACATATTGCAGACTTCTCCCCGAGACGTTTTCACTGTTGTTTTTCCAACAGCCATTTATCTTTTGACACTTCTCCCTAAACCCATATTTCCGTGCATGCCACTGGTCTCATCCTCTACTGCTCTTTCCAGAGGAAAAGAAAATACCACTCCTGATTCGAGGGACCACCTCAGTCTACTGAAGTCCAGACTATAGAGCAGGCCAATGTCAAGAAGGTACTTAAAGCTGAGATGCTAATTATAACGTTTAGGCCTTCTGTGTGGATCAGCACAGGGAAGAGGCTTTATCATTATCATGGAAACATGTCGACTGAGATGAAAACATTATCAGGTGAAGACAGACAGAGGAAGAGGAGGTAGATAAAGACATGAAGGTACAGTGATTGGCTGTGTTTGGAAAGTGTCTTTACCAAAGGTCCAGGGGGCCCCTGAGGGCCGATGCTGTCCTGTGTGCATGTGCACGAGTGGGGTAGGGATGGGCACTTGGCCTCATCTCTCTGGAAAGGAAGACAGAGGAGACAGACATTAGAAGATAGTTCCTTTTCATACCCATTAATAACATAGACCACATCTTACTCTGCAGAGTAAAACAACCCCCAAAATCCCTGATGTCATTTCTTGACAGTTTCATGGCGAACTGCGGCTGTGCCTTGGTCATTTAAGAAGAGGAGACAGATCAGAAACCCAGCAAAAGGTCACGGTGGAAAAGTGGCTCACGCTGACATGTTAGTGGAATTAGCAAAGTCAGTGCTCAGTCCTTGAGACTAAATACTCAGAGACAGCTGCAAAAAGCGAGTCTCTGGCATTGTGCAAATTATATAACACGGCGATCATTGATGTGGTGTATTAATATCTGATGCAAATCGCAGACGAATTACCTCTAATTGGATAAATGTGCCTGCATCCGCTATTTAAAATGGTGTATCCAAATAAATATATGACACTGTCTGCTCTGTGATCTAAAGGAGCGCTTGTTTTCATGTGTTTTCGGGAGGTCGTGCCGGCAACAGTGCGATCAGCACAAATACACAGGATACAAGGTTTTATTCAGTTTGGCTGACGCAAGAAGTAATCTTGTTATCAGCCATTCGTTTCACTCAATGGCCACATTCCATTTTAAAGATAACATAGACGGTGAAGCTATGAGATGCTACGCATGTATACAGTATATATAATCGGAATGGCTCTCTTCTTACTAATTCCCTTAGCTTAGATCTAAATTAATGATCCTGTTTCTTCAAGAACTGGTAAATTCTCCAGTCTTGCACCTGTAAATGACCTCTTGACTTCAGTATTAAATGACTTCACAGTGACACTTACTGTGGCGGGCAGGTCGCAGCATTTGTCTCGGCTGATCCAGCTGGAGCTGCAGATAATATCGAACATCTGGAGCTGGAACTGCACAACAGAAGAAAACATGGAGAGGTGTTACAAATGGCTACCATTCACAAATGAAAGTCAATGATGAGAGCAGACAACAACACCGCCCTCAGAGAGACAGGATGATGGAGGGACTCGTCCTTCCAGCAGTCACTGGGAGCAGTTAAAACCAAAATTTGCATCTACGCACAAAAATGCTTTTCCAAGTGTGGTTTTCCAAATGTTTTTATTTTTTTTTACTTACTGGTGCAGACTGCCTCTTCCCGCCTCCAGACTTGACCATCTTGCCAAGCACTTCATAGCCGTCGAGTGTGATGTTGTTGGCCTCCTTGATCGGCTTCTCTGCCACCTCCTGGCAGTCAACGTTGAGCTTGACTTTCTCCGGAGAGATGCTGATGTGGATCTGTGGGAAAAAGCGAGGTATAGGGTGGAGAGAGAGAGAGCTCCGTTAATGACACACGACCCAACGACTGGGCTAAGACTTGCAAGAGCACAGGAGCTTTGGTAAAGGTTTGTCGTTTGTCTCTATTTGGAAGGGGCATAATCGGAAACAACTGAACTGAGCCTTTTGAAACCATGTTGTCTGAGAAAAGGTGCTGTTCATTTATTCCACATAATTGCACGATTTCAGTTTTGTTTAGTCTTTGCAGACCCATGTTAATTATAGGTTCTGATATTACCCAGAGCGGTTACTGATTTGGCAAACAGATGCCTTTTGAACCCTCTGCAGATTAATGGACTATTATAAAAGGGGAAATATACAAGAGTTGGCATTTTAGTGTAACATTAAAGCTGCACTCAGTGATTGTATAACAACAGGGGATGACAAAGTGCCAGATTGTGAGGTTTCCTGTCCCGAGGACCCGGCTCCACATCTTGAAACAATATTATTTTGCGGCGTGCCATCACACAAGTCCTACACTTTCCATACTTTCCCCCTTCACAGTGGCAAACTCCCCCCCTGCTCATCAGTCAGACAAGCTTTCTTTATGTCAGGAAGCTACCATTCCTCGCTAAAAAGCCCGTACCAACCGCAGACTCGGCCATAGTTCTTGGCAACCAATCACAAAATTACATTTGACTTCCTTGGCAACAGAACAAACTATCTGGTGAACCGCAAAGAGGAGAGGGGTGTCGTTTATCCCAGGGGCTTGACGTGGATATATTACACCATGATGCTCTTGAGAGCTTACCGGATAAAACATTGGAGGATCTTCTGGGGGGCGCAAATAATAAGCACGTATGTATATTACCTCACTGACCAATAAGTAAACACAATATAAAACACTTCAGTCACTGGAAAATAAGACATCAGGATCTCTCGGGTGTCTACTGCTTCTTCAGATGATGATATGTGCTGTTGAGTGATATGGTCCCTCTGCAGCGATGTGCTGACAGATCAACAATTTCCATTCATCAATTCTTAACACAGAGCAGTTCTTCCCTGTGTCAACACTACATATGATTTCAGGCTCTTGGCTCTAATGCACTTTTCACATTTCGATGATTTCTATCAGGTTTTATTTTATTTTTCTTGGCCCTTTCGTAGTCCTCAACCTTGACGGCCCCACAGTCTTAATTTCATGCACAAGCTAATAAGCAGGTGTCAGTCCTCTCTTTAAAACAGATCGAGTGAGCAGACAATCTCTGTTTATTAATTTAATTCATAATTTCCTGTATTTCCAATGGGCTTTTATTTCGGGTCACTAAGCCCACTTGTCCAGGACACAGAGAAAAGACTTCAGCATGTCAGATGAACAAAGAGAGCAGTCACTGGAAATTTTGGCAAACCATGCTTTAGGCCAGCATCAAGGAGAGCTTTGGCTTTGTGGAGAACCTCATTCACCCACCCCCGCCCCCTCAGTCTTAATTAGTGTGTGCATATACTGGCACAGGCCTCCCTGCTGAGCCTCTGAAAGGAAAGTTTGAACGACCGAGTTCAAGACTTCTCGAGGAACAGTCAGGGTTGTCCATTTTTCAGCACGGAAATTGAAGCCGTGACTGTACAACAACTCAAACACATGACTAGTCACTGTGGCTTAAGGAAAATGTCTTCTTCACTTGGGTTAACAGGAAGGTTCCTGCCACAGACTCCCACCCGTCCAGTGTGGGGTGGGATTCCCCAGTGGGGTAGTGAGCTACAGCATCTGCTCAAGTCATCGCTGAGAGCTTTCCCACATGTTCGTCAGGAGCAGACCTCGACCTCTGCAGTTACTCTGCAGAGAAGCTAAATCTGCAAGCTGACGCACTAGTGTTTAACAGTGTATTACAAATAGTTTAAACATTACAAAAGAACTTCTATCAAGCATCAGAGAAATTTCTAAATCGATGTTTATGTGAAAAACTAAATCTGAAATGAGGACAGTGACAAAAACCTGATTGATCTTCCAAAGCAATTTCTTCATGCAATTAATTTGTTCCAACTTCTCAGAAGTGAGTACTTTATTTTATTAAAATAAAACGTTTATTTCTACATTATTATTTCTGTTAATATACTGCATATTATTAGGTTTGGGACTTTTGTTCCCTCAAAACAATACATCTGAAGATGTCAATAGATATTTTAGTGATAAAAGATCCTAAGTTGAGGCTCCACTTGGTTCACCAAAAGGTTAAAGGTCAACATCTTATCTTCACACATAGTGAGCCCAACTGTCGTTAGTGACTAAACGCACAAACATATACTACACACTCACACACACACACCCACACACACACACTGCGGTCATTCTGTAATAGCCATGGACAAAGTGTTGGGAAACCTTTGACAACATGTAAACACACACCACCACAGTAGTGGCACTCACTCAGCCGACCAGCAAATGGGCAGCTAGGTAGACCGCTGTGGATCTGCCAGCTCATGAAACACCAACTACCGCACCACAAACTAGCCACCCAGTGTATATTCAGACTGCAGTCTCCACTATGGCCACAGTCTGACCGAACACACAAACACACACAAATCAAGCTGCTATCCAACTACACCAGCAGTGATGTCATTTACAGTACATCCAGACCTGACCCAACATTTTCCACGGTCTCATTCATCTGTGAAGTTACCCTACAATTATTTGTGTGGATACTAAATGCTCAAACAAAAAAATCCATTTGCAGAACGCTCTGATCTACGAGCCAATCTATTCCTCTCATCAGTCCCAAAGAAATTTGCAATTTGTAATGTCAGGAAGTGGGGGCACTTTGATGTCTGATAAGACCCTGCTGTATTGAAAAGGGTCATTCATTCGGATTACTCTAGAATTAGGGGTAAAAAAAACCTGTGTACTACATCAGCATACTGTCCTTGGGAACAAACTGCATCCATGGACGTGACTTAGAGTACATTGGAACCAGCCATATCTCCCCCAGGGATGAATACAGCCTCTTAAGTTGATCCAGCTCCGTATGAAAATATACTGTCCCTCATTGTTCTGCTCGCTACACCCTGCTGTGGTGGAACACAACAGAGGATGTTTTATATTCTCAGCTGCTTTGAGTTGGACTTGAAGGCATTGGATGCCTCTTTTTACCTCTCACTGCGGCCCCAGGAGAATCCATACCATACAAATGCTGTTTATCACAGTTTCAAGCTTGGCAATGTGGGCCTGATTTGGTGGTTAAGCCACTGGGGAGAAACAAAGTGCTTGCAAAACAATAACACCCTTGTGGGCGGTTCTTTTAAATTAGATCAGAGGTTTTGAGAGCAGCTGATAATTAATCTTTTAGTCGGCTCTCCCCTGAGATAGTTCAATCTAACTTTCTTGCAAGAGAGGCAGAAATAACATGAGAGTAAAGAAAATATAATAAAATCTCCTTATTTCATGAAAAGTAAGGCGACGTCTTTCTTGAAAATGCTTCAGGACATTCTTGAACCCAACTCAGGCCGAAGCCAAATTAAAATGCAATCCAGTTCGGAGCAGACTTGTCCTGATGCAGTCAGACCTCTGTAAGTAACTGTAACAGTTTTCACATTACGTTGGGTGGCTGAGGTATCAGCATTTCCCTCCAATCCCACCATAAAATAATTTATAGGCTCCACAGACCATTTATCAGAGTAACTGCCTGCGGTCTTAAAAATAACAAAGCTTAATGTCATATCGTAAAAAAGGTGCAAGGCCCAGTTGACTGCAGTCTGAGTCGGAGCGCAGGAAACATCTGACAGGTAACACGCTGCAGCAACATGGCATTGGCATTAAAAGTATAGAGTTATTTTCTTAACTCAAGAGCTTGGTCTTTCATTTTTAGAGTAGGACTTATTGATTGAATTCAGATTTTGTAATGTCACTCAAAATCCTTTGCTTGCACTTCAATAGCCCCTGCTTGTGCATAGATTATCTCTGCTTGTGCTCAAACTGTGTTTGCACTCGATATTTTGTTGCTTGGACGGATTTCCTGTGCTCCCGGAGGCCGAGTAAAGTAACCACCTGTACGGGACTCTCAAAGAAGTAAAGCAAACACAGCCACAACGAGGGTGGGAAACTTTCCTTGGTCAACACTACACTTAGCATTGGTTGGGGAACTTTGACAGACTTATTGCATAAAACAATCCAAGCGCAATAAAAATAAAATCCGATAGTAGACGTTTCGCATGGGCACAGAAGCAGCCTGAGCATGAGGAGAAGAGCTGAAGCTGGATCGCAGGAAATGTGAGAGCAAACAACAAAATATCAAAGCATTTTGAATGAAGGCATTTCAATATCTGACCATGAAATCATCAGGACCTGTTCTCAAACGGAAAGTCCACGCTCTTGAATAAAGATAAGAAAATCCCCCATAAAAATGTAATTAAGCGGAATCACATAAGGTATAGAAGTCACTCACAGACATAGGAAGAGATTTAAAAGCAATAATTGTGAAGGAAGTAAAAAGAGTCAAAACAACGAACTGTACAAAAGGATCTATACAATCAGATCAGTCTTTCCTGTCTAAGCCAAACTTTAATGATATCACTATGTGGTGCACACAGCAAACTTTCTCTTTAGGAAAGGAAATCATGCTCTGTGTTTACCTTGTGGAAGCTCCCATGGAAAACCTGCTTCACTTTCTCCTCATTAAACGTGGCTCTCTGGATCTCTCCTCGGGTGTCCTTGTTGTAGAACGTGATTGTTTTGCTGGAAGCTGAAAAGAGAAAGGAGTCCTTGATGAATTCCTGACAGTGTGTTACGACGCGGTGGCACGCAAAGCAGGGACGGAACAGCAGAGAACACATGGTTGTGGAGGGAGGATAGGGAGGAAGAGGAGGCCTGGAGGGATTAGGTCCATGGCTGTGATTATGTGCATGTATTTACCATGTGTGTTAGAAATGTATGCAAAGATAAAGTAGAAAATGCAGGCTTTCTATGTCCGGCCTATCAAATCTGGCACAGGTCAATACACTGCAATGTTCTGTTAATAAGTTAAATAGAAAAAAGACTGGAGCACAAGTTGGTAATTAAACTGTGCATGTTGCTGTGTTTACGTTGGGTCGGCTAAAGCAGCTTCCCCCCGCCCTCCAGCTGAGCACGGAAACACCAGGATGGGTGACTTACGGTTGACGGTGACCCCGACCTCAGGGTTGTTGTTTTTGCCTGCAATCTGCCAGATATCAAAAGGCTCGGAGCCTGTGTCGGGCAGCAGGCGGAAGAGCAGGATGATGGTGTACGATGGGGGAAGACCCTCCGGATGGATCTCCCTGTTAGTGTTAGAAAAAACAAACATACATCATGAGGTGTCATGAGACCGAGCTGTGCCCTCATGACACTTGCAGTCGGAACATCACCTGTTAGAAATGAATAGCACAAGTATTAAACCTCGGGCGCAGTGATTCAGCAGCCAGTGTGTCACGTTGGCTGCAGAAGCTGGAACTGATTGCCAGTTTTCCCTGTGGCCTTGCAGAAATTGACCACATATTGAAAGCATTTTCTGTCCCCTCTCCTTTTTTTGCTGCAGTTCCAAGTGTTTCCATTTGTGCACCTCAGTCAACAGCTGTGCCCACGCACGCAAAATACACGTCATTATAAACATATTAACCAAGTATGCTGAAGAGCTTTTGATACTCAGCCTAACACCAGTTAAATGGTGGTCTAACAAAGAGACAGAGCGCCTCACCCAGGGCAGCTATGTCAGCTCCCACAGGAGGGACGAGCGCCTGGTCCACATGCTGCAACAACAAATAGCTGTCGGGTCAGTGCCAAAGGGGAGAAGGCAAACCCCTCTGACTACAAAGGCGAATGAACATGATTATGAATAATTACTGTGGGTCAAGCACCATTATTGCGCACAGGAGATGAGGCCAATAGGCTGGGGATATGTGTAGAGTGAGACTCACACTCTCTCTGTTGTACACACACACACACAAACACACCCACACACATATTATTCAGCCTCAGCTCTTACTTGGTGGGCTGGTTCAAGAAGGAATCCTTGTGCAGCCTGTAGGCGATGTAGCTGTTGAAGGAGCCCGGCTCCATGGACACGCCGTTCATGCCGGCGAACGACCGGTCTGTGATGTTGAAAGCCTCCAGCATCCTGAAGCCTGGAGGGGATTGGAATAAAGACACATTAGTCATGTTTAACCTGAATGGAAAATTATAATTATGGTTTGGTAATGCCAGCAGACTCTGTCCAGGACAAGTTAATGTGTATGTTTCATGGAGATGTGTTATGCTTACCAGGTGTGGTGAATCCATTGATGTAGATAAGAGGGCAAGCTGAAACAGGTAGATGTAGAGATGTTATTTGGAGTTGGAAGCGATTACGGTTTAGGGAATTTGATTTATTACACTTTTTGCAATTCCTCTGGCAATAGATACATTATTGAGCTTCTTGTTACTTCTGCAGACGCACTAAGGCAGAAATTTACGAAAACCATAGAGTTGTTTTAATGGTAGATGGATCTCTGTCTTACTGGAAGTGGCCGTTTCACAGATGAAGGTGATCAGGTTGTCCTGGATCTTGGCAAAGGCGTCGTAGTCGTCCACCACGAACACATGTCTCTCGCTGGGCTTGCTGCCGATAAGTCTCAACTCTGAGATGTCGACATCGGCGACTCCCACCACAAACACACTGTATCCTGTGTGGGAAACACACACAAACAAAAACTTGAATACCATTGTACTACTTCCAATAATCGTTTTTAACAAGAGTTTATTAAATCTGCCACAACGTAAAGGAAATTGAGGTGTGTGAGCAAACAGTTCTACTAAGAAACATGACATGTGTGATATTGTACATATGTAATATGCAAACTCAAAACAAAACACATATAAAGATAACGATAAACAACTCCACACAGACCTGAATGCTGCAGTTTCTCAGCGCTCTTCTTGACGTCATCCTGGGAGCGTCCGTCTGTGACCACCACCAGCACCTTGGGGACGTTCCTCCTCATGCCGCTGTCCGAGGTGAACACCTTCTCATAGACATGCTTCATAGCAACGCCTGCGTGAAGAAAAGGGACCAGAGAGAGCGAGATATCAAGGAACAGACCAATCGAGATGAGATTGTGGAGTTAGAGGTGCCAACACATCAGGGCGTACCTGTCTTGGTGTTTCCTCCTCGGTAGCGGACAGACTGCAGGGCTGACAGCGCGACGCCCTTGTCGTGGTAGGTATTCAGTTTGAACTCTGTCTTGGCGTCATCGCTGTACTGCACAAATGAGACCTGTTCAAAAGACAAACAGAAGGTGAATACATTTTTATTTTTGTAAACATCTATGGAGAGACAAATATCACTGGAAAGAAAAAGACGAGATTCGTGCTGACCTGCATGCCAGTAGAGCTGATGACGTCAAAGGCTCCGGTCATGCTCATGACAAACTGGATGACCTTGCTGAAGCTCTCGTCTCCAATACTCCAGGAGCCGTCGATGAGGAAGACCAGGTCTGCCTTGGCACCTTTGCACACTGTGGCACAGATACAAGGGTGTTAATATGAAGATTGATTTCAACTTAGAAGTAAGAGTTATTATTTTGTTAGTTCGCAGGACGCAAATGTCAAAGTTCTACTAACCGTCGAGTGCAGGGGGGACCGTTACTGGTGCAGGGGGAGTGGGAGGCTCGGTCGGCACCTCTGTGGGTTTGACCACTGAAAAATAAAATACAGACAAATGCAAAAGACTGACTAGGATGTACTATACTTTAACAGGTGAGGATATATTAATATAGTGCCCCATGTGATCTTACATGTCCTCTCCTTGACGCTCACTCCGGGTCCCTCCAGGTTGGGGGTTTGGGTGAACACGGTGGCATCGTAGAGGGTGTCGGGGGACAAGCCGTCGAAGCAGTAGCTGCTCTCAGAGCCTCTTACAGTGATTTCTTGAGCTCCTCTCTTGGAGGCTGGAGGAGAGGAAAAAACCAACGTCAGACAGATCCAGCTTGCAGTAATTCAAAAGATTTATTGTCTGATTCGACACGGCCTCTTCAAGATGTCACTGAGTTCAACGCTTACCGTCAAAAGGATTGACTTTGAGCCTGTAGGAGGTCGCTGCTCTGTGAGGGGCCCAGCGGATGCAGAAGTTGTCGTAGCCAACGTTGTAGGTGGTCAGGTCTGTCACGTTCAGGTACACTGAAGGGAATCATGCAGGGTGACCATTAGCACACACATGTATTTCTCCTCTGACCAATTAAAACACCTTTATGTACATGAGAATAGCTCCTAGTATCATCAACTTACAGGTGGTGCCTTGACCAATCAAAGGTTCACTGAGGCCTGTGCTGTACTGTGCCAGCACCTTCAGGTCGTAGGTGGTTCCAGGTTTCAGGCTGTTCAGTTGATGGGAGGTCACGTCTCCAACAAACGTCTCCATGGACTCATCGGAGCCTGGGAAGAGGCGTAAAATGTCATTATTACATTATTAAACCATTTTATAAGAATGGTAACAAATTATGATTATTTCATCAGCGTAAAACACGTGCGTACCCTCAGGCTGGTAGATCAGCTTGTATCCGGTGACCCTGGATGGGGCGGCGTCCCAGGCCACCCTGAAGCGTGTGTACCACTCATCAGAGACACGGAGGTTCCTGGGGCCGAGCATGCCGACTGAGAAACAGTTAAAAAAGCTTCAGTTCACTGGAATGGCTGCAGGTCCTTTTGAATTTCCCTTTATTAGCTGCTATTGAGCTGTCAGCCGGGTAATTACTGTATCAGAGCTTGTTTATGGATTTTGAATTATGGATACAATATATCAGTGTGTGATCAAGAGGGTAATAACACTTCACACACATCAAAGATATTGTGGTGGGGAAAAAAGAGCTGCCTCAAGGAGGGGAGCAGCATTACGATATTTAATAGGATTTTGTTTGTTCAAAAAAGGCAAAACTTAGTAAGACACTGGCCGGCACTGCAAGTATGAGTTATCCCTGAGTGGAATGCAGCCATTTCATGATTCTCTGGCAAACATCAAGAATTTCACTTATTCCATTTCAGCTGCAATGACTTAAGATCCTAATCAGTGGATCAGTCTATTCAGATTTTTCAGCACTATTGTAAGTGCATATGTGTGTTTGTCTGTGTGTGTGATATCTTTAATAAGCATTAGTCATTTATGCTTGATTTCATGTATTTAAATAGAATCAGCATCAGTTTAAAAGATGCACAAACTCAACACTCTTGTGGTTGTGAGGATGGAGCAGTTTGTACCTGTGCGTCCATCTCCTTCCAGCTCCCCTCCTGGTCCATCAGAATAGATGGCTGTCACTTTGATGTTGTAGGGCGTGTCTGGGTCCAGGTTCTGCAGGACCACGTTGTTTCTGTTTCCTGTCACCGTGGTCTAAAAGAGAAAAGACGGGCCACATTAAGAATCCAATGCATATCTGGCTTAGTGTTAGTCATCACTTTGGACTATGGTCAGAAAACCATTTATTATACATATGCTTACAAATTCCTCGATGGGGTCTCCTGTGGTCTGGGCGTAGGTGATGCGGTATTCTGTGACAGGGCCATCGGCATGTTCCCAGCTCACAGAGAGGGTTGTGGTGGTGGGGTCGAACACAAGCATGTTCCTTGGGCCATTGCGGGGCGCTGAGTGTGGGAGCAAGAAAAAAGGTTTGTTTTCGATGAATTCCAAACATTTATTCTGGATTTGTACTTTGTAGGAAGCATGATACACAGGGCATTTAGATGGTCTTATCCCAGGTTCTTACTTGTCTTTCCACTGTCGCTGATGGTGGGTCCTTCGCCATCGCTGTACAGGGCTACCACCCCGACATTGTAGTCTGTGTCTGGGATCAGCTGCTGCAGCAAGGCAGTGGTGGTGGTTCCTGGTACCAAAACCTGCACAGAGGCACCAAACATGTCAGGAACTAACACAGCTGTATGTATATGTAAACCACGTTCAGATCAGTCAAATTAGACAGAGATAATGTGGATAAATCCCCCTTCCCTTTCCTCTGAAAGCTGCTTGTGTTGCACACTCCCTCTAACACCTGCCTGTTTCCCTGCAGCCTCTTGTTGTCAGAAGAAAGTGAAAGGAAGAGCCAGATATTCTTTGGATGTCTGGGTTTGTGGTGCTGCTATTGGGGCTGGGGGGGGGGGGGGGTCGTCGGTCAGAACCACTGTCGGTCAGAACCACTGGTTACACCTCCTCCTCACTCCTCTGTGTGTGTGTGTGTGTGTGTGTGTGTGTGTGTGTGTGTGTGTGTGTGTGTGTGTGTGTGTGTGTGTGTGTGTGTGTGTGTGTGTGTGTGTGTGTGTGTGTGTGTGTGTGTGTGTGTGTGTGTGTGTGTGTGTGTGTGTGTGTGTGTGTGTCGGTGTGTGTCGGTGTGTGTGGCAGTGTACTGTATGTGTGTGTGTGTGTGGCAGTGTACTGTATGAGTGTGTGTGAGTGTACTGTATGAGTGTGTGTGTGTCTGTGGGGGGGGGGGGGGATGAAGAGCTGTGCTGGAGGTTTCTACAGAAAGGGAGAACCTGTGCATTGGGGTTGGACGTGAGGAATAGCGCCATATGTGTGTCAGACCTGCAGACTGATGGATGAATCTGTTCACCATGTTTTCATGTAAATGTCGGGCCGTCTATTTCTGTTCTCTTTTGATTGCGTAACTTTAAATCTGCTTCCATCTTTCCTGATTAAAAACGTACTGATGTGCATGACAGTCTCGGTATAAAACTAAGTGGGTAATTCATGCTGCTGATCTCCATATGGTGGTAAATTTGATGGTGCTGACTAACAAATGCCGCATTGCCATTGATGCATATCGGTGGCTCTTGGCACGGAAAAGGTTTGAGTCTGACATAAATGTGTGAACCAATAGGGATAGAGGCAGAGAGCAGGTCTCCATCAATAAACTGGAGTATGCCTCACTCTTCAAAGAGCATGTTATTAGGGTCCCAATGTAGAAACTGTTCCTAACAGTGCAGTCTCACTGGCAAAACTTCAAAAGTTGTCGAGCCAGAAGTCCTTCACACATGAAGATGTGGGCACACTGGTGCCAGATGCCACATACCGTGTCGAGAACAGAAGTTGTAATTAAGGAATCTGCTCTAATTAATGGTTTAATGCTTTCGTTTAGAACTTCATCCGTCTGTTAATGAAAAGAATTCAGCTGCACACATGCACCATTTGGCGAACAGACTGATGATTTGCTTTTAATAGTTCAGGATGAGGCTCTTTAATTCTTAATGACACATGGTGAACTGTAGAAGCTGCCCAAGTGGGTTCCTCTTTGTGCCACATGTACTCACACCTCCACCCTCTTTTCTCGTGGATCCCTGACTGTTTGTGTGTGCATATTGTATGCTTTTAATGTATTTTCTTTACATACATACAACATATGCTAAACTACACTTCTGCCCACACAGCGATGGAAACTCACCGACTCAGAGGGTTTGGCGCCGGTCAGAGGTGCATAGACCACCCGGTACTGCTGGACTGGGCCCGTGGCAGCCTCCCAGCGAACGTTCAGAGTGTTGATGGTGGGGTTGAAGACCTGGATGTTTCTGACGGGGCTTCGCTCCACTGCCGAGCAGGGAATGTCGGACGGTTAGAGGCAGAAGTAATGGTGAGGAAGCGAAAGGTCAGGGTGAGGGTTAAGGTAGGGTAAAAGGTAAAAAAAAAAGGTTCAAAGTGGTGAGAAGTGTGATGACAGGTAGTGTGGACAGATAGGAAAGGGTGATGACAAGGTGAGGTGAAAGGTCGAGGACATGAGTGGTTTATGCAGATTGGACGGATAGATGGAGAGGAAGGATGAGATCAGAGACATGAGACAGAAACAGAGAGTTATTTTCAGTTAGGTTCTCTAAAACATTCATAATACCACTATACAAATACACTTATTCTTAGTTTTGCTCTATTATGAAGGCTTTTTTATCCTGTGGAGCTTCTCCGCACTTACAAGACTCTGCATGTAACCTTTTTGAATCTCCTGAATAGTAGTGCTGGCGTTCTTTGTCTCAACTGAAAAAACATGGTCTAGTTCTGCAGACAGCCAGCAGCCCAATGAATACATGGGAATGTTTCAATAAAAACACTCGAACAATACTCGCAGCAGTTAAAGGCTTTATTTAACACAACAGCTATTAACGGGAAACTTCCTGTCAACGCCCTAAAGGTTAATGAAACGGATACACAAGGGATCTGTGTGGCCCCGTGTGAAGCTCGCCTTCTAAAAAAGCCAAAGCAGATGTTTAGAGGCTTTGTGCTGCTCCCAATTATAAACCTATAAATGCAAAGTGGGAGAAAACGCAGTGGGCAAAACGCAGCCAGCGAGCATCCGTACTGTTAAAGTTTCACTGTTGCCCAGGGAGCTGCTTTGAACTTGGAGGAACAATTAACCATCGGTGACCTTGCAATGGTAGAGCTCAAGTGTTGGGGGTGTGATCCTTCGTCAAAGAGGGTAAAATGAGGATAAATGTAATTTTCAACAGAGGAAACAATGCTACAAGGTCAATATGCTCTGATGTACTGTACATACTGTACAAGAGTTGTTGGGTAATGTGTCCAGGAAAAGGCCAATAAACACGAGGCATCATTGCCATGGAAGGGAAAGTGGGGGTAACAGTAGCAGCCATGGAGCATGACCCCAGCCAAGCAAGTTGAGAGTCATAAAGCATATAATGCTCTTCATTCATTTCTAACCCCCTTCCCCACTCCCAACCCTTGTTTCTTTTTCCCAAAGGGGAGCCAATTACTCAATGGGTCTCCCTCCCCGATTCCCCCCATTATCTAAACCACGACCCTCCGCTCCAACCTATAAATGGACAACATTACGGTAAAGAGAGAGGATACACCATTATACCCGGCCAACCCGGAGGAATTCCTTCCTACGCAATCACCCCCGCAAAATGCTGACTCATTCCCGGCAGAGGTTGGCGGTTTGAAACGGTGGGAGAAATAGTGAAAAAAGAATTGCTGCTCTTTAAAGGGGACATATTATGCCCCTTTTACCACAGTTGATATGGTTCCTTGGGGTCTTAATGAAATGTCTGTAACATATTTTGGTCAAAATACCACAAAGATCATTTAAAACAGCACCTTTTTACCATGTCTAAAACATCCCTCCTCAGATTGACCTGTTTTGAGTGCCCCGCCCCCCCTCACCCCCCTCCCTCCTTCACGAGATACAGGCACCCAGATTTTTAGCTATCCATTACCTCTGTAGAAATATGGCTACTGGAGACGAAGATACAATCTTGCAACAATTTCGTTTTGAACCAGAGTCAGGTGGGCCGAAGCCTGGCTGCGGGAGCCCCAGCTCTCCAGCGCAGCCCCGCAGTGGGAGCAGTGGGTGCTTGAGCTGGCGCAGCAGCAGCATCCTTCCACACTGTTGAGTCAACGTTTAGAGGTGTCCTGGGGGTCCCTTGTTTATGCGGCCATATTGTCTGACGGGTAGCAGCAGCGAGCTAACGCTAGCTGGGCTCCACCGGCCCGGTTAGCTCGCGAGCTAAAGCTAGCTCGGGAGCCGGGCTCCCCTAGCCGGGGGGAGCCCCTAGGGTTAGCTCGCGAGCATTAGTGTTAGCTCGCTCGTTCAAGGCCATGTAGCAAGACTCCCTACATGGGCATGGTGTGACTATGACGTTTATTTCGGTCGTAATCCCATTCGACGCACTCTAGCGTATCGTTTCTGACATAGAGGAACCACCAAAAATCGAGGGAGTTGTTTTTTTCCAGAGTTTTTGGGACGGTAGACATGCCAGATACCCAAATTAACGTGTAGAAGCACTACAAAAGTGGAATTTTCATATTATGTCCCATTTAAACTCACTGCAGCTGACAGAGCTGAGCCCTGTCGTTATTATGTTGTAAGTTATGTTTCACATGCAAGGTGTTGATTGAGTGTGCATGAACGGCGTTTGATCACAGAATCAAAAGCGCCTTGAATGATTTTATGAAATAAATTAGAAACAACCGGCAGCCTTTTGTTTTTAGGTGTCTGAGGAACGGCAAAGCCAGCAGCTGAAGCCAGTGAGTTCCTTCTGGACAGACATGAATGGATTCCTGACGATTGAAAAAATCGCTGCTGTCAATCTCTTCCAAGTCTGCGTGGGCTCTTCTTAACCCCTCAACTCTGTCTTCTACTCTAACTTCTCATCTACATCAGTTGACCATATGCATGCAGGGCTTACATGTTTTGCCGTTCTCCGACATGCGTTTTCCCTCGCCAGCAGGGTAGACAGGAACCACAGTTACAGTGTAGACAGTATCAGACTGCAGGTTCTTCAGCACATTGCTGTAAGTGTTGCCTGATACCTGCACCTGGATAGAGTAACAACAAGGAGAGCATCAGTTTGTGTATGAGCAGAGGGAAAGCTCTATGCATGGTGTAGAGCTCCTATCCGGCTCACCATCTCCTCCTCTCCCCCAGCTGCAGGAACATAGAAGACCCGATACTGACGAACGTTGCCCTCAGCAGCCTCCCACTTGACATTCAGGGTGCTGGTGGTGGGGTCAGTGACTTGCAGGTTCCGAACGCCACCCAGAGGTTCTTAGGTAAGATAAAGGTATGATACACTTAACATTGGGGACATAAGATACCAAACTTTTCATGACTTGGTGAACTTTGGTGAAGAGAACTTACTGGTCTTTCCGACACCATTGAGCCCTTCGCTGACTCCTCCGGCGTAGATAGCTACCACAGTGATGTCGTATTCGGTGTCAGGGGTCAGCTTGGGAAGCAGGAGAGTGGTCTTCTTCCCTCCAACCTGGGTCTAGTTAGTGAAGAGAACACATGTTAGCCTCACTGGCTGCATAACTCTACCTGGATAAAGTAACTTTAACCTGGATAAAGGCAAAAATATTTTTGAATCAATGTTTCTCGAAACTTTATGGAAGGGTCGGGGGTCTGAGCCAAGGAAAAAAACATTACATTTTGGATTGGATCTGGACAAAGGGGCGGAACCAGGAAGGCTTGATCACTTTCCTCAACTCAATCTTTTTTTTTTTTTACATTTTCAATGATTTCCCACAGAGTAATATGTGGATCAATATGGTCTGAAAATTATCAGATGTGTTAAAGGAACCAAATATAAATCTGGATCTATAGAGAATTTAAATGTGGTTTCATAAGGGGACTGTTGAGTTATGTTGAGGTAATGTTTACACTTGGTGATAATTTGTATACATTATGGATTTAGATACTTAAACAATAGTTTACTAGTTTAGTTAGTCAGTTAATTGTTCTTTCTCAAGCTTTTTTAAATTTCCATCATCGATTGTACAATATCTCCATCATCTAACCATCTGCTGCTATCAAGGAAAAAATATTTGATTTGTTTTGACCCAGATAAAAAGTTAAACCACTCTCCATGTGTTCCTTGAATTGATGACACTAACTTGATGGAAAGAATTCTACCGGAAAACTACCGTACTGTCAACATATCAGAGGAGGAATGCTTTGAGTGTTTTTGGACAGGGTGAGTCGCCAGCACACTTGCCAAGGTAAATGTGCACGCTGATGGCTAAAACAGCAGGATGTCTTGTCATTAGGAGCCATGACTGGTGATGAATTTACAATATTGCTTGTGGCTTGGGCCATAAAGACTGCAAATATAATTACAAAAGAGATTTGGGAGTGCGTTTGCATGATTCAGTTCTCTTAAGCTTCCTCAATCAACCGATTGATTCTTTTTATCAGCAATGAAAAGAAAAAACGCAAAGACAGACGTTTGATCCTTTGGCCTGATAGTGTTCTTGTTCAAAACATGTGCAACATGTGCATCAGAAAATCCCAAATACAGACAAAGAAATGCAAAACAGCTTGGGCTAGCTGCCCTTGCTGGAATACTGACATTGATCAAGAAGATTTTCCATCAACCTTTCACTCTGATATCATCCATACAATCAACACATTTACATGTCATCAAGAGCTGAAGTGGAAAAAATTCCATCTTGTGTTGAAAGGGAAACTAATGGCCAACAAATGAGCCACGTAACACCAGCTGAACTAAAGCTGAATATTGCACCAAAAAAAGTGAATAAGTACATAAAATTAGCTTCAAGGGCCAGTGTGTACGATTTTTCTGGCATAAATCTAGCCAACTGAGTAGCCCTCCCCTAACCTATGGTGGACATCTGGTAATGGCCCTTGCTGGAGCCAGTGTTTGGTTTGTCTGTTCTTAATCTCTGAGCCTATCGTCTAACCTCTGATGACAAATTAGCCTCTGGGGGCAACAGCCGATATTTTGGGGCTTCCTGTGTAGATGGTGGATAACTGGGCCAGCTTCCTCCCTCTACCATACCCAGTCCGTCTAGTTTCTTTATCATAAGAGTCAAAGGTTTAGCCACACAAAATACAAGCAGTGATACGTTTTGTAGGTGTTTTAGGTCCAGACAACAGTTTGGCTAATCTCTATTACCAGCTATCTGCATATGAATGGAGAGCAGATACACTCTGCACAATGTGTATAACCTCTTTTTCTCTCTACCTGCAAGGTTGGTGATTCATTGGTCAAACTAGAATCCATGAATGTTGTTGGTAACTACATGGCTCTGTTCTTTTTTAATAGATCCCTAAGAATCCTACTGTTCTTTAAATTTTACCTGCCTTCTCCACTATTACATATGTTACCTGACATCTGGGCTTTATTAAAAAAAAAAAGAAGCACTGAAGGAAGAGGTTTGTGAACACAGTGGCTTTGTGCAGCACTCTAAACACAATCCTCAATAAAATACACTGACCTGACTTGGCACACGCGCTCCATGTCACAGCTTTCCACAGCTGATCAAATAGCACACGCTGCATGTGGACCATTACAGCCCAGTGCAGAGAAATGTTTGATCTCATAAGTATCTATTCACTGTCTCCCAACAAAGCTGTTAAATTATCTGACAGTAACATTTTTATCTCATTTCCTCACATTGAGGGTGAAATATAGCTGCTAAAGTTGGTTGGAACATTCTACATTGATTTAAGGGGTTGTTTCACATCTTATCAGTGTGACTATCAGGCCGCAACCTTGTTTAAGAGCTTGTGCAAAAACGCCTTCCAGCACTCTCTAGAGTCCCGCTTTCAAGTCTTGCGCGTGGAAGCGATCAGAAAATGTCTGACAGCAAATTGAAACCAAACATTCAGCTGTCTTTTCCAAGAAAGACTTTTGCATATTCAGAGAGGCAGCCAAAAATGTATGACCAGCAGGAGACTTTCAGCAGCATCCGGAAATACTGCGAAAAAACTAGGAAGGGGTTTTGTCCATATTAATGCCCCTATTTCCAAACCACAGATTAAGAGATTTGTCTTAGAATAAACTAAAATAATGCAATACCAGTAGCAGATGTTTAGCTAAGTGTATATTTCTCTGGGGCAAAGCTGCTCTGGAGGAAGAAACAAATCCGCTGACTGAGTAAGCATCCTTTTTCTGGCCAAGTAATGCGAGACTGAAGTCCAGTGAAGAGGACAAGGAGTACGACGGGGTAGTAAGTAGCGTTAAAGCTTACTTGTGCTGCTAATGAAGGAAAGTTTTAATCGAGATGTCAAAAAGCGTTTAAGCATTTACCCGATCAGATTTACTGACCTTTTAAATTAAAGTAGGTTTACAATACCATACTTTGGGATTTATTGACATTAATCCTCTTCCTTCAGCTGGTATTCTGTAATTACAACCAACTGGTGTTCTCTTGATAGGTAATACAATTGAGCTTTTGTTGCTTGTGCTTTCAAGATCACCACTTGAATAGTAACACAAAGTGGCTAATTTGCACTCTTTAACAAAAAAACAGTAAGATTACATCCATGGCATGAAAAGTCATATTTTAACTGCAGTGTACTCATTCAGGGCGGCACATTGGAACAGTGGTTAGCAATGTCATCTAATAGCAAGAAGGGTCGGCCTGTGTGGAGAGCAGTATGAATATGCTGTGTTCTGGTGTCTCTCTGTTAGTCTGTTGTGAGACTTACTGTCTGGGTCCTGCCTCCAGCTGTGGGGACATACGTGATCCTGTAGTTCTGGACGCGACCTGGAACTGGACTCCACCTGGCGTTCATACTGGTGGTGGTTTCGTCGAACACAACAAGGTCGGTGGGAGGTGCATTGGGGGCTGGAAAATGCACGCACACACACACACATCGCAATTACAACCATGTTAATCTGTCATAAGGGCACTCGCTACATGGATTTCCATAAAAAATTATCTTAAAGACACTGTCCTTGATTTTTTTGGTCAGTCTGTATTCAGCTATGTATTCTTAGTCTTGAATGATTCACTTCATTGAAAAAGAAGTTAATTTACTTCTCATCCTATAACACAGCAGGTCTGTCTGATTTGTATCAAGGACTCTGGCTTTAAGAGTAGAAAAGACAATCCACCTCTGGGGTTTTGTCTTTTCTGAAGCAGGGATGGAACCTGTTGAACAGCCATGGATTGATGGAAGGATGGATGGACTGATTAATGCATGAATGAAGGCAATGGATGGATTGATGGATGGATGGAGGAACAGATGATGGATGATGGAATGGGCTGCAAAAACAGAGATTCAAATCTCTGTTTTGCAAGACATGCACAATTGAAATCCAGTGTTCTGAGTAAGAACACAGTCATGAACAGCCATGGGTTGAATGGCGTGGACATTGGGACAAACAGATGAGGACAGACAAACACATGATGAAACAGATGTTTTAGCTGTAGTAGCATCATTGGAGCAGTGGATGGGTTGATGATGAAATGATGCTTGTCCAGTGAACAGCATAGCTTATGACCACATAGATGATACATAACACGATAAAACATGCTTTCTTTGCTTGAAAGGAAAAGCATCCTCTTGCTTTACCACAAACATACTTACTTGGGGGACCAACTCGTCTGCGCACTAAAGAGGCAGAAATAGAAAGGCATAATGGTCGTACCCTTCACTGAACATGTCACTCAGCATTTTTACAGAAGGTAAAATCAAAAGTTAAATCATTTTATAGCCTTGGGTCAGGAGTCAACACTGATTCTGTCAAAGAGCTGAGAAAAACCGGATAATAGTCAACACAGAGCTGCTAGATCTTACATGTTCTCTCACTGCCCATCAGATCCTCGCTCTCTGATTCGTCTGGGTAGATGGCGGTGACCGTCACGTCATAGGGCGTGTCTGGCTCCAGGTTCTCAAGGACGTGGGTCGTATCCTCGTTGTTGAGAATGGACTGATGAAGAAAACATAGACAGAGTACGTGGGAAGGTGCTTGGCTACAACTTTATCCAAAGCAAACAAAACATAATTCGATGGGTGCAGCAGTCCTGTTTTTTGCTGTAGGACTCATGAGGAAACTCTCTGGAAATGCAAACATCTGTGGCACAGCTGCTTTTCTCTTACATATTGGAAGTTGGTGTCTCCCTTCTTCGTCCAGCCGATGCGATACAGAGCGACATCGGGGGCTCCGTGGTCCCAGGTGGCCCTGAAGCTTGTCATGGTAACCTCTGACAATCGTAGGTTCTTCGGGGCAGGAACAACATCTGCAGAGAAGGGGGGGGGGGGGTAGTTATGATCATTACGAGTCGACATCCACTATGCCAACATAGTATAACACTAGAAATCTTTGTCTGTCTGTCTGTATGTGGCTCACATATCTCGAGAACTGCAACTAGCATAAACACAGCCTAAGTAAACAGCCCATTCCAAACAGGCAGGTTCAGAATGGACACTGCACTGGTTATTATAGTTTTCATTCTTACCTGTGACTGCATCTCCACGCATTGGCTGTCCAGCACCCTCGTCATAGATCGGAGTAACAATCAAACCATACTCGGTCTGTGACATCAGGTTGTCCAGTTGTCTGGTGGTCACATCTCCTCCGACTTCCAGCTGTGAACAATTAAACACACGTTTGTTATACATTTGATCAAATCAATATAAACATACACAGAGCTTCTTTATGCTATTTGAAAGTAAAAAAGACTCCATATGTTTTCCTCTTCAGACCGATGTTTGCCAGGGCTTGTGAAACTTTAATTCCGTTCTCAGTGTGCGTTTCCAGGAGCTTTGGCGATGGCGGTAATATTCACCAAATAAGACTTGGTTGGAAACTTGACCAGAAGGTATAAAACTGTGCTTGATCCAGAGGAAAATGGGAAAAAAATAAAACACTCAACAAACAATAACAAGCTGCAGAATTTGACTGAACACCAGGAATACTTACAGGAAATACCACACTGCTTTTACTGCTCTAGATTCCATTAGGTTTTATTAGCTGAGCCTCGAGAAATAAAACTTGAGGGAATCTTTTTCGATACCAATACCAGCTGCTGTATGCTTGTGTGATTGTTTGCACTCACATTTTCAGACCCTTAATTTGTGTCTCAGCACCATAAAAGCATGCATAGGGCTTCAGCTGGTGGATATATGTCCTGCAGCCTGTGCTGTGGGGGGTAATACTATCAGTTATTGGGCTGTATCACTTAATATAAAGGTCAGACGTGATGTTCTACAACTCTCTGGGCAACTTCTGACAATCACATCCTCAGCCCATGAGTCACTTTCACATGTGTGTTTCCACCAAAGGAGTTTTGAGGATCACCTCAATCTGATTTATGGCTAAGGAAATGGCAAATGACAGATGTTAAGAGTTTGCTGCCGTAGCCCAGTTCTCAATCTCTCCCACCACCAAAACCACTCTTTAATCCCTCACTATGAGGGACCAAGTTCTGATAGTTTGATGATCTATTCTGGACTCGAGAATATTCCCTGATACCCCCGCCCCCCCTGACAGCTGCAGTCTGCATTATGTGGTCCAGGCCAAAACTTTGAAGGAATAATCAAAAGAATATCTATAGAAGTACATTGCTATCAAACCAAATGGCTCAAACACACATTAGAACAGTCTCATTGTAGTAATTATGTAGGAAATGGATTGGTAAAACGTTGGCTGCTAACAGCCTGTTTACATATGTTTTAATGGGTTTAGGGACGTGAGGAATGGAAAACACCAATAGTGGAACCAAACTAACCTCTTTAGGATCTCCTTCCTCAGCTGTGTAGGTGATGATGTACTTGCGAACAAGACCAGGAGCAGCATCCCAGTTAAGCCACAAGGTGCTGTGGGTGACATCACGAACCCTGAGTTCGCCTGCAGGTGGTAGGGGCACTGAAGGAGGAGCAGAAGGTCAGTGTGAGTCTCTGGACAGGTTGATATTTAAATCAACGAATGAATGAATGAAGACAGTCCCGAGGTCAGACTGGCCCCATCACATCAGGCATCACCAATAAACATTTAAGCTGCTTTCAGTCACTCAAGAAAATGAAGAGCGCAGCAGGAAATGTCCACCTCAGGCAAAGGGAGGTGTCCGGGTGGAAAATACAGGACATGATGTATAAGTTCCATATCGGAAATCAAATGTTTCGGTCTAAAGCATATGAACACAGGCATCCAAAGTTCTAAGTGTATAGCTCCTCTTGTTCATCCTGAGATATTTGTATCTTCCATTGCATGCTAGAAATGTCACGACACTCCCACTCGCTCGTTATGGATTTTCCTTCTGCACCCTCACCTGGACATTTTCTGTACATCTGATCAGACTCACTGGCAGGAGTCAGTAAAAAAGACATTCATATTCTCACGTACAAATTTCAGGAAAATGCCCGGACTTCAGAACATTTTCTGAAAGCAGCTTATGTCAAATCAGCGTCGTAAAACATGGCCCTCATCAATGAAATCAACTCGTGATTGAGTGAACACATACGCGTGACTCCCTGCTTGGTCAGTGGTTCGCTGGCTGATTCTCCGTGCATGGCGAAGAGGGAGAGCGTGTAGGCCGTGTTGGGGAGCAACTTCTCCAGCTGGACGTCAGTTGTATCTCCTCCCACTCGGATCTGCAAGGGGGAAGCAGACCAAACAGGCAACATGAGGTCAGAGGGGAGGTGGACAACAGGGACCGCTCACTGTCATCGAGAGAAACATTTGGACAAGAAAATTGAGACAAACGATCTGTTGCTGAATCCGGTCGGGACCCACTGGGTTTGACACCTCATAAACAAATTATGATGTGCCCTTGGCAGAGTGAGCTCATGGCTCGCCCACCCCTTTGTGACTAACAGTGTTCCTCTGTGTTGTCCCTTCTGCCTTGTCTGCTGAATGGTGAGGCATACACTGGCCGCTTTGTAATGTGGTATTTCAGTGTGTGAAATCTGCGTTTTGTCAAAAAAATTCGGACAGCAAGTTGCGTTTGGTCCCATGTAGCGTTTAGCAGCGTGTTTACGAATGCGTGAGCTTTTTTCTCCAAGTGTAAACACATCATATTCACAGCTGATTGGCTGCATGCCGCTCTCTTACCTCCCGCTCGAGGGTCGGCTCTGTGGCGTTGATGGCGCTGTAGAGCAGCATGTAGCCTGTGGCTCCGGCTGCCCGCTCCCACCTCACCTGCATGGTGGTGACCTGTTCATTGTAAATGTCCATCCTCCTCACGGCACTCAGGGGCACTGGAGAACCAGGAAATTATGTTAAACATACAAATATGTGCTCACAGGAACACAAACTGTAGATGTTCACATTACTTTTTCCTTGTTTTCTTGTACTTCAGGCTTATTTTTGTCATATCCACTCTAAAATTAATGGTTTTATTGGTGCTTTTATAGCTGTTATGAAACAATATTATATCTCTGCTATTTTAGAGAGCAAAGGTGAAAAAGCTCTTGTTCTTTGATGGGTTGGTTTGTTAGCTTGTTTGCTTCAGCAGCATTACGCAAAATCATTGAACACATTCCACGAAACTTGATGTATGGATGGGACATGGGCTCAGAAAGAACCCATGATATTTCGGTACAGATTGGAATAGATGGGCGGATACGGGAGTTTTAACCACTCTTGTCTTAACATTGTCTGAATAGGGCGTGTTTTTTTTGTTGTTTTTTATTATTTTCTTTCAATTTTCACCGAAACCCCTGGTAAAAATCAGGGATGTTGAAAAAAATCTTGTTTGATTTAATTCAAGGGGACTGTTTGGGATTGGCGGATGAATGCATGAATGTGAAATTGTAATAGTTAGAGACATTACTGTTGGTGGTTTATGTTCAATAAATGATACAGGCTGAGAAGTAAGTCAAAAAGAGAAGACTTACGTGTGGTCTCAGTTCCTTTAAGAGGCTCGCTGCTATACTCTCCGAAAAGGGCGTAGACATTGACCAGGTACTGGGTCAGAGGGTTGAGTTGTCGGAGGACCACCGTGGTCTCAGTGCCGTCCACGACCACCTATTGACAAAGGGAGGAGTTAGATGAATGTAGCTGCAGTAACGAGCAGTAGTTTTCCTCTGCGATGAGTCTTTGAACAGAAGTTTAAAGAGTCAAAACCTTTTTGATGAAGTTAACATGTCTGCAGATACTGTCTCAAAATAAAAGACTGTGTTTTTGTTCGGGGAGCGATAATTCATTTAGGAGCAAAATAATCAAAAGCTCTATCTGTTTACCGGATTTACTACAAGCGTTCCGATTAAAACCAGAGAGCCCTTTGACCAATTTCTACTGAGCTAAATCTCAACATGTGCTTCAATCCCAGATGGATAAACAATAATAAAACCTCATCAACTGTGTTCACTATTAAAACCATGGGAGCTGGACAAAAACAAACAACTGTAATGAAAATCAGACACCAAAAACATATCTCGCCACACTTTGTGGAGCCAAGACCATGCTGGCCATCAACGCTATCACTCATGATGTCATTATTTGCTTTCTAATCTTCTAAACTGAGGGCTGTGTGTGTTTTTGTTTCCTTGGCCAAAGTCAGATCGTAATGTAATTAGACACCCGAGCAGCAAGACGCCAACACAAACAGGAGGCTGGATAGACGTCCGAATGGAGATTCCCATTAATACCCACACAGGAAGATGAGCTACGCATACTGCTCATCTTTCTGTGAGTGGAATGGAAGACGTTGTTTTGGAGTTGTACCACGTTATGGAATAAGATTTACCTGCAGTGGCTGTCCTGACACAGTCATGTACTCCACTCGGTAACTCTCCACTGGGCCATCAGGAGCGGTCCAGGAGGCTCTGAAGGACTGGTGTGTCACCTCGGACGTCACAAGATCAGTAGGAGAACCCGGTGCTCCTCCTATTCAGGAGTTGGTACAGAAAGATCAAAACTGAAATATGGGCGATTGATCCTTATACATTTGTTATATTGGATCTTTCTTCCTTTTAATGCAAAGGTCATTAAGGTGCATTCCCATAAACTACAGTTTCATAGCTTTTATACAAATGTTAAAGGACAGGAGCCTTCCCCCCACAGAAAACACTGCCCTGAAGCACCAGAAACACCTCTTCAATAGTCCAGCCAATAGTAACACATCATTGTGATATCATGTGACATCACAGAGGCTGACGGGACGAACTGCAGCAATGGACAGTCTGAGGAAAGTGATTTGTTTTCTGAACATTAGAGCATGTAAACCAATTCAACTATTGACCCAAATTAAAAAAGCTGAAAGAGCCAATACAAATAAAATGTGGTAACAGATACAACTTTGATTCAGAAAAAGGTTCTAAACGAACCATGTCCACACCACTTTATGGAATGAGACTAAAGCCGCATCCTGCAAGAGGTTTCCCAATAGCAGCTATTTGATTTGATTAAGGAGAAGACAAATTCCTATCCCACAGAGGCAGGAATATCTGTGGAGGAAGAAAATAACAGATCTGCAATAATTTTCAAGAGCTTATTTGGTTCTGAGCTTTTAGAGTTACCTTCCATGGTGGGCCAGACATTAAACTGTCTGTGGGTTTGGGATGATCTACTCTACATTTACACGGCATGTCAAACTGTCTGGGAGCAGAGCAGTTGGCGTTGACGATTCCAGTGTGAAATGATTGATATTATTCACTATTTAAATTAATCCATACCTGGTCCCTTGACACTGTTACAGAGGTTGTCTGTAAGATTGTCCACGATGTCCAACAGGAATGAGAAGTCAGCCACGTTGTACATGTGAATTTCATCCGGATCAGTGGCAATGGACCTCAGCTCATTCTCATCAGCATTCTTCACACCTAAATCGCAGTGATGAAGTCGATAGCGATTAGTTGCTTGACACAGTTGGAAATCTTAGATCTATTAATGGATTTGCAAATAAAGAGATGTGAATTTTCATTACCGACTGCATACAGCTCAATGGATTCATCACGCAGTTTCTGAGAGTTGAGGATGACATCGTCCTGGGATTTGCCATCAGTGATCAACACGCCGATCCTTCGAGCGTTGGGTCGCATCCCGACGTTCTCTTTGAAATTGTTCTGGAGGATGTAGTTCAAAGCCATACCTGCAATGGAGACAACATGCTCTCATCACACTGATTTCAAAGTGAGACAGAGAAGCTGTGGTGCTGCCTCTTTTAGAACTTAATAGATTGAAGTACCAGTCAAGGTGTTTCCGCCTTTGTAGGGCAGGTTAGCCACAGCTTCCAGGAGGGAGTCCCGAGTTTTGTGAGCATCCAAGTGCCATTCAGTCTTGGGGTCTCCACTGTACTGAGCGAGACCTGTAGACACAACACCTGTTAGACCAACTCAAAAAGACCATTTTCATATTATTGGTGGTAAGCGGTTGACAGATACACCCACCAATTTGGACCCTCTCTGGGCTGATGTCAAAGACTCCCACCATACGGGCGATGAAGGCACGAATGGTCTTGAAGTTGAGACGTCCAATACTCCATGAACCATCCACCAGCAGCACAATGTCGGCCTGTGCATTGGTCTTACACCTCACATCTGAACGGGCAGAAAGGAATGTGTCATCATGTGACGGAGGGGAAAGATGTACAGCAGTTCAACTATCATGTGTAGTCTGAATTACAGTGGTGTGGAAGGTGTTCAAAGAAATGTGAGAGTAAAAGGAAAGATTGAGAGAAAAGTTCATAACATCAAAAAGGTCAAGGACATCAGAAATATTTCTACAATCCAAAACACACATCTCCAGGAATGAGCAGTAAATCATTATGAACTAATATTCTCCTTCACAGAGGAATTCATATCAGATAACTTTTTTCCAGGTGTCTTGATTATTATCTTCTTGTCTTGTGGCGTGTGGAGACGGTATTTCTTTCTCTTGGATCCATGAGTTTATCCCTTAGGGCAGATTAGGAATAATACGCCCATGACATATCAAAGGGGCCTCCACTGGAGAGTGGATGAGTGTGTTCTCCAGAGCTGCAGGGTAATATTCCAACGCACAGCTGGGTGGCGACATGGAAGTCATCTGATCCTCGGCACCTAAAAGACAGCTGCAGATGTGCAACAGGGATAGGCAGATGTTGCACTAACTGCCACTGTCTGCAACTGAAAACAGGTTATTTATATGATTTACACATTGGTTTGCTCACACAGAAAATCCAAAAAACATTCTCTGTGTAAGAGAGCGAGCTGTCAAGCTTACAGAGACAGAGAGAGCATGAAACAAGTACATTGGATTGGATTACAATTTATACGTCTAGTGTTAAGGACCCAAGGAAGAGCAGTGTCAAATATTGTGCGATTTGGACATGTGACGTGTTCAATATTAATTTACTTTGAATAAACACGCCACCAGCGCTCTGTAGCAACCTAAGAGACTTTGTCAATCATGACAACAGCTCGTTCTCGACAACACCAACACCAACTGATTCTCGAGTTACATGATGTGTACTGAGTCGAGCTTCACCGACCTCTGAACAAAGAGGTGAACAGCTATTTGTCCAGCTGCAGTGACGTAGCTTCGGGGTCAGTAGACTGAGTCCTTACTTGCCGCGGCTCAATTGGCTGCAGGTAACTTGTACACTTTAAGAAAGAGAGCTGCAACCAGCGTTACGACAGGTCAGGCAAACAGCCTAATCCAAACAGAAGGTTTAGAACGGAAACTGGATTAGTGAAATTTGGAATGTATAAATTAGGACAAAGAACTAAACTTAACTAAACTGTCAGACAACTGACCTGTAGCCAATAGAGAGTACAGGAAGAAGACAGGGATTTTCTCACCCTTTTATTTTTTGCACGTCATTGAATATGCATCTGCCTCCCTATTAAGACCAGGCCTGCAGCTGCAGCGGTCGAGCTGACCTTTTCCAGTTCCTCCCATGCAATCACAACCATTTTCCTCCTCTTGCACTGACTGCACCAACTCACTAGGTGGTAAAACCTTTTATTACTGCAAACAGATTATACGCGTATGGCTTGATTCTACACTGGCTGCTGTCGGACTGGAAATAAAAAGCGGAAGCCCAAAGTGACACAGCGCGGACGGGCCAGAGGGGCAGACACGTGGAATTGCCATTACATCTGTTATTTCGTGAGACAAAAAGCTTGGAGGAAAGGCATTCAGAGAAACTCCTCAGCTTTTATGGGGCATGTCTATAGAGAGCATTTTTTCCAAAGCAATCATTTACAACGTGATTCAGACGGGAGACACTACCTTAATGGTAACGACAGGCATGGCAGTTGAATAACTAACAGCAGAACAAAGACTGAAGAAATTGCAGTTGTTCATGTTCTTGTTGGTTTGAGGATAAAACATTGTTTTCTGTTCATCATGTGAATGTAGGTTTTGATGAACATTGGATAACTTCACCTGTTGCCACATAAGGTGGAGGGTCGGGTGCGTCACTGAGAGTGGTTTTCTCCTCTCCAGCCAACGGCATGCTCTCTCCTCCATCAAACATACCAAACACATTCACTGTGTATTTGGTACCAGCTCTGCAGACCCCAAAAAAACAATACGTTTTACTTGATATACCAGAAAACATTCTTTGAGGCTTATAATACGAAGAGAATGAAAATGAGGACACACCTGAGCTCTTCCAGCACCACAGTATTGTCGTAGGGGCCGACCTGGAGTTCTCCCAGGTCGATGTCCTCCCCGGCAGGGTGGAAAATGACCTTGTAGCCCTTAACGTCGCCGGGAGCGTGATCCCAGGTGACACGGAAGCTGGTCTTGGAAGGCTCAGACGTTTGGAGGTTCCTAGGACCTTTGTATGGTGACACTAGAGAAAAGAGGATGGCTTAGTTGAATGACTAAATGAGTAGCAAAGAATATTCAAAAATAAACTAAATACTAATATGTACTTTAATATTGTCTTTAAGTATGAGACGGTTATGATTGGGATGAGAACAGTATTGAGACAATAGACAGAGCAACATTGTGTTGATGATTGACAGACGTACGTGTTGTTCCCTCTCCTTGCCTTGCTCGGCCATCTCCGAAACGGTAGACGGGCTGAACAGTGATGTCGTATGTGGTGAGGGGAGTAAGGCGTCGCAGCACGGTGGTGGTCGTGCCACCTTGCACCTTAGCTGCAAGCTGGCGCCCTCCAACCTGGGGTTTGTAGGTAACACGGTAGTTGAGCACATTTCCAGGTGCCGCCTGCCACGTCACCTTCATGCTCTTCTCGGTCTCCTCTGAGACTACAATCACTCTGCCGGCAGCGGAGACTGCATAGAAGAGGGGAGGGGGGGAATGAAGGTTAAAGCGGAAAGGGAAAATGTGGACTTTGGGCCTCGTTCAGATGGGAATATGTGCTGAATGTATTTCCAATATACCTTTGGAAATATAAGCAGCATCGCTTTCCGGCTGGTAAGTAAACTAAACAGTAACACGCTTGGCTACAACACTGTCTTTCATCTGGATATCTGCTCAGTTTCCACATGCATGTGAACACAAATATTTCAGATTTTCAGAGGGATACATTAAACAGGCCCAAATTGACGTGATTGATTGTGTTTAGTTGGTGGCTTTTGGGAGCCAGACGTAGATGCCCTGTGAATTTAAGCAAACCCCATAGTTTTGCTTTTTTCCATTGTGTGTCTACAGTGTTTTCACAATTTTATTTTTGGAGCAGGGAGGGCAAGTGTGAATCGTCAAAGGATTCAAAACGAGCAAAGGAAAATATTCTGAGCACTCATTTTTATTAACGGAAAAAAGCAGCGCGTCCAAGTTTGCCGTGTGTGGCTGGGTCCCCAGAGACCTGTGATCTGTGAAGAGCACATGAAAAGAGAGAGCCACAGATAGTGGGCGCAGATTGACGGAGGGAATGAGTAGAGTGAACATTTAAGCCTACAAAGCCGCCTAGGGGTTGTGTGCGGTGTGTTTGCCACCTTTCTCGTTTGCCAGAGTCAATAAACACTAACGATGGTTGGAAATCATTATTTTTTTCCTTGACCACATTCCATCTCACTAAGTGGTGGACAATATCGCTGCCCAAATGTTGAGAGTTTCTGCTCAATGTGCTTTCCTCATCCAAGCACAAGCTCAGTCTAACAAGGGGGAGAGGCCGACGTCTATCTGTCCTGCATATCCCAGGAAAACAGGGCGCAGGTGCGCTGGCCATTACATCACCTCTGAACATACACATGCACAGTTTTAAAGATGTGCACGCAAGGTCTGTAACGTCTTGATGACTCAGCCAAGGTGTTAACAGAATATGTGTCTCTGACGGATCTACATAAAAGCCAGAAACGTCTCCTACAGCTAAATTGAATTCTTTAATCTGCGTCACTCCCCCAGATTCCTCGCTGATGACCCTCTAAAGTCCATTTGTGACTGGAACAGACAAATAAAGCCTTAAGGTACAAGACTTGTTAATGACAAGAAAGTCTAGACCTGGACTCTTGGCTTGTAAAACGATTACTGCGACAGTTACACATGAAAATCTGTTTAGCTGTCTCTTTGTGGTTATTGAGGTCTTTATTGGCTTTTAGGGCCACAGAGTGAAATCGCATGAACACAACTTCACACTTTCATAATGAGACTTTCAGAAACTGAGAAAGGTTAAACAAGGAAGGCGGCGCTTCAGGAAGAGACTGCTAAAAAAGACACGAGGCAGATGTGGGCAGTGGGAAAAGATGAAAATGGGACGATTAAGTGAAGGAGTCAGTTTATGGTGCAGGAGCTCCAGCAGCTTAAGTGACTTACCATCAGTGGTTTCCTCTCCGGCCAGGGGCTGGCCCTCTCCATGGCCATATCCAGCAAACACGGACACCTGATAGCGTGTCTCCGGGGTGAGGCCGTCCAGAACTGTGGCGGTGGTGTCTCCTGCTATTGTCTTCTCCCCGGCCTCCTCAGTGAACAGAGACTTCCACCTGATCCGGTAATGACGAACGTTGCCGGGAGCCGCCACCCAAGACACGGCAAAACTGGTGTCTGTGACGTCTTTGGTCACCAAGTCTCTGGGTGAACCGAGCTCTATGGATAAATGGAACGGAAAAACATTAGCAGAGGTACGGGTATTAAATACGCCTTTGCAAACTGGATAAGGAAAGTTGGTAGTGCTGCAGGTTTTATCTAGTAGCCCTAAACAAATTTCGCAGGATTTTCTTTGTTTTGATTTACTGCGATGAATAATAATTGAACTAAGATGGTGGTGTTAGCGCCAAACTACAAAAAAAATACCCCAACCCTTCTCCAGCTCAGTGAGGGCTTTATCCAGGTGGGGTTGATTTATAATGCAGATATAGAAATACTGTAGATTGGAGGAAGGGTGTGTGACATAAAGGAGGGCAATGGAACGAGCCCCAGCGATAAGCCACCAACAGCTACTCATCCGTAACCTCTCAGGATCTGTTTGAACAACCTGATTCTCTCCTCTCTTAATCAGAGGCTGCTGGAAAAATTTCTGCAAAACCAATCACAAATCCCATATCCACCCCAAAGCCTCTTCCAGTAGCACTTTATTTTTCCATTGAAACAGAGGAAACCAGAGCCACGGAAATAAAATGGGTTGCTACAAATGCAGATGGTGCGCTCCCTCTCTCCTTTCCCTCCTTCGCTCACTTTTCCTGAGAGATCGTCATGAAAGGAGACAGGCATAAAAATAGGGTGGAGGGGGATTTTGCGGTGGTGTTTCATATTGAGCAGCCAGCACATGCTTGGCTGAGAGGGAGGCCCATGTTGAGATGGATTCCCAACCGTCTGGCCGCCATATAGAGGAGCTACATCCACCACAGGAGGATGGGCTGCGCCGCACGTATCCTGCTACACAACCACTGAGATCGTGATCCTCGCTCGAGGCCCTCAGGCCCTACATGCCAGCACCTAATGACATAATAATCACAGGCTGAGCGAGGCTGCGCCGCTGGGTGGTCTCTGTCAAGCCCCATTCATCAGACTGATGTTTGACAGATATAAGGAGGATTTCTTTCTTTTTCTGAAAGCCAAATGCAGAAAATGAGATGCACCACAAATCTTCGGAGTCCCACAGATGGTCATTCGGAAAATTTAAGAGAACCCTGAGCACAAAAGGCAGCCACTGTGTCCATCTGTCACCCTGTGAGTCCGCATCAGCATCGGTCCATCACAGAGGAACTGGAAACGGATCTGAACAGAAAACAGAGCAGCAGTCGGCCAAGCAGAGCATACTGATCCTTCAGAGCAAAGGCCAGATAGGAAGAGTGATGGCCACGAAATCAGACTGATGAAGAGTTCCAGATATTGGAGCACCATGAAAACAGTGAAGACCACTAATAAATACCCAGATCATTCTGTCTAAAAGGTTATAACTGCCAACTGCACAGGATGAACTTGACTGACTTTTACAACGAGTGTGTGAACCAAGGACAAAAGGATCAAAAGAAAAGGAATCCTGCAGGCAGTGGCATCCTTTTCATCGATACCTGAAGACAAACGCTTGCATGTAGTATATTTATCCTCCCGTTATCTATGCCTCTTATCCTTTGAGGGTCGCGGGGGGAGCTGAACCCAATCCCAGGAGACCTTGAAGAGGCGGTGTACTACCTGGACAGGCCGCCAGCATATCACAGTGCAAACAACTTTCACACTCACATTCACACCCTAATTCAATATAGAGTCCAAAATTAACCTAACCCCCCAGCTGCATTGCTTTGGATTGTGGGAGGAAGCCGGAAACTCCACAGGGAGAACAAACAAGCTCCACAAAGAGAGACCCCGGCTGCACCTGGAGCCTTCTTGCTTTGAGGCAACAGTGTTAACCACTTAACCACCGTGCTGCCCCCATGTAGTATGTACATAATGAAGATACAAAAATAAAAATGCTGAGTTTCCTTGTCTAAGTTTATTCCTCAAGGCCCCTCTAACTGCATCCCGCCCTTCAAGGAGAGGGTCACTCTCAAATTAAGACCTTGGACGAGGCCTGATCACAAATTCACACGAAAGCCTCGCCCATGTCTCTAGAAAACCACATATGACACAACTGAAAATCATCAAGGAGATTTAGTGCTCAGCATGTGCTGACATAACCTACGTATCTGCAGCCAAAGACGCCTAAAGCTTGAAAGTAGAAATGACTGCACATGTTAAGTAACATCAGTGTGAGACAGAAGAAACTGCAGGTATTAGCTTCCCAGCAATATCCACATTTTTTTAAATAGATTTAGGAGTTATTTGGACCTTAGTTTGAAAAAGCTGAATTTAAAAACTGAGGTTTACCCTGGCTCATTATTCAGGCTTTATTCTGTAAACCCCAAAATCATTGCGGGAAATGCACTGTTCCGTCAAACTGCCATCTCAGCACTGGCATCCCACTTCAGTTTTCCCATAATGTATTGCTCTTGGTTCTAATACTGTACGTCTGAGCCACAAAAATGAAGCCTTCAGTGTCTCTGTGCCAAGGTTGCCCATCTCTGGCTTTTTACCTCAAAAGACCTTGAGAGCAAAGGAAAAAAGGGGGTGTGGCAGTAGCACTGAGGTAACCTGGCACAGCTTAAAAGTTTGTAAAGACATCACTTTGTGAGGAAATCAAAGCAAGATGTTACGTTTTCACCTGGTGTTGTGTTGTGTTGCTCCGCGAGTTATGATGTTATGCCATAGGCACATGGGAAAACATTTGCAGTGCAATTTAAGTAATTCGTTATTAGAGAGATGGGTACAATGACTCCTTCGGGGGTTTGAACATGTGACTTCTCGGTTTATGGGCTGAGCTTCACTCGCAAAGCCACCCTGAGGCAACCCGGTTCACATTTCTAAAAAGCCTTTTTTTTCTATTTGTCCTCTAGCTCTCTCTGCCTCTGCCTGTCCTCTGCCCCACCCTGGAGGAAGACAACCAGACGGCTCTCCCCGAGACCAGACAGACAGCTCACACGCCTTTTCAAGGTCCTCGTAGGTAGCATCTGCCACATGTCGGATAGAACGGCTTCTTCCTAAGCAAATAACTTTGGCCATGTTTGTGTATAATATTGGGACGTTCATCCAAGCATTCCCCATAACACCTTCTCTCTCCTCCTTCTGAGTCATTTCAGGATGTTTTAATTCTGTCCCACTCAGCCCTTCTGGACTGGCGACCATCCACCGTCATAGCCACAACGGATGGCTTTGTGTGAGCCCCTCTCTCCTGGTTCTCGCCTACATGAACTTCACAGGGTGGGGGGGGGGGACTCAACATGATTGGCACTCAAAACAATGAGATCAGTGTTGAAGCCTGCTGATGTCATGACAGATTGACAGAGCTGGCTAAACCAAGTGCTTTGTCATGGAGCTGCTTTTTTCCTGCGGGGGTGTTGTTGCCGATGACAGCACAGAAATGACCAGCGGAAATTTACTGTATAATCAAACCAAAGCCATTTGGTCAACGTGGGAAAAGAAAATCCCTTTCTTTCAGACTCATACACTCATCAAAATGTAGACAAAGATTCATTGTACTGCTTGTGAGTAGAAATTTTGTAAAAATTCTTGAGTACCCAAGTACAAGCCAATATGTGTTATTATGCAACCTAGAGCACAGGTCCATGTGGTCTGCAATATATCGTTGAATAGGAACACACTGTCTCTGCTCATTCTACTCAACACACATTATGATGAAGAGAAAATCTTTGGATGGGTCTGTGACTTCAAACTGCTTTCAGAAGGGAGTCCAATTCGAAGCGAGCTAAGACTGTAACTGTGCCGTTTTTATCTTGGCGCACAAAAAGATGAATAAAACACAGGAACTGACAGATTTTTAAGACAAGACAATGGAGCGGCCATAACTAATAACCTCCGAGCTTAAGCTGTCCTTGTTGCCTTTGGATTTACTGGCTAGTAGACTGGACAGATTTTGGGAACAACAAATCACAAAATGTTCACAGAACCAAGAATATAAATTCCTTAATTCCAGTTTATCTTCTCTTTTAAAATGAAATTACAGATGTCATAAACCCTGTTCTTCGGACATTTTGCGATTTGTTGTTCCCAACGTCGGGACTGAATTGAGAAAGAAAGCTTTTTGCTTTTAGGCAACTAATGCAGACTGATTTTCCACTTCAAATCCTAGTAGAGTGGAACTAATGTTGATGTTATTAATCTATATGTTCAATTGTTATTTAATTTCACTGTTGAAACTGTGTTCCTGCTAATCTTTGCCAGGACAGATGGGACTAGCCTGGTTAAATATAAGCTTATGAATTGAGATTGATTGAGAGTTTGAAGACTTTAATTGAGAATAGAATGTGAGTAGAGGTTTCAGGCACAACTTCACCTGCTTCCAAGGTGCACTGAGAATAAGAAAAAGGTATGCAAAGGTCAAAACTCCAGCGCAGTTTCAGTAAATAGAACCACTTGTTAGACTGACGTGTTTCGGCCTGTGGTCCTCTTCAGGGTCACCTGGACCATAACAAGGGCCACAAGCCAAAAACATTTCACCATGATGACCCTGGTGAGGCCACATGCCAAAGTGTGTGACCAACAATAAAGTTGTTTTATGTACTGGAGTTTTTACCTCTTTAGACTTATCTGACAACAATCATTATCTTTAAACGAAGCAAATTACCCCATTTTAATGGGAAGTCCGATTCAGAGGCAGAGGGGGGCGGATCATATTGGGTTAAACTCCCTCATTATAATGAACTGCCCACATAAATGAACTCTTTTTATTTCACACAAAATTTACTGATTTTGCAACCACAAGTGGAGTTGACAATTAATTACATTAATAATCATTAACCCGCATTTCTTAAAAACCACTGTAAAACTACAATCATATGTGCCAAGCAGGCCAAGATGTGAAGCTATTACTAGGCAGGCATATGGACATCTGTTCCAAGCTATTCCATAAGTTCTCTAGGTTTACAAGGAGTAACAAGTATCCCCCACCCATTTCCACCTCTCTTCCTTCATGGGCAGTAGAACCACCCTAACCTACAGTCTCTGCCAAAAAACATTACATTAAGTGCCTCATTCCTGTCTTTTCCCTTATAACAACATCCCTTATACTTGACCAAGCTCGCAAAGCAATTCTGATGGAGTCGCGCGTGAGAAATACCAGATACTACATTCTTCAACGGACTTAGTGGCAGACAAATGACCTAATTTCAGCAGTTTTACACTATGCAGCACTTAAACTCATAAATACCAATCAAGGACAAAGTTTGTTTAAGCATGCATGCCTGAATCGCTGAGATCTCTTGCCGCTCGAAAAGAAGCTGAACACAATAATACATTTGTCTACTCAGAAGTTTAACTTACTGAGTCCACAGCCATAAAGCATGCTTCACACTTTTGTCACACATCAAGTTAGACATTAGTACTGTGACTTTCTCCCTTACCTTCTAAGGTGGTTCCTGTGCCCAGGAGAGGTTCGCCCAAACCAGAGGAATAGCGAGCGCTGACGAACAGCTCATATTCAGTGGCCGGTTTGAGGTTCTTCAGCATAGCCTGGGTAGTATCTCCTTTGACAGATATCTCTTTCCTCTCTCCCCCCTCAGCAGGTTTAAACGCGATGCGATACTGGAGGACATTTCCTGGAGCAGCCTGCCAAGCCAGCCTCATTGTAGATATGGTTTCATTAAAAACACGGAGGTCACGAGGAGAGCCGCGGACTGAGGGGAAACGAAAACGGATTCAGGCACAAGTTTCATAGGACTGTTTAGCACATGCTGTAAACAAATTTTAAAAAATCCAGAAGCTTATCTGACTCACCTTCCTTAGTGGTCCCATCGACCTGCATCTCGTCTCCTACACCATTAGCATACTCAGCAGCCACGGACACACGGTAGGTGGTGATGGGGAAAAGCTCCTGGAGGACTATGGCTGTCTCTGGTCCATTGGTCTGTGCCTGCAGAGACTCCCCACCACCACTCAGTGGAACGTAGGTGAGGCGGTACCTGATCACTGAACCCGGAGCACTTATCCAAGACACCCTAAAACTGTTTGTCGTCTCTTCTGAAACTCGTAGATTTCGTACTGTCCCTTGCTCTAAAAAGAAAATCATATTACGGTTGCAAAATGTTCTTGTTTTGATTATTTTTGCTGTATCAGGTAAAACGGAGTACATCTTTCTTACCTTCAAGAGTGGTCTCTTCACCAGTCAAAGGAAAACTGTCTCCTTTTTCATACTGGGCGAAGACGTTGACTTCGTAGGCAGTTACCGGGTAAAGATGGGGAAGAACAGCTGTGATGGTGTCACCAGGCACTGCCATGGAAATGTAGTCTCCAGTGACATCCTCAGCCTTACGGAAACGCACCAGGTAAGACATGACATTGGTAGTAGGGGCTATCCAAGTAGTACGGAAGCTTCTGGAGGTGATTTCAGAGAAACCCAAATCTCTGGGTGGAAGCAAATCTGAAAAATTAAACTTGTTTGAGAAATATGCAGCGTATGGACCCTAATATTGTGCAAGTCACTCTACCATGATCATATTTCAGCTACTGGAGCTGATTATTATTATTTTCTCCTCTCTTTCCATTGCCTCGGGCATGGGCATTAGCTTTAATTAATGGGGGGGAAAAGCAAAGTATTGTTGCAGATGGCAAAGTTTAAAAAAAGATTTTTAATCGGGCATGGAATGGTACACTCAGTAATTGGTCTGTGTTTTGAGACTACAAGCTTCAATAAGCCAATTGTGCAGTGTAAGGAAATGTTACCACTGTGTGGGACCACAGCTCCATTCTCTCTCAGAGCTGAGGGGGTTTTCTGAATCATAAGCATGGTCAAGTAAAAAGAAAAAGAACAACAAAAGTTGTTCTAGTCACTGCTTTTTTTTTGGAGTGACAGCATCATTCCAAAAGCATGCATGTGGTTTTGTGGTATGTTTACTTGTGGGGGGAGTTGATTCAATTTTGCTGGTGCCTTGCCTGAAGGCAATTTACACTGTATAATGCTGTGTTTTACTTTTTTCTTGATTGCATTGGCTTTTCGCCACCAACAGACCGTCAAATGGTGCAGTGTCTAATAAAGACAACATTGACCCACATGGAGCTACAAATAAACTTAGCAAATGGCAGTCGTCCAGAATACATGTCAAAAAGTTAATGGCATATCATGTGGCTGGAAACACTTAGAATGTTAAGAGCTTCCATCCTCATTCTTACTTCTCTTTTTGATGTTGAGTAGCTCCTGTTCAATCCTCAGACAGATGGACTGAGTCAACTCTTTGGAAATCCTCTGGAAGGCATCGAAGTCCTCCACCTCAAAGACGTGAGATTGGGATGGGGGATTAGCAATGGCTTCCAACTCAGACCTCACTGCATCTTTCACACCAACGGCAAAGATCTCCACATCAATATTCCTCAGGTTGGTGGCCGCATCCTTAAATGAGTCTGATGACTTTCCGTCTGTGATCAGGACCATGATACGGGGAACATTTTCCCTCGCGCCGCGCGCAGGGACAAAGATCTTCTCCCTGACGTAGTTCATGGCCCTGCCAGTGTTAGTGGAGCCTCCGCGGTACGGGAAGCCGCGGACAGCTTTCACAACTGAGCTGATGTGATGGTGGGTGTTGAGGGCAAACTCAGTGTGTGGATCACGACTGTACTGGACCAAGCTAAGCTGGACCTTGTTGGGGCCAATGTCAAAGGAGTTGACCAGAACCTCCAAGAATCCACGAACTTTGGCAAAGTTTTGTAATCCAATACTGTATGAACCATCAACAAGAAGGACCACATCGGCCTGCACATCCACTCCCAGTGAGCACTCTTGAAAAATAGAAGAAAGCACGGGTTAATTAAAGGCTTTGTATGGCTTACATAATGAAACAAGGTGACGAGTGAGGTACTTTAAGTAAAGCTAACCTAAGAATCGTCAAGAAATGATGATATGTCATGCCTAGCCACTTCATCTTACCTGTTGACACCTTGACAGGTTGGGTCTTTTCCATCGCCATGATGGGTTCACTGGGAGTCAGACCTTTTAGGGCGTACAAGTTGATCTCATACTCAGTGTCTGCGGAAAGGTCACGGACGTTGATGGATGTCTGAGTCGATCCTATGTACAGTTCCTGGCGTTTCAATCCAGGTAACATGGGCCGCAGGGTGAGCTTGTAACCTGTGATTTCACCCAAGGAGGGATCCCATGTCACTCTCATTGATTTAGACGCCATTTCTGTGACTTGAAGGTTCGCGGCTGGCTCGACCACTGAGAGGAAGATGACAAAATGTTGTGTTGGATAAGGTCAAAACTACAGTAGGAGCATTAGATGGAAAAACTGCATGTATTATAACACAAGTTTAATGAAGAACATTTGACTCACTTTCTTCTCCGCTGACAGCTGCACTGAGCTGGTCATCAACGCCGGAGCACACCTCTGTGATGATCTTTTTCTGCACCTCTTGGATCAGGTCAAAGTTTGGAACATTGTACACATGTTTGTTGTGAGGTGTGGAGGCAATTTCCCTGAGCTCATCCTCATCTGCTCCTTTGATACCTGAGTGGGAAAATGTGAAGAGCAACAATGTCATCTTACTTTTTATTCAACTTTCATCTCACCGTCTGCATTACAGATGTGGAGGACCATTGACGGACAGTTTTAGAGCATTGTGTATAATAGAACAAAAGTTCCTCACTTTTAAATATCTAACAAAGAACAATCAGTGGAAAATCAAATGGTTGCCAAGGACAGTCTGACTTTCACATGGTGGAGCACAGTTCAAGAAAACCCTGAATAATAAACCATACCTAGGACAAATATTTCCACTCCGATGTTCCTAAGTCTTTTAGCATGCTCCTCCACTGGGTCCTGGGATTTTCCATCGGTGATAATCATGGCTACCTTCGGAAAAGCTTTTCTGGATCCAGCTGCCTCCGTGAAGATGTTCCTCAGCAGGAAATCTATGGCATCCCCTAAAGACAGAAATGTGTATTTAAAGAGATACTGTACACTTGAATATATTTTTTTTAATGTAGAGTTGTAAACTGAATTGTATGGCTGTTGTCTGATAAAATACATCAATGTTGGTTTTAATATATCATTTATTACAAACTTGGCTTGCAACGCCACCTGATATTTCGAACCAAGATCCAAGACTGGTAACCATTTAGAGTCAACCATTTAGGATGTCATGACATTCATACATATTTATATTTAAACTTTAAGGTAATATCAGGATGTGCAAGCACCTTACCTGTCATTGTATTCCCTCCCTTGTAGGGCAGAGAGCTGATGGCTTGCAGCAGGTCCCCTCTCTTGGTGTAACGGGTGAGGGAGAACTCTGTGCGGGTGTCTGTGCTGTACTGAACAACAGCCACCCGAGTCTTGTCCACGCCAATGTCGAAGGCCCCAGCCAGGGCGCTGATGAAACTGCGGATGTGCTTAAAGTTTTCCCTGCCAACGCTCCATGAGCCGTCCACCAGAAAAACCAAATCTGCTATTGCACTGACCGAACACTCTGCAAAACAGATATTGATATTGGAGAAATTAGATAGTCAGTCAGAAGAAGCCAACAGAAGCATTTAGAAGTTATGCAACACATTTTGACTGATTTAGATTAGGAACAGCTTGGGTTTTCCTAACGCGCACATCAAGTTAGATTGACTTTCAAGCCAAAATGTGCCAGTTAAGGTATAGCAGCAGTAGCTCGATCTTGGAACAATATTTTCAAACTGGTCGATATCTTCTCCTGTCTGTGTGAATGAAATCAGATCCTTGACAGATAGTTGGATATGCATTCCATTCTGACATCAAAGATAACATCAACCAGTGCCAAAGAAATCGGGCTGAAAATCCATTCCAGCAGTCAAAAATGTGGCTTTATAGACCCGTAAAGTTCACTTCACTTTTATACTTTTAAATCCTATAGAGCTTTAAATCAAAGATGGAATTCATTGAAACATTCAAGATTCTAACTTTGCTGAAATAAATTGTCTGGTTCTATGCGTATATGTACTTGTACTTTAATCCTTATTCCAGTAGGTGTCAATTATTCACATCTTAGCCTTGAAAAGGAGTCTTTCTTTCTTAAAGTTCCCTGGTCTAACGTTAAAAATAATGGCCTCAATGCAGAGGAAGGGAGGTTCCAGGGTCCTATCATCAGATGAGTGACCATGTCCTCCTGTCAATGACCACAGACAAGTCTCATGATATGAGCTGAAGACAGTTTGAAAAGGAGACGTCTGATTATGAACTTTTGACAGATTAAGGTCTGTGGACCCCTACGGGTCCGTGGCACACTGCTAGGGGGTCCTAGAGAAAATGTATCTATTAAAACTATCAGGATAAAAGTAATCTATATCTTCAGTCTCATGTCTTTCTAAGGCTCATGTTGTATCTAAGTAGACATGTAAAGGCAGTAGGCTATGCCAAAGTATCCCAAGGGACATACATGAGGGGGTCCCAGGAATGTTTTCTCTCTTGTCGGGAGTTCTCGGGTCTCAGATTCAAATTGAGAATCTCTGGTTTAAGGGACAGAACTTGCATCTAAAGGTGGCACAATGTGGACGTCATTGCCTGACAACCCCTTCCTCCTCTTCCCCTCCTCTCTGTGACACATAACAGAACCCCTGTCTCCATTTTTTTTAAATGGAGACAGGGGTTCAATTGCCGGGTGGTTTCAATTAAAAGAGCCTGATGTGTGACCTCCCAGTCACTGTCACAACCCTGCCTGCTCACCCTGTGACAACCCTGACAGAAGGTAAATATTCCGCCTGAAACGAATTGTTCCATAGTGAAAAAAAATACTATGATGATGGATGAGGGGAAAGAAATATATATTTAAAAAAATAGGAAAGCCATCTCTGTTCAGATTAGGGCTGACACCACAGTAAACATACTCACTGAGGGCATCAGACTGTGGCTTCCTGACTCGTGTGCTGGTGTTACTGGACTGGACTGAAACACAGGAAACACTTGGTGAGTTTGCACATAGCAGCACATTGACGCTTACTGTGTGCTTTTTCACAGCGGAAAAAAAAGAAAATTAACACTTCGTAAAAGGGATCAAAACCACATGCACACAACAACACACATCTTTATGCTGCATTAGCTTTTAACAGTGAGCAATTGAAAAGTCGGTAAACAGACTCTTTCCTTCCAAAGAAAATAATTTACAATTGTTTATCGGTATATTTTTCACAAATTACCTACATCAATACCTACATGCGAAGTCTGTACTTACTGGTCAGTTGCCCAAAGATGGGAATACTCTCCTCTGACCCATAGAATGAGTTAATGGACACAGAGTAGTCCAGATCAGGGGTCAGGTTAGTTATTGAGGTTTTAGTGGAATAGGCATCGAGGGTTAAGTCTCTTGATGGTTCATCTGGGGGAAGAAATCAAGTGGTACATCAGCTCTGGGGTTGCAGCATGTGTATTTTCTATATGCATATATGTGTATGTTTATACAGTGTACATTGACTGCATACTGACCTGCATCTGACACAACTTGTATTCTGAAGCCCTGTATCGTTGACGAGGGTCTCACCCATGTCATTTCCACTGTGTTTTCATTTAGAATTTTAAATTTCAAGTCTGAGGGAGGTTCCACTGCAATGAAGAGACGACACAGCGTTATATCACAACAAACGTGATGGTTGTGTATAGTGATGGTTCTATATGTCGTGATCAGATCAAACAGTTTTGAATCAAGCATTCACATTGATCCCAACGACAAACACTTCAGGACTGAAGTGGACTTTGTTCGTTGTTGGGGACAGACACACAGCACCGTGGTGACAAAGTAGAAAACACGTAACAACATAAAAAATTTAATGAAAACTATGTGAGAAGCCATTTTGGAGCAAAATGACATTGTTTGAGTTGCCCGACCAAGATTGGCGCGCAACTCAAGCACCGGCATACACGTTGTGTGTGTGTGTATGCCAACATGTGCACAACTCCACACAAACTAACCAAAGTGCAAACACTGAGTGAACCATTCAACACATGCTGAGTGCAGTCATTACAACGCATGCCCTGACCACACACACTAAACCGCTAAAAAACACAACACTGACTTCATTCTTCAGTTACTGATTATACAATGGAATCGAGGTTGCCATGAGGTTGTTGAAGTAACACTTGACATAATTGAACACCATATGTTATATACGTTGTATATAAACATATTTCGGAGACAAAACAAGTAGTTTTGAAGCTTATTTGGCTGAGACACTGAGTGGCACACATCCATTGCAAACCTTTTAAAAAGAATACACAATTTGTCACTGGAGACTCTTGTGTACTTTTTCATTGGCAGCATACTGCATGAGAAGGCATGAGAGATCAGTATTTCTCCAGATGTGCAATGATAGAGGAAGTGTGTACCTTACGATAAACACAGGAAGAACATAAACAGTGTGACAAGACCAAACGGCTTCACGCCGAGCTGACGTGATCGCAGCGTCATGCATCATGTACATGAGAAAGTTGTTTGGTTCAACAACTTTGATTGACTGGACAGTAGTTTCCATGTACAGTTGGGACCACACAGACAGAGATGACAAACATATTTTAAAATGATATTCTTTCTGTCTCGCAGCTTCAGCAGCTGGGAGCTCTTGTTAGGTAGCAGAAATTGTGTTAGCATTTAGCACTATATTTACACTACATTAACATGCATGAAAGTCAAATCATAGCTGACTCTAAAAGCGCAAAAGTATGTTTTCCTCAAATAACCTGCTGTCATATATGTAGTATAAGGACAAGGGCCCCTCAGGGGACAATCAGATCTCAGCTAGGGCTAGTGCCCCCTTGGCTCTGGCCCTAGATCCGCCCCTGAGAAACACTTATTTTCAAAATTGGTGTTTGAAGACTAAATTTGTTAGAAGCAGTAAATTAATTCAGTTTAGTATGAATGTTATAGCCGTGAATGAAATTAGCTTGACGTTATCTGCACTAAAGCACTAGGAGGTTAATCTACAGCGGCACCAGGAGTTCTAGTCCATGCAGGAGATAGCTGAGGTGTGAGCACAGAGCTTTGCCAAGTGGCAAAGTGTAGAGTATAAGAAGAAGGGCAGTGGGAGGGCAAGAATATCATTGTAAAATACACTTCGGAGGATGAAGCCACAGCTTGGGACACACCGAATGCACAGGCAGATGACAAACAGGAGCCCACTGAATAATTGAAAACACTGGGATTTGGAGGATCACCAACCTGGCATATCAACTTGATGGGCCGTGTTCCCACTGAACTCTCCATGAGTACTCATCTCCAACACCAAATGGTAAGGTGTGTGTGTGTGTGTGTGTGTGTGTGTGTGTGTGCGCGTATGTGTGGGGGGGTGGGGGGGTCGCAGCATAGGCTGGCAGCAAATTTGGTGGTGGAAAAAGTTTCAACCGGTTCCCACTTGAACGTTATGTCTGCACCTTCCACTTCTGTTTCAATTTGTTATCATTTCTTTGACCACATGTGTTTCTGGTTTTTAAAATATTTTCGAGGAACAAAGGAGGTTTTTGTCAAAAAATAATATATATATATATATTTAAATATAGAAATCTCTGGTTTGTAATTTGGATCTTGAGGTTGCTATTGTTATACGAATGTCTGTCCCATCAGGACCTAATAAAGGTCCCTCCTGGCTCCGAGGGGCCAGACTCTGGCTACTGTTCTGTTAGTAACCTCTGTCTTCATCCAGCCAGCTCTCCTGGCCTGCAGCTCCTGCCAGGAGGAGAGACCAGAACGGAGGAGGAAAGAGCTCCCACTCTCCCAAAAGAGGCAGGACAGACGCCAAAGTAATTCCACAACATGTGCTGACATTAAACATTACTACATATTAACTTTCCATATGTGTTGCAACTCAGCGTTTTGGTGGGTGCCCGCAAAGAAGCCCGAGAAAGGCTCTTTGTCTTCGGGCTGTCTGAGGATTAATTTGCTCTTCTCGTATTTCATCTTTCCATTCCGTTAGCGGAGATATGTGAGAATTGACGTGCGGCTCCTCTCGCCCCGGCCAGGGAGCTTTCAAAGGGGAGGGGGGGGTGGGGGAACCAGAAGTTTTCCATACAATATTTCCATAATTGTCCTTATCCGGACTGAAAGGTTTGCATATGAAATTACTTTGAGTCACTTTCTGTCAAATCAAGTGACAGATTGTTAACAGTGTGCTGCTGGCTGCTATGACATGCACAGAAAATGTATTTAATTACCTCTAAAACAGTAACGTATGAGCACAGATCAGAGCTGGAAAGTAATAGAGTTATGCAAGTAAATGTCCTTTTTAAGTTAATTGATTTTCCTCAGACGTTTCCATTTGTTCTACCAATAAAGTTACATTATGGATCCGGTGTTGAATTATAGATAAAACACTGGACCCATAATGAGACACTTAAAAAAAGGGACAATTCTGAACTTGAAGCTTCGACTTTCACTTTTGCTACTGACATCAAATTAAATCTTTTTTTGACAGCCTATTGAGTAAATTATTTAAATCACTGCGCTCCACTTTCACTATTGTGCTATTTCTGTTGATGTATAAGTGATTTAATGACTTGAAACACAGTTTTTACTTGGTGCTGAAACCAAGAATCTACTAAAAGCTCAACACGCCTGTTAAATCATTTCTGAGGGAAACATTACAGCATGAAATTAGTTTTCTTCGGCTATTAGTGTGCTTAATACATTTAATCAGATAATTGAAACGCCACAACTGCTAGTGAGCTGGGTCTCTTCTAAATGCGCCAAATGTGAATAAGATGATTGCAGCCGGAGAATTGGTTTAAACGATTTGAATTGCAGCTTGAATAAGTGTAAAGTGGATCTGGAGTTTACATCAAAGCCTGTGATCAGATCAATCTGACGCTACAAATGAGGGATAAAGTCATGACAGTCATCAAACAATCAAACAGTTCAAAAGTCACATTGTCAAATACCATACACATGACAAAAGAATAACTTTATTCAGCGTATTAATACAAATGTTTCAGCCTAAAGTAACAAACTAATCATAATGCAATCAACCAGTTGAGGTAATAGGTGAGAGAAGAGATGTAGAGACAGGGTGATGTAGTATATAGGTATGTAGGCAGAGGCCAGGTGGTTTCATTTACCTTGAGCATCTATGGAGGATAACAAGGCTGCGAGGAAGGCCGCAGTGGCCAGTGACAGCCCTATCTTCATGTTTGGACTCTGAGGGTCAGCAGCTCATCAATCACTCTGAGGACAAAGAGATACAATGAGTTCGAGCTGCAGATCCGCACGCACCTCAGCGTGGGGCCGGGACCGATGCTCGAACACATGTACGCACACAGAACGGACAGTTTGCCTTGGACTAAGATTCCATTGTATTCAAATGCAACATGCACAGTAGAGATAAACGCTCTCCTGAAATGTCTTTTTAATGAGTAATCCAGATTGACGGCTCTCATTATTTCGTCTTTGTTCCATCATGATAACAAAAAGTGCAAGAACCATCTAGACTCGATTACACAACTAGTGCCACACCTTGTTGCCTCCAGTTGACGCACACACACTAAAGGTAGACGCTTGTACTAACAGCTGTAGGACTTAAATAGGGAGAAAAAAAACTCTTTCATCTGCTTTGACTTAACTGGAGCCCCGCTGCTTTCTAGCTGTCTTTGGTCGCAAAGCATTTATGAAGGTTTGACACATGCTGTATTTAATCTGTGTGATCCCATCTGTTTTAACAACTGGTTATCGTTTTGTTACCTGTACACTCTTAAAAAATCAATTTTCTTCCTGTTATGCACAAGTTTATTTTCATAAGTTTATTTTCACACTGAAGCTCGCTGTCGTCTTATCTATGGTTCACAGTCACTTTCGCCCCTGCATGGGGTCTGCATGAAATACTGTGATATCAGAGGTCATGGTTTATATCATGCGTCTGAATGTATAAAATGTATTGCCCTCAACGCAGCCTCTTAAGTAAAAAGGCATACAACTGTGTGCCATTATAGCATAAACACTCTAAACTCTACATATATTTCTATTTTCTACATTTATTAATTTTTTACTTTTTTCAGATGTACTTAACTAACGCTATAAGCGGACTTAGTTGATTAATAACATGTTTTTTAAATAATAAGAGGGAGTATTTTAGCGAAAAATGTTAAACTAAACCCGTTCACCCACAAAGTAGACTCTAGTCTGATCCCAGCTTCTCTAACCTTTAACCACAGGCTTTGCGCCCCGCCTGGTGCAAAGGCAAGAAAACTGCAGCTGCAAGAGCCTAAAGAAATCTGTAACTTTATTTTTGAATTACTCAATTACACAGAATTAATAATAAATGATAATAAATGCTAATACATAACTTACAATGATTCTAAATTAAATAAGTGTATTTTAAACCAATGGCTTCTCTATGATTTTCACTAAATTCCCTTCTGTGAAATGAAAACATTATTTAGTTGATGTTAAATTTTGTGTTTAAAGCCCACATATATCAAATTATTGCAAAGTGCACTGTGGAACAAAACTGGCACGAAAGTGTAAAATTCTAAAAATTCAAAAAATTCTAAAAATTCTAAAATCTAAAATGTCTTTTCCTTACAATGCCACAGTAACTAAGAAATTTCAGTGAATGAAAAGTTATTTTACTCACCAATTCAACCCCCCCTAAAATACCATGAACAGACCAAATGTTGAGAGCAGCCTGTTTGAAGCCTCCTCCTGTGAGAGTGAGTAACAGACTGAGGCAGAACCAAGGTCTCCTCTCCGCCAGCAGATGTCCGACAAGGAAAAGCCTCCAAGTGGGAAGAATCTTTCCACCACCAGCTACTTAACAAGGGGGGCAGTTCCCAGCTCTCAATTTACCATCGGATGGGCTTCTTAGGAAACCTGCCTGTCACTAAGTGTCCCCCCTCCCCTCTACTGCTGATCCACTGTTTGGAAACTTTACTTTTTCTCCTCTCTTGCATTCCTCTGGTGGATTTAATGAGTTTCCAGTAGCAGCGTGACTTCACAGCAGTGGGCACAGACAACACTGACATGGGGAAGTGTTTCACATGTGCAACAGGCAGCTTTACATTTAAATGTATTAACTTTCATTTCAACTGGAATAAAGGTTCAATATTTGGCTTTGTAAACAGAAGTTACTCAGTGTAATCCTGGAGCAGGTTTATTTATCTCGAAGAGTTGAAATACTTAAAGTCAGAAAGACAGAGGAGTCCATTTACTTCTAGTTTGTTTATAATGAACTTTTGTTGGAAAAATAAAAAGGATTTCAGCAACAGATTTATCCTGCTCCTCACAACCACTGACTGACTGGTTTCTACTGCTCCCTGATGGTCACAGTTAAGACCTACACCTATACACTATACATGTTGAGGTTGGTGACAGAGATCTGATCTAACCTGGTTCAAATCACATCAGTTGGAAAACGGACTACAGTCACAAACTAAACTCAAACTCTGGGTATAGAATAAAAGACATGTCTCGATATGTAAACTCCATATAAAGCAATATTTACCAAACATCTACAACAGGAATCAGGTTCTAAAAAGTCCATTATGTGCAGCTTAATACTTGTACTATCAATAAGTAACGATTTCCATCATGAAATACAGATATTATCCTTGATAGGACAAATCATTTCCCAAAGTACAAGCAGAGAGTTGATAAAATAGCATTTTGCACAAATATAATAATAATATTAAAGTCTGTTTCCACAGTCCCGTTTCACTGTGACTTCCTAGTCACTGCAGCAGTAAACAGCTAATTTCCGTTCCCTGTGAAGATGTCAACTGTAACAGATGGGTCCTAGATAGAGCTGCATGCAAATGACCAAGACTTCAAACAAATTCTTTATGATTCATCAAGTCACAGGAATTTTATTTATTTTCATTAATAACATCAGGGAGCCGAATGTGTTTTAGCCCAAAAAGAAAGAGAAAAAGACACAGACATCTGAAGGGATCCTGACTCATCAAATCTCAGATGAATGCCGACATACCAAACACACTGAGAGTCACTGGGACTCTGTGGAGCAGCGTGTCCTTTAACCCGACCTCCGGATGAATGTAAACTACCAGCCTCCTGTTAAAGAAAGCAAATGTAGAGCGACCTCATGATGTTGGTCATAATGTTCACTGAAACTGAAGTGAAGTCAGACAAATATACACGTGTATTAAGTGAAAAAGTTTTAAAAGTTTCTGACTCTTAAGCTCAAATTGTCTTCCACTAGTGACAAGACAAACACACAAACTGTAGATAAAAGGGGAAATAAACCTGTTAGTTTGATAAAAAGATTGTTTCATGTTTGATTGTAACAAAATAGTGACATCTGCTGGCTAATTGTCTTTACTGCACTTGCGCCAAATAATAGAACAAAGCACATCAAGCAGAGATCAACTTCCTCCTGTCATGTCTGATATTATTCAGTGTGGTTTTCTTGCAAAAATTGGGAATGCATGCACAACCAGAAAAATATGATGAATCTTTGCCCCTTGGGGGGGTTTTAATTAATTATTTATGCCTTATTTAGTAATAACATGTTTATTTATGAAAGCAGCAGTAGTGAGGTGGTGGCTGTGAGATGCAGTCAAACAATCACAAATGACACCAGAACATTGACCAAGTTGTTTAATTGGACCCTATAAACCTTATAAAAACCGATAACTTGTGAGTTTAAACAGTTACATAATCATTTACTAATCAGCAACGCAACAGGACGACAGAAGATTGAGTGAAAGCAAGATGAAAAACTAACAGATGTGACACTTTTAAAGTGCATTCAGTATAATTTGGTCAACATCGGAGAACGCAGGATATTTTTACTCACCTAAGTGTAAAAACCAAAATATAATGTTGTGCTCTAATCAGCCAGAGGTGCATCTAAAAGTAGAATACGGGATATGTAGTTGTAAAGAATCATGTTTCGATCATTAATAAGAATTAGATTGTATTATAATTGAATACAGAATATGACGGGCACATTCTCTTATACGCTCCCAGTCACAGCAGGGGGTAGATTGGTAGGTATTAATTATAAATGTTCTCCGACTCTGCAAGAGTAAAGTAGGTCTTGTTAAACACCAATGCTTATCATAGTTACCAGCATGCAAGCAATGTTCATCCCATCCTCTAGTCAAGGTCACGTCAGAGGTATGTCAATGAAATAGAACAGTACATTCATCAGCAGGACATATAACAGTAAATAGAACAGACAATTAATTTAAAAATACATACATCCTTCAATAATTAAGCCATTTGCAAAGCGATGCTAAAATAGAAACTTTATGATTCTATAGATAAATTAAAGAATAAAAAAAGAAGTAAAGGACGGGCAATGACGATCTCAGGCGCAGACTTAAAGCTTAATGCACAGAGACACAGACTCTAGCATCATTTTAAAATAAACGTCCTATGTAGAAACACGGCTTTTGATGAGACCGAAGACGCTTCTGTGCTTCCACAAACACGCGACAGACAATCACAGACAACAGTGTATTCACACTAAAAAAAGAAATTCAACAAGCAGTCCTGAACGGACCCCACAGGGTCCCACGTGCATGAAGAGAGAACCGAAGAACCCTTTAGTTTGGGATATCTCCACTGCTGTTGCGGGTGTCATATTTATGGTGGATGATGAGCAGAACCACACCCAGGAAGAAGCAGATGGAGCCCACTGTGATGTAGGCGATACCCAGGAAGGGGTTCTTCCCCCCCATCCAGGAGATGGTGCTCAGGATCATTCGCTTGCGACCGTCAAAGCTGGTCACAGGGTAATCTGATTACAAGTGGTTAAAGAAAAACAACTGCAGCTTTTGGAAAGAGAGAAAATTACAATATAGGATTTAGAAGTAATCTACAGCAAAAGCAGTAACACATCAGTAGACTCTGTTCAGCAGTTCATTCTTAAAAACCTCTTAACAAATAAACTGCTTACAGCTGAACTGGGTTGTTTAACAGCCGTAGAGTCAGAACCTAATTATCCAAAAATGCACTTGTCCTATCAGTCAACAGGAAACTCCTGTTTATCTATAAATCTATAGGAAACTCCTGTTTACTGGAAGCTCCTGTTTACTTGACCAATACTATAAATACTTTAAAAATATCCTGTTACAACAAATTTGACATGATACGCAATTTGCTCTAACGGATTTAAATACTCCACTGCCACTCGCATTGCAGTCCTCTGCTGCTTCAGCTGGTTGGAAATCTGAGTTGAGCGTGAAGATTTGTTGTGGTTGAAGAGTAAGCAGCATGGTATCAAGTCGATAAACAGTCTGACATTTATCTGTTACTTTGATGTAAGGATGTGGAGCACAAAACACTTCCACAAGCCCGTTCTCAGACACTCTGGTGTCAGCGTCGCTTGGTAGCATTCTCTTTCGTAGCAAAACAACATAACATTACTTATTTGAGGCCTAGGTCCAGTCTGAAAGATTCAAAGGAATATCAAAGTCAAAGAATTACTTATCCTTGCTTTAACTGAAGATAAGTTGAAGTAGCCTCGTTGAAAATAACTCAAATGCTACGTTATCTCTCCAACTACAGGCAGAGACACTAGGTTTCTATAATAGATGTATATAAAGAGGAATTTATCTGATTTACCACAGACACACCGAGTGTACTAAGATCACTACTGACCAGTCCACGTTCATCTTGTTTGTTGTTTAAGACAGCAAGCTAATATTTGTATCGATAGTAACCACAACACAAAAAAAACGTTACAAACTATGCATGACGCCTGAACATTTGCTTAACTGTATGAAAATTCCCATAAACTTTACTAATATTCAAGGTAACAAACGGTTTTCCACCGTAAGCCATTACATAAGATGAAACTGCTCATGCATTTAAAACATGAACCTAAAAAACTATTTGTGTGGACAGCACAATTTCAGTTCAGTTCTATAGAGATGGACTTGTTTTGGCTTTAACCTGTTTCAAAGATGTATGTGTCAGCACACCTCATCAATCACTTGTTCCTCAATCTGAGGTATGTGAGTAACTCTACAGAGCAAACCCAGACTCCTCTCTGCTCTGGAACACATGTTGATATCAAAGTAAATCTAACTTTCTTTTACTCAGTAGACTTTTTTAGATAACTCACCCTGCTGTGGACATTAAACAAACAGTTCTGGAGTCGCAGAGTAAGTGTATCGGTGTTTTCTCATAGAACAGGATTTGACGACAAAAACTAATATTTACTCGATGTTAATGTGTTCACATGCTCACCGAGTTTCTCTGTGCAGACAGGATTTGTGAATTAAAGGCAACTCTATGTGATTAATGAGGATCTAAGATTATACTTCTAGATAATAAATCGTGTCCTGTGTAGCTCTCCATGAGGAAATGAAATTCATACAAGCCAACCCTCAAGCTTAAAGCCATCGTTAGTTTTGATTGTGCAGCGGTGTTTCAGGCCATAAGTCAAAAGGATACTGTAAGCAATGTTCAAGACGTAGTTGCCACTGGGTAGAGTTGGGGTGGGGCCGGACTTCTTCTGGATGATGCGGTACAGCTTGCGGAAGGTGGGCAACGCAGCCGTGCGCATCCACACAATGAAGTCCTCGTTGATGAAGCCGTTGTTTTCAGGATCTGATGGGTCCAACTCGTACACTGGGTTCCTCCAGTTCACCGGCTTAGTTGTCCCTGAGAAAGAACAAGACAAAACCAAGTTAGACACTGCAAGAAAAAACGCTTTGTATCTTTTACTGAGTAACGGCGCCCTCTGCAGCCACTTGTGGGGACTAATTCTGCTAAGTGGTTTTAATGTAGAGAAGAAAACAAAGCCAATCAATCTATTGACAGGTTACTCCCACTCACTGCAGTGAAACTCAACTGAGCGGTGGATATTACCCATGATCCCTGGCTTCCTGGACCTAAAGAGGTGCTACTGTAACAAATAAACCAAACTGTGTTTATAATTGTTGATATTGTAAAGTTTCCTCGCTGAATATTGGAGATAAAGTCTGGTTTTTAATGACTGCAAAGTACTTTAACTGATCTACAGTTCAGCATTATTCCTGAACTTGCTGGGCCGGATTCTGGCAATTCCAACTGCGACTATGAGTCAGCTACACACTCTCAGGAGATCGTACCCACAGAGCAGCAAGAGGTGTCCAAGGTGAGGAGTAGGAATAAAAACAGCATCATTGTCCCTATGTGTACCATCAAACTCATTTAGAAGCTGCAATTTTCTGGTACAAAAAAAAAGTTGCATACTGTTGCTTTAAGTGTTTTGAAAAGTTTGTGCACAGTTTGCTGAAACCACCTTGGAATGCTACAGTGAGGTTGTCGTTTCCCTCAGGATTCCTGAACTTCACATGCTTGTCTGTCCACCAAGCGATTCCTTTCTTCACCAGAGGAATTAGATTTCTGGTGCCGTTGGGTTCAATATGATACAGCTCCAGGGTGTCTGAAACAAAGACGCATTACATTCAATACCAGCGCACAGCAGGAGCAGACAATGAGTTTCACTAATGTCAGAGTTTACAGAGCTTTTAGTGGGAGAAATGGTGAGATAAGACTTGACGTTGAACAAAGGAGCAGCAAAAGTGTTTGTTGACCGTATCTCACTTACCGTTGAAAAGGCTGTTGGCTATGGCCCCACACGGAGCGATGGGCTGTGCACCACTCATACGGTACGGCTCACATTCTTTGCTGGGGCTCTATACACAACAGAGAAGGCTGCACTGAAGCAAGAGGTTTCCGATCTTAAATCTGTGCATGATGTGAACACACAATGTGTCATACCTTCAGAGCATTGGGGTCGCCATACAACTGGCTGTCATCCCTGGACTTCACGTAGCGTCTGTGGTTCTGATAGAAGTTGGATAAGCCGTAGTACATATAGACATTGCTCTGCAGGGGAGAAGAGGGGTAGTGTTACAGACTGGATCAATAACAAATATTGCTGCAGTTTCATCTTTGATGCACCCATATATGCAAATGTAATAATTCATAAGGAACCTTACATCTTTTGAGAGTAATTGTCTTATCTGAAATCTGTTGAGACTGAAATACAACTGGGTTTGAGCTCTAATAACGAATCAATAGAAGCCTTTTAAAGAGTTACTGGACTGCACATTTTCAGACGAGAATAATCCATGACAATGAAGTCTCCAAACAAGCCCTGAGTTTGCCTTCCTCTGGACCCAAAATAGATCTTAATGGACTTTAAGTGACAGGAGGGCAGTTTTTCCCCCCTTTCATTACGCAATCCACATCGTCAATATCAGAGTGGAAGTCATGTATTATTCATGGTGCCTGCATACTGGAAGCTGGTGTCCCGCTCACCTCGAATGGCTGACTCAGGGTGAAGTTCAGAGAGCAGAGACATGGTGTTGTGTTATTCCAGCTGGCGTTAGTGGCACAGCTGTAGCAGGGACTGTCACTGTTCACACCGGTGTAATCAATCTGAAAAAAGAGGGGTGGATTTATTAACAACACTCAAATAAATGCATGTGGTTTCATACTTGCGCCATATTGAGACACACTAACAGACAGTTAATCCAGTACAAGTCGGTCAAACTATGATTCTGTGTTCTAAACTTCTATTCAGCATATTGTATTTTAATACAAAGAATGTAACTGAACTAGTGATTCAGCTTTAACTTGGCACTGGAAGCTGAAATTTGATGCTGTTGAACTGTTATGTATTTTTCTTATGTTACACTTAAATATAAATCTTTTTTTGTCCACACATTTGTTTTCAAAGCTGTGATAACACTGGTTAACATAGCGCATGGCAAACACAGATCAATCATTTAGGCACAAACCCAAATAAAGAAAAAATAAATAGGTGTAGTAAATAGAATAAAATTAGTCTGTGGCGGTAAACATTATAGATAAAGCGGGTCAAGTATTAACAGTTCATTCAAAATTATTCTTTGAGTGAAATGACTGAAAATGGAACAAAATATCGCTTGAAAATATTTCTCTGCCCTGTATCGTCTTCCAAAAAGACGTTTTCCTCCTGGTGCGTGTAGTGTACAGCCTCACCAGATTCTTATTTCTTAGAATCCTATCTTAACCATGTCAGAGTTTACTTTAATTAATTATTTTACTTTTGACTAAGCTGATTCAAACCATTTTCAGGACTTATGTAATTTCCTGATTAGAAAAAGTATTTGCATTGCTTGGTGTTTCTAAAATTTTGCAAACCCTCATAAATAAGAACTTGGTGCTACACACTAAGAAGTAAATCTAACAATCCAGCCACTGTGAAAAGGACGTGCCATTTTGCATTCTTTGTGGCTCAGTTTGTCTTAAGGTCTATACTTGTGTCTAGTATGTCTTTTTTTGGTTGTATTTAGTGTATTAGCCTTTTATGTTTGCACATGGAGACGGAAGAAAGGCAATTTCAACCACACAACATAACATCCTGTTGTATGGTCTGAATGACGATAAAGTTCAATTTGATCATATCAATATCTGCTCTACATATACGTTTAAACGGGTCAAAAACATCCTGATAATCATCTGAATATTAAAATCTCAAATGTCCGTGAAGTTGCCTGAACACGAGCTGAGCGCTTGTATTTGTCCATACAGTACTTGTGAATTATTGTAATTAGTTTGAGCTAGCTACTTCCTAGTTAGCTTGGGTCTGTTGATAAACGCTCCGCTGGGCAGAGTGAGAGGATCAGAAACAAAACAAGATGTCTCTGGTGCGTTATGTTCTCTTGTCATTTCAACAGGTTTACGTGGTTTGTGAACGAGATGCCGTTTGCTAACAGTGACTTTCAATGGGCTGAGAGGGAACAAGCCTTTAGCTAGTTCCCACAGGTGACAGCCGGTTAATGTCCGGCAGACATGACAGTTACTGCACCTCGAACTCCTTGATGTTGTTGGATGTGACGAACAGGCCGATGCCGATGGGGATGAAGATGAGGCCGATAACGAAGAAGGCCGGAAGCACGGTGCCCGCCGTCAGAATGGGCTGCCAGGCCGGTAGCCTCTGCTGCTTGAACGCCGTGTTGTCCGGCTTCTTGCTCTTCGCCTCCGCCGCTCCGCCGTGACCTGCGCTGCCAGGGACGTGCCCGTCCTCCTCCTTGGCGTTGTAGCTGGATGCCATCATGACTGCGATCCACTCGGAGCACAGTGATCCTCTCTACCCGACGGACGACGGCTCCTCGGTGAAACCAGAGACGACACGATGAGGTAGATGTTGGAACTGTCCAAGGAGCGAAAACCCCCGTGTCTAGTTCAAATCCCCACTTGTTGTAATGTTTGTCTCTCCGGTTAATCTCATGTCCCGAGGAAGAAGCCGGAAGCGCACGAGCCTATAGCAGGTTGACACGTAGCACCGACGTCATATCACGACCATAGGAAATACAGACGCCCCCTCTGTAAGCCTGTATATTAATATTAGTGTATAAAGGTAATTACACATTTTTAAGTGTTATTACAATTTAGTTTTAAACTTAATGATCCTGTACAGTTAATTTCACATTTTATAAATTTAGAATGGGAAACACTACGCTAAATGTGATTTATGTGTGACTTTAAAGAAAATATCTAGTAGCTACGAAAGACTCCGAAAGAAGAAAAAAAAAAAAATGAAAGGTTCAATGAACAATAAGAAACAATTCTACATCTATTTTATGTTCTCTCCTTTATACTTATGTTATATATACATTTTTTTACATAGTGTATGTCTGTACTGTTCTAAAGATACATTTTCATCTATATGTCTGTTATTTCAATTTACTGTCACTTCAGCTGATTATTGTCTATGTCAATATTTATGTCTACCTACAAGTTTGTTAAAAATAAAAACCGAACAACTGAATTTAGAGCAATTTATTTTCTGTTATTTTATTTATATATTTTTTATTTAATAGAAAAAAAATGTTTATTTACATCCTGCACATAAGTGCACTGCGCAGTATATCTTACTGGCCTATAAAGACCACTAAAGACCAGTAAGATATACTATGGGCTGCATTTTGAGTGCCAGAAGGGAGCAGAAATCCTATTTCAAACACAATTCACATGCTTTAGCGCTAAGCGCGACGCAAAGATGTTGCCTATAATACAGCATTAAAGTAAAACGATTACAACAAAGTAAAAAGATTAGACAGACACATAGCTTCACATCAACGTCATCATTATTACTCTGAATAAAGAGCTTTAGGAGACATAATGCCACTTTAAACAGCTGCTCTTAAAATGCAGATGTGACTTTAAATACTCACGTTTCAGTTGATTTCAGTTCACGCTCATTGGTGTTTCCATGGCAACAGTCTTAAGCTTGGGCTGTTGCCCCCAGAGCAGAGACGGACGACAAGAGAGAAGCTCATTTCACAGAGCAAGCACACAGACAGAAACACACAAGAATCAAATTACTCCAAAACAAGACTATAAGGCTTGTGAGTCAAGTTTATTCACACACACATTCACGTTACTTTGCATATAAAATAAAATAAAATATATTTTGCCACAAAGTACAGATGTATTGAGCTTTCTGCACAACAGCGCCATCTGGATCTGTTGGGGCAGTGCCCCATGTGCCCCTAATGTAGAAACGCCACTGTGTGTTTGTAAAAGCTCTGCTGCACAATCAAATCATGAAAAACACAAAAAGAAAGATTTCAGGGCTGTGAACAAAAATATATGTATGGGTAGTTTCCTGCTTCTTTAAAAAAAGCGTATCACTTATTTGATCAGCATTAAAACCACAGCAATTCTTTTGGAGTCCATTAGTGAAGTTCGATGAATTTACAGAAAAAGTAATATTGTAAAAAAAACTCACAAACCCATCAGATAACAGGTGAAAAGGGTTTCCACTATGAGACAGAGTCAAGGTCCAGTTTACAGGTCAAACCCAGATGAAGGCGACGCTGCTTCAAAAGGCGACGCAGCTCCAAGAGTTGCCGCTGCTCCCAGAGTCAACGCTGCTCCCAAAGGCGACGCTGCTTCCAGAGTCGACATTGCTGCTCCCTGAGGCGACACCTCTGGTTCTAGATGCAACACCTCTGGTCCCAGATGCGACGCTGCTCCCTGAGGCGACGCTGCTGCTCAGCGAGGCGACGACGCTGCTCCCTAAGGCAACGCTGCTGCTCCCTGAGGCGACGCTGCTGCTCCCTGAGGCGAAGACGCTGCTCCCAGAGGCGACGCTGCTGCTCCCTGAGGCGACGCTGCTGCTCCCTGAGGTGACGCTGCTGCTCCCTGAGGCGACGCTGCTGCTCCCTGAGGCGAAGACGCTGCTCCCAGAGGCGACGCTGCTGCTCCCTGAGGCGAAGACGCTGCTCCCTGAGGCGAAGACGCTGCTCCCTGAGGCGACGCTGCTGCTCCCTGAGGCGACTCTGCTGCTCCCTGAGGCGACTCTGCTGCTCCCAGAGGCGACGCTGCTGCTCCCTGAGGCGACTCTGCTGCTCCCTGAGGCGACGCTGCTGCTCCCTGAGGCGACGCTGCTGCTCCCTGAGGCGACGCTGCTGCTCCCTGAGGCGACGCTGCTGCTCCCTGAGGCGACGCTGCTGCTCCCTGAGGCGAAGACGCTGCTCCCTGAGGCGAAGACGCTGCTCCCTGAGGTGACGCTGCTGCTCCCTGAGGCGACTCTGCTGCTCCCAGAGGCGACGCTGCTGCTCCCTGAGGCGACGCTGCTGCTCCCTGAGGCGACGCTGCTGCTCCCTGAGGCGACGCTGCTGCTCCCTGAGGCGACGCTGCTGCTCCCTGAGGCGACACCTCTGGTCCCAGATGCGACGCTGCTGCTCCCTGAGGCGACGCTGCTGCTCCCTGAGGCGCCGCTGCTGCTCATTGAGGCGAAGACGCTGCTCCCTGAGGCGACACCTCTGGTTCTAGATGCGACGCTGCTCCCAAAGGCGACGCTGCTGCTCCCTGAGGCCATACTGCTGCTCCCTGAGGCGACGACGCTGCTCCCAGAGGCCATACTGCTGCTCCCTGAGGCGACGCTGCTGCTCTCTGAGGCGACAACGCTGCTCCCAGAGGCGACGACGCTGCTCCAAGAGGCGACGCTGCTCGCAAAAGCGACACCTCTGGTCCCAGATGCGACGCTGCGACGCTGCTCCCAGAGGCGACGCGGCTCCAAGAGGCGACGCTGCTCCAATAAGAACAGACGACTGAACCTCCTGTGGTAGTTTCCTGCTTCTTTAAAAAAAGCGTATCACTTATTTGATCAGCATTAAAACCACAGCAATTCTTTTGGAGTCCATTAGTGAAGTTCGATGAATTTACAGAAAAAGTAATATTGTAAAAAAAACTCACAAACCCATCAGATAACAGGTGAAAAGGGTTTCCACTATGAGACAGAGTCAAGGTCCAGTTTACAGGTCAAACCCAGATGAAGGCGACGCTGCTTCAAAAGGCGACGCAGCTCCAAGAGTTGCCGCTGCTCCCAGAGTCAACGCTGCTCCCAAAGGCGACGCTGCTTCCAGAGTCGACATTGCTGCTCCCTGAGGCGACACCTCTGGTTCTAGATGCAACACCTCTGGTCCCAGATGCGACGCTGCTCCCTGAGGCGACGCTGCTGCTCAGTGAGGCGACGACGCTGCTCCCTAAGGCAACGCTGCTGCTCCCTGAGGCGACGCTGCTGCTCCCTGAGGCGAAGACGCTGCTCCCAGAGGCGACGCTGCTGCTCCCTGAGGCGACGCTGCTGCTCCCTGAGGTGACGCTGCTGCTCCCTGAGGCGACGCTGCTGCTCCCTGAGGCGACGCTGCTGCTCCCTGAGGCGAAGACGCTGCTCCCTGAGGCGAAGACGCTGCTCCCTGAGGCGACGCTGCTGCTCCCTGAGGCGACTCTGCTGCTCCCTGAGGCGACTCTGCTGCTCCCAGAGGCAACGCTGCTGCTCCCTGAGGCGACGCTGCTGCTCCCTGAGGCGACGCTGCTGCTCCCTGAGGCGACGCTGCTGCTCCCTGAGGCGACGCTGCTGCTCCCTGAGGCGACGCTGCTGCTCCCTGAGGCGAAGACGCTGCTCCCTGAGGCGAAGACGCTGCTCCCTGAGGTGACGCTGCTGCTCCCTGAGGCGACGCTGCTGCTCCCTGAGGCGACTCTGCTGCTCCCAGAGGCGACGCTGCTGCTCCCTGAGGCGACGCTGCTGCTCCCTGAGGCGACGCTGCTGCTCCCTGAGGCGACGCTGCTGCTCCCTGAGGCGACGCTGCTGCTCCCTGAGGCGACACCTCTGGTCCCAGATGCGACGCTGCTCCAACAGGTGACGCTGCTGCTCCCTGAGGCGACGCTGCTGCTCCCTGAGGCGCCGCTGCTGCTCATTGAGGCGAAGACGCTGCTCCCTGAGGCGACACCTCTGGTTCTAGATGCGACATCTCTGGTCCCAGATGCGACGCTGCTCCCAAAGGCGACGCTGCTGCTCCCTGAGGCGACGCTGCTGCTCTCTGAGGCGACAACGCTGCTCCCAGAGGCGACGACGCTGCTCCAAGAGGCGACGCTGCTCGCAAAAGCGACACCTCTGGTCCCAGATGCGACGCTGCGACGCTGCTCCCAGAGGCGACGCGGCTCCAAGAGGCGACGCTGCTCCAATAAGAACAGACGACTGAACCTCCTGTGGTTAAACCTGTAGAACCAAGAGCAAATGACTCGCAGCCAAGGATAAAAAGGCGAAGGATAAAAAAGATGAAGCCGGCTGTGCAAAGGTTACACAGGAGGTTGCATTGCACCAGGAGAACTCAGATAAGAAAAATGTAGAAAAGGAAAACGATGCAGCATCGGAAAAGAAAAAGAACCACACGAGTATCGTCCTCCACCAAAAGGAGAATCACCATCTCTACCTAGAGATGTAACAAATGCAGCGGAGAAGTCGTCTAATGACAATGAGTGTGAGAAGACGAAAGAGAGCCCGGCCGGTACTCTCTTTCGTTTGGGAGGACGGTAGAGGTCGAAGTTCACCAGCTTGTCCTAGCTGGAGGAAGGCCTGCAGGCTGCAGACCGACTGGTTTCCTGCATGTTGACACTCGTCTGCTCCCAGAGAGCTGGCCGTACCGAACGGATCGAGCCAGAAGGGACGACCATCAATACCCAATTAACACGCTGACACAAGCTGGACGATGTGTGGTGCTGCTGTAAATGCTGATGTGTGATGTACACTTAGATATTTTGTATCTTAAGTTAACAAATATATATTTAAAATTCTTTATAATAAAAACACTCTATAAACACTCTATATTGTCTACTGTGCGTTTTGTGCGACTCACAGAAAGGTCGGCCCAGGTAAACATGGCCGCCGTGGTATCGGTCCGGTTTTGGGAAAAACCTTGTCGATGTTGGTCGTCCGCCACAGCGTGCGGTCGTGCATCAGGAAGGGGACTCCGTCATAACTGTAACCATGACAACACAACAGCTATCATCGCAGTAAAGTGTGTACAAATACTTTTCACGCCCACGGACCCAATGGTGACGTCGGTAACCAGACCTTCACTTCCTGCCTCCATCGCCTTCTCAAAGGACATCGAAGTGTTTTCTGGAGCGAGCTGCATCACACAGTGACCAATAAATTCCACCAACTGCTCATTCACTTGTAAACTAAGCAGATCAAGAAGATGGACAAATTATTGTGTGTGCATCTGTGTCATTCTATGCTGCTTTTGATACACATTTCAGAAAAAAACATTGTATTTTCTACTTTACTACATATATTTGACTGCCTTGCTTAAAAGTTACTTTTATATTTTTGGATTTTAGATACTGGATGATTTAACATGCTTTAAAACCTATTGTTAGAGAATAACCCAGTAGTTTCCAACCTTGGGTTCTGACGCCTTACAAGAATCACAGTGTGGGACACATTTAATTTAATATAGTTCTGAAAATGTATCCAAAACCTTCTAGTTCATATTTTCATTTTACATTATATGTTTAACACAGTATTTAGCATCTGTGGTTTTAAAATCTGAAAAAAATGAATGTGCCTTCAGTTTCCCTTCAAATCATTTAGGCCTTTTTCTGCCTCAAATTATTTGAAATAACAGAATGAAATTATTTTCTGAGGTTCACACTGATGTTCCCTCAGCCTATGATGGTCCAGTACAGCATTTCAGTGCATTTCTAAAAATAATCGAAGTACCAACTGTGAATTCATCACTTACTATAACTAGACCAGGGATCTCAAACTCGCGGCCCGCGGGCCAATTGCGGCCCTCGGGACGATATTTTGTGGCCCCCACCTTAATATGAAAGTTTAATGTTAGTGCGGCCCGCGACTTTTATATTGTAGCACTCCTGTTAGCTTCTGTATGGGACAATGTTATGATGTTCTGGTTTCCTACTGTGTGCCTGACCAGTGAATGCAGCATCCATGTGAGGGACATGGGGGGCGAGGTCGTGTGTGTGAGAGTGAGTGCGAGAGAGAGCCTGAAGAGAAAAGAGCGGCTTTGGATGTGCGGAGAGCAAGAAGGTGAAATTCATAGTTTTCCTCTTTCGCGCAGGTCATGATGTATCCAGGGCTTCATTTGTAAATCACAAGGTGCCGGAACGCTAAGTACATATGACAGCGCAGGTACGACGAGCACAGGTCCCGGAAGGCACATAAAACGACGCTTAAGACAGCACACACATGCCACCTACAATGCAGTGGGACTTATTTAGGCTCTACTGCAGTGACGTATCAGTCTTTGTGTCAGTGATTAATAAAGTGGCATCTTGAGCAAAGGCGACTTCTGTGTCCAGCGGAGAAAACGAACGGAACACACACACACACACACACACTTTGTTAAATTGAAGGCAAATTCAAGGGACACCACGGCTCCTTCACGCACATGCTGCGCTGTGAGGTTTTGGGAGCTTCTTTACGCAGACGGATTATTCTAAACCGCAGCAGTTTATAACACGTCATTGAGCTAATATCTACATTTAACAGTCTGGGCTGTTTTACATTATTATTTACACCTGATATGTGTGGATGAATTTTAATGATTTAAACTCCCTCATCCTCTGGTGGGGACATTTACGCACCGAGCCACAGACTGTACATGAAGCTGTGCATAATTATTTTGGTCCATCTTAGAAGTCTGCATTTGTTATTATTTTATGAAATGGGATGCTGTTGTTAAGAAAGCTTTATATATAATTTATTAGATTATCTTGTTATTGCGTGGCCACAAATTATTAATTATTCACCGATGTCAACAGGGGCTCCGTAATTTTCTAGTGATTACATTATATTTTTATATTTTATTTTAATTATTTCTTTAAAAACTTTTTTAAATATTCATATTAATATAACTTTTTTCGATACGAGAGGTACCGGATCTGGCAGCAAGAAGTAGGCAAGAGAAAGCATGTTCAGAAGGACCGTTCATGTTCTTCAATATTCTATTCATGTTCAGAAGAACCCATTGAAGTCAAATAACTGTTAATAAGGACATTTGAGAAGTACGGATTTTTTTAGCAAAGTTTTTTTTGTGAAATACGTAATGCGGCCCAGCCTCACCCAGATACTGCCTCCAGTGGCCCCCAGGTAATTTGAGTTTGAGACCCCTGAACTAGACAAAGGAAACAGTTGCATGCAATAGATCTTACCGGATGTACACAGTTGTGCCTTTGTATTTGTTGCATTGAGATGTTTTTTTATTTTTCTGTGCAAATAAGCAAGTCACACGACCCTTTGAACAGATATTTATTTTATAACACATATTAAGTACATATCTTTCACTGAAAAAAATAAACATAATTTACATTAGTAAAGTATTCTGGTCTATAACGGTTCAATACAAAATATATCCACAAAGTCACTCAAAGCACGAGGCAGTTAGTAGCAGCACAGTCCGATATGATATTCAACCCAAATGCCCATCACAATACATACTGATAATACAAAGAATATGAATTCATCCATATCACAGAAATAGATATGAGACTAAGAAGTATAAAATACTTTACAAAAATAAATGGCTTGGTTATGAAATAGTTGGTTAGAGACATCAGAGCTTTTTTCTTATTGTGAGTGTTGTCTTAATCCCTCTGAAGCCCCAAATTTAGATAATGTATTTGAAAATTGTATGTGGAGACTATTATTGAGTCAATCAGGCTTTGCCTCCATTTTGTAGAGCATTGCTGTTCACAGTGGATTTCCTCACTTCTATCCTCATAGACTGTGTCTCGGCTCGCGACTCAAGCTTCACTCCCCCCGAGATGCCCATGGATCCCAGCACAGCTTTCCCCGTCTTCAGGCTCTTTGACATTGGGATTCGGGTCAGCCCCGTGCGAGGCTGTTGGGCATCATGCCCGGTCTGACAAAAGAGAGAGAGAGAGACAGTGAAAGAGTTACAGTTTCTCAGACATGGGAATGAAGACAGGGAGCACTTGAGGCGAACGTAATGAATAAATAAAGGAAAACCCCATTACGGGAAGAGGAAAAAAGCAAGAATTTCCAAACAATTTAACTGATCATCTGCACCATAGGAAGTGTGTGAAGGAAAAATGTAAATATTTATCCATTCTTTCACTTAAATCCTAGTGGGTGAGCTCTCGTGCAGGCCAAGTTTCGGCGTGCCGGTCCTGGTGTAGTGCTGTTTTGTGTCAGCCAGAGGGCACTGAGCCCTGCATGGCTGTTTGTGTATGTAAACACTGTGTAACAACTATAAATTACAGCATGACTGAAGCGGGGTGGCAAAATGCCACATCATTAGCGCTGCCGTTCTTAGGCCTCCCCATAGGGGTGTTTCTGTCACGCTAGCCATCTGATCCACAAAGAGCAAGTTATAAGGTCCACTGAAACACCAACACAGAGCTGCTTCCTGACCCATTTCTGTCCCTGTGAGATGAAGCTGTGAGTGAACTTAATTCACCTTATGAAACATCTCGTAGAGTAAAAACAAAAACAAATCAGTACAAGAAAAAATTGGGCTACCTCTGCTGTATTGAGTTGTCTCTAAACCTGGATGTATTAAAGGCAAAAAGGTCTTTGCTGGGGACCATGTGAATTTAAATTACTTTTGTATTTTAATGGAATTTTAAATAGTTAGCCATTATGGGAAATATCGCCTTTTTCATGGAAGGGATGAGATTAGTTTAAGATTCTTTCAGACATACCCTGAGGTCTGGACATTTTCCTAAACATTTCTGAATGCAAATGTCTAAATCAATTGCTCTGAATAGAACTATCCTGGAAACCCTCAAGCAAAATGTCCGGAGAATGTCAGTGACAATTTAGTTTTTTCCTATCGGGATCGAGGAAAACATTATTTCATAATAAGGATTACTTGAACCTCGAAATAAAATTTACCATGGTTTGTGTTGGTTTGGATGTGGAGGAGGTAACAGGGGAAATCGTGATACTGCTCATCACTTTGCTCTGTGAGCTCCTGGTAGTAGTGGTGGTGATTTGGCGGGGCGAGCGCAAAACTGTCCCAGTTGATAAGGTCATCTCTCTGCTCTCTGACACAGCAGCCACTGGCCTGATGACCATCTTTGGGGTCATGCTGTTGCCTAGGTGAATATGGATCTTATTATCTTCAGTGGTGGTGATGATGCTGGTGCTGTTGTGACCCTTCCGTATAGGCACCGGGACCATCTGCTTCTCTGGGGTAACCTTGAACACAGCTCGGCCCATAGTCATCTCCTGTGGCTCTGGGGAGGCGGAGGCTTCAGAAACTACAGAAGTGCTGACTGTCATAATGGAGACAGGGGACAATGGCCTGCCTGAAGCAGTGGAGCAAGGTCGGTTGCTCTCAGGAGATTTGGCTCTGGATATAGTTGTGATGGTGACTGGAGACTTTGTTCTTTCAAGACCCTGATGTCCAGTGGTGGGCTTTCTTTTGGGGGTTTGGGCAGAGTAGCTGGGAATGATTGTGATTCTTGATTTAGGTTGAGCTGGGTTGGGGCTGAGGGGAGCTGAGCTAGAGAAAACGTCCTCACTCGTAGGGCTTCTGATCTCAAGAGTGGTCATGTTGTTTTGATGGTCTGGTGTTACTCGGATGTGTAAGGGCTGCCCTTGCTTTGGGGACATGGTCAGTTCAGAGGGCATATGACCTCCATTAATGTGCAGAGACTTTTCCAAGCTGGTCTCTTGGGAGGGGTTGTCCTTTTTCCTCATCCAGGGAATCCAAGATTTCTTCAAGCCCATGTCGCTGCTCGATGAAGGACAACGCTCAATAGACTTTTCTGACTTTTTGAGGCACTTCTGTCTGAGGTTGTTCATGATGTGATTTTCTTCCTGAACCGACTTCCTGATAAACACAGCTGGGGTATCCTCCTCTGCAGGCCCAGACGACGATGCCTCTGTCTGTACTCCAGTGGAAGTCACAGCCGCGTCCACCATTCTCCTCCCATTCAAGCTGGGCCTCAGTGCTCGACTGTGGCGCTTTGCTATCTCCAACTCTTTGGTGAGATGGAAAACTTCGGTTCCCATGTTCTTTGCTTTCTCTTCCTCTTCCAGGAACCTCTGCTGCAGGACAGAGTAGTCTACTTGCAGCTGAGAAAGTTGGTCTTCTTTGTGCATCAGTTCATGGATCTTCTCTTTGAGAGCAACTACATCAGCCTGCAGTTCCCTCGTTTTGACCTCCTCTCTCTTGCATCGTTGTCGGAGGTCTTCTTCCTGGCTGTCCTCCTCTCCTTTCTCAATCGCTTTGTTCCGAGCTATCTGATTCCTCAATTCCTCAACCTGCCGGGAGAGAATGTTGGCTTTGTCCTGCTCAGTCATGAACCTTTTTTCCAACATGTCGTACTGATCCTCCGTCTTGATCAAGTCTCCTTCTACCACTTCAAGTTGTTTGAGGCGATTTTTCAGGCGCTCAATTTCAAAAGTCAGATCGTTAACCTGGTTGTCTTCTCTTCTTATGGGGTCAGGTGTTCGTCCCGGGTCACTTTTCATCAAATTCTTCACTGACAGCTTCTCTGCTTGCTCAAATCCATCTAACCTCTTTTTCATTTGGCTGACTTTAGAATTGAGATCCTTAGATGTATCGATTTCATAAGCTAGCTTATTGCTTAGCTCCCCCTTTTCTATGGTAAGAGTTCCTACTTTGTTTTCCATCTCTGATTTTAACTTCAGGAGCTTTTTGCTCTCTTCTATCAGTTTCTCAGTCACCTCCATGACCTTACTCTGCTCAACCTTGACCATTGTACTCAAATCCTCCTGTTTCTTCTCACCTGACTTCATTCTTTCCATTAGGGTCTTTCGTTCTTCCATCAAAGCAACCGTCAGTGACTTCAGCTTACTCAGGTCATCCTTAAGACTCAGTTCAGACTTTTCCAACTTGAGTTCTGAAGACTCAAGCTCTTTCATACGGATCCTGAGAGCTACGACTTCATCTGAGAGCTCTTTGCTAAGGCCCTTTTCCCTCTCTAAAGCAGTGTGTAACTGCGCACACTCAGACTTGCTGATACTGAATGCATCCTCAAGCTTCTCTAACTCCATCATCCTTTTCTGGAGCTTCTCCACTTCTAGCTTTAGGTCTTTACCTGTATTGTCCTCCTCTTGAAGCCTCTTTCTCAGCTCCCTACATTGAATTTCAGTCTTGGTAATCTCCTCATCCTTTCCTTCCATTTCCAGCACCCGCTTCCGCAACTTTTCCAACTCAGCAATCAAGTTGGAGTTGCCACACTCCCCTTTGCCAATCTTCTCCCTGAGCTCCTGCAGTTCCTCCTCAGATTTCCTCAGGGCCCTGTTGCTCTCCTCCAGCTCCTCCACTTTATGCATAAGCCCTAAAAGCTTGACGTTGAGTTGACGGCTGTGGCTCTCCTGACTGGCCAGCTTGGCACTCATTTCTTCGTGTTGTTGGGTGAGCTTATTTGATTTCTCCTTCAGCTCAGCCTCCAGGCTCAGCACCCTGTGGCCATCCTCCTGGGCATGCTCCCTGGCTTCACTCAGTGCCTGTTCCCGTTGCTGCAGCTGCTGGCTGAGATCCTGCATCCGCTGGCTCTGTTGGTCCATTTGCTCCAGGTGCTGCTGGCGCTCATTGACCAACATCAGGGCGAAGGACTTGAGTTTGACCAGCTCCTCTTGCACCTTGGCCAGACGTTTAGAGTGCTCCTTCTCCTTTTTGACCTGGTAGGCTTTTTCGTTTTCAAGTAACCTCTTCAGTCTAAAATTAGGAGGAGAAAAAAAGGCAAAAATCAGGAACTCTGTATCTGTATTAGCCATCTGTGTCAAGTAAAATGAATTATTTTTACCCCAGAATGTAATGTTTTATTCTAGTTATTGTTTCAATGATGTGAATGATCCTACTTATTATGTTCAGACTAGTTTGAAGGTGTTCTCTCTTTATGGAAGTAATGATCTCAAATCACACCACTGTAAGACACAAACCAAAGATACAAAAATGTCGTACATATTAAAAGTAAAAACTGAAATTCAGGATGCTGAAATTACATCAAGTAACTCAAGTAATTTAATCCATCCAAGATAAAAAAAAAGAGGCAATGTCGTCACAGATATACTGCATGTCGTGCACAAAAGATCTTATATGCTGTGTTACTATGCAGAACAAACACAAAGATTGGGAGGGTAAACTAGTAAGGATCTATACTACAGCACAACTCAAACATTGTTTTCATTGATGGGATAGAAACTAAGGACACAAACTGCTCGTGAAAGTTTAACGTCCCCTCACCAAGTGCTCCTCTTTTCTCTCAGCTTCTTTCTATGCTGCTCATGCACATTCTCCTCTCCTGCTCCGACCAAATTCATGCAAAGCAGATTGAATGCAAAGCTGCATGGTCTCTTTGTACACTCAGACTAATGCAATATTCAATCAGAACATTTTGCATTGTAAAAAAAACCAAATGAGTTTGCAACCGGCAGGACAACAAGGATTCAGGTGCATATTCTACATACATGTCCTGTCACCTCAAATGGAGTTCGACAGCACAGAAATAAATTAAACTAAAACTTACCCTCTATTGATGCTCTACAAACAACCACATGGACATTTCTGCTGTTAGATAAAATCCACAGATGCATAAGATGCACCAGGAGCCTCCTTTTCCACAGACCTTCCACTGTCACAGTCCAAGCAGGTTCTCAGTACAATGAGAGGTGAATAAATACAGTGGAGCACAAGCAGACCTCTTGTGTGTGTTGTCACCTCATCCATATAAGGTGTGTATGGGAGCGTTCGTGCTGTTCGGGTTTGGACTCTGTGAAGGGGGTGGGGCCCTTGCCACAGGAGGAGTGTCTTGGCAAGCTACCCCTCTCCAAATTTCCTGCTTTCATAAAACATGTCTTGTTTAATGGAAAACAACTATGGACAGTTATTTTAATCCTGAAGGTTTACAAATGGATGAGAGAGACTGATAAATATTAACATTTCTTTCTGACAAAATCTGGTTTGGTTCAAGATTGGTGTTTGGCCACTGTACCTGTATCCCTGCGAAGTCTACATGTGATGAGAAAACCAGATATGGATGAGTCTAATGTCTCCCGTGAGGCGGGGGAGATCTAGGAGGATTGAGCGTATCCATGACGATAGGTTTATGAAGTGCTATATGCCCAGACTCTTGCCATGAAACTATGCAGATCAAGTAAATCAAAAAACTACAAAGTTTCACAAATCTCTGCAGATGAATTCAAATTGAAATCCTGTTGTTTCTCAGTTTGCAGTTGACAGTAAACATCCAACACGGATTCATTGCAGGATTCATTGCCAAGTAGCATTAGCTGGCATGCCTGGCTACTGTAGAAACGAACTATCCAGCTCTTAAAATGCATACTTACACAGTCAGATGTCACTGACACCCTAGTAATTGGCAATCCAAAATTACTTTCCTGCAAAGGTCAAAGTCATGATGTCAGGGGGTTTTGGCACCAGTGGTCAGGTAATGTAAGAACTATAGTTTCATTTAGAAATAACTATGGATTAAGTGACTGCATCCAGTGGCAGATACAGATGCTTGGCTATATGCGATATGATATAAATATAAATATAAATATAAATATATATATATCTATACTAATTACTATGATAATAGTACTTGCTCCTTGTTCCTATTATTTTATAGTAATTAAATGGATGTTAATATATCACCTTAATTGCCTCCGCCAAGGAGATTCTGATCTCCCAAAGAATAATTCACGGGTCTTGATGGGAAACAGGTACATTTATGGAGCTGATATCTATGAATGTGTGAAATATGGAGCAGTTTGTTCAAACTTAAGCTCTATTGAGCGCCATTCTTGTTTGAAGAAAATGCCTGGTTTAAGAAATTGTTGGAACGAGGGTGTTAGTATCCTCAACAACTACAAACAGTGCTTGAGAAACATAAACACATTTTTTGCGCAGGTACACAGGTGTGATGTACAAGCCAGGCCCAAAATCCACAAGTGGGCTTTTTTTTCATCATGGAACAACATTTCATCCCATGTTTCCTTGGGAATGTGCTCAGAGGCACTGAAGCCAACCCCCCCACATCAGGAAGCTGAGGACTGAAGGAGACGCGAGCTGCCAAAAAGCTGTCAAAGCTGTAATGACCTTTCTTGACAGAGAAAAAGCATTAAGTGTTGAGCAAGAGAGTCGGTGATAATGTACATAATGCAAGACTGATATGGTGCGAAAAGAGAGAAATCAGAGGCCGGCATTCACAGTAGGTCTACACACTGCGCTGTGCTCAGAATGCGCCAACGGATTCTTGAATAATGTGTAGTTTGGGTTCAAATGACAAAGAAAACAACCATTCAGACCTTTTCATTTTGTGTGTGTGACTGTATGCACTCGCCTCACAAATGGCGGTCATTTCTTCTCTCAATTGTGACACATACCACCATGCCCCTCAAATATTTAAACCTCCTGACATATAAAGTGCTCTGTTGTCTCAGAGGGTGTTAATGGCCGGTGGCTGTCCGTCAGAAACGTCTTCTTCAGTGCCCATCCTCTGCATTCCTGCAGCTGTTTGGCACAAGACCTCGGGCTTCTCTCTCTTCGCTCTCGCCCAGATGGCTGGAGGAGATACACACTGATAAGGACGAGACGATGACATGCCTCCATTTCACCTGAGAGACTGATTGTCAAACAGAGCGGTGCCCGTGATGGCGGATTTGTGCATACCCCAGTAGAGGTGTTAGCCGCTGATAGTTTCATGCAGAGCAGGTGCTCTATTAAGATTTCATCAGGTTTTTTTTGTTTGTTGGCAGGATTACAGAAAACAATGGAAAGGTTTTCTGAGAAACTTTCTTGGATCTAAGGATTGCAGCATTCTGATAACAGAGGGTGTTAGCCTTGTCAGAGGTATGTGCTCTCAGGTATGTTTAGCACTGCGTGGCCACCCTACTTAATTTAGACCCTGTTCCAGTAGAAATGCAAGAAGATCCTGCAAAGGTTTCTTTTCCGAGGCTAAAGTTCCTAAACGTGGCTTTAGACATTTTTTCTCCTTCTGTTTTATATTTGTTCTCCTTCCACGACCCTCATTCTTGTGACACTCCAGGACAGTTTTGTGTCCTTTTGTGGCAACAAATAGAAGAACCTGGGCTCTGCAGGCACTGTCAGATCAGAGAAGAGATCACCCCCTTTCCTCTGTCCTTGGTGACAGAGGCCTACCTGAGTGAACCAAGGAACCTCCTGGTTACTACCTGGCAATAGAAGGAAGTCAACTCTTTCTAGAATGCAAACTGAGAGTCAAGTGAAAGGGAAGTGAGGTTTCATGAAGAGCGTGATTTGTGTCATATGCTTCAAACTGAAGTCAATGCTGACTGTCAGCCATTTCTATTGGCTATTATTATGTTCACATGCAAGAAGACATGTAAAAATGTTGACATAATTTACAGATAGATAGAACGGACAGAAGACTGCATCCATTTCATTTCTAATGTTGAGCAGAAATGCATTTAAGACTTATTCACAATTGGTCGAGGGTGTGTACAGCCGCTCTATCCCTGATCGCTACCACAAAGTCTGGCTCCAAATGTGCAACATGGCAGCGTTTCATGATATTTTGGTTTCATTTCTTTATCTATGGTTTCCCCCCTCAATATAGATCGTAATAATTTAAACAGAAAGCAGCACTGTGCCTGAATACACCCTCAAGAGGTGCTGTCATGTTTCTCCTCACAGCTTCCCAAAAGCCCTCCTGTACTGTCACTACCACGTTTGAAAAGATGCTAGACTGCACTGATTTACTTGCACATCAAAGGGAAAACCCGCTGCTTGACTTTCATCCTAAGATTTTATCTAGGCTTAACTTCCCTGCACTCACTCATGCACACATTCATGCAACAGTAAAAGTTCAGTAGGATGTCAGTCAAACCAAATCCTCCCTCGAACATAATATGTGTTCTCTCGTACGAAACCCGAATGGTATCAGTTCCAGGCACGGCAAGTTTGTTGAAATCATAAAACACCCACCTTCACTCTGAAGACAAGTAAATTTAGGCCTCAGCATTGATTTACACTCAAGAACAAATTATTCATTGAAACTTTCTAAATCATAACTGCCCTTGTTCCCTCGTCCCGTGAAACCAGCCTGAGGAGAAGCCGGAACACTGAAGCTGAAAGTCTGCTGCTCATTTCCCCGCCGTTTCCCTCGGCGTCTGATGGCAGCTCAACTGTCATGTCTGTGATTTAACTTCCACGGTCTGTTTCCTGCGTCCTGCAGTAAAAGCCCAAGGTATAGAAGCTGTGTGTGTGTGTGTGTGTGTGTGTGTGTGTGTGTGTGTGTGTGTGTGTGTGTGTGTGTGTGTGTGTGTGTGTGTGTGTGTGTGTGTGTGTGTTTGCGTGTCGGCTCGGTCAGTGCTGCGAAATGAGCTGTTTGAAGTTTAGACAGTTCATGAAATGTGGCATGTAAGTGGTTTCCAGTCTGCCTCACCTTTGACTGGCGGTGAATACACTTTACTGTACATTACTGCAGGTCGCTCTCCTCCTCGCTCACATGTGCAACCTCACCAGAGAACCGCGTATTCACTTGCATCTGATGCACAGAGTATCCCCACCTTTCAGGGTTGTTGAGTGAGAATGGGCAGTGATGTGTTAATCACTGGGAATTGCAACGAAATACATTCCTCAACAAGCAGCAGCCAATTAAACCCTTTCATGTGTGAGGACTTTAATTAGTAGGGACCTCCTCCTCTCTCATAGACATTCAGCGCACATCCACTCCTTGAGTTTGTTTCATCCCTGTGAGGCCCTCTACACACACACACACACACACACACACACACACACACACACACACACACACGAGATGCAACCATCCGCCTCCCCACGATCCCCTGTTGACCAACAAGCCCTGACTCACCCACAGCGATGACTTCACTCTACAGATGAGGTCATGGGAGATTAGCTCCAGTGAAATGGCCTTCATCCCGATACTCCTCCTCACATCCTCTATACACACCCTGACCCCTTCCCCAGTTACAGTTTTCCACTCCGCCTCGCTACTCCCGTCCCCGATCTATATGCACCTCTCCCTGTCATGGTATGTGAGGTTATCACTTCACTAACCAGCTCCCTCCATCCTCACCCTCGTCCTCTCGCCAGGTTGATGAGTCCGTCTTTCACACATTCTCCAAAGTTGATGCATTCCATCAGCCCCCCCCCCCCCCCCCCCCCCACTCCACTTTATATATTCCACACTGCTTTTATAAATCATGCTGGCTCTAAATCATGTTGTCACTCCTCTCCCTCACCACTCCTCTCCTCCTCTACTGCTTTCTCCTGCTTCCATTTCCTCTTTCCTCCTAAAACTTAATTTACCAGTCTAGGGTGCAAACAAACTTTCTATATGAAAAACACATTTTGCTTGAATCAGTATAGCAAATAAAGTTATATTTACAATTTAAATTCAAATTGTAAGATCTATAAGTGTAGTACCATATAAACTGTACATAAAAATGACTGTTTTTCCATCTGATACATATCCAATCCAATGAAAATATATGTCAGTACTACAAACCTATTCTGTGTTTTAATACATATCGATGAATGTTACAAAACTTTTAATGACAAAAAAAAATATGCTACTGTGTGAAAGCTGTCTTTTCTTATGTTTCCTTGATTTGATACATCTCTGAAACGACAGTGAACTTCTCAGATATTAAATACTATCATTTAAATAATAAGACCATATAGTTCTAAGCCCCAATTCCCACACTTCTCTTCTTCCATCCTCACCTCTCTCTCTCCTGCTCCAGCAGGTTGGTGAAGTCGTCGCTCTTGTTCATGTAGTCCACATGTTTGCGTTTCTCTGTATCCAGCTCGTGGACGGTGCGGCGGTGGCACTTTTCAGCGAGCAGCAGCTGACCTAGCATCCTCCGGTACGTGTCCTTGTGCTTCTCCTGCAGACGCTCCAGCTGACAACCACAGACCCAGACAAATTTAATCTGCTGTAATGGACACTTTTCATAAGTATTCAGGATTATCACATTCAAGCTTTTACCCTCTGAAATAAATTTTACTTGTTATTGCAATGTAACAATGCAATGTAACAGATATAAATGAGAAATAATTTAATTACATTTCCAAGAAATTTTAGACATTCATTTTTGTAATTTTACAAAAGTGACACTGATTCAATATACTATGTAATATATTTTTAGATCTGATAACTCTTCTTTATTGTTTCTCTTTAGACTTCTTGATTTAGTCTTTTGTAAATTACGCAGTCCGGCCCATAAACCAGTCAATGAAGATAATCATCATCCATAAAATTTCGATTTAATGTGTTTCCTGAAAGCAAGAGCCTTGCAGTTACTCCGAGCTGCACACTGACCTCAGCCATAGGCTTTTGGTAGACACTGTGGTTGTGTGGCTCAGTGCCAGTGTTGAAGCCGTCTCTCTGCAGGGCCTGGAGGGCCGAGTTGGGAACTGCAGAGCCGTAACGGGACTCGAGGGTCTCTGGCTCAGTCTGTTTGGACTTTAGCATGCCGATGACGTCCTCTCTGGCCTGAAATGACATAGACATAAAAAGACTTATAGATGGGGTAGAACAGGGGTCCGAGGCTGTGGGCCTCTTCTCAGAGGAGAACCTCCGCCCTCACCCCACCTTAGTTTACTCGTCAAGTTTGTCTAAATCCTGCTTAAGCATCAACTGTTGAGAAAAGACAGAATCTTCAGACTGCATCAAATATATGAACACAAATGTCTGTTTTATAAACCACTGAATCTCTGAACTATCTTTCACAAAATCCCACCTTAATTCAAGTCTTCAGGATTAATTCAATGTTTAAAACTTATTTTCATAGGAAAGCATTTTTAAATGCTAGATTTTTTAGCTGGTTTTAGCGAATGTTAAAAAAAAAATATATATATTTAGGTTTTGTCTTGTTTTCATTCTCATGTATTTTTCTAATTCCATTTGAAACCTTTTTTGGATAAGTGCTATAGAAATTCAATTAGATTTGTATTTTCTGATATATTTTCACTGAAGGAGGCCCACCTCTCAGTCTGAAAACCTCTGGTACAACATATTGGATTGAGAAGGACGAGTTTGCACTCACTCCAACCGGGAACCTGTTTAAAGGGAATAGCCTCTCAATTCCTCCAATATTGTCACATTCTAAACACATAGCAAATCTGCCCTCACATACTTGCATGGTGCCATTTCCAACCACAAGATAGCGCTATTGTGCAAGAAATTATAGTTAAACTCAATCCAAAGCATTCAAATGCACTTCCTAAACAAACTGCTTTTGTGTTCCTCCACGATGCCTTTCACAGGTATTTTTTCTGACCCTATACAAATTACAGCGGGTAAGGGGTCAAAGGTCACATGCAAAGTGAGACTAACATTGAAACCCACCTGAACCTCTCCCTCCATGATCCCAAGCAGTTTTAGCAGATCCTCTCTGGACAGGTCCATGATGTCCCTTCTTTTCTCTCTGGCCTCAGAGGAATCAAACAGCAGCTTCTCTTTATCTGTGATCACCTCCACCTCCACCTTATCCTCGCTCTCATTCTGCTGAACTTTGGTCTTCAGGCTTTTCACGGGCAAACCCACTTCCTGTTCCTGGCTGTTCTCGTGGTCGTCCTGCGGAACCCCAAGGACGCCGTTGGCCTCTCTCTCCACGCCGCTGTTTTTGGACCGCATCCTCTACCTGCACCAAGGAAAGAGGAAACAGGAGGAAGGTTTTAATTTTATTTTTAGAGCAAATAGTTCATTTCTTGTCTTTTTTTTGGAACAATTTGTTTTAAACAAACATTTTCAGTTGAAAGTTTGGCATCTGAATATCTGTCAACTGCAGTTCAGATTGTGATTGTTAGAGAGAGTTTTACCACCTTCCTTATCTAGTGAATTCCCAGCCGCTTTACTGACCTACTTTTATCCACTACATTCACCCAGACACAAACGTACTGCACCCATGATATTGATCTGTGTAACATTCCTATTGTGGAATGAATATCCATAGCACTGTGTTTCTGTGTGGGTGCGTGGGAGTGTGTGTGTGCATTCCTGACACGTCCCCTCACAGGCGTTGTGTATCTGATGCTGAGGGTTGATGGTCTGGAGGCACATTTGTGGCACCCCTGGGTGTTCTAACCTTTTCTGCTCACGTTAAAAAAGTCTGACTCCAACATTTTATCCAGAACCTGATCATAAATCTGTTGATGACAGACTCTAAATTTAATTACCCCGCATGAATCACTTATAACATCACAGGTCCTGTTGAGGGGGCAGCTTATGCTGTAAACCTGATTACTTAAACACACAGTGAGCTGGGAGAATAACACAGAGGAGCTACAGCGGTGCATATATGTACTCTTCACTTATATGTAATACATCAGTGGTTCCAATTTTAAGTAACCTGAAGGACCTCACACAGCCTTATCAGTGTGGCTCTGTACCTCTCACATGTGTTATGTTCCAAGTGCTGCATTTTATTCAGCATTGCAGATGTGGATAGTCTGCAATATAAATATATATTATTGTCCATACATTTGATAAACTCTGTTAAATAATTTATCGTGCAGCAACCCAGCTCAAGGATGAACAGTAAAACACCTTATAAACCTGAGGTCAATCAGTTTAGTGTTATATAATTCCTTAATGCACAAGCAATATAAATTGAATCTATTTTTTACATTGCTTTTGATAAAAATTATATTTCAATATGTATGTATTTCCCAAGTCCTACATTTATGTCACTCTTTCATCTGTATATTATAACGTTTTTGCAAACTATTTATCCACTATCTTTATCTAAATGTTACAATTTCACTGAGTGCTTGATAACTAGGTAGGGGAGAGCGGGGTAATGTGAGCCATTTTTTACATTTCCTCCCCTCTAGGCGAGCTAAAATGATATATCTGTAAAATTTACACATTTATGATTATTATGATTCATGTGATCTCTTGCACACCCTAGATTACCTGCAAATTGTTTCTCTGTCCAATTGGCAGGGACAGGGATATTGTTTTTCTCCGCGTATTCAAATGCCAGTTCACGGCACTTAACTGGAGCAAGGCCATGGAACTGGTCAGCTAGTTGTTTCAAGTGTTTGGCAAGCTCCTCCTCCATCTCATCTGTGAATATTCTCTTTGCCTCAGCTACTGCACCCCAGGCTACTGATTTTACTTTCCCTTTCTCTCTTTTCTTTATGAATCTTTTGAGGGTTGTCTTATCAATATTTCTATCCCTTCCAGCTTTTCTTAAGGACTTCTTTCCTTGCATGACCTCAGCAGCTGCACTCTCCATCTCTGCGAGGGGTGTTTGTCCCCAGGTTGTCTTCCTGGTGTATAGTTTCTTGGCATGATGGCTTTTCTACAATGTTTATGACATTAAAAATAAAACATATGTAATGTAATATTACACATGAATATGTTTAAGACTAAACTTAACTTGTGCTTCATGTCTCACTTTACCCCACAGTATTTGTCTCACTTTACCCCAAAGCCAGCATTTTAGAAAAAACATCTTTTAGCAATTCAGGCTAATCTTCAGCTGGCATCAATCACATGGTTTTATATGTTCGAAGTTCATACAGTTGATTAAGTAAAAAGCAAAAAAAAGACAACATTTTTGTGAAAAAACATAATTACCACAGCACCAGCACCAACTTCTCCTTCATGGTAAGGGGGGAATGGGAGGGGCTTGAAAACATAATGGTCACATGACCACAAATGTGTACCGTTGCCTAGATACAGGGGGTGTCTCACATTACCCGATGTCTCACATTACCCCACTCTCCCCTACTCTCAGTGTCAAATGTTACTGCTGATTCATGTTAGTAACAGATGACTTCATCAGCGTTTGAATTCACAAATGATAAATACTTATGGTCAGCATCACATCAATTTGTTATCCAGACATATGCAAATACTTGTCAGACACATTTCTAGCTGAGATAATGTATGTCTTTCCATGTCGCCCTTGTCAAAGTTGTAGTTGCTGTATGTCCTCATCTGTGTGTGTGTCTGTGTGTGCGCGCGCACGTGTGTTTCAACATTTTTTACGAGAGCCTTGAAACTCTCGAGAAACTGCACTTGATCAGTTTCAGATATGACATCAACGCACTTGTTAATTGCAAACAGAGAAACACCCCCACGCCCCTGAAATCCCCTCCATAGCACCCTGCTGATGTCATAGCACCCTCACCTCTGATTCATGCTTTGAGACATCCTGAGCAAGTCCGCCAAATATATTCAGCGTGCAATCTGGGATCAGCTACGTGATAGAAGTGAATGGCTACAGAAGAGGAATGAGTCTCTCTGTGCAATGTGGAGAGGCTTGAATGTGAGTCATTCAAAGGTTTTGCTTAGAAAAAAATGTTTATCTTCTTCTGTAATAGCAGTCAACAGAGTTAAGACTGAAGCAGATTCTAATGATGCTTGAAACCAGCTCTTTGAATCCCACCTGTTTCCAGGAAAACATGAGAGAGACGAGTGGAAGATAACGCTGCATCTCATGGTTCAAACCAGAAAACAGTAAAATCTGACAAACCGACAGATCAGGTACATTCCGTCTTGAAATTGGGAGTTCAGTGAGTGCACACTGGTTCCAAGCATATCTGGTTCTCAACTGCCTTCTGTCCTGCCCATAACTGTTGGTTTCAGCTGTGCTGCTCACTGTCACACAGTCTAATGTTGTGGTCCAGAACGGCTGCAATTTACATGCCACCATTCAAACAGTGCCAACGAGTCTGGTGGAGGGTTATTTACACGGGCACCGCTGAGGGCTAGGCAGTGAGGAAACTTAGAAACATACTGTAGATGACGGCATACAGCTGATAAAATGGGCGACACTTACTTAAGCACTCCGTGGTTTATTTTTAAATTCTTGGCTGATGCCATGAAAATCCAGAGAAGGCTACTGTAACAGCTCACCTCGTTGTCAGGGTCACTCACGTTCACCAGGGCAAACGATACAGTTGAGAGCTATATGAATATAAAAATAATTATTAAATATAAATCTCCTCAAACACCGATGATATATGATAAAGGGATGTATTATGACAAAGTCAATAATTGCAGAGTTAGAGTTAAAAGTAGATATCAAGCCTTAATTACATTCCTTGACTTTAAAGGTTCTATAACGACATCTCAGGAATCATTGCCAAAGAATTTTCAATCTGTATATTGGCAGCTATATCTGTATCGGACGTTTTCAACGGCAACAGCCCCAAAGTATCGGTCGGTCTTTGAGACCTAAACAATGAGCTGAAAGATACTGAAACGCTCTGTAAACTGAGGGAATGTGCAGACACATCACACATTGTCAGGTGATGCATTATTAAAATAAAAATCCTCATAATAGCAGTCTTAAGATTTTGTCATCAAAAGGACCTCATACATCTCCGACTTTCCTGAGTTGCACATATTGACATGTCACACAGGACATTTCCTGGACAGCTGTGGGAGATGGTCACAATCCCTTCAGTTTCATGGGCTCCATTAATGATGAGATTTGCATCAATATGATCTCGTCCCTGTTTGATCCACATTGACTGGTTTCTGCTGTCCTGATGTAATGAATTCTCCAGAGGAACGTTTTGGGATTCGTGAGCCATGCGTCCAGAATTCCAGTCCGACACGTGACATTCCCAGTTGTATTTATGGAAAATAAAGGAGAGCCGGGAGACAATGAGCCATTACACCGAGCTCTGACCCTATGCCCACCACAATGCCTACACATATTCATGGCATCTGAGCCATCTGCACAATGCGACCGCCCACCGTCTAATACCTTGACGTCTTAATATGAAAGGGTGGCCTAATACCCTGCGAGACCTCAGTCAAGACCTCAGTCTAAATTTAAAGCAGGACCCTAAATCTATCCCAAGGTTTGGGCTAGTCCAGCTGTCACATCACATATATGAGTATTTATAGGTCTCACCAAAAACATATGCCTCCATTCCCCAGCAGGAAAAAGGGGGCTATAAAATGTTGTCATTGGTCAGCAAGTCAACAAGAACATGTAGCAGATAGCTCTCATATTTTCAGTGACAGTCCCGCAGCTTTAGAATGGAAGCAATTGGCCGATTTATTGATTAGTCGATAAACAGAAGATAAATTTGTTATGATTTAGATGATCAATTGAAGTGTTAACATTATTTAATCAAGAAAAGTATGCAAATATCAACTTACGTTTCCACTATGGAGGTTATATTTACACCCCTGTCCATTTGTTTGTTAGTTGGTTTGTTTGTAAACAAGTTTACACAAAAGATACAAAAGATGTATTTCCACGAAACTTAGTGGAAGGATGTGGTATGTGTCCTGAAAGAACCCATAAAATGTAGGTGTGGTCCTGATCAGGGGGCGGATCAATCTATTGGGAGATCGCAACCTATTTTTATTATGTTATCAGAGAGTAATCATGGAAAAGACATATTTAGGGAACTGAGTGTGAGAAATTTTGTGCATCTAGATTGATATTAACGGTGCTGTTAGGCTTTAGCAGAGATGTGTGCTTTACTGAGTACTGTTGTAGTATATTCGATTATATAATACTACATTTATATTTTTTCGTAAGTTTCGTATACATGGGCTTTGGATTGTTGCTCATCTAAATATGTCACTTTGGGACTTTGGAGATCATCCAAGGTGTTTATTCCTATCTCTTTGATATATCATTTGATATCAATCTGACATCAATTGTAAAGTAAAGTAAAAATGTATCATTGCGCTGTCGGAATTTAAATCCTGTGTGTGTTTATTGTTCAGAGTTTAAAAAAGCAGAAATGCTCTCTGTTATCATGATGAGGTCTGGAATCTCGAGTCCACGTCTGTGAAGTTCAAGTAGAGAGAGGACGCGAGTAACAAGGGAGGTCAGGACTTAATATTTTGGCGTTCAGCCATATTAATTTGCTGGAGATGAAAGATGAGAACAGCAGCTGCAAATAAAGCAACAACGTGCCATTGGAAAAAAAATGATTAGTTTGATTCAGCGAGCTTCCACTTATTCACGCCGCAGACCTAATGTGACCAAACAAGGTGTTAGAAAGGTTCTTTGCATGCGAGCACTTGGCAGCCCGCTCTGCCAGAGGACACTGATAAAGTGCGGTTACGCTCGAGAGGCTCTTCCGTCCTTACAAGAAAAACACGCACGGCCGCCAAGATATGGGAATTTCAATCAAAGCTGTAGCTGCAGATGAGATTCCGAAGCTACAAGACAATCCGTCTGGATATTGAAAGTTGTGTGAGACACCTATTTCCCATGCACGGGTACAGTGCTGCCGAATGTTCCAGGACTGTGATGGACAGCACATTCCAAACTCAACGGCCGATGACTTCTGAGGTCAGCCATGTTTGAGGAAAATACAGACAGCAAAGGATGACAGGATGACAGGACAGTGTTTTCTGTCCTGACCCCGACTCAGACTGCACACATTCCCTCAGGACTAAACTTTTCAGGACCTTTTTTTGCTCCAGTCATACCTAATTGAAGTGTCAAGAGCATTCATGGACAGAACCTAAGAATGTACAGCTTGTTGAAGACTTCTTTAAATACCTCATGGCGACAAGACCTCAAACATGACGTAGCATACTGGAGCACAATGTCAGCAGAGGTGGTGGGTTTCATCTTGTAGTATTCTCCTGATGTCAAATGAACCTGATCCTCTCACTGGAGCTTCAGCAGTTAAGGTTTCACTAATGAGTGAACTAGGAGGAAGGTTAGTAATTCTCCATGTGCAATTACTTACATAGTGCTCTAAGCAAAAAACTCTCTTTGCATCATAAATATCTCCTCTTGAGCAGTTCCTGAATCAGTAATATATTAATTATGACATGTTTATGACAGTTGTGCTGGTTGCAGCTTGTTAAATATTCACTTTGAGTGTTAGGTATAGGGTTAGGGGATAGGATTTTGTCATGAGAGCAACGGTGAATTATGAACATTGGAGTGCGTGTTTGACTTTAGTCGCACAAACATGCAAACGCAATTGTTCTTAAAGCGCCACTCCGTCACCGAGCATATGGATCGCCGCAGCTGCTGGAATACATGAGTCACCCCCATCTGTCAAAATTAGTTTCATATACAGCGAGCCCTACATAATGGAAAACATGAACCCATCCGTTATTTGTAAGACGAGTTGTGGCCTCAGAATAGGGAGTGGTTCCCATAGCAACAGTGTTTTATCTGCTCTATCAGGAGGGTCCAAAAACCAACCTGACGTATGAAGATCCTTTCTGGACTAAACGGCTTGAGTGGGTATCGTCTTCTCAGCATGCAGATCAAGTAGGAGATCAAGTTCTGGTTGTTTCTATGAATAGAGGCAGCAAGACAACATATGGATGAAACAGACTGAGATATGGTTCGGTGTCATGGGGCGAGCCACTTGTCTGAACTCTCTTGTCTCAACGTCTACATGATCGGAATTCCACTTAGTGTAATCACTTTTTTAGCTAAAGAGTGTCTTTGCTCAAAGACTGACGTTTTTGTGACTTTTTTGGAATGTTAAGCTTATGATTGATGACCCTTTTCAGTTAAGAGCAGTGTTTTGACAGGAAAGGCCTGTTGACTTTGTGACACGTTATTTAATATTATGCCGATGCCACAGCTATATTACAGCCATTTGAGGTCATAGATTTAGACGACATCTCTGTCACTGTTTCAATCCGAGGGTTAACTGGACTTTTGTTCCTCTGGATCGTGTCACTCTGTGGTTTCACTTCCTCAATTTCTCATATGTGTGGACATCATTTTCTGCTTGTGGCCATACAGGCCCTATGAGGGGGAAATAAAACAAGTCTACTGCATCTAAATTCGTTGGAACTCTCTTCCCTTGTGATACTGTAATGTTTTTATAGACTCTGAATTTAATTATCAAATGTTTTATAGGAGCTGGCGATGGACCAACGGATAAAAGTCCATTTTCACACAGACAGTTTGAGAAGTCACAGGAGGAAAAGCACATACAGTATTAACAACTGGCTGCAATGCTGTCTCAGTAAAACCAAACCACTGAGCCCAAAACAACAATTAAATGAACCTGGTATCCCAATGTTAATAATTATTCAGGGAAAACTTCATAGCCACAATTCAGCCCAAACAGAGCCAGGGGGTTTGAGTTTGTAAAACCGAGTGAATTTACAATCTGAGCTCCTGGAAGAGCCACTTGTTCTTGCCCGTCTTATACCTCCTGGCTTTGAGCTTGAGACCAGAAGACGTCCTTGTTGATGACAGTTTCTTCCAGAGTAATATCCGCAGAGTATGGGCTTGAGTCGGTTGTTGTTGAACACCTTGAAAAAGGCCTTGATCTTTGACCTATTGGCAATCTTCTTCTTGCCCATGGTTGTGGTAACCTAACGGGGACAGCGGTCGATACCTGCGACCAGAGCGTGGCTGTGAGGGCGGTCAGTCGTGCCATCGTCACGATCGATGGCATATCCGACAGTTTTGCTCCTAGCGTAGCTTCCAGCAAGGACCATCACCACCTTCCGAGGCTTCATAAGCTTACCCATTTTGATGCTGTTCTACCACCGCCGCTACTGGAAAGAATTGACAGGGTGTTTTTTTTAATGTTTTAAACACATAACTACAACACATTTTATTCTAAGCCTCCTTGTTTTCTCACATTCCAACTTGAAAGTGCGTATGCACACAACGAAGTTTGAGCAACGGCTTCACAACTTGGGAAATGAGACCTTGCAAGGAGCATGTGAATGCGCAGACGGTTTTTGGCCAATTTCAAGTACAATATGCTGCATTTGTGCTGGATTTTAAGGTTGAAAAATGTATCTTTGACCGCTGTTTTTTTTTATGTCTTTAGCAACCTGAGGGCATGAACATTCAGCCTTAAAACAAATTGTTGGTCAACCAGTAAACATCTTTGCTTGGAATCATTATATTATACCAGTGATGTCATGAGAGCTTTTGAGGACTTCTTGCTTACTGCACTTTTTCAAATCTTAACCACTGTATTGTTTGGTGTTGTTATTGTGACTCTCGTCTTTTGTCTCTGGTTGTTTACCTTTTTCGTATTGGACAAAAATGAGTTATGATAAAAACAATGAAGTGCATAGTTTGAGGTGGAACAACTATAAAGTAGAATAGAAAGGAGGACCTCTGTCTGACTGACAGTCGTGTGAAATAACAGTGTGGTGTTGAATCTGCAACACAAACTAACAATCAACCACAAAGACTAACTGTAAATATACACTGGTTTATCATCTCATACTCAGAGTCATCACTGGACAGATGAGGTCTCTGGGTAGCTGTCATCATCACACACTGCTCCACTGGAAGAGTCATGATTATGTCATTTCCCCTGAGAAAAAAAACATGGCTAAGAGAAGGAAAGCATGTGTTGGACAGAAAGGGTGGGAATGATGTCAAATCATATTTCCTTTTGTTGAATTTATATCAAGCCTTTCTTCTAAGAGAAAGCCAGACACAAACTGTGAATGGAAAATACTTGTTAACATACAAACTGCAATGAACCTGAAACATTTGCAACACAACGTGATAAACCTGCACGTGAACTTGGTGAATGACCTCACTACTTCTAATTTGAGTCATGTCAAGAACTAATTAACTGCCAATCTACTGTTTATAGCCAGTATCTCACACCACATATCAAATGGTCTTAAGAAGAACTTGGGTTGCTGTTGAGTTGGAGGACTTATTTTTAAACCCAGGAGATCATGAGTTATACGCGCGGCAGTTCTGTGAAACATCCAAATGTGCCTAAACTGCATTTTTGGAATTCAAGTCCAGAGGCCTGTATACGACTGGAGCTGTGCATATGTCAGTGACAGCTGTTGTTGAGGCCCACCAGACGCATGGGAAAGACACCGACTATGCTGGCAGCGATGCAGCTCCACCTCCCATTATAGTGCGTATCTGTGCACGCACATAGAGATATCCTTGAAGGAAGTGGCCTATGGGCACACACAGACACCTGCATACAACACAAATGTATACAGTAGTAAGAAAGGAACAGGGTTAATGTGTATGTGAAAGAATAATATTTAAAGGAGAAAAAATTCTTCGCAATTGCATTAGCCCATTTTTGCGACTATTACTAAAATACTGACGTTAGAAATTTTATCTTTTCATAACTGCTTATATTCTTTTGTATATTGTCCAAAGTATTGTGTTAAGAGGTGGGCAATTCATCAAAACAAAGGCTAAAGAACATGCTCATTCGTCTTCTTTGTGCTGCACACATTGATTGATGCACTTCAAATTATTGCACAGACTACACCCAAGCATGAACACTGATTTTGTCGAACTAGAAATGCACCACGACACACAATATTCCCAAATGATGTGACGAAGCATTCATATGGCGATATTATATAAACATAAACAACATGGTGTGTACCATAAACTATATATAAGGATCAGCAACATGTCTTCAGTTCATCCCACTATCTAGTCTAATCACTAATCTAAAATATCCTGGATATGAACACTGGAATCTTTTGCATTTGTGGCCAGAGTCTTTGTAGTAGCCATATGAAGATGGAGCAGAGGTATTGAGGTGTTGTCTCACTCAACCAATCGCGACTCAGTCTCAGCTCGTGTTGCTTCACCCCCTGTTTAAAGCACATCAGGCTGGTAGGAACTTTCTAAAATGATACAACCATCTTTGAGAAATAATTATATGATGAATAGTAACTTTTTAGTTTGGTTAGTGTTCATTCCACGAACATGCAAGAGTAGGGATTTAAGACATATACTGCAGCCAGCCACTAGGGGGAAACAGAGACACTTTGGCTTCACATTTGGGGAGCTGTCATGTTATCCAACTATATAAACAGTCTATGGTGTGCAAAGAAATATCTGACATTTGTGTTTATTTCTGTAAAAACTTGAATTTTAGAGAATATATATGTAACTATATTGACCCCCCCCCCCCCCCCCCCGAATAAACAAATCCAAAGAAATCTCACAAACACAATATGTTGAGTTTGATGAGATAATGCTACACCTCATAGATAAACTATGTCACCATCTGCACGGTCAACAAGTCAGGCGACCGAGTCATGTCATGAGGTAACCAGTCAGACATTTAACGCATCTCAAATCAATGCCGCTTTGGCAAACCCCCAAGCGCAGCCAGCTTGGTTTCAGTTTAAACAGGGGCTGTAATATTGATTTACCGTACGACTGATTGATTTACATGCTGAGACGGACAAACTGCCCAGTCAACTTTCACATATCTGTCTTTTTCAAGTGGCTATTTCGCTGACGGCGCTCCACCGCAGACCTCGCGGGGTACATCGGCCGAGCGAGAGAGGATGTGCTCAGATAAAGCTTGAGCACGCACAAAAATGTTAATGAGTGATATCTCTGCACCAGCTCTCTTTGTCTTGTTTTGGCGGTGATATCACCGGGTGCTAAGAGGCCACATCAGCTGGACAGGGTGGGAGGCAGCGGGGGAGAGGAAGGGTGAGGCCCTGGACACTGACAGCAGACCGAACCACACCTGCTCTACATTCCCCTTTTGAGAGAGAGGCACATTTCACATTTCCTTCTTTTCTTCTCACTGAGGTATAAGGTGATGTTCGCCTTGATAAACGGACAGCGGCTAAAGCGGGAGTCATGTGTCTCCTCCGAAAGAGCGATGACCTCACGTTGATGGAATTAATTTCTGGCGTAATTACAACCCATAAATAATCAGGATGAAAGATGTCATCCCGCTGCAACCCACGAATGCCTGCTAATGTTGAGCAGTGGTGTGTGTCTTTGCACTTTAGTGTATGTGTGTGTGTAGTAGTGCACCAGTGAGAGGTGGATGGTGCGGCGGAGGTTGTCGGAGTTGGCGGATGTGGGAGGTCAAAGGTTGCATGTGTGTGTGTGCATATGATTTTCAAATATTAACCAACCTATAAGCTCAGTATCATATCATCTCAGTGTACCATTACCCATGTTGACTGGAGACATTGTGGGTTTCTCTTCCCACATGCAATGCACAAAACACCCTCGTACTAAAAGTCTTATTCATACAGTGATATAAAATGTGATTCATACTGCTCTCTTTTATGCATTCATAGCCACAATGCCAAATCTGTATTGCCATTGACAGCACTAAGAGTAGTCCCTTGTCTTCTCGTGGCTGAATAATTCATTCAAAACGTAGAAATCCATACTATTTGAATATATTAAAATGGGCTGAATTGATTACACGCTTCAGTGGAAGACTTGTTTCATTCACATGGCTCAACTTCAGCTCAAGTGGAGCCAGGGGGTTGGATTTTGTCAAGTTCGTCAAACTGTTGACAGTCTGGCCACAGCAGCACCTGTACCTGAGCCCTTTATTTTTATGAAGACCGGATGGACAGAACAGGAGCATCATCTAAGACACTCAGGAGAAGCCGACTTACCTGCCGTTGTGTTGTTCCCAGGTTTAAGCAATTAGCAGCCACACCAAGTAATCCAAGAAAAAAAAAGGCAGTCGAGGGAGTCGAGTATCCACTAGTATCCTCTCGCTTGTGTGGTCCACTTGTGGCGTCTGCTACTGAGTGGTGCCAAGAGCCATCTCTCTCTCTCTCTCTCTCTCTCTCTCTCTCTCTCTCTCTCTATCTCTCTCTGTCTGTCCTCTGTCAGTTCTTCTTCAGGTCAGGGAGGGAATGGTAGAGAGAAGTAACACAGCCCTGGAACTTCCCTCTCTCTCACCCTCCCTCTCTGCTTTAACTCCCACAGCCTATCCAGTTCTGCTCTGCCCAGCACTAAACACACCTCTCATTTTCTTTCGCCCTTTCTATCCTTCCCAGAAGCCAGTGGACGAGTGTGTGAGAATAAAAAAGGCAGAACAGTGTGGGGGGTTGAAGGAGGTAAAGGAAGGCACTGTTCCACGGCCTCTCAGCAGTTGAAAGGGGGCCGTTACCCGGTGCAAGAGCAGAGGTGCGGTGTGATGTCTGATCTTGTTACGGGGCCAGATCTTTTTACTCAGCTGCATCCTCCATACTCCCTCCCAACTCTTTCTGACCAGAGTCAGACAGAGCCAAAAAATGTATGGCCCTATATTTAACTTGTACAGCCTTGCCAACGCGGGTGCTGTTAGCAGCTGAGGCTAGCTGAATGCTAGATGTCTTGGCTGGCCGGCTGCACAGCTAATTCCCCCTTGCTGCTGCTGACCCCTTGGTGACAGCTGAACCCTACCGTACCATTTTCTCCTGCCGGGAAAGTCCGGTGACAGCAGCCACTCCAGCCCTATAACAGTGGTACAAGGAACCACCAGTTGCTGACTTAGAAGGAGTGATTGTGGCCAAATTCCCGTGGACCTTGGGAGCTAGACTGGCTTTTTGGCCCTGCTTGTAGAAATCTAAATCAGGCCAGGGAGCTAAAGCTGAGGTACAGTAATTGTGCTCCGCATAAATTGTAACAGTTGCTGCCAGGGTACTGTTGGGCAAGATATGTGCAGGATTTCAAGGGACGTAAACACGCCTAATCTTGGTTTATCTTTTTACTTTTGGGATCACGTTAAGCCACTTTTTAAGGGAAACAAAAATCTTGTAGTTGTGTACAGTGCAAGGTAAATTTACTTACATGGCCCTTAAAATAAAAGAGAAATAAGACCATGACTGATGACCCCGTCCTTAAAATCCCAGAAATGTGCAGTATAAATTGCAATCAGTGGGTTTGTTTGTGGTGGTGAAAAAATCTGGCTCAGGTTCCCCTCTGCAGAAAATGGATAGCACCTTTAAGAGTAGACATAGCAGAGGAGTAGAATTGCTTCTGTGTTTGAACCTGATGTAAGCAGTTCAGGGATGTATCAGGCTACTCCTTCAGAATATGGTCTGAGTGATCGGATCTCAAATGCGTCGCCAATGCATGTTGAGCTTGTTCACACCAGTAACTTGGAGTTGTCGGCTGGCGACCAGATCCCTCAGGATGGACGCTCCAGGTCAGAGCAGGACCAAAGGTGAAAAGGGAATAATAGTCATCAAGCCTGATGAAAAAGTGTTGACATGTGTGGGAATTGAGAGCTGGAGAGTCCAAAATGGAGGAAGCTATAAAACACTGGTTAATATTTAGTGAGGATAATGAAGTGTATTGTTTTACTCGGTTGAATGTTGGGGCCTCCAGGGTCCGGAAGAGATCCAAGACATACTGACAAACACAGCACTTCAGCTTCAAAATGTTGCAGGCCAACAAGCCAAGAACAGTGTATTGTGCTAAATGCTTAATGCTAAAGTAAGCATGCTAACATGCTCACAGTGACAATACAAGCTGATGCAGGCATAGAGGTTACCATGTATTACATCATCTTATTTTACACTGTTAGCATGCTAACATTTGTATCCGTTTTCAGACATTAACACTGATGTGTCAGGATACAAAGTTGCAGTTCCCTGAATTCTGTGTCAAAATTATCATAATGAAAGTTTTTTTACTTTGTGAAGTCAAATAACTTTGAGATTTACAGTATATCGACAATATCATGAGTTCTATATTCAAGGTAAAATAATGTTTTACATCCTCATCATCATAGACCGAAAAGACAATACAACAATTTTGCCTTTCCGCCTCTAATTTAATTGGTTGCGGATTTTCCTTTTAGTTTTATTGTGGACATGGCTTTAAAAAATACTAAAGCAAAAAAAAATATGTGCGTGTCAAATCTCAGTGTTTCCAGCTGGACCTCGTTCTGTGCTTCTGCTTCATGTTTATCATCATGTTTTTAGCTCATGATTGTTTCAGTTTCATATATGATGCAGGAGAAGTCATGGGATTTCCATACAGAAAGCATATTTTTATCCTTATAGACAAAGTCTTGTCTGGTCACCCAAGGGAGACGCCTGGCGAACATTATGACACTATTATCACTAGGTGGAAACCAAAGCAAACAAAACCACGCAGATAAACTCACAGAGGAATTATGTCAGACGGACACATTCACTCCCTCCTCTGTCAGCTCTTTTGTGTTGCAGTGAACGTATGTCTGATCTAATTCAGCACCTTTTGTTCACACGTTCAGCCGCTGCTGAATTATGAGGGTGTGGGTCTGACGTAATGTTTCAGTAAAATGAAAACACACTTCAGCAGACACAAACGTATCCAGATATGAGCATGAAAAAAAGGAAAGGACAGTTTCTGGCTCTTTACAGTCCTTGACCTCATTTGTTCATTTGTCAATTGACTTTCCCAAGCACCTGATCGAGTCATCCATGAGTTCTCCAGCTTTGTAACAACCTTAAAGACTTTTTTTTCTCTTTTACCTTTTTTATTTGTCCTGTGTGTGACACTCAGGGTGATTTTCAGCGAAGATAAGCTCTAAAATACAAAGCCCATTTGTTTGACAGACCCCTTCCTCCCCACATATGAAGTCATGTGGTATCGAAGAGGAAGATCTGTCCAAACTGAGGTCATGAGTGTATTTTGATTGAACACCACGATTCCCACACCCAGAATGAAGTCATGTGGTGGGGATCCAGTTTAGGACGAGGTTTGTTATGATTTCACTCTGTATATATAATGCCCACAGGACAGTTCTGGTGCTGGCCGGGACCATTGGGGCTGCGGTTGTTGGGAATCATGGTAGAAATGTGGGTCGGTTAAAGTCGCTGCCATTCCCACACTTATGCGATGTGATCAGAATGAGGAGCACTCAGATTTAATGAACACAAGATGGATGATAGAGTGTTGCCGTGGGACTTGAGCTTTGTCATCCAGTTGCGTGGAAGCAAAGCAAGTTAACGACAGAGGTCACATTAAAAAATGCTCCAGACTGCAACATTAGCAGCCAGAGTTGTCCAAGCACTGTGAGATTAGACCAGACAACAGGGAACATGCTGTTCCTGGTCCAGAGCCACAAAGGTACTAAAGAGGATTCAAGCAGAGAAGAGGAAGGCCAAAGAAAAATGATGAAGAAAAGTCAGGGAGTCAGAGGACATGAGCAGATCTTTATACCCATGTTTATTCTTATGATCACTTCTGTAAAGCTTGTTGTTTTAAAGTAAAGCTTATTGAGTTCTGCGGAGAGTTTGATAAGATGATGTAAATATGTAGATACAACCAGCAGTCAGATAGCTTAGATTAGCATTAAGATTGAAATCTTTATTTAAAAATGGCCCACATGATGCTCCCCAAAAGTGGAGCCAAGGTATCTTTATTGCCACCTGGTGGTTGACCGCAGTATAGATAAATCCTGCCTCCCCCATGTTGGTGGATGGGACCAAACTGTGTACCAATCAAATTTTCTTATTTTGTTCTTATTTTTCTGGTAAGCTTTGTTTTAATTAAGTTAACGCTAACATCATGATTGACTCGTGATTGGCTGAGCATGTGTGTTGGCTTGACCTCGCTAGAGCAGCTCCACCTCTTGATCGCTACTGTGCAGACTCTAGCTCTAAATACACAAGGTGGTGGCACTCATGCCCGGGATATTTTGGCTTCAATTGTGGATAGTGTGAGTGGGTGGAGATGCATCATCCATCTGTATATACAGTGTTTTTTTTCTAAACCTTCATTTGATCCGATTAACGTAAATAAATGTTGTTACCTTTGGATGGAGCCTGGCAATGTAACTTTCAGCACGAGAGCAAATAAACCCTTTTCCCAAAATATCGAATGATCCCTTCGAAATAACCAATAGCAGGTGGCATCAGCAAAATGACCTGAATTATTTGTTACCACAACTTCCAGACTTTTGGACGATTTTCCCTGAGACATGTTCCTTTTGTATGTCATGAAACACACAGCGCACAGGAAACACTAGTTTTATTCGCAGTTTTTTTTTTATCCCCCAGTTCACAGTAAGTACTATGTCAGCACTCATATAACATTGCAGTTCCACAGAACACTAAACGTCTTATAGTAAATTCTCCTCAACGTGCCAGCCAATCTCACAGTTCCACAGAAACACCACAGCGCATGTATCACAGGAACACAATGACGACCACAGGAATGCCAATGCTGAAGTACCACAGCGTCTTTTATGTGGTACTGTGCCCTAGGTTGACAGACAAGTATGTCTAATTAGGGTTTGGATTTTCCACTTCCGTACACAGTAATAGTGTCCTGTCCAAAATGAAAAATGAACATAATTTAGTTTTTTTTTTTATAAAAAGGAAAATTACATTCATACAACATTTAAACAAAGTTCAGCTCAGACTCTACCTTAGGTTATAGGAACCAACGATTATACACATTAAAACTAGAGAGACGGTTTTCATATAACTATATATTATAACTTATAATGTTATTTAGGAACAAATGTTGGAGTTCTGACTAAAGTTCTGCTGTTTAAGAGATAAAATGTGAGGTTACTCGACAGAGACATGATATATTATGATTATATATGATGTACATGTATGTTTATTTAGATTTAATATATTTTATTTTAGTCAATCAGATGTTAGGATACAGAAGTTCTGCTTGGTTGTTGGATGTTCAGAGTAAATTCGTTTTTTAAATTATTTTCTTTCTTTTTAATTGGATTTTTGTTTGTTTAGTTTGGCTGTTTGTTTTGTTGAAAATATAGATTTTTTTTTGTCGATGAGGGTAATGTCGACAAATTCAAAATAAAGTATTATTGAAGGAAAACTATTAAAAAAATAGTCTGTTTTGGTAAACCTCTCCTTTAATACTATTGCTGTGGTTTCAAACTTCTACTAACTACTACTAATACTACTACTACTACTACTACTACTACTACTACTACTACTACTACTACTACTACTGCAACATTTAAACCTAATACAATAATATACATCACAATCACTGATATGTATTAGATTAGAACAACTATTATGGTTTATTCCACCAATTTATTCCAATAGTTTTGCTTTCCCTAGAATATGAAGCATAGTAAATATTACTAGAAATGACTCATCCAAATGACTGGATTCATAAAAGTATCCAACTAGTGACACTATTTGTGGAGTTAACCTTGTTGAATTTCAGCATCAGTAACACATCCATGCAGGGAAACATTAAACCCACTCAACTCGGTATGATCATCACAACATGAGTTGTTGCTGACCTCACTGTAGACATCACATCCTGTGTGGTTTTGTTATATTTGTTGATGTAAGTATAAATTGGTTGGGAAATTATATACAATTAAGTATTTCAGTCTTTGTTTTCCTTCTGGTGTTTCAGTTATAGTGATGACTTACCATCTCAGAAATGTTGATTACTTACGGTTCATTTCCTGTTTTTGCTGATCACACACTGTGGAGCTGCTCTGAGGAAGTGACTCGCTGACGCCTTCCTCTGGTAAGATGGTGAAACAGTCACAAGAAACCATCATATACTGTAAAAAGCCTGTTTGGAGAAAGATGTGGGACTTTGTGAGTACATGAAATTGTTCCTTTATCAGTGTATTTGAACTGTATGTGTTCCATATTACCACTGAATGATGACAACCATGACAGAATTCCAGGTGATAAATCTCGATATTCTGAAGATCTATTCATGACTCTCTTTACCACAAAAATAGCTTGGTCTCATTACTGGGTAAGTAAACTGTTGAGAATCTGACTTTGCAGAAATCTACTCCAAAGGAGGAGACCCAGGATGATCCTTGCCCTTGACCTCCAGGATTTCTATTTCTGAGAGTGTTCTGCTTAGAGCAGCCGCCACCAGGAGACAGAGCTGCCACTCATATGCCAAACCCCTGAGTAGGAGGAGGGTATTTAAAGGCCTGACACCCCTCAGCTTTGAGCCTGAGCTGAGCCAGATGACCTCAGGACCACAAGGTTCATTCCACTCAGCAGCTGTGCATCACCCAGCCTGACAAATACTTGAACAATGAATCTGTGGCCAGCAGTGGATTATGGGCATGCAGGAAGTCCATCACGTTGAGCTCAGAGGTTTCAATTAGTTTAACACGATGATGAAGTCTAAAGCTGAATTTATGGCCTTACAATAACAGTTGAGGCTAATGGATAACGTGGGTTTACACACATGAGTGGGCCTATTGCTTTATAATGGCCATCATAGTTCCTGCTTTTAAAGATGGAGATAAATGTTATTATATGATATATCAGCTGCATTTTTTGTTCGTTTTGTGCATAAATGTATCATCCATTTAATGAATTTCTTTTTTTTAAATAATATTTAGAGGTTTTCATAATTGAACACGGAATTTTGTTTATTGTAGGACCTCTATCCAGTTCTGGCACCTTTCAAAGCCATGCAAAATATAATTGTTTTACAAGAATGCAACAAGGTTTCATTAAGCAAGAGAGAAAAGCTATTACTATTAATATTGCTATTATTGTTATTATTATTATTATTATTATTATTGTAACTGTCAACATCATTATTAGTATTATTTAGTATAATTATTATTATACACAAACCAACAGTATCAAGGTTGAAATGTCGCCCCCTTCTGGCTAACAAGCCTCATTTACATCAACTCTGAACGGCTTTTCAAGGGCAAAGCTCGGCCGCGCCTACTCCAATCTGATTGGTCAATGTAGACATTCTCGCAGTCTCATTGGACACCCGGACGTCAACTGAGTGACGGAGCAGGAAATGTAATAGTGAGGAGAGCTGTGCCGGTGAGAAACGTGTGTAACTGATGAGTGTTGTTCTGCTTTGTGTTCTGTTGTGTTTATTAGTTCGTCCTGTCTTTTGTCGGTTTTCACAAACAATGCGAAGACGCCAGGTTAATTTCTGAGTCGTTTACAACGCGCTGTGCTGAGGGTGTTTGCACTTTAAGCTAACCTTAGCTGTAAATGCTAACAACTGTGTGGTGTAAAACACCAACAAGAGTTTGAAGGGGAATGTTCAGCTGCACATGGAAGGGTTGAAGGATTGTTTGTCGCGTCAGTGTGACGCTGATGCCTTGTTGTTGTCGTTACCGATAATGTGACTCAACCCTAATAAAAACAAACGGGTTTTGTTTTAAAGGTTTTGTGCTAAGTTATTTGCTACTGACAGAACAATAGCAGCAGCTAAAATGTAAACACCACATCATTTTTTCGTGTTTTCACCATGTTCTCTAAAACTAGGCCACATGTATTTTATGTCGTAATCCTGGTTGTTTAGTTTTGTGCTACTTGTCCACTAGATGATGCCAGAGATTCTATTATAAGGCTCGTTGTAATCATCCCTCAGCAGTAACTCAGCATAAGCCTTCTCAATGGAAATCAATCTCATGACCTGATGAAGAAGTAATTGGAATTGATAACAGTTCGCCAGAATTGACAGGTATCTATCGATTGAAGCCAGGCTGTTCCACATCCTGTGTCGTGTTTGTGGGGAAACATGAATATGTTTGTGAGATTAAAGGCTAAAACAAAGCTGACTATCATTATGTAGAATCACTGTTGTAAAAGGACCAAATTACTCAACCGTAAATACATTGAATTTCAGTTTATGCATTTCAAAAGGTCGCTCTTGACTTAAAAAGCTGTGTGCCATACATCACAGCTTTAAAATGCTATTACTGACAGGTTGTTAACACCATCAATGCCTCACATTTATTATTTTTTTGTCTCTCAACCTCTGAAAGAAGCTGATCAGTCACAGTTTCTTCCTCTCAACGTGTGTGTGTGCGTGTCTGTATCTTTTTTATTATCAGTTCACCTGAACGATGTCCGCCTCCAGGAAACTGGCATCTTTCCGTCTGCCTCCCTTGCCAACTGTGGGTGAGCTGATAAAGCTCTACAACCTGCGAGCTGAGAAGCAGCTCTCCCAGAACTTTCTCCTGGACTTGAAGCTCACAGGTTAGTATTCTTCTCGCCTCACACTCTTTTTCCTTCCCTCGGTCTGCAATGCACCAATCGCTGGGAGCTTGTGTTCTTTGCCACTTTCCCTCCACCACACAGTTTTTTGTCAGCGCACTTGATTGCAAAGCTCCAGGTAGCCTTGTTTTAAGGCTGAAAATCTACAGGCTTTTCTACACAGGGAGGTTGAGTTGATCTCATTCTTAAGTGAATGGACTGAGCCAATTATTTGCAGCCCCCTGCGTAGCTCAGACCTTAATATTATTTCCAGTGATGCAGTGCAGGTCTGATCTGCTCTCTTGTCCTTGGACAAGGTGACTCTTAGATTATTACATCTCATCTTCATCACACACAGGCAGAGAGGTATTGCAACCTCACGCGCCATTAATCACATTTTAGATTCCTGAGACTCTGATGAAAACACTTGTAAGATATAGTTTATATGATGCATGAGTTAAATTAGGTGAGTATATAATTAACAGATTGAACTCAAAGATGGTAAATATCTTCTTATCACCGAGCATGATCATGTGTGTCCATCATTTCAGACAAAATAGTGCGCCAGGCAGGCAGTCTGAGGGATGCCCATGTGTGTGAGGTGGGTCCCGGTCCTGGGGGCCTGACCCGCTCCATCCTCAACGCTGGTGCAACAGACTTGCTCGTTGTGGAGAAGGATACACGCTTCATCCCTGGGCTTAAGGTAAACGAGCAGATACAACGATACTCGCTTACGCACAAGGTCATAAGGTCATTCCACTGAAAAGCCTCTAACACCTTCATCTGTCAGTGGCATAAAACCAGTTAATCTATTCTCAGCTGTGGCATCATTAGCATCCCGCAGTGACTGATGACCACGTAGTACCTTTTCATTCAGTCATATCACGTTCCTCTCCACAGCTATTGTCAGAAGCAGCCCCAGGGAAGCTGAGGATCGTCCATGGGGACATACTCACCTACAGGATGGACCGAGGATTCCCATCAAACATCTCCACGCCATGGGAAGGAGGTGAGAATTGGAAATTGTGTAAGCTGTTGCTGGGGGGTGTGAAGGAAAAAAAGTCACGTGACTAACAAGTGTGAAAATGTGGCTCCACAGATCCACCAAACCTTCACATCATAGGGAATCTCCCATTCAGCGTCTCCACCCCCCTCATCATCAAGTGGCTGGAGGACATAGCCAACAGGACGGGGCCCTTCATGCACGGACGCACACAACTCACACTCACGTTCCAGAAAGAGGTGGCGGAGGTGCGTGAAAACTAGATACCAATGAAGCTGAGATGCAGTATGAAGCCTACACAGGGCATGATGTTGCTCTTTAGGTCAGTCCAAAACATTTGGAGCAGGATTTAATTATGTAGACTGGTTTTTTGTCTTGTGCGGCACACACTCATATATTTCAGTTCCCCTAACATGCCGGATCTTTTTCACCAAGATCTTTTAATTATTCTTTGGTAAAACTGCGAAAATGTCAAAAAACACAACGTTAAAGAAAGTGATCAAATAAATGCCTTGATCCACTTCCTGGTCTTGATCGACACCAAAATGTAAGGACTTTTTATCCTAACTCAGACAGCATCCTTCAAAGTTAATAGAAATCCATTCAGTTGTTTTTGTGTAATCTTGTTTACAAACAATCTTACAAACGAATGAGTAGGTGTGAAACATAACGTCCGTGGTGGATTTAATCAACTTAAATATTCAGTTTCTTCCATTTGTTTTGTCTTTATGTACTGGGCCCTGGTTTTTCTTAAATCCAAGATCATGTGACTTCAACAAATTGCCTGCTCTTACTAAATATATATGTAGCAACAATTGATAGTAATTGTTCTGTCCATCCAGAGGTTGACGGCGAGCACGGGTAGCAAACAGAGGAGCCGTCTGTCCGTCATGGCTCAGTATCTCTGCACTGTCCGCAACTGCTTTACCATCCCGGGGCGGGCCTTCGTCCCAAAACCAGAGGTAGGAATCAAAATAAAGCAACCCAGCTGTGTTTCAAGTGTATTTAAGCAGTTTTAATTCAAGGATTCTACTTTGTTAGGTTGCATTTGTAAAAATAAATAGTTTTTCTACTTCGGACCACTTTCATGAACCTGATAACGGCCGACGTGTGATGGTCTGTTTTGAATTTAGTTTTGTGCTGAACTTTGCAGTGTACTGGCATGAGCTGTTCTATTACTGTCTATTCCAGGTCTTTCCCTGTCCTCCCTTCTCTTCTTTTTTGCCGACACATTCAAATGTTAACAAAGTTATGAATGCTTTAAAAGTTGAATCCGGATGTCAGTACTAGCATTGGCGAAGGGCCAATTGGCCACATTACTATTTCACAGCTCTCAGCCCCATGATAACTTGCATCTCCTCATCTCTGCTCCTCATCTGGTCCCCTGGTTCTGTCAGAGTCCGTCGTCACGTCACAATCACTCATCCCTCCCTCGCTCTTCTTGCTTCAAGGCTTCATTAAGACTGTGTTGAATCAGTGTTGTGTCTGTTCTGTCTTTGGACCCTTTCTAGGTTGTAACGATGCCTGGTGGATATTTCAGATGTGTCACGATCACACTGCGCCTTGTAATGAGGGCCTGGCTCTTTTTTTAGGACCAATATCTCTGTGTGTCTCGTTCGGCCCCGTGGGCTTGTATCAGCGGTGAAAGAAAGGCGTTCACTCTTATGTAACATGAGAATGCAATGTCTTTTATTTTTTGGGGGCTAGCATTTGTAGTCGGACAAAGGGGCCACATTAAAAAAACATAAAAGTACTGCTGCAAAATCTTAAACATCAGTCTTTGGCTATTAGACAGCTCCGCAGATATATCCTTTGATAGGATAAACACGCCAGACTTTTGAAAGGCTCACTCCCATCTTTGTACAACTGAGACCATGTTTTTCTTTTGCCGAATTAGAGGATAGGTGTTAGGTGGATGTCAGAGACGGACTCCTGGTCCCTTGAAGAAGTGGTGGCTCTTTAGGTGACCCACAGTTGGTAAATATTTAATCTCCTCTGTGGACCGAAATTCAGCAGAGTGAATAGGACCAGAGCTCATGGTTCATTCTCTTAGAAGAGATGGCTTGCGATGTTTATTTAATCACACTAAGCTGCCGTTCCTTTCGTTTTTTTATTTGACTCTTGAATCTTATTTTTGTGCGCATCTCAAACTGCAGCTTAATGGATTCCAGCAGGCTTTGTTTGTGTCGTGATCGTGCACAGACACGCATGCATGTTGGAAGTATAAACATGAACAGAGCGGACTTGCACTGCAAACGCGATGAATCAGAGCCACCCACGTCCCCACACAGGCTATCTATCCCCTCAAAATGTTTTAATGGGCACTTGGTTGCATTGATATCATTAGGAGAGATGATGGCTCTTTGATGAGCAGGCCTCCTGCTACTGGTGTCCAATAAAGAGCAGAGAGCACATCGTGTGCCGAGACTCTCATACTCTTACTACATTGTCCAGGTCCCTTTTTACTCGTCTGTGTCATAGTATAATTCATGAAAAGCCCTATGGCTCTGTATTGTTTATTGGTGCACACCAGAGTAATTATACACAATTCCATAAACAATAAAAACGTCCTACCTGATTTATGGGAAGCCATCAAAGTGATGGTTGAAGGGGGGATTGAGGTTGTGACACACATGAATTCAGACTTCTAGCTTAAGCAATGGGTTAATGATCAAACAGACCTATATATTGTCAGAATACATAAAGGACATGGCACGTTTTAATGGATTCTGTCTTGAGTGTTTATACTGAATGCTGCTTATAAAGCTTCTTATAAAAATCACAATGGATGAATGGCGCCTTTTGTTGGCAGAAGTTAATTATAATGTTGGAGTAACTGCCAATAACAAGGGTCTTTCCCTCTAGATTCCTCTCTGCATCTCTTGTTTTCCTCCTCCGTCTTCTCAGGGAGCGTATGTAACTGCCCCTTATACCTATAGCCAATAAATCAGCTCAGTAGTCTGATTATTCGTTATATCTCGTTCCCTCTTTGGCATCAGTGGTTGTCTTAATGAAGAGGGATTTGTTCAGTTTGAAGCCCAGTTGGTTTTTCTTTCCGTCTGCTCTCGTCATGTATAACCATCATGTAAAACCATCTGAGTTCATCTAGTAGTTTGTAATCAGACAAACATAGATCACAGAGAGCCACGGACAAAGCTATGGAATTACTGAACCTTTCTAAAATGTGAAAATTGCATTATTTAAATGCTGGAGGGGAAGGGGAAGACTAGGGCTGATTGGCTGGTTGACTCGAACCTATAGGACCGGAGCGATGCAGGCTAATAGGATAATGAGAAGGGAAATGTTTAATCCATTTTACATTAGCAGCAGCTGGGGCCTATATTGACGTATAAGGTGGGCAGATAGGCTCTTATCCTTGTTGTTTAATCCGTCTGCCTTGTTCCTCTCGCCCCCGGTCTCGCTCCTGTCACATTGAGTGACTGAGAATGTCCTTGAAGGTTTCAGTGAGTGGCAATTGGTTACTTCGATTGTGTGTGCACCCCCCCAGGCTCAGATTGCCCTCGATCTGTGCTGCTGCAGATCACACCTTCCTCCCTTTGCTTATTAGTCACTTATCTCCTGTTAATTACCCACGCCAAGGAGGTTATGTTTTCACCCGGGTCTGTTTTTTTGTTTGTTAGTTTATTTGTTAGCAGGATTATGCAAAATTTACCAACCTGAGGCTGACAAAGTCCCTTGCATTGCTCCAGCAGGGATTAATGCACAGATCTTTCCGCTGCTTAGGATTGTCTTTTATGACAAATCGTTTAGGTTATCAGCCCATTTCAAGAACTAGACAATCAAGTGTAGTATTGTTTAGCCTCTGTGAAGGTTTGCGTTCCTCTGAGAGACATTCTAGTTCTCACATAAATGAACAAAATGAGTGATCTTTTAGTCCCTTCTGTCATTCACAGCTGTATATATAACCGAAAGATCTCTGTGAGGAAGTAAACTGAATGTGGAAACAAGCTCTCCGTCTGCTTTAGTCATTATACAAATTTCCAATTTATATTCTATCCTGAGCAGGGGTCAAGGAGTTTTAGAGTGCACGCTGCCATCAAGGCGTTTGCATCTTCAGCACGAACATCAGCCTCATCCAATCCAGATACATCGTCACTGGCTCTTAACATAGAAAGTAGCTAATTTGCAAAGAGTAGAGTGTGTCTTCCCCTGCGCCTCTCTGTATCTAGGCAGGATGTGATTTATGTAAATTTGAGGGCTGTAAATCAGACAATAGATGCTACATCATGAGCGACCTGTTGTTTCTTCTGTAGGGATGCTCCATATTGTGCAATGTTGGTGTTCATTGTAGCAGATAATGAGAAAAAAGGGTAGTGGGAGACAGATAAACCAAATGATATGGCTGAAAGAACCGATACCAAAAAAATGAGTTGGAGAAAGAAAATGCGAAATAGGGAAAGTGGAGTGATAACCAGGTGGGGGATGAAAATAAAAGTAAAGGATGCATGGAGAGGACACACTGGGAACTGACTAAAACCACAGCGAAGTTAAAGAAAAAGGGCAAGATAAGAGACTGAATGTAAGAGAACGCAAATGAAATTAAGAAGTATACTGGCTTGGATATGAGGTATTGAATGAAAAAAGAAAAGAGAAGGAATAGATAAATGGGATGTATACACAGCAAAGCCTCGTCCCCACCAGTACAGCACAGCATATTCGTGACAGAGATGGATTTTAGAGGAGAGTGAGGCGTACCTCCAGCATATGGTTGTCTGGGCCAGTCATCAGCCATCATCCACCAACTAACTGAGCCTCGCAGGAGGAGAGCCCTACAGATGCTCGCCTTGTTACACAATCATCCACCAAGAGCACAGGCCAGATGAGTGGAGCCTAAATTAAATTTGTTAATGCTGCATTGAGCATCCATTACGGCCGGCAGTTGTCAGGGAGTGTTTGGATTGTGCTGTAAAAATGTAGCAGATATAAACACATTTTAGCCGGGGACTTTTCTCTCTGTCTTACTTCTTCTTTTTCTATGGGGTCAGCTGGGGTTTTCAAGTATCGTAATAAGTCCATTCATTTAAGTCACAGGGTGTTTCAGTGTTGAATGTGACCGGCCTCAGTCCAGTGTGCTGCTCTGGCAGTGATGGATACCTTCACTGTGACCCGAAGTGGCCCAGCTTTCGCCTGAACTGTGAAGAGCGGGAATCTGCTCTGCCCTACTGCTTTCTTTGTCTTTCACCTGCCGTCGCACAAATTCATCTAGGCCTATCTCGTAAACGGGGTCAAACACGGTATCAAGAGTATTGAGGGAAAGTTATTTCAATGACTCGAGCCAGTGCGGTAAGCGCCTGAAGGCTCAATCTCAATGTATTCTAGACCCAAGGAAAAGAAAAAGCTAAAAATACTCCCCTCCTCCTTTTTTTCGAAACAAAACGGCAAGGTTGGAGGAGTTGGCGTACGAACATCTCCAGAGATCTGTTTCTCCTCCTAAGAAGAAAGTGTGCCGGGTGCAGTGGAGTCAGTGCTTGGAGTTTAGCAGATTTAGCTCTGTTGGGGAGCAGGGAGCATGTCAGGAGAATACGCAGATGTTTTTTGAGGAGCGAAGCTAAAACCAGTGTCCCGAAGAATCACGGCCTGCTTCAAATAAACAAATCTAATGAACTAAATTGCAAGTGGTGCAATGATACCACTGATGAGAAGTGAAAGAGAAAACCTGTCACAGAGAGATTTCATGACTTCATTTCAGGCTTTATAGACCTAGAGGCTGAAGTCTGGCTGGGTATTAAAACGATATAATTAGCACTATGATTTTCATTAATAGCAATATAATAATAACAATATATATTTTATCTTCTCAAGACTTTAAAAAATGTTTTGCTGTTCTTTAAGTGTTTGTCATTTTCTGCTACTGTGGTCGAGACGCCTCACACATTATTGTAAAACACAAATGCAAAAGTGGCAACACAACTACAAAACCCACAGAATGGAAACACAACAAAATGAAACGAGCAGAGTAACTTAATGCAGCTGTGGTCCAGTGAGCTGTCGTTTGTGAAAACCTAGACAAGCCAGCCGCCGCTTAACATTTGATACTTCTCTATTTGAGCTGTTGCAGTAGAGGTGCATTCATCCTTTTTGGTTGCTCAAAGCATGTCTACCGTAACACCTCAAATAGACAGACATAACATTTTAATAAGCCGTTTCATTGTCATTATCTGTTGTCGCTCACTTGCCTTGTGATTGTGTTTCCGTTGTGTGGCTTTTTTTTTTTTCTTCTGCACTTGTGTGACACGTCTCGGCCACTGTACTCTAAAAAAAGAGTTTAAAACAACTACCTTCACTCGGGAGCAAAAATCTGTCTTTAAACGTAAAAAAAATTATAATGAGACATTTATTGTGATAATTATCGACTAATAAGAGGATTTTTCTCTTGGCCATAATGCATAGCCCTAGAATGTTTGTTTGATTTTGTGGGTGGGCTGATAAAGGTTTTGTACAGAGGACTGAAGAGGAAACAATCGAGTTGATTGTTTCTGTGTGAAAATGCCTGTGCCTCAGCGTTTTTCTTGTTGTGTTTCTCTGCTCTCATGAATACATTTTCCTCATCTCTAATCTAAGACAATAATCTCCACCGTTGCGTCCGCACATTCCAACAGTTTAGCCTCACTCACCTTCAGCCTACAGAATCCTCCAAGCCACGCGCTCCTGCCCCGTGCACCAAGCTGAAATATTAAAGCGCCTTCTTTGAACTGTCAGGGTGTATTGTTTTCCTACAAGCTCTCCCCTTTTGTCATCTCCATAGCTTTTACTGCCTTTCTCAGCAGTTTACTGCACAGCCAAGGTCGTTGCTGTTATTTCTACAGCCTCACATGTGCGCTGGGTCCAGTGGAGGGGGCTCCAACAAAGGAAGGTCATTCTCCGTTAGCGTTGACGGCCACATTATATCTTCAGTATGAACCTTTACCAGAGTAACAGCCGTCCAAAACAAAGAGACTTTAAGTATGGTGATATACTGGTGTGATTTGGGTGCTTGCATTTTGAGCGATGACCTGATGTCTACCTCTCTGTGTCGGCATGTGAGCGTGTGTGGTGGAGGGCATTTACCCTTTTGTGAGCAGTCTTTCTCTTTTTTGTTTCCCATTTCCTTTTCCTTGACATTCTGGAAGGCTACCTGCTGGTCAAAAAGCTTGCTAATCTAAAAAAGAAAAGGGTAAATAATCTGTAAATCTGTTTTGGCAGTGTGCTTCAAAGGAAAAACTCTTACACATGCTTAACCCCTGCCTCAAATTGACAGGCGCTCACCTCCTCTCATCTAAGCTCACATTCCAGATCTGTCGTAGCAGCGACTCGGGGTGAAGGCCTTTGATGGAAAATATAGGTTAAATACACAGAGGAGCAGATCTTATTAGTGTTTCCCCACGAGAGGAGTAGTTATTTGATCTGCACTCTTGTTGCGTAAAGGAGAGGAGTGGGAGAAAGAGAGATACAGAGCCTTGAATAATCCATGTTTGTTTCAAGAAAGCACATTCTCACTCTGCCTGTGTCAGTGAGGGTCCAATCATCTGTAATGAGAGCCCACAAATCTTCTCTTGGAAGGTAACTATTTAACAAGCGCTCCATCTCAACCGTATATCAGGTTATATGTGACAGATATTAAATTTGAAGCACATTCTGTGGAGTATTCTGATTTGAAACTAGCTCTGGTTGAAGCATTAAAGCTTTCAACATTTTCATACAGCAGGTTCTTCAGAGTAGAAGTTGTGCTTTGAGAATTTATTACAATTTTTTCCTACATCTAAGATTTCTTCCTTTGCAAATAAATGTTATAAATGTTATGCTCTGTTAATTTACAAGCTCGGGTAGTTGTTTGAGCCACACCAACACTTATGATATGTGATCAAAAAATAAACAATCAACTAATCCTACACATTTCTTAAAGCAAAAATACCAAATTTTCCCTAGTTACAAATTTGCCTCTTTCATTGTATGTGATGATAAAACAGAATAGAACTCAGTAGAGTGCATACCTCCGCAACGGCCCAACTGTCCCCTTATGAAACCACATTTATATTCAGTACATGATATATAGACATTTTTATTTGACTCTGCACCCCATTTCACACACTCATAAATATTAATAGCTCTAAACATGATTTTCTTTCATTAAGATCCATTAATTATTCTCATAGAAAATCAGCCAAACTGTTGTAAAAGGCCCTTTACCACAACATTAAAGAAAGAGAGAAAAAAGTCTAGAAAAATACCAAAATTAAATGGTTTCTTCTCTGACCTCTACAGCATCCTTCCACCAGGTTTCATGTTAATCAGTCCAGTAGTAAAGAGAGAAATGTTCTTATTTGAGAAGCTGAAATCTGAGAATATTTGTCTTTTTTGTTTATGGAACAATGAATCAAAAGTGTTGCAGATAAGTTTTCTGTTGACTGACTTATTGTTTCAGCTCAATTTCAATATTGACTTAAACTAAATCTTCTCGATAATTTCTCTTGTGTACGTCCAGGCTTTTCATTTCATCTATGCTTCTACCTAATATCATTATTAATTACAGTTGTCGTTATTTGGCTCTGTGAGAATGTTCTCCCTCAGAGACCCTTTCTTTTTGTATTTCTTTTTTAATTTATATGAATACTGTCTTTTATACTAGGCAAAGTGGATTCTTCAGCTGTTCCCTTCTCTGCCAATTTAATTGCATATTATCATCAGCTACTTTACATGTAGTCATTTAACTCGTGGCTTCACGAGATGAACTGGGCGACTGGAATAGTTTGCGTTCCATGAAGCTCCCACGGGTGCCATTATAATTTAATTAATTTATTGTCTAATGCTGTCCTCTCAGTCAGGGATGACAGGGACAGGTTGGCTGTGGTATTAAAAGAATCCCTCTCTTTCTCTTTCAAAACCCATTTGCACATAATAATGTTTTATAGATACATATTTTAGTTGGACCGATGCTGCTCTCTTGCTGGGTGCTGCACGCGTAGCAGCAGCCTGTCTGCAGCCTCCACTCAGCACAGCCTCTACCATCCAACAGTGTCTTGGCTGGGAGATGAAGGCCAGCTCCATCCTCTTCAGCCACACACACATAAGGCACACATAAAAAACACAACATACGTCAGACATGTTGCTTTCACAAAATAGTTTTACTGGTAAAAAATAGAACTACTTGCACAAGCACATTGAGACAACTGTATCAGAACTTGTGAACTGTTCATCATCACAAATATGCTCTGGCAAAGTAAGAAGTGCTAAAGCATCCACAAAAATAAGCTGCAGTTATCAAAATGATAAATCAGTGTCTTGGTACAAGTAGACTCAGGTGAGATGTTACTCTTTAGACTTTTTAGGACCTAGTCACTTTGCACTCTGGCCATTTATAAGCTTATGATATTTGCTTGCTGGTGATCAAGCTGCACAGCCACAAAAACAGTGAAATCTCTATCTCCTGTTTCCCTGCTGAATCCTAGCAGACAGAGATGGTTCCTCTTTTTTCTCCAGAGTGCCAGGTGTGTTATGAATTTTTGCTGGTCCAGGGAGTTCAGCCTTTTGAAACAAACTGCTGTCAAATAAAGGAACACAAGTAAAGGTCTTCTTATAAAGAAGGTATGGTATGAACATGGTATTGTATCTTATATTGAAATAATCTAGAGGGCAGTCGCAGTTAAAACAATAACACATCTAAACGCTTAGATACTTGTGTACAGATGTCACAGATTTCCTAACACAAAATACTTTCTTCATGTGTTCATTTATAAAATACCACACTCGTGTCACCCAGATGAAACTCATTCAGAGGGGTCTTCGCTGTGCTTTGAGAAAAAGAGGAATGAAGAGGATTTAAAATAACCCTCAGAAGCTGCGCTGGACTATACACAAGCATCTAGTCGACTTGAGACTTATTCTGGCAGAACAAATCACAAATCCATAAAACATTTGCCAATGTATTATTCATGTACAAACAACGCAATAAAAAAATAAACAGAAATAACTCCAGATAATATTAAAACCTGTCATCATGAGACGATTTGGCACATTCTTCAAAAACACATATCGTGTCAGTATTAGCTGATGACATGGCACATTCTTTACTTTGTTTATTGCATTGGTTATGGTGCCTGGGCAGTGAGTTATTGTCAGGAGGCCAGTTCTAAAGTCTGTGCCGGGCAAAGATGTGTAGCTCAGGGTGGGGTGGAACCCTGAACCTTATAGGGCTGCCAGAGCTGGCAGTGTTACCCACAGAGATGCCCGTGGCGTGCAGGAAGCAGCCTGCAGGTGGCGAGCTGGGCTTAGCCATCTGCTCTTCCCCAGGAACAGCATGTTTATGAGAGAGAAGGAGGGAACGTGCACCTCTATACATCACTTGACTACGCACAAAAAGACAATATTCTTCCAATATCCTTCCCTCCGAAGAAAAGCGGACACACTCTGGAGCATGAGCGTTTACGAGCGTGACAGTGCTGATGACAAATGAGTAGGTGTGAGTTTTGTTTATGCGTGCGTGGTGTGTATGTGTGCGTTGGGCAGCCACGCTTTTCAGCATGCATCAGCGTTCTCTAGTCAGCGATCACATCCATGTGACATTTGACATAAGCAGGGACAGGGTGTGGGTTGAAAATTAGATGATGAGACTGACGGTTAGGAAATGGAGGGGAACGGCGGCACAGCCAAGTGGCCCCAGTTTAAGTCACGAAGACCTTCTTGCAGGTGCAGGCTGGTGGCGTCTGCACACTGCTGACGCACTTGGAAAACAAGTCACATATGGAGGATGACTCAAACCTTTTTTAGCTGCCTGCCACACCGACCATGACTAAAGAAGCTTCTCCGCTCTCTGCTACATTTCATGTTTTGCCTCTCTGCCACTGCACCATTAAACATCTGCTCAGCCCTGTGTGGGAGACTATGGTATAGACACCGCAGCAGCGGGCAGCAAAGTAAAGCATTATTCAAACCCATGCATCAGGGATGCTGCCTCTTGTCCCTGACTTGTAGAGGGGGATTAGTAAATGTAGCATAAGCAGAGGCTCTGATTAAAGCTTATGGAGCCATGGCTAGACAAAGAGAGACCACCCCCCCCTTCACAAAAAAACAACAACTTCGACTCACTGACTGACAAGCACATACCCTCAGACAATAAAGAGATTTGAAGGCAGAATTCTGTTTCCATGGCAGTGTGGAGGAGGATGACAAGAATGAAAAGCACATGCAAAAAGCCGGCGTGTCTTGAGTGTTTACTGTGTAAACGGAGACGCACAAGAGCATGTGTAAGTGGCGCGGGCTGGGCGTGCATGACGGAGGAGGTGCAGGAATGGATAGAGATGGGTGGCTGTCACTTAAAGGCAGGATGTTTTTTTTCATTTCGGTGCGGACAGAAATATGAAAACAGCATATCAGATGCTCCACTGCTGGAGGATTGAATCTTTCTATCAATCTTTCTTCTCTCCATCTCTCTCATATTTCCACCTGCAGAGAAAAAGAGAGGCAGGCATCTGTTTGTCTGCGTTGTGGGTCTCAGTCCCAGCCCGGCACCCCACATCTATTCCTCCTGACAGTCCTCTATGAACAGGGTAATGTTTCTACAGCTTTTCAGGCACAGGCATTGTGTGGCTATGTCTCAGTCTTCTAACCAGGCATTCCTCTGTATTAATACACAGACAGGCTCCACACAGCATGCTTTAGAGGCAACATATCAACATCAGTAGGTAACTTAAGTATGACCATTTATTTCAGTCATTTCCGTGTAGCATTCTAGTGGGTAAGTATACGAAAAAAACTACAATGGCTTGCAAATGAGAGGGCTTCCACCTCCTGCTCTCAGGCATTATATTGCCTATGTTCGTCAAATGGGAGTGTACCAAACGATTGTAAATAGCAGCTAAATGATTGCTTTTTTTCTCTATCTTTCAATTCAAACCTTTGGCGATGAAAATAAATCTACTCTGGAGCCTTCCTTATTTGCTTAATCCATTCCCCAGGGAACTCTCTCTGTGATGAAGGATGTCTGCATTTGGTTAGCGGGGTCCTCCGATTCTGCAGCACCTTATCCTGGCTCCTTACACATTCATGCTGTTTGTTCCAAGCCGCTGCTTAGGGAATACCTCCACTGCTTGTGCTTGCAAAACAGAAAGAAAAGGAGAAGAGCCAGATAGAGGAGAAGGGGGGAAAATGAATTCAAAGTTGTTGCCCTCCTCCTTCTTCTTTTCTCCACCTCCATGTAAAGTAGAGCCTAGTGTGCAACATAAGTCGTGATGGTTTCCCCTCAGGCTCATCTGCCTTTTGCCGTGGCTACACAGCGCTGCTTTATTACACATAGTCCTGCAGGCTGTAGCCCGTCTTATTGTCTAATGGGGAGAGAGAGCAGTACTGGTGCTGGAGCTCCTGCTGCTGCTGAAGCAGCTGTTGCTGCTGCTGCTGGAGCAGCAGTTTGTCAGGTGGAGGCAGCAGGACCAGGTCCTGGGGACCATGCCGCTTCCCTGAACAGGACATACAGAAGATGGACCCCCCAACAAAGAGGAATCCTGCTGAAACAAAGGCAACATACACAGCGCCCCCAGGCTCAAACTTATTGCTCTCTGGCACGTTGGAGTCCAGAAAGTTGGTGATGACCTCGTTGGTAAACCAGGAAGCAGGAACCAGACACAGAAACCCTGCGGCCACAAAGCAGCCACCGCTTGCGATTGCAGCGTGTCGCTTGGAGCGTCGTCCACCTCCCCAACGTGTGCATTTTAGTCCCAGGGATGCAAGGCAGAGGCCCATGGCAGCCATTACGCAGCACAGCACCATGGTGGTGCGGGCAGTCTGCAAGTACGCAGGTAGTGAAAGCACGGAATACTTGAGTGTGCAACTGAACATGCCTGTGCTGTACCATGTGCAGTCCATCCACAGTCCCTGCATTTGGGAGATCGCTGTGATGATGTTGGAGCCCACGTCTGCGCTGACCTTCCAGTTGGGCAGCACGGTGGCCACCATGGCACCCATGATGCCCAACAGAGCCAGGACAAATCCAAATATCTGCATGCCCGTGGATGCCATACTCCTTTTTAAAAAGTGGATACTGCTGATGCCGCCTCCTCAGCCGTTGTCCTCGCTTGGCAGCATTCACCCAGCGCCAGCCAGGCTCGTCGACCCCACTGCCACAGCCGCCTCTCTCTCCCTCCCTCAGTGGTGGTGTGTACCAGCTGCCAGTCAAATCCCCCAGCTCCTCAGTTCTTCAGCCGCAGCTCCACTGGACTGGAGGAGAGTGATGGAAATGAGAAAACTGAAGTGAGCGGGTCTCCTTGCAGTCCCTCCTCTCTCTCCCGCTCATTCACCCTCATACGAGCGCAGACTTTTTCTGACTGGAAACAAAGGGGGAGCATGAGGCAGGGGCGATCAGAGCTGGCTCTGTGGCTGACTACAGGTAAGCAAAAACCCCAGGGGTGGCTGTGCATGTGTGCATTTTTCTATGTGCTTACTGCCTTCTCCTTACCCGGCGCCCCATAGAGGTGTTACTGGAGAGGGAGAAATGAGTTTGTGGTATTTGCAATGCTCATGTGGACTTAAAGCTGCAGCGCCCTCAGCTCTCTCACGTACTGTACCGTGTAGCACTTTGATTCCACTGCTGTTTATCCAACAAACTGAGGATGCTTTTTAACAATGATACCTGCTTATCCTCTGGCTGATCACTGGTTGTGATTTAGCCGCTAGAATTAAACTTGTGGATGCACAGCTCTTTTTTAAATTATCGTTTTGTCTGACTTTCTACATTGTGATCGGTCTAATCTTGGCCAAATAGATGGTTACAGCTTTGAATGAATAACCTGGCAGCTTCCTCTGAGTGTTTACTGTTGCTTTATGGTGCGATGGGAGGGGGAGAGGGGAGAAAGAAAGAAAGAAAGAAAGCAAGCGATGTTGGAATGATCTCTTACCCTGGCTGGTGCAGAGCTGGCTCTGACGCGTCACGCTGTTCGCAGTGATTCCTGTAAACACACACAGTCACACACCGACATGCAGCAGCGGGCTGGCGAGGGGGGCGAGCGGGAGGATTGAGCCCGAGCCACGGATCCATTCAAGTCCATTTCCTTAGCAACAGTGTTTGAGAGGAGGACATCCCATCTTCACCAACACACTCACACACACATAGACGGACCACACACACTCGGCACGAGCCAGAGAGAAATGAAGCAGAGCGCGAGAGCCGCTCTCTTTCTCTCTCGCTCTCTCTCCCTCCCCCTCGCTCTCTTGCGCCGGTGTGTGTGTTTTGTGTGTGTCTGTGTGTGTGTCTCTTCTGTCTCAGCACTACAACTTCAGAAACAACAGTTAACGCGGATATAGCTAAAAGAACAGTCCATTTCAAGTATCACCTTTTTTTTTTTAAAGCTGTAAGAGCCAGTTTACACAGATGAGAAAATGAAGATGTCATCCCCTTGTCACAAACATTTAAAGATGATATCTACAAATTTCCACTGGAATTTGTCTAGACCGATAAAATCCTAGCTGTTTTTATTCAAAATATAAAGAGAAGTGTTCCCCACTGTGTTTACTCAATGTAACACCATGCAATTATTGATATATTTTTATATTGCCCAGGCCATATAGGCTAACTTACATCTGCAGCCAGCTTGTGATTATGTTCAAGGCACATTTTGTTGTATTAAAATGATGCCGTGTCCTGTCAGTTTGCAGCTGTGTGATGATTTTTCTAGGGGAAAGACCAAAATATAATATTTAAACAAATGCAGTTGTTGCAGTGCAATGTAAACAGGGATTAGTATACTTCTAGTAAACATTTTTTTTTATCTGGAGAGTTGAGTTCTTGAAGGAAAGTAATAAAATGAAAATAAATTATATATGTTTTTATAAAAAATAATCAAAGAAAAGTTCCTTTTTGTAATTTTTTTAATCAAATAATAAGATAGAAATTACACAATTTGTATGTATTTATACACTAATTAATTGAACCTGCTTTCTTCGTTGTTTATAACTTGCTGCCTTTGCACATGTGTTTTGAAAAGATTATTATTATAAATTATGTAGAATAATACTGACACTTTGCCCCCTCAGATTTTGGATAAAAAAAACTCCTTTGCATGGTAATGTAAAATAACTAACCCACATAGGAACCCCGCCCCGTCCATGCATCGAGTTGCTATGTAATCATAACACAGTACTGAAGCTGTATGAAGATAAGAAATTGCCAAGATGCAAAGTTGGATAAGATATCCAAACATAGCCCCACTACACAACTGGGAAGAGTAATCTCATTAAGACAAGAAGAAGGAAAGCTGCTATCGTTGCGACCAGATTGTGTTCTACAAAGCTTTGTTTCTTTACGTGTTGGTCGAGAAGAGCGTGAGTATCCCACCATGCCAAAAATGGACCCTCCCTGGAGCGTCATCTTCATCAGGCGTCAGTCAGCAGGAGGCTAAAACTCCCAGCTGCTACCCTGTCTTACTCCGTCTTCCCTCTTCTCTCTGTAGAGGACATACAAAACAAGGGAGGGAGTGGCTAGCATGGCCCTGATTCATGAATGACAAAGAGGACAAAACGGGAGAGAGGGGGAAAAAATCGGACGGAACTAATAGACCTGATAACCTTGGAAAAGCAGATGTGTGTTGCTATTATTTTGCTGCATGGGCAAATCGGCAAAAACAGCCAGCTGGGGGAAATAATCTTGCCTACCCACCCACTCGCAATCTAACGACCAGGCATTGGCCACGTTGATGTGTAGACATTACATGTGGATAGGTTGGTAGCAATTGATTTGTTCAGCTATTGATCTGCTTGTTTACTATGGCCCAGTGGTCGCTCCATTTATTCCCCTAAACAACCCCTCAGAGACCCCTTTCTCAAAATGAGATATGGCCAGCATGCAGAAAGCGTGCACACCTTCCAGTGGGATGTTATTGTCGACCTTCAATACTACATCCTCAGACCTCCTCCTGGGACCGCTCCGCAGCAGGAAGAGGAAAATGTTTTTTCCTGTTTCTTTGTAGACACACTACAGTATGGCGTGTGTGACCTATCTCCTTGTAACCGATGAGATCCTAAGTGCTGATGCTGGTGTTGTTCTGTGGGGAGCAAGATAAATAAATAAATAGACTATGGAGGGAAGGGATGAAAGGAAGAGGGGATAGAAAAGACGGAAGGAGAGAAAAGCAAAATGCAGTTCACATGCGCCCGGTGAGTGCAGACGTGTGACGCTGTGATGTGTGAAGATATTGCGGACTATTATAAGCGAGGTCCCCATTTATTTTATCACCTCGCAGCAGAGCACCCTTTCTGCAGCAAAGCTCTCGAGGCACAGCCGGAGCAGCCCCGCTTTTCTTTTTCCCACATTAGAGACTTTTTTATCGTGCCATTTGCATTTTTCTCTTTTATGTCCTCCCTTTGCATAATTGTTTTTTGCGCCCATCATCTCGCAAAGGCGGTTTGTTCACAGCGGTGATGCAAGGTGTCGTGTCGTCGCTGTGATGTGGCTGTCAATGCAATCTTGTTGTGGAGCAAGGCCCGGGTTCAGTTTCACCACACATAATGGGTGTGAACCTGTCTCAGGCAAAACACTTGTGACATGTCGTGAAATTACCGGCATTAGCTTGATGAAACAGTCTCGGCTTACTCCCTTAAGATCGACTCCCTAGTGAACATAGTGAATTGGCATTTATGAGTTTTTAAATATCCCATCAAAACAATTTTTCCCATGTTTCCCTCGTTGTCTTTTCCACTGGTCCAGTAAACTTCGCATTTTTGGGGCATAATTCAGCTTCCTATGACGAAAGCGTCTCTCCCAGGAGCTGCTGGGGGCGATTTCATGGGAAGTACGCCAAAGCCTTTCCTCCCCAAACCCCTCAAGTAACATCAGCCTGGTGCGTTCAGCTGCATTGACTGTTGTCTTCCCCATTCTGAGAGGCTGTCTCCCTCCTCCGATGTAACAGAGGATGTCTTCTCAAGGTATTGTCATAATTAATGCAACTCTTCCCCCCTTGGTTCTGAGCCGTCCTGCGTTCCCAGGCCGTATATAGCTTTCTTCCATCCCCCCCTCTTGCTCTTTCTCAGAACCCTCCCATTATGTAAGCGCAAGTGTCGGTGGTTCAGGTAGCGCAGTGGCTGGTGCCCCAGGGCCCCTGCCATCCCATCTTGGTTACGCTTAAAGGGACATGACAAATTACTGCTCGCATGCCATTGGGCAAGAACTCGCCGAGAAGGAGACATCGGAGGCGGGAATGGGGGAATGGGGAGCTGGGAGAACCACAGAGCAAAGCTGGGGTAATGGAGTTCCCCATTGAGCTTTGGGAAGGTCAAACCCAAGAAATATGGTAATGCCCAAGATGGATGTGTAAGTATTGAGCTCAACTGGGTCATTAAAGATCTTGACAAAAGTGGTTACGTGACTTTTAGATTGAGATCTGTCACATTTTGCCCTTTTCAAGCCACGAGGCTATTGAGCAGAATAATACATTTTTACAACAGACTGGCAAGGTTGTCAGTGACTACGTTTATAGTAGTATTCTGACTATAGACCTTATTCACAAGAAGACAATATTTTGACTATTACTTGACTTCCCAATAGAATTTTTACATTAACATTTCTGTTTACCTGTTATAGAGCATAGCCTGATTATAACCGCCAGTTGTAAAACTCCAACCTGAAATTTCTGAATGTACAATGCTACCGTGTACAACCGTTTTCTCTCTAATTTTGCTTAAGGTACAGCTCCTTATTTTTCCACCGAAGAATATGTCATCATGTATTTTTTAACTGCCATGTGTCCATGTCGCAAAATGCTGTGGAACTATAGTAGGACATTATAATGTAATCAAGACCTATACATGTCTAGATAATGCAAATAAGAATACTCCTTGATTATTGCTCAGTTTAAGGTATTTAGTAAAAGCTGTTAACATCGCAGTGTCTTATTCAGACTATTGGCTTAAACAGGCTTGGATTATTGTCGTAAACGTAGTCACTGTCGGTTTGTCAAATAGTTTTTCTCCCACCTACATGGGAGGAGAGGCAGGTTCTCAATCCATGTGAATGTTGGAGGTCGTCATTTTACAAAGCTCTGATGATATTAGCTGGATTGCGAGAGTCGGAGCAAGAGGAATTATCATGAGCTTTTGTATAGGTCCTTACGCAACAGTCTAATTTTGTGGCCAAATTAGTGGTAATGATTCACTCGCAAAACACGATTGCTTGCTCAAGCCCACAAGAACTGATTACCATCTGAGCATTTCTAGCCTCTGTCTGCTTTATGATCCTACTGCACCCCCAAGATAGGAGGGGGGGGGATTAGGGGGTGAGAGAAAGGAGTCTGCACTGAGGGGGGGGGGGGGGGGGGGATATTAAGCTTGTCAAATAGGGTCAATAAGTCAGTCTGCTACCCCAGCTCAGAGTATTTTAGGGGTTTTGTGGGGGGAGGGATGGATGAGTGAAAGCATGTTTCCTAGCAGCTCGGTGGAGGGCCCAGGTGACACCATATGATTTAAGATGGAGTTTCCTTGCATGTTGAGGTTATCAGGGGGAGGATTAATGGCAGCGAGTGGGATATATTACGGTGGTGCCGCCTAGTGAAGCCGTGTAGCAAGGCCATCCATAAATCATAATAGCAAAGTGACTTGGACAAGCTGATGGCTGAAATGCTGTTGCCCGTATAGTCCCAATATCGACTTTTACCCCGTGCTCCTAAATCATGCAGTGCAGAATATAAATGGCCTAATTATTCCAGCAGAGAGTGAAATTAAAGGCATTCCCCTTTTATTGCTCCGTTCTAACAGATGGTGGTCTGATCTTGCATCACCAAAGCACAGAGGGAAGCAGCTCCAGATAGAAAATCCCGACCAAAATGCTTTGCGTGTCGGCGTGACAGGTGGAGCAATTGAATCGTCATAACACGAACCTGAGCTCCAAATCAAATGATGCAGCTTCTACAAATAAACCACGAAGACATCACCCAATATTAGACTGCGTTTAACGAGGCAAAAATCGATATTAAAATGAAGCATCAGATCACCTTTACAGCTGTATAGCACATGCACAGTCACAGGAGTGACAAGCTTTCTCCTATTTATTATTTGCACATGTAGCCTCCAGGGCTGTCGAGACGCTCTCCGCCACTCCACTGCCGTCCCATTAAAAGCCACTGCGGCAAGAAACTCAGCAGCAGCCACGCATCCCTGGACTGCACAGGGATCTATGGATGTGATACGAGATAGTGCGACGGTTTACAAGTGCCCCTGAGCGCTGCCTGTAGTGTTTCACCAAGGAGGAGGGAATCTAAACAGCTCATTAGAAATCCTGTGCACACACCCTCGGACCATTTTCTTTTTTCCCTCCCCTAATTATCAACGCTAGCCCCCTTAGCCCAGAAGAAAGCGAGAGGCAGCTGTGAACGAGAGTGAGTCACTTGGTCCAGAAATACGAGCTTCAAGGATGCACAGAGCACTCTGCAGGGCATGTCGCTCAACAGGAGGGCTGGGTGTGTTTTTTTACCTCTGTTTATGTGTCTGTTTTAGCATCTTTTCCTTGTCTCTAAATGTTGTGTGTTGTTTCCATTCATGTTGTAATTGTTGATCTGCTCCTTTTTTTATCTTTTCGAAAAAACGATACCTTTCCATCGAGATTTCCCCCTCTACATGAGTATGTTGAAAGGCACTCAGAGCCAAAAGCACTTATGGGCAATGGAATGTATTGTTTTTATGACTAACACTGCTGATTTTTCTCACCATTGTAAGTCTGCTCAGTTAGTCTGAGTACAGCCCCCCCCCCCCCCCCCCCCCCCTAGTGCTCCCCTCACTCTGACTGTGCTGCAGCTCCTTAAGCTATCACTTGCAGGCGTAAACAGCATCATGTGAAACATACTCTGAAGATGATGGCACGTTTTTTGTGTGGGGAGGGGGGAGGGGGGTTTAACGGACACACTGATCTAGAGATACAGAAATGGATTTAATAGAGTCAATGTATTTTGCTCCCTTTTGATCCTGCTGTGGTGTTCACATTTGGATGATCCCTTACAAGAAGTAATAGAGGAGAGAACATGTGGATCTATATGTGCTTTAAGTTTAAGAGGTGGGGATCTGAGAGCGCGAGAGCATGGCTGTGCTGAGTCGGGCACGATTACTTCCAACAGTGTCATGTCAGCTTACTGCTGACCATGCTGACACACGGAGGATCGGGAGGCGGCAGCTAGTGAGGGAGTGGAGCCAAGGTTCCCAGCACCCTCCACCTCAAGAGTTCAGTGGTTCCCAACCAGGGGCAACATGCACACCTTATAAAATAACTATATTCATTTGGGGGGAAAACAGACCTTATTCTTTTTGATTGAAAGAAATATCAACATGTCTAATCATTCAGCCAGAAGGAAAGAATTAAAGAATAACAATTAACAAAATGTTCATTTTAATTTAACGTAAATCTTTTTTATTCTTAGTGAAATAACAAATATACGGCTGCAATAGCTAAATGTATCAGATAAATGGTTAATTAGAATATGAAATAGTTGTGTTGGTAAGTAACAGATTACATTTAGAATTCAAACTATGAGTAGTAACGGCTAAATTAAATTACCAATTTAAATGGGGAGTAATCAGATACAATCTATAGATTAGACAAATGGATAATATTTTTTTTAAGTTCTAAGTATTGTCTTTGAAATTTAAAAGTTGAATTGAGATGAGCTATTTCCCTGCTGACTATAGATTAACCCGTTAGCAGAGTGGAGACCAGCCAATATACAATGTCCATGATATGTACTATGTTTTCCACCAACTATTTATATTCTGTATATATCTATTGGAATGTGGGAAGTTTTAATCAACCTTTTGAGAAATATAAAAAAATATGCTGTGGAAAATTAAAGCTCGAGTCTGCCAGATGAAACCTCACCAGAGTGACTCATGAGTTCGGTGAGCTTAATCTTAAAAGGTTATGTTGAACAAGTCGAAGGTATAAAAAATATGTTCCGCAATTTAAGTCAGCTAATGAAATACCTCACAATTTACATTTAAGGGCGTAAACTCTGTTATCTGAAATGAAACACTGGAAATAAGCCTCATAATAGTTCATTAAGAGGATAAATGAATGGTGAAAATCATTGACAGCTAAGTAAAGAATAACTAGCTAGATTTATCGGATACGTAATTAGATAATAGCATAATATAGTTAAAATATAAGTAAAGTTCTCAAGCTCCTGGCAGTAGAATTGCAAACTTGAACAAACTGACTAAAATATGATGTCTTTATATAATTTATAATGATTTAAATGAAATTATAAATAAAAAGGACTATATAGTAAAATTGGACTATTTCTGCTAAGGTGACCTTAAAAAAATCATCATTCCTTAAACTCTCTTTAAAAGAATCTACTAGCTGACCTTTACACAGCCAGTGTTGATGGGAGCAGTTTCTCCATCAGTTCATCACTACCTGTGCTCAGTGAGTCTCTTAGAGTCGCCCTCACCTACACTCTGTGTATGCTCCGGTGGATATGTAGAGTCTGATAGACAGAAGACGGTGAGATGAGGAGACGGGTGCTACCGTGAGTCCGGCTCGTCGGTATTAAGTAACTCTGTGGTGATGCAGTGACGGGCAGAGGAAGACTGAGGCTCGGTTTCTATGGTCCATCGCACAGGTGTTACTGTGGCAACTGGAACCAGCTCACCAGCCAGCCATGCTGCGTCATCTTATTTTTCAGCCTCTCCTCTTTCTTTTGTCCCAGTCTGTTGATCTCTCTCTCTCTCTCTCTCTTCTTTGTATCTCTCCCACCATTTGTCAGGCAACCTTTCTCTCCCGCATTTTTCACCACACTTTGTATTCTCCTTCCTCCTCACAACCGCCTCCTCCTCCTTGACACTGTATTTCTCTACATTCCCATGCGTGCGCTCGTAGCAAACTGGTTTTAACCCTTGCTGTTGGTTTCTCCCGCTGTGTGTGTGTTTGTGTAGATAGACGTGGGAGTCGTGCACTTCACCCCCCTGGTTCAGCCCAAGATCCAGCAGCCCTTCAAGCTGGTGGAGAGAGTGGTCAGGAACATATTCCAGTTCCGCAGGAAGCACTGCCATAAAGGAGTAGAGTAAGCCTGATTATACAACTTGATGAAGCCTGTAAAACATCTATCCTTCCTTCCTCCCTCTCTCTCTCCCTCACTCTCTCTCCTTCGGTCTTTTACTTTTTTATTCCTGTCTCATCCTCATCTATCATTCACTCCTCTACATTTTTGATTCCCTGTTTCCTGACTGCAGCATCTTTATCTAATCATTAATTAGAAAGGTTTGGGATTCCCCCCCCCCCCCCAACACACACGCACTCCACTCCAACAAACATCTCTTTGAGTATTCGCCGTAACCACACTGTGAACATCGTTGCAGCCGCAGATCTCTGTTGAAACAAACCCACACGCAGACACACATGTGCTGCCCATCGCCCCCTTGCCTGTTGGGAAAGTGCACGTGGGCCCTGGATGACAAAAGAACCCTGGCTGTGTGAAAGAGAGCAGCAATTATGAGTCATTGAGGTGCATAGGAGGAAGAGGGAGCATATTTTTATGTAATGCAGTGGGTTGGCGGCAGCAGCACCAAATTGGAGAGGAGGCTGCGGCGGTGAAGCGCCTAAAAAGCATCTGCACAGCAAAGTGTGTGGAGCCGGCGGCTGCTCCCTCACCTGTAGAGGAAGAATACAGAGCACGGTCTCAGGCAGGGAAATGTGACATGGCTGCTTCCCGGTACTGAAGTCGGCAAGAAAAATGAAAATTAGAAATTTAGATTATTGCTGCCCTCTTTTATGTCGGGGAAGTTTGTGTCTGCGTGAGTTTTGTCTCGATGCCATTACGTCCCTTGATGTTGCATAGTAGTAGAGCAGATTAACAATTCATGAGCAGCTCCAGCCCTTTGTGTGATTTCAATTAACTTCACAGATTTGAAATAATTGCTGTGGGAGAATTTCTTTCTGTATGAGCTTTATACTGCCATTAAACTTGCATGATCATTAAGATATCAAAGTGACCTGAGTGTAGGAATCTGTACGATCATTTCGTCTCTTGTTCCCCCCCCCCCCCCCCCCCGCAGAAAGTTGTTCCCGGAGGCGTGTCGCATGGAGCTGACTCAGGAGATGATGCAGAAGGCGGATGTGGACCCCATTCTGCGCCCCACAGAGCTCACCATTCCTCACATCAAGGCTTTAGCAGATGCCTACGCTCATCTCTGCAGCCGTGAACCCTCTCTCAACACGTACGAGTACAGAGAGGAGCTCGGGCTGAAGCACCTCACCAGGCAAAAAAACGCACCGATGGACACATTGATGGATAGTCCATCCAGCGCACCGCCAAGCCCTCTGCAACCCTGCTGAAAACAGAAAAAAGAGAAGCCCGCTAATAGCTTCTGTTAGCGCAGGGAGACCACAGACTGCTCTCAGCCTCGACATATCCACCTGGCATCAGCATGCATTTTTAAAATGTTTTTTTCCCTGTGCCTAGGGAGCGATAGTCACCTATCGGTATACATGAAATCCTGGGACAGAGACATGGGCCACAAGGCACTTTGAGATCCTGGAGGGAGCCTTGTTCTGGTGACGGGACGAGTCCAAGCAGAGTTATGCGTTTCTGGCAGAGTAAAGAAAGCATGCAAGTTACCCACAATAGCTCTTTAACAGTGACGTCCCAATGCTGATTCTAGTTCCAACTCACATACCACTTTGTCCCCTGGGAGCTGAAAGGAACGTCAGAATGTTTTCAGGGTGATTTAGAGAGGAACAACATGGCAGAACCATATCCAGGCCATTTTATTTTCCCATTGTTGCTACGTACTGGATTGCCAGTCTCTGGGGACAAGGAGCTTAAAGGGAGGAGGAAAGTGCTGGGAATTGATGTATTAAAAGAAGAGCACTGCTATTAAAACATTTTTATTTTAAAGCCTGGCCATGTTGTTTTAATTGTTAATGTTTGAGTAAGATTATGTGTGTTTGTCTACGACGTAAACACTCAGGATTCAAAACGTGAATCCAGCCATTTAACTCACAGACGAGACAAATAATCAATCCTGTGCCTGAGGAACTGATGCCATTACGTTTTTTTACGTTTCAGCTACAGAATGTGACATTTATCTTGAAAAAAATCGGATAATATTATTAATATTATTCAGGCTTTCATATCATTCAACGTGTTATTTCATGTGTGAAATTTGAAAACTAGCACAGATCATCACCAGCAGAACGTTGGCGAGGCTGTTTCCTGCCAGCGTGACAGATGGCGTGCTCGGGTTCACGTGCCAGAAGGAGAATTCACTCAGTTTTGATTATTGGTGGACGATAATCTCCAACCACAGTCAGGATTTCATCTGATCTGCGTGGCAGGATAGGTGCCTGAGTTATCGAGACCGTACAGAAGTATAACCCTGAACAACCCTGGGTCATGATGTGCTTTTATTTTGGAAAAGTATTTGCACATGTACAAAGAGATGTGGGGGAAAAAAGACAATTGACGTAAAAACCCTGTGGGTGGAGAGGTAATTAGCCACAGAGGAGATTTGTCTGTTTAGTTGGAGAAGCATGTGTTCAGTCCTGCAGCTACAGGTAAATCAAAACTCGACATCCTCAAGTCAATTACAGCGTCAGGTCTGTGACTTAGAAACTTGATCAGAGATGCATCTTTTTATTCTACAATGGAAATAAAAATCAGCTGTCTCCTCTGCTTTTTCCTCTGAATATGTTTGTAACCCATCCAACGTTAAAAAAATAATAGTTTCTGTAAACTGAGCATCACAGAGTAAACAATACTTAATACTAGTAAAGTTTGTCTTATTTTTAAGGTATTGACCTTTCTAATTAAAGTGTCTAGAGAGCGTGTATGTTTTGGTGTTATACAAATTAAATTAATTTAGATTGAAGTCTGATTTAGGGAGTTGAGCGTGCTTAACAGTCACAGCAAAGGATGGAAAAGATATTCAATGTTAGAGAAATGCAGTAAAAGTGCAATACAATAAATATAGTAAAAAGCATAGAAGATAAGTTAAGAAGACAAAGTAAATACTGATTGGCTTTAACAGAATCATAAGATGGACTCGAGCTGAATTCAAAGCAACATTTTAAAATGTACTTTAAATTAGATTTCAAATTATATACAGTGGGTCAAGATGTGAGGAGACTGTTCTAGAGTCTCTTTTAGTTTTAGGTTTTAGACGGGAAAGGGGGACAGAGACAATTTGGTGTGAGGATCTAAATGATATGGGGACAAAATATGGAACCGTAAGATTAGTGTTATCATAATGTTGATGACAAGTAAAAGCCCTGTGTTCAAAATGTCATAAAAATGTCATGTGATGTTTGTGTAGCTGGTTGTGGTGGAGCTCATTTTAAATTGGTTATATACTTGAGCATAATCTTCGATCCAGAAAGTAACTGTAAAGGGCACAGACTGACCAATTTTTGCCAACTTCCAACTACTAAAAAAACAAACGTTTTTGTGTGTGTGCAAGCTCTTTGGAACGTGAGTTATCTGACAAGTGTGAGCCAGACTCAAGAGGAAACACTGTTTGCTTAGAGGTGACAAGAGGACATTTAACTGTGTCCATCATTCCCACATAAAACACGTTTTAATCAAAACGAATGAGCCTCTCTGCGCCGCTGATCCTAATGAACCTGGAAACCCTTTATTGATGTGGTTCACACCGTTCAACTGCCGCTGCTGTCTCTCAGTGTGTGGTGTCATCATAAATCACACCTGACCCGAACCCAAGCACAACTCTATATCTCTGTTCATGTGACAGCTCCAAGTGAAGCTGTAGCCCAGATGCACTGATTGTAAAATATTGAAAAATAGCTCTAGATGCTCCCGCTAATATTTTCTGTCCACACATGTATAAATGTCTGTTCATCACAATATCATGAAAAAAAAACTCGGAGTGACTCAGTGTAAAACTGCACTAGGGGAAGAATACTAATCACGGCCCTTCCATATAGCTGTCCCTGTGTGTAGTGGAGTGTGTCCCAGTGAACAGGTGGTGGGTTGGCAGCAGGTTGTAAAAAGTGTCTGAAAGATCCATTTCATCCAAAACCCACAAATGTCCTGATGAGCTGAATCTAGTTTCTGCTAAGATGAATTGTTTTGGATGTTTTTAAAGCTGAAAAGTGACATTGAAAGAAGAAAGTTCACATCCACTATCTTATATATTAAACATTTCAATTAAAAAAACTAGAATTACCTCCCTGTGGTTGTAACCAGTGCTGCTCCAGTCTATATGATATTTTTCACCTGACTTGTGCTGTGACCTTTGACCACTGAAATTCAATAGGTCCATCTTTGAGTCAAGGTGATTACTCAAGGAATTCCATGAAGACAGACTTATAGATATAATGTTCAAGAATCCCAGCGACCTCTGACCTTAAACCACCAAAATCGAATCAGTCCAACTCTGTATTTTTAGTCGTGATGACCACTCTAAGCACTTTACTGTACACTTTCACCCATATTCATACAGTGCAGCTTTGTGCCAGACAATTTCTGGGATCGAACCTCCGACCTTCTGGTTAGTGGACGACCCACTCCATCTCCTGAGCCACAGCCTATATAGCCTTAAAATGTGCTTTGTGAGGTTATAGTGACCCTTGATCATGAAATCAGTTCTATATTATTCTATACACCTACTTGTATGCTAGTCAAATTAAGACTGGATAACCTTGTAGATAATAGAGCTAAGAACTAAAACATCCTTTCAATAATTATTCGGGTATTTTCAGTCTGCTGACTTTAATATAAAAGAATATTAATAATTAAAAAAAATAATTGACCTTGTGGATTTGCTAAATGTAATCAGAAAATGTCCCAGCATGCTGCATGGCTAACTGCACATGTACGAGATCCGAGCACTGCGGTATAGCTTTGTTTTTAAAAGTCTTTCTTTGTCTGGCCCACTTCTGTCAAATAATCATATATTCTATAGAGGATATACCTTATTCTTCTATACCAGGATATATTGGTGCCTTTCTTGTGACAGCTAATCATGGACGAGTGCGGCGAGTCGTGTCCTGGGACCGAGTCTGATAAAAGACTCACTTCCCAGCACTGCTGCCACCTGTCATCAGCAACACAGACTTCGAAGGGCGACTTGAAAGCAACGTTCCTCCAGACGTCATTCACAGATACCATTTTTATTTAAAAAACAATTCCATAAGAAAATGGAATCGAGGGGGGGGCATTCACATTCATTGGTATCCTAGCATTAAAGGCATGGCAGCTGAGAAAGTAAGGAGCACTGTTGTTTTAATGGGATGATTTCCAAACAATATCAGCTGCTTTTATTGCAAGTTCCTGCCTTTACTCCCCGTCTGTACAGTGTCAAGTTTGGATGAGAGAATACGTCAAATGTGTCGAGGATAAAAAAAGAGGATATATATATACAGGACATGAACATGAAAAAGAAACGTTGGGTTCTACACAGTATTTGCAGTTCAAATCATTCATCAATGAAGCAGCCATGTCTCAAAACGTCCGTAACATTCAAATGCATTCACTGGAGATGACATTCTCCAGCAGGCTACATTTAAAATGAAGTGTATAAAAGCCAACCTGTTTTTATTTGTAAGAGTCGACCAAATCTTTACCGTTCAAGCCTTCACCCAAAACCTGCTAAGATATACATAATCAAACCTATTAATAAATAAAAAATAACAGCACTCATAACATTAAAAACCTGTACAAATAAAAATTTGTTCAATTATATAGGCAAACAGTGTACCGCAAAAAAAGGCTTTGTCTTCCTCTTCATTTAACTCAATGTCCCTCCTTATCTGGGACTCGAGCTCTGTCGCTCAGTGTCTCCATTCGTTTAGATTTTTTTTACAGATATTATTTGGAGTTGGTGTGGACCTACAGTCTTTGGTTCTGTGAAAACTAAATACTTCATCAGTCCTGAATGTGCCAGAACTGTCCCAGAGCGTGATGCGATCCTGAAGAGATATCTGCACTTTTGTGGACCCGTCTTTCAGCTTTTGGGACCGAGGGACCAAGGACGTTTTCCCAGATTCTTCGGCATGAGCTGCACGGCAAACTTGGACTGAGTGCATCCCACAGACGGTTTGAGGTGAGGCAGCGAGGACCAGAGAGCCGAGGAGGCCGTGGGTACGCGTCAGTGTGTGCGGTCATCATCATTGGGAAAGAAATCACCTAGTTTCACCTCTCTGTGACAGCTTCGGTTAGAAAACAGTTCCTTCAGCAGGCAGTGGGAGTGTGTTATAAACCGACTTCTGAAGCTGAGGCACAGCTTCACATCCGGCCTCATAGAGCAAGCGATGAATTACAGAAGGTTCCCCTGCTGCAGTGTACGGCCTCGAGTCAGCCACTCGGACCGTTGGGCCACGGACATGTGGCTTGGGAACAGCATAGTCTCGTAAGTAACGCTCTCTATGGGGAGATGGCATTTCCAGAGTCAGTGGTACAGCTCTCCGCCGGGTCGTAGAAACAGTCTTCATTGACGACAGACGTCAGGCTCTGGACGCTAAACTCCCGCTCCAGCAGCGCGTTGAGTTCCACCATCCCTGGCGACGACGCTGCATCCGTGTGGTCGTCCAGTGACCTGCTGTGCTCCTTCATGTTCAGCAGTGCAGCCGGACTCCTCCTGCAGCTGTTGGGTTTCCTCTTTACGGGACTGAAGTGTCCTCGCACCATTTTGGGTTGGGTCTCCGGAGTGTCCCCCATGCCCTCGGGTTGAACACAGGGCGCTAGCGCACAGTTTGACATTGCGTCCTCCGAGAGGTCAAGCTGGAGGAACTGGGCCTCGATGCTGCTCATTGGGGAGCTGCCGTCTCCGCTGTCGATCCTCGTCGCCCCCTCGCTGTAGCCGTCGTCATCCTCGTCACTCAAAATATCCGACTCTTTGACGGAGGTGGAGCGGGCTTGGGATTTGGATGCGAGTGTCTGAGAACTGTTTGGCTGGGCGGGGAGGATATGTGAGTCAGAGGTGGTGCAGGGTGGAGAAGGCCCAGATAAACTGCAGGTTCCGCTGCTGAGGCTTCCCTCGTCGGAGTCTGGCCCCAGCTTCAGGTTTCCTGGCTGGGTGGAGAGATCTCCAAGTGGCTGCTTACACAACCAGGAAGCTCTGGAAGAACCTGCTGACGGAGGTGGAAACGGAAGTTAGAACTCTTATATGAGCACAACACTTGGACCAAAGGCCCCTCTAGAGCATAATGGCCTTAAACACATGTTGTACAAAGTTGCTGATGTTTTTTTTAAAGCCAAATGACTGGAAAGGCTAAATGCCAGCCAGGAAGAATCACAAAGATTACACGGGGGCTCAGGCTGTATTTGTCTATCAGGTCCCACCAGGCATCCACACTCTTATGTAGATATTCCACCTTCTTGTTAAGATACAATTTGTTTGGCTTTTTCAGAAGGTCTGTCTGGTGCTTGTGTTTGATTGATCATTATAATTTTCATAAGAACCCTTCTGAACACTCACCTATCCTGGAGTAGGATGGCACGGTGCCGCGCAGAGGGGCCAGACGATCCTTGCAGCTCCTCTCCGGCGTCCCCTCCCTCTTCATGCTCCTCCTCACGTTCTCCCTGAGGATGGAGCGGATCACCTTGATGATGCTGACCTTGCTCTCCGGCACGCTGAGGAGGACACAGGCGAGGTACCATAGTAACATGAGCACCAGGTATTTTTAAACTTGATTTCAGGAGCTAAATACAAATTAAGTAAATTGGTCAGAGTCCCATTGTGTCCCCCAATGTCATGGGTGGTTTAATTCATTAGCAGTGATCCCAGTTTCTCTCTGTGTAATGAGACTTACCAATTTGGTCCCTGTTCACATGAAGACACTTTGTACGAGTAAATGCTACAACACTGTTTTAGTTCGGAGTAAACACTACATTCATGGGAAGAAATGAAACAGCCAATCACCCAATGTCTTCTTTAGAAACCATAATATGAAAACCAAAGATTATTGGACGACAAATTACAAAATGCTTAATCAATAAGGGACAAATTTAAACATTAAACGTTAATAAACGTTAATTAATTACTCTTGTGAGTATTTTGATGGCATGTTTAACGGATTGGATTAAACTTTTCGGAGATACACTTACAATGAAAGAAGCTATATGACTGAGATGGAAACCACTTTTCATCTGTTTGCCAACTATGGAGCTACCGTGGATTAGCTTAGCTTTGAGATGGGAAACTGGAAAAAAAGGGTCTGCCAGCAAATCTAATACATTTTATGTGTTTATTCTGGACAAAACTAAGAGATAATGTGGGGGTTAGGAGCAAGAGGAGCAAGAGGGTGGTTTTGGACAGAGCCAGTCAGTGGCAGATCAAGGATTTTCCTAAATCATGGCTATAATAGGGTCCAACTATAGATCTAAAATGAATTCCTTGTTCACTGTTAGTGCCACAGCTTTGATACAAAAACCAACAGGATTCGATATATTTTGAAAGTTATTCCTTGCTCAAAAAAAGCTTAGGATCTCTACTGACAGGAAGGGGGAGATTTCAGCTGGGGCCAGTGCCCCCTGGCCCTGCACCTAGATCTGCCCCTGGAGACAGGCTAGCTGTTGCCATTTTTTATGCAAAGCTAAATGTCTTCTGCCACACCTTCTCAATTTAATATTAGTTTACCTTAATGTGGATGTACCTTAGGGAATAAGTCACTTTACTTTAAGTAAAGTAGGTATGAAAAGTGAAAACATAATTCCAGTTTATCTCAACTAATGACTTATATTAAGATCTCTAAAGAGTAAAAATGACAACAGAATCTGTATGATCATCTGGATGCTTGTTGGAAAAAGTCTGATAATAATGGTAAATAATATTATCCACTGCAGAGTGAGAGGGTTATCATTGTTCATAATAATAATAAATAACCTTAAAAGTATGCTCACTTAGTTTTTTTTGTCCTGTGAGACTTCATTCTAATAATATCACGATTTTAGCAAATACTTTGAGTACAGTGTTTTTATGACTATGACAAAATAGTGTCCAAAAGTACAAAGAGAAGATCAAAGTTGCAATAATCCTTCATTATCCTTTAAAATACAATTATTCTTGTGTGTGTTCCAGGTAGAAAGACCATGGAACGTCTACTAGACTTAATCATGACTGATTGCACCTAAAGTGGAATCTCTGACCTGCTGCACAGCTGGAACATGGTCTCTGGTCGGCCCTTCACTTCAGACTTGGAGTGAACCAGCTCCCAGATGCAGCTGCTCTCTGTGCCTGTTCCTGGGTGAGCGAGGAAATAAAGAGGGAGACTTTTAATCACACTGTCCATACATGGTTTATGGTTTCAGGAGGAGATAAGGAGGGAGGGCGCTGAATGAAAATGCCAGAGGAGAAAAAGTGTGTGTGTGTGGGCCAAGACAATGAGCTGAAGGGTGTGTGTGTGTGTATGTGGAAATATGAGGGGGAGAAAGAACAAAACGATTTAGTGGCTGTACTATGTGAGTGATTTAGTGGGGCTAATGTGGCGGCGCTCTTACCTGCAGTATTTCCCAATCTGACTTGCAGCGCCGAGAGCGGGATGAGCCAGCGGAACTTAAAAGGGTCTGAATCTCCGTGAGAAAGTGCTGAACGAGAGTTGGCCTGGTCATCGCGTAAAAATGACACATGAGGGGGAGGAGGAAGAGCAATGATAAGTTTCATAACAAAGATTTAATGGTATGTTGAGAGGAAGTGAGCGCAGCAGACACAATACGTACCATCTTCTTTTTCAGCTTGTTGTTCTCCCTGTAGACCAATATCACCGCTTTCTTGAACACTGGTGAGAGGGAAAACAGAGGCGTCTTAGATCTGACTGCGAACGCCTCTTGGGGAAAGCCGACACCAACCCACAGAAGCATTTTAGATGCTGGCTTGAAGCTTTAAAGCATATATCACCGCTACAGCTATGGGTATTGAAATTCACTGAGATCTGTTTAAGCGTTGCTCCTGGCAATTCTGTGAGGCTCCGCTACAAACCCAATTCTCTCGGTTTGTGCGGATTAAACATTTGAACTGCTAACTGGGGACTGGGAAATGTGTGTGTGTGTGTGTGTGTGTGTGTGAGACTCACCAAACACGGTCATTTCGGGGTCTTTTCTCATGCGACCCAGCGACGGATGCGGGTTGAGCCACACCACCGAGGAATGCATGAGAAACTCGCCCATCGAGATCTCGGTGACCTGAGAACGAGACGGGAGGGGTTCAGAGGAGGGGGGGGCGGAGACAGAAGAATAACATGTCCAACATATCTGGTTTTATCTAGGAGCCTGTTTAAATGCATTGAAAACATACAGCACCCTGGACAACATTATTTAGCTTTCGGTTTGAATATTTATACTCCAGCGCCTACAAACTAAATATTCCATCAATTTGTAAATGTATTCCGTCCCTAGAGGCAATGCACAGAAGACGGCGTAAACAACATGAGGAGCCAAACAGGTCCACTCTGATGTCTTGGTGTTCTGCTGGGTAGAAGCAGTCGAAACTTATTGTGGTAAGTGTTCCGTATTTATCAAAATGTACAAAAGTACATTAAATAAAATGTTGAGCTGATAAACCTGAGTAAAAAATGTAAAAAAATGTGCATCTACCTCCTTATCGTGGCCGGTGTGCTCAGCAACGAGCTGATCGAACACGGAGCCGTAATCCTCGTAGATCTTCTGCATCTCGTTGATGTGGCTGGCCACCTTCTCCATGGCTTTCAGGGCCTCTGCAGCGACAAGAGCAGAAGCGTGGATCGTACATGAGACGGCCTTGTTCGACAGTGGCAGGTTTTATTTGCTCATCGTACGTGCATTGTGTGCCAAATCTTACGTGCCAAGATCTCTCACTCACCCACGAAATCTTAACTGAGAGCATATGTAAATATTCTGATCACATCTTGAGGATAATTTATGCTCAACGTTAGATGTGAACAGGTGCATCATGGAAACGTTCGTTTTTTTGTAATTCAATTAAAAAGCTGAAACCTTTATATATCCTAGTTTCATTATACGTTAGGTGAAATGTCCGAAGCCTTTTTTTTGTTTTTTAATTACGATATATATATTTGGATATATTACATTTTCCTAAATTTCATTTCTTTGGAGATGCATGTGTACACGGAAACAGTGGAAGCCTTCTGTCGATAATCTGCATTCATTCAGTCCCTATTTGTGAACCTCTTCTGAAAGTTTACAGATACGGACGAAATAGAGCAGTACCACAGGAAATCATGGGGGGGCAGTGTTGCCAATAGTTCAAGCAATACGATCATAAGCAGGACTATCATAACACACGAGGAACAAATTTCGACAATGGCCGAAGTTTTTAGTAGAGACTTTAAGAGTTGGTAAGAAAGTGATAAACAAATTAGGAACGTTATCACAACCTCCTAGACCGTCACCATATTTATTGTAGGCATTAACGTTCGCCTCTGCGCTGCCCCTAGTGGATGCATTACTCAACAAACGTCCATATATGTAATTATACATGCGTTTCTCTCCGTACCGTTGAGGTGGTAGTGCTCCTCGCTCTCAGCGTCGGTGAGGGAGACCAGCTCCCTGAGCAGCAGGGGGTACTTGAGCACCCTCTGCACCGGTTTAATCAGGTAGGACTCCAGGGTGGATGAGTGCTGCTTGGTGGGGTTCCTCGCATCCAGGAACTCCTTGAAGGCCTGATCTGTCTTAGCTGAAACAAAACACACACACTGTATAAATATGGATCTTTAAGTAGGCAGCGACCTTTTTTTTTCTTCATGTTTGTGGTGTCAGGGTAACATAGCTAGAGATGTGTGATGTCAAAAAACTGCTGACTCTGCATTGCATAGAATTAGCCCAGTGCAGGCTGGTGCAGAATCAAGGTGCAATAACATGTCTCCAGCAGAGGGTAGTGTAGGCTTCTTCTCAACCTACCATGACGGCTGCACTATTTATAAGCGTAAACATCTGCTAATGAATCCATTTTACTCAGCGCATCACCTCGGAGGATTCTAATGAATGGAAGTGTTTTCACACAGTTAAAGCAAAATGATGATGAGTTACTTAAATACTCTTTTGTTTGCAACCTGGTAAAAAATGATCATGTTGGGGCGGTTGTGTTTCCACTGAAGCCAACAGCAACGTGTTAAATATGCAGGTATAAAACCGAACAAGCCGTCTGTAAAGGTGGTGACATTTTCCCAGAGCAGCGTTCTTCCACAAGGCGAACTAAGGGGGGGGCCATTAAAGTATTAATTGTAGCACTCCCAGCCACAGACAGGCAGCCGCATCGACGCCTCCCTGAGTAATTGGCAGGCAATTAACGAGTCGACAAATAAACAGGGGAGCTGAGGCAACCCAGTGCCGTTGGCATGATGGGAAAGGGAGGGGAGTGGTGAGGATGGCAGAGACAGGCAGACACAGGTTATAATTACTCCAAGGGTTTGACAAACACCCACACATTTTTTTTTTCTCTGTGTCCTAGGATCAGCTGGTTGTGACCAGACTGCGCCGGGTGTTCTGTGTCATGCTGAGCGACCCTCTCCGTGTGTGTGTGTGTGTGTGTGTGTGTGTGTGTGTGTGTGTGTGTGTGTGTGTGTGTGTGTGTGTGTGTGTGTGTCCACTGTGCACCCACCACTTTGTTACACTGTGCTCTGCAATTATCATGCTACATGTTGATCTAATATTAGTGGTCAAAGAACAGGGTGTATAAACCCTGTGAACCGGCAGCTGGCATCTTGTCCCTTCACTCATATATACGTGCAGCCATTTTGTCTCAAGTTGACGCTGACCACAGCCTCAAGTACTTAAGAATAATCATTAGTGGAGACATATGAGTGATTCAGAAAGGACAGCCAGTCATTCTTCACCATATGAATCCAAGTAAAAAATTTGAATGGCCCAATAATCCCCTTATGAAACCATTTAAATTCAATAGATCCTGGTTTTTATTTGGATCTGCACCAAATTACACACTCATAAATATCAAGATCTATGAATTTTTTCTGGGAGATTAATGAAAAGGTCAATTAATGAAATTAAAAAATATAAATAAACACCCTTGATGATCCCTTAAAGAGGATATCTTCAAATGACCAAAAGTCCTAAATTAAAATCTTTAAAGAATTTTATTATTTAATTTATAATTATCATTATTTATTATTATTCACTATAATAATAGAATGTCCCTCAGTAGAGCGCATACCTCTGCCAAGGCCCAACATTCCCTTTGAAACCAATCAAGCTAAACCAAGGATAAGAATTAGTCTCCTAAACAGGTCTGACATTATCATCATGATCCATGAATGATTCTCTGGGAAATCAATGAAAATGTTGAAAAACCCTATCTCACAAATGAAATACTCTCACAAATGTTGGATCCGGCCCCTGATTTGGATCTGCACCAAAATCGAATGGGTCACCACATCCTTCCACTAAGTTTCATGCAAATCTGTACAGTAGATTCTGCGTAATCCTGATAAATAACAAAAAGACAAATGCGTATGAAAGCATGACGTCCTTGGGTGAAGGTAAATTAAATAATAACAATAATAATAATAATACATTAAGAGGTTACTAAATAATTATAAATAATAAAAAAAAATATTATAGGCTTCTGTTTACTTTCAGATCGCAGATAACAGCTCATCTAAACGTATCAGAGCTGTTTTCCTATTTAATAAAACATTTATCAGTAATTATAACTTTTGTGAAGGAAACCCATTCACACCCAGTGCTGCTTTGATATCCTTCTTTACCGCATTTTATTCTCATCAAGATAATTCTGACCCATCAGACATTTTTCTCCCATCTAATCCTATTAAAAATCCATTCTGCAGCTTACTTTGAGGAATATCCCGTGCAATTCTGGTAATGGGGCAGATTTAAGCAGCAGAGGGGGTGGGGGGCAATTTTCTCCTCCCCTTCCCACTTAATGTCATCAAAGAAGCAAATCCCCTTTCAGTTCCCTCCGCACCGGGCAGCGTTCCCAAAAAAGTGGCACAAAGCCCCACATCTTAACGGGCGTAAATCAACTTTAAAACTTCTGCTCTGTCACACGCCGTGGAAGACACGAGGAGTTATTATGGCCACTCATGTTGTTACGGCCGCAAATCTGCCGCCAGCCGACAAGGTTATTCAAAGTCTGCGCGTATATAAACGTATGTGTTTGTTTAAACTTTGTCGGCTTGTAGAACAGGTAATTGCCGTGAATGTTGAGAAGTGTGGATGAGAAAAAGAAAGGCGAGGGAACTCTGCTTTCGTCAGAATGATCATTTGTGTGTGTTGGAGCATGATGTCAATGGGACAGGGCTTGCGGTAAATTGAAGAAGTACTGCTCACGTCGCTTTTATCCACTCTCTCACTCTGGGACATTGCTTTGTATATCACTTCTCAAAAGAGAGAGCCAACCCTTAAACGCCTGGTGTGAGGTGTCTCTGATATGACGTAGAAAGTCCGGACCCAGTTGTGCAAACATTTTCTGGAGTTCATGTCTGAAAACGGTTCGATGCCCAGCTCCTCAAGTCCTTGGGCAAGATACTGAACCCCAAATGGCCCCTGATGGCTGTGCCAACGGTCTACTTATGATTTGATAGAAAAGACCCTCTGTATAGAAGCGCTGTATACATGTGTGTGTGTGTGAATGGATGAATGAGGCGTGTAGCACTTGAAGTGGTTAATAAGACCAGGAAAGTGCTATATAAACACAGTACATTTGCCATGACCATAAGTTTGATAGGTTCCCTGTTCAGCTTTTATGAGGCAGACAATAGGCTATTGGGGGAAGGGGAAGAATATGTGTCATAAAGCTGCCATCTCTGGCATTACAGACTTTTCTATTCAGGATGTGTGATTTGTCTCTGTTAGCATTTCTCTGCTCGTACCTCTCGCCAGGACCTTCTGGACCTTGATGTGGTTGGCACAGAAGCCGCTGTAGAGCTTGAAGTGGTCGGCGTAGTAGAGGAACGAACCCCCGAGAGAAAACAGCAACTTCTGTGAACGCAGAGGGTGTGAGGGGAAATCAAGAAGAGGACATGGGGTCAGTGTTGCCACACAGAAGCAGAGTGGCTAGAAACAAATAATAAGAGCGAGAACATGTGAAGTCGTGACCCAGCCTCTGTCCTCTCTCCCCTGGGGGACGATTCAAACGTCCCCTCTGTCCAGTCCCTCTGGTCTAACCTCTTGAGAACATGAGCTTTTAGCAGCTCACAATCCAACCAACTCAACCACAACCTGGCTCAATAGACCCCACACCTTGTCATATCGAAGCTATAAATCAGCCAACGATGCTGCTGTCACACGTCACTTCCGTTATTTATAGACCACAACATCTCAAACATCACATGTGCGTTTGGAAAAGCGGCTAACATCCCCTGTATCACCTATATTCGCCAAATGTACACTGCATCTGATGTGCCACTGTGTGTGTGACTCACCTTAAACTGTGAGGGCGTCTCCAGGGTATTGAAGTCGGGCGAGGAGGCGATCCGCTCCTCCAGCGTCTGCAGGAAGACCCTCTGGAAGTCCAACATCTCGGGCAGGCTGCCGAACATACTGTCCATCTGAGGAGGAGGGGGACGGTGGTACAGGGGTAGTTTGGAATTGTGGGAAGGTGATAGATGAGGAAGGATATAGGGAGGAAAATATCAGAGAAAGGGGGCAGAAAGGAGAGGGAACATGAAGCCACAGCAAAAAACAGAGCCCAAATAGCCCAAATAGCCCGTAATTCATAACAATCAGTCGCCAAGGCACCCTGGAGTGTTATAACACCTCCGATCTGATGGATCCATCTCGGACAGAGGCCCTCAGGGACAAACTATAACTCTGCTAGAAACACAACAACATATATACACACACGTATATAAAGATGTACAGTCTAACACACCATCTCTATCACACAAGCCCAGGGTCGACACTTCCCTTCATTAAAAGGTGTTCAGGGTCTAACACGCCCTTGTCAGCTTTGTGCCTGGACACATCCCACTGTCCCATAATGGCCTTTTAATTTGCCCCAGTGCTCAGTGGCCTATCGACTAGTAGTGTATCTTGGGAGAGCGAGAGAGAGAGAGAGGGAGAAATTGAGATAGAGAGAGACATCCTGTGTTGGAGGTCACGTCCGGCACATGGACTGGAACTCGTGGTCATTAGCACACTACAGCTTCTTCATGTGTTATCAAAGCAACGCAAAAACCTGTGGGGGGGGGGGGTTAAATCCCACTTTTTGCACTGAAATCAGGGGAAAGAAATAAACCGAGCTGAATTCTTAAAGGGTAGGTTTCCTGGTAAGATTGGCCTTTATTGGCGTGTCCCTCAAAGGACTAGAAGGTCAGCGGGGGGGATGCTAATTCTTCCTCCAGCCCGTCATGGTGGTAATGAGGGAGCTCTGGCCTACGAGGGTTCATCGCCATCACCTCTGGGTAATATACGCTCAATGAATTCAAAGTCCTATATCATCTCATCGCCTCCCAGGACACGCCTCTGGGTGCTACACGCTCCATTCTTTCTACACACACACACACACACACAGACACACACAAGTCACTTACCTCGTCCAGTGTGAGGAAGCTCTCGTTGTGCAGGGGTTTTAAGTAGATCTCAAACAAACAGGCCAGGTCCTGCAGCAAAAGAACATTGTTAAATTAGTAGGTTGGTGAAAATGAGTCAAAACCATTCTTTTGGCCCACGTGTCATTTAACATCCTTTTGATCATCAGATCACTGCTTAGTCTCACTTTATAACTTCTTTTCTTTCTCCATCCCACAATGCCCCACCTAAACTACCCCCCCCAACCCAGCCCTTTAATGGGGCCGTAGCTTGTCTTGGTATCGCTGGGGATATTCTCATTAGGTTGATTTATGAGCTTCCTTCTCCTCCTCTGCCTCATCCCCGTCTTCTCGACACCTTTAGGCACTAGAGGTGCACAGATTAAGGTGAGCAGGCGCTCCGGGGAGACCATCACCTCCCTCAATTACAAATCAAAGGCCGGTTGAAGAAGAAGAGGGCTGCTCGGGGAGGGAAGGGAGTTGATGAAAAATTAGGAGATAGATATGAAAGGGGGAAAACGTCAGCCATCCCAAGTTTTACAGGCACAAGGAGATCATGATTGTGGCTCCATTATGTGCGTCAGCGAGGAGAAGGTCGTGATGGGAAAAAACAAAAGGGTAGCGAAATGATTTTACGGGAGGAAGATAAATAAGGGTCGATGTGACACAGTAAACAGCCTATCTTTCAGGTCTGCTCTTGTTGATGACATGTTACTAAGCACAATATCTAAAAGGAGTAATGAAACAATATTTACTTTGCGAGGAGATTATTCATTCAGATTAATTTAGAGTAAGGAAGAATACAAATTTTAATTGGCAGTTTTATGGGGGGTTATATGCCAGACTATGTCTATGTTATGTGCCGGGAGCAATAATATAAAAATGTTTTCCTCCAACAAGAATACTATGTCTTCATCTATGAAGGTATGGGTCAGGGAAGAACCAAATACATTTTGGTGGCGATCCAGAGCAGGGGGCAGACCAGACATTGTTCGGACCCAGATAAACGTCTGGACCTAGCAGATTTAAATGCTCGAGGGTGTAGGCTTCTCCATCAGCTGTATGGTAACAAATAGGACAGTAAAACTGTAACTGCCCCTAATGTGTAGCAGAGAAATGTGATGTCTCCCCGGTTATGTTTTAACTTAAGGGAACTGTTGGGCCTTGGCGGAGGTATGTGCTCTACTGAGTGCTATTCTGGTCTCAATTGCTCTCGGCCAAGAAATAGTCAGGCACATAATTAAACCTCTTAAAGTTGTTGTTCTAACACTTAAGTTTTTGATCCGATTAAAAGCAAAAGAGCTGTAACATGTTTGTTATTGAGTTGCTAGTAGGCAGATGTTTTACCTTTATTATATATTATATTATATATATTCTAAGAAGACAGCAGTCAGAGATGTGTGGTCTCACCTTCACGTAGGACTTCTCTGTGTCCACCAGCTCCTGGATGACCTTTCGTAACCTCTCAGTGGCACTCATGTGCTTGGGGCAAGGTCTGACCAGAGTGGCCTCCCGCATGGGACCCGACCCCGGCTCGCCTCCCTGCCTAACCCGAGGCTCCTTGGCGGCCTCCATCAGTCCTCCAGCACCTGAGCCTTCCTGAAAAGACTGGTAGAGAGTGTTCACAGTGTCCACGCTCTGTAGGGGGCGACAGAGAGAGAGGGGAGGTGTATTTAGGTTAGGAAGCTCAGGGATTATAATTGCCAGATGGATAAAATGAGGATCATGCTTGTTCTAAGAACTTGCATGCATGTGCCTACAAACATATTCTCCAAGATGCATTCATTTTCCTCTTTTAACCATTCACCACTAATGATTCCGGCTCCACAGTTCTAAGAAATAATGACCAATGCTTTCCTACACTGTACAGGGCCAGCCCCTCTCCTGGCATGCTAATGACAATATGGAGATTTGGTTGTGCACTCCAAGCTAATTGGATTTTCATCAAAGACTTTAAAGTGCATCTGAATGACTAACTGGATATCCCAGCAGATAGTATTATAGCAACTCACATTCTTCCTCTAAATCCATAATGGACAGTTATGCGGCTTTGTGTGACATCGGTTAAAGAAAATGTGACATGCCGAGAGGTCCCAGGTGGTCATGTTAGGAATAGTGTGCATTTCCAGGAAGTTGGGGGGGGTAAAGAGCATCTCATTTTCTAAATTTAGCTGCTCGTTCAGAAAAAGGGAAACTTCCTCCAGCCCTGCTTTGTTCTTCTTTGAAAGGTGGAACCCCACCACGAAACCCAGCGTCGCACCATTTACAGAGGTGTTCATTGGAGATAGATAATGCATTATTTTATATTGGGCTGAATCGCCTGGGGTACAGAAATAACTATCAGCTGTGGGCACCGTACTGAGAGATGCTGCCTGTGGCGGGGAGGAAATTGTAGTGTGAGCAACTGTGGCAGAAAATTAACCACGATCAGCCTCTCTGTTCACTTTCTGGGATATACATATAAAAAGGCAGTGAAGAAAGCTGCTACTCTAGTGACTGTATTATAGCAAATGTACTGTATATGTACACTTTATCAACCCCATTTCTTTAACTGACACAACACTCGAGCACATCACTTCATCAACTGCCCCAAGCCTTGCTTAACTATAGGGAACAAACTCCGTCAATTATAATGTCTGCGCTAAAAAAAGCCTCATAATGGCCGTTCCTGCTTGATTCAAGTAAATAACATGATGTAGTGCTATAATGTGCGGCCGGTCCTTACAATCAGCAGAGGCTGATGGGTGCCAGTAATAGCAGGTTTTAAATCCGCTGCACAGCAACACAGAGCAGTGGGACAGCCAATATGCACCAGGAGGCAAAACAGCTGCTCAGCACTCTCCATAGTTCTGTGTGTGTGTGTGTGTGTGTGTGTGTGTGTGTGTGTGTGTGTGTGTGTGTGTGTGTGTGTGTGTGTGTGAGTGTGTGAGAGTTTGTGTGTGCATGTTAACTTTGTGTATCTTTGTGAGGACCATTTTGAGCGTAGACCCTTTCTCACTTTTACAAAAGGGGTGTTAGTGAGAGTTAAGTCTTGCTTGTAGGGTTAGGTTTAGAATGAGGTTTAGGTTTGAGTTAGGCATGTCGTTGTAATGGATTAGTTAAGAGTAAGGAGTTCGGGGCAGAGTCCTCACTAAGATAGAAATACAAGAATGAAAGTGTGTTAATGTGCCATTTTGAGCCGAAACCAAGTGAAGGGAGCCCATTTTGGAAAAGAGAAGGCATGTGGTTTTTTTAGGGTTAGAGTTATGGTAAGGGCTGGTTATAGTTAGGATAAGGGTGGAGGGAATGCATTATCCTAATGAGTGTCCTCACTCAATAGAAATACAAGAATGTACGTGTGTTTATGTTGTGTGTGGGGGGGCATTCTGCTACTGAAAATACTGCATGAGCAAGCAAGACTGAACAACTGCACAGTTACAAACATGGATCGATAAACCCTTCATTCTCACACTGCAGGCGTCACACACACACACGCACACGCACACACACACACACACACACACACACACACACTTGCTGCTGAGATGTGTTCCAAAGCTTGTCTGAGTCACTCAGCTCCAATACTGGTGTGAGCTATACCACCCACCCACAACCTCTCCCATCTGATCCACTCCCAGAGAGCCCACAGACAATCTGGGCTTCCATTAATAAGCCTGCGACTCATCAGCTAGCTCATTATAGCACGGCCACTCCAGAGACCGGGCCGCATTGCAACAGTAGAGTGTGTGAGAGAGTGATGGACTGAAAGACAGAAAATAGAGGAACAGACAGAGAAGGGGGGAGGGGGGGGGGCATCTCCTGTGTCTTCGGTGCATGTCATGCCTAAGCCTCTTTCAAATGATCCACCACCCACAGCAGCACTCCTGTGGGGATCTCTGGGATGGTGATTAAGAGGGGGGGACAAATGTCTTAATTTGCACTGGTGGAGGGGACCAACATTCAGAATGCAGAGCAAGACCAAACACAGGCTGCCATCACAAAAAACATTATGTTCCATTCATCATCAAAACAGTGACTGTGTATAAACATGACTGCTCCCAAAAGTGGAGCCAAAGCGCCTCAATCGCCACCTGGTGGCTGGCTGCAGTATATAATAATAAACTCTGTCTCCTCCATATTACTTGATGGGAAATGGACCAAACAAAAAAAGTCATTTTAGGGAGTTCTTATCAAGCTGATGCATGTTCAAGTAGTAATTTAGCATTAATTTTGGTTTTCATTCATTATTTGAAAATGTCATGATTGACCCCGAGTCTGGCTCGTTACCTCCCTATCTCGGCTCCATCCCCAGATAGTAACTTTGCAGGTAATGTAACCAAATGCACACAATGACAGTCAGCCTTCATTTACTGATACATGCTCTGGGAAAACTCCATATTACACCAGACAGACAGACAGGCAGGCAGCAGGCAGACAGACAGACAGACAGGCAGATGACGGGGCTGCCTGCAGGAAACACAGAGGTTGAGGGATATCAGATAGACATATTTATCAAATTGGCCACTGGCAGCTCAAGACAGAAGAGACAGACCAGTGGAGATAGATGTCATATCTGCTATTAAATGTAGCTATAGGCGCGAAACTGCAGAAACCTGCATCGGAGCACGATGAGAGGAGGCAGAACCAAAGAGGAGGGGGAGGCCAGGGGGGGAAGACTACAAACTGTCATGACTCAGGAATTGCAATAGCCTCACGACAATCCTACCAACACAGCCCAGCAGCTAGCCCAAATAAGCAATTAAGAGTCGAGGACAGGAGTCAGCAGAGGTTGAAGAAACGCCTGCGAGCGTCGGAAAGACGAGTGGATTCGACGGTGCTGCTGCGGGTTTATATTCAGGTTTTCTCCCTGACAGCTGTCAGCTCCGCATCACACTTCTACCTCCTCTCACTGCTCGTGCCTTTTAGTCGATTCAGAAAATAAGTCTTTGTCAATCCTTGCACGGTGAAAAAAAAGAGAGACCTGAGAGTCTGTTGAGTCAATTTGTCTCCAGCAGCATTTCTTAAATTTTCAGTCATTTTTCATAGAAGCAAAGACGTTGTTCTTTAGCTAGATGTCAAAGTGAAAGGTTCCATTCCACATTGCAAGAGTCAACTAAAAATCCTAATTCTTAAATTGTTTTCACGGTTTCATTTCAATCTGACCAAAGTAATTCCCATGACATAAACCGAGGTAAACCTGCCTCTCATCCCTCTGAAATAAACCACATTGACACTTTAACCCGGTTTGGTAAAGATGCCTTCCTGTCGTCCCTCTTGATGAGGCGCTTTCCAAAAACTGAATCAAATTTCACAGTGTCAATCTTCCTAAATATTTACTTGCTTTCTTGGTCCTCTGCTCACCATGAAGAGCATCCTGTAGAGCAGCCTCCACGCTGCTGTGGCCTGACGCTTGGTCCTCCGGGCCAGCGAGCAGCCCTTCCTACGCAGCCTGCCCCCCCTGGACGCCGGCATCGTGGCTCCAGAGACGGCGCTTTTCGTTTCCACACACTTGACCAAACTGGAGAAAATATCTGAGGCGGAGATATACCAAGAGGAGTTGGCTCGACTCTGTTTGAGATCTCGCTCCGTCCACAACTATTATTCATCTGATGGTCAGTACACCTCTCCTTCAACTTTCCTCACCCTCCTCCTTCCCTGCGCTCTCTTTCTAATTCACAGCTGCCCCGCTCTCTCTCGTAGGCCCGGGGTCAGAAGCCCTAGTCTGGAGTACACCTCTGCCTCTGGGGAAGAGTGGACTTTGATGGGGATTGAGCCATTGATCCTCCGTCCTGCCGTTCTGTGAGCGTAGGCAGAGAAAAAGTGCTTGCTGCCGGCTTGTTTTGCATATCAATCAGACGTGGACGGTCTGGCCAATTGGTTTGTGCAAATACAGGGGGGATAATTCCCCTTGTATCTGTCTCTTTGCATCAGTCCTGGTCGGCCCATGTCTCTACCTCCACATCCTGCCAGCCATCGGTCTTCCCTCTGCCCATTTGCCACCAGATATCTCCACTCCTACCTCCTCTTCTGCTGGTTCTTCCTCTCCTTTTCGGCTCTGTGTGACCCCTCTGGTGTGGTTTCCAGAGAGCTGAATGGAGAGGCCGGGGACTGTATCAGCTTCCAGTCTGTCAATAGCGGCAGTACAATGTAGACTGTTCTGGCTTGTTACCTCAACACACAGAGGAATGGCTGACTCAAAAATGGGAGGCTATGAGCCGGTGGGGGTAACGGGGCAGGAATGTTAACTATGGCCTCGCACAAGAATAAAACGTGAAATGTATTACCCAGTGCTTACACATGGAATAAATAAACAGAAGGGTGCACTGGACACGAAAAGAACTCCCTTGCAAAGGTGTACGGATTTGAATGGGAAGACTTGGTCTCAGGTACATTATCATCTGGTTTCCTGTATTAAGACAGGGTTCAGTGTCAATTCGTATGCAAGGGTTGGGTGATATGTTAAAATGTTCCAACTGTCTCTAGGTACTAACTTAATCCCTATACTATTTTCAAGAAATTAGTTATTGGCCTTAAGCTTGTTACGAAACAAATAGAGAACCCCCTATTTGGTATTATATTGGTTAATAAACCAGATTTGAAAACAATTTCTGTACCTACTGATTGGATTACGTTCGAGAGCTTGATTATCATTTAGTCACTGCATTGCATTAGGAAAGATGGAAATCAGGGCAACAACAACAGTTGTAATATGGCCCAACTCCAAACAGCAGCTCCTATATCAGTGTAGGCGATGAATTCCCAAGGAAGCAGAGCTCCCGCCTTCGAAACATTATTTTCAAAAGCCCTGAAAAAAACAAAAACAAGCTGTGCACTCAGGCTGCTGGTCGGAAACACGGTGATGACTGTCAGCCACCGGGGACAGTCTCCATCTCCATTTGATGTTACATTATTTTCTCTTCCGATGAAATGTTGCTCAAATCAAAGGAGAAGCTGTGCGCTTTACCAGCGGAGAGGCCACATCGTAGCAGTAATAAGCAAATATACATGACGAGGGAGAAGATGAAGAAGAGTAGGCAGACTGGTGATTAATTTGCCATGTTAGTGGGCCATCGTGCCACGATGCCATCTTCTTTGGAGAGCCCAATAAAAATAGACATGTGCACATAAATCAAACAGAGTGGATGGGAGGAGAGAGAAAGACGAGAGGGAGGGCTGATCTCGTTTTGCTCTACTCAAGCCCATTTAGGCCTTTTATTATTCATCCTAAACAAATACTATTCCACAAAGTCTCAGAGGGCTTTGGGAGAGCAGTGTCTTTTAATAATGAAACCAGCTTCAGACAACAGCACCCATTCTACCACGTCCCCTAGGCTGTTCAGACTCACTCCTGCACGACTGCCACTGCAAAGGCAAAGGACTGAATGCAACTGTACAGTTTTCTGAAATAGCATATGCCTAAAAGTAAAGGAAAGGTCAAATGAACATTTTTGTTGGCAATATTGAACATTCCCAGATGACAAGACAAGTTAGTCTGGAATAACTAATGGATTTCCTGTGCTGCCCCCCAAAACACTTGATCTGGCTGGTTCAGAGGGAAAAATGATGCAACCTGGACGAGCCGCACCACACGACTGCCAAGGGGACAGGACACAAACAATAACACAGCTGCTGAGCGCACAAGGTGACTATTGATAGCGATACAGACCCATAAAGACCATAACTGCTAGTCAAACCGATGCAATTCATTCTTATAGACCCCATACTGCGGAGATAACATCATGACTCTAAAGAGACGCTGCAACACTGTGACCGTTTGACCTGCTCCCATCTGGCCACACCATAAACCTAGCAAGAGGACGCTTAACATTAAAGATCACCAGGACAGGGCTGTGTGGAGAGGGTTCGCTGGGACAAACAACGGGCTTACCTGCTAATGTTTAGGAAGTGAAGTTTACATTTCTTACAGTCTTGGTGTTAGCCTTTGAAAATTTGCTAATCAGCACGAAAAACAATGTCCCACAAGGCTGATGGGAATGTCATCTGCAAGTATTTGGATAGAAACTTGTCCTGGAAAACTAAAACTGTAGTAGTTTTCTAGTAAAACTGTTTCAGATGAAAATGGTCAGACTTCATCCTCTAGGTGCCATGTGTACCATATTGTATGCGATCCATCCCATGATCTGGAACAAAGTGGTCGACCAATACCATCTGACCAACACCGCCAACCCGTCATTACTAGCATGGCTAAAAACTAGAATGGCACTGAGTCGAGCACACACCCCAGCCAAGGCCTAACAACCCCCTCTAGTTTTATCAAGTTGCACCAAATTTGACAAACTCATAAATATCAGTTTCCTAAATGTGCCAGATTTTCTTCCCATCTAGAACCATGAATTATTCCATCAGAAAATGTAGTAAAACATCCAACAAAATCTGTACAAAAATTCAATAGTTTATTTCCGTACCAATACTGCGTCCTTTCACAAATTATCATGGAAATCCATTCAGTCGTTTGCGATCTTACACACAAACAAACCAACCAACCCACCAGCAGACAGGGACAACATACCCTGCTTGATGAGGTATTAATTTATATATATTGTGCATTCATAGCATACTACAATTATTTTGTCCTGTATAATTTATAATACAATGCTAAATAAATGCAAAAGAAAAAGCAAATGAATTCTCCGACTGTTAAACTAGGCCAGACTCGCATTAATGGAGATCTTTAAAAGAAAAATATGCTCACAGAAGGTTGTGGGAGTTGTGTGAAACTTTGCAGCTCAAGTGTTAATAGTCTCAGCTTCTTCAGCTAAAACCTCCCCACAGCCCATAATAGTTACCGGTTGTTTTTCCCCTTTGGCCTCTCGGTGGCAGGACAAGCAGGCGGCCATGTCCTGAGCCAGGCAGGACAGCTTGTCCCTGAGAAGCCGTCCCAAACTGAGCAGCGCAGAGCCCAGCAACAAGTCCTTCTCCTCGGCCTCGCAGCCAGACGGCCAGAACCAGCACATGGAGAGGAGCGAGCACAGAGCCTGAGCGAGCGACTGGTCCCGCATGAAGAGCTCAACGAAGGTGGTGATGTAGAGACACGACCGAGGAGCTTCATCGTTCACCGTTGGGGCAACAATAGGTATGGCCACTGCCATGGAAGCTCCAGGCAGCCCCTTTGTGGTCATTCTAGCCAGACCTGCGTCATGTTGGATGCTCTTGGTCGCTCCTGGGCTCCTTCCTTTTCAGTTTGTATCTGCCTTTCCAACTTGTTTACAGTGGAGTGGACTGACTGCAGCAGGCCAGCATTAACTGCACTGACGACAGTAAGCTCAGATTATTAGCTTGCTCACGGCCAGATGGCGGCTGATGGGCTTAGTCATAACACACACACACACACACATTCCAAATTACCCCCCCCCCCCCAACTCATATCCCGCAGACAGACACACACTCCAGTCGGGTAAAGGAGCTTCTGCAAAGTTTAGGGAGGGGATGACTGTAGCTGCAAGGAAGAAGGGATCTTGTTTGAAGAAGATGATGCAGTTGAATTTCCGTAGGCATCACCAAATCTTTTTGAAGTCCAGCACCAAAATAAGAGATGAGAATCAAAACTGAATAATTCAACTTCTCTCTTAGTCACACATTTTTTATATAAAGTCTAAACACACGTTTTTAATTCCTCTTGTCTACCAAGACGTGTAGCAAAATGGAAAGCCGTGACCAAAAAAAGAGGAAGAAGTAAGGAAGCAGGCGCAAATGTTGCAGTCTACTTAGATATATACCTTCTTTTCATCCAGAGAGAACTAATAACATCACTGTTTCACTTGAGTTAATCAAGCTGAGCTGCACAGAGAAGTTTGGCCCCAGTCTTTTTTCACTAGACCATTTAAATGCTCTTACTCAAATGTCTGGATCAAAGCAAAGAGGCTTAAAATGTCTGCCCACTGTTTAACCTTTGGTTTATTACAAGACATGACCGACCAAACATACAACTTCTCTTTATGGGCAAAAACCAAAGTCACAGTTTTCATTACGTAATGGAATTTGGCATTAAAGTGACATGGCTGTAATCTACAAGCAAGGACAAGATATGAGTCTGCCCAATAAATAAGATGATGCTTTATTGGCTTTCACAACATATGACAAACAAAAGAAACTAAGGCTGAATTATATATATTATAAATCAGTATCAATACAATAATTTATTAAAGAATTGTATCTTCAAATGTCTCAATCCGAAAGATATTCTGTTTACTAAAAGATAAAACCTTAAAATCTTCAGATATTTGTATCTGAGAAGTGAGAAGAACTATAGACTGTATATAAAGATGACGCATCTCTACTACCTTCCACGATGAAGCTACAGTATCACGCAATACGAATGCCACCATCTTGATCACGAGTCCTTCTCAGCTGTCAATCATGCTGTTTCACCCCTTATCTACTGAGAAGGTGGAGTTAAAGACCTATACTGCAGCCTGCCACTGGGGGGCAACCAAGACACTTTGGCTTCACTTCTTGGCGCAATATCTTTACGGTCTATGGCTGAAATCACTATGATTGTGAAAGGTTTGCTTTAAAAATGATTCATACTATTATTCAACTGCTATGCAGGAAGGTCTTGGGTTTATATAATTTAATGATTCAAAAACCAAAAGGCATTGAGTTTACTTTCATGGAAGATTAAGAAACACAGCAAATGTTCACCGAAGCAGGGCTGTGAGGGTAATTCTCTGCACATCCTGGTATGTTCATCTGTGTGTGCATTGATACACAAGTGTGACTTCACTACAGTGGACTGGTGCCATGTGGTGACACCACACCATGCCAGATTACTTCCCCTGTCCTTCCATCTGTCTACTCCGATCGCCTGTTACACTTTAGATGTGTGTGCGTGAGAAAGTGTGTGCGTGAGAAATTGTGGATCACCTGCCAGTCAAATACGAAAAATCCCCCCAAGCCTCTCAGTTTCAGTAAACAGGCCGAGATGAGGTGGGGCTTGAACAAAATGGAAGCTGAAGCTTTTGAATTTGAAGACACATATCGCCTCACTAAAACAAATGCATGCATGTGAAATCAATTCAATTTCAGGTGCCTCATGGGAGTTATCCGGGACCAATTCAGTTGAGTTCAGCAATCGATTGGTTAAGCTCACGATGGAACCACAACATTGTGTCAAACCAATTGCCATGGTGCACTACAGCCAAATGTATCGTTAAGTAACTCGTACACATAGGCAGCACATGCCTGATGGTAAACAACACTGTCGACTGTGCCTAGTCAGCATTTCACCTCAAACACACACACGCAAATCTCTCTCGTGTAATAAGCACAAATTGGAATGCAATGGACCAATTAATCAAAAGGTAGTCAGTCTGGGGAGGCGACCGATTACAACGCGTGACAACAGGCTTGAAATGACTCCTTCCCCTCCATCCATCTCTATTGACTTCCACAACCCCACATGCACACAGTTGTGCCCCTATATGCTGATACATGGCTGATTTTCTACTTGGTGACTCGATTCCCCTTCTCCCCGCCCCAGAGAACAAATTGATGGCCGTGCGGTGATTAAATTCCGTTCATTTCATGGTGTCAAAAAAAAAAAAATCTGATTTACCAGCACCATTTTTTTTTAAACCCGCCTTCACAGTGGCTGAGTTTCCCTGATGGAAGGAGAGGGGCTTTGTCTCCTTCCCTGCATCAAATGTGCACGTATGAGCACACACATTCAATAACATCCCTCCCTCCCTCCCTCCTTCCTTCCCTCCTTCCCTCTGTCACTCTCTCACACACACACACACCTATGTTCCATTCATTCACTCAGTAAAATACAAACGGCGGGGAGCTGAGCAGCAGCAGCAGTAGCAGCAGTGGTGCAGTGCAGATCTCAGCGCAGTGGGACTGACTCATGTCGCCGGGCAAACAAAAAGAGAAGACAAATAGAGCTAGAATAGAGAGAGAGAGCAGAGAAAAGGGCAAGTTGTCCTCACTAATCCACCTCCTGGATTGACCTCGGGTCAAACACTGCATGGCAATTTCTGACTCAAGCAATTAGAATAAAGCCGCGGCATTTAGAAACGTTTTCTGGTTATTTGGCCTGGATTTACAATCAATGAATCATAGCTGAAACGACACACAACACCACTGCCTATTCCCGTTTTTCATTTGAGCTCATATTACATAACGAGCAGCGCGCTAAAAGGATGCCAAACAAGCACTCACGCCGCAGATAACAACCACGCGGCTTTAAAAGGAGATATCAGACGAACAATGCAAAAGGGGGTGAATATGCACGAATGCGTGCACATGCGCTCAGAGGCTTCCATCCATAAACACACGGGGACTGCTCACATTCACTATTGCTCACAATAAACACCGGCATGCAGATCATCTCGTTTCAAGGCCGCTCTGAGGCGTTAATTCCCAAAGGGGCCAGTTCCCACTCAGTTTTATGACTTCAATAAAGTTGGTTTACATATCAAAAACCTGAGCGGGTATTCAATGACCGGCAGCACAGAAATATGTGTGCAATATGCCATAAATCATGGAAGACAAACAAAGGCATATTTATAGAGGAGATATTCCTATAAAACTGGTTTGAAACAGAGGGGTCGAGTTAATTGCGAGAGTCTTAAAGCAAAAACAAACACAGACGTGTCACAGAAATCTGTCTGCATGTCTACAATACAATGATTGATTAGTATACGTGTTTGAGTTAAGGTGAGGATGACTGAAATTTCGACATTTCGACATTCGACAGCTTCTGCTATGAGAGATTCCGCTTCGCCTGTGGGGGATGCATGTATTCATGTGCATAAATCCACACATGTGTGGGTTTTCGCGCTTGTGTGTGTGTGTGTGTGTGTGTGTGTGTGTGTGTGTGTGTGTGTGTGTGTGTGTGTGTGTTTGTGTGTACGCTAGAGGCTGTGGGAAGGTTACACATCGTCTTTTCGCGATCTGGATCCCGTCTGCATGACAGTAATAAGCTGTGTTTGTACCGGTGGCTATGATGAAATATCCTAATTATGGTAATGCTGAGGATTGGAGCCAGTCTGGTTTCTGACAGCCCCACAGCTGCCACTGTGAGTGGGCACTGACCCACACGCACTCTGCGACTCGCACACTTTTATTCACGCAAACAAACCTGAAAGGACAGAGGTGTTCTTTACGTGTACGTCTACAACATGACGAGAATACTTTCTAACAAACACACACACACACACACACACACAAACACACTTTCTCTCACCCCTCCCACCTTGCTGTGCTGAACAGGCCTGTGTGCGCAGTGGGAGTGACCATTCTCCAGTCCTACGCACAGGGATGCAACACCGTCAGCTGCACTGCACACATCTGGAAGGAGAAACAGAGGCAACAGTCAGAATTAGGTGGTGTGTGTGTGTGACAGATGTTTTCATCACTCATCATTGCATCTGTGCTATAGTGTTTATTGCTAAAGCACAACCTGACCACAAAACACACACAATGCAGGCTAGTTGCTGCACAGAAATTAAATGTCTCCACACAAAAAATGCCACAAGGCATTTGGTCGTTTCAAGAAACCAACCCTGATTTAGATAACACTAACTTAGAAAGAAAAATATTTATAATAATAAAATAAAAAGTTCCTGAATATCCCTCTTTATTTTGACATCCTGATAATGATGATGTCACAATAACCGATTGTTTTTAAAACATTTTCCAGATTTTTCTGCCTCATTAAATCCAAGGACCCGAGGACTAACTCTCCAGCAATTGGCACACGAAAATACTTTTCTCCGGATTGTAGCCTGGGAGGCAGGCCAACGTGACAGCAGGGAAACAAAAGAAATCTTCTGGACCTCCCGTGGAGCCGAGTTTCACTTACTGAAACTGGCAATCATAAAGTCAACAAAATGTGAAGCTACTATAAATATCTAGTCATCTGTATTTGCCTCCCTTGTCTTAGACTTTTGCATCAGGCTGCATGAAGACAGATGACAGACGGCCTCTTTCTAGGAGTACCACCATGAAATGACTCAGTTATTGTCCTTTGTGTCAGACATGCGTTAATTCCCCCACTGTCGCCATTTGTCTCTCAGCCTCTTTATCAGCCTGCAGATAATACGCCCTCTAGAGACATACAAGAAAACTGCAGGAACTTTGATTACACTACTTCTTATAATGAGGCCCTTGAGTCATTAAGCCCCCCGTTCAATTATGATGGCACTGGGAGAAAACAATAATGACTTTGTGTCATTAAGATGAAACTCTCTCTGAAAGTAACTCTCTTTTTGAATGTTTTTTGATGCAAAACAATGGAATAAACAATAAAAAGGCAGCATGTGTTTGCCAGCTGCAGAGATTATTAAGATGTTTTCACGCTTGGTTAAGTGAATATCAGGAATCCATAATAACCTGTGTTCATATATCATATAAATATCGTGTGTATATATATATATGTCACAATCTTAATTTCTACTCAGTTAACAATGCTTACTGTGAGTTCCTCATAAACTGAGTCGTAATTAAAATGATAACTAATACAATTTACTGACCACATCAATCTGTGAATGGACTTCTTGGAACTTCCCTTACCTTTAGAGTGAGTCTCAAACAAAAAAAAATGCCTGTCCACCAGCTTGGAATCAGCCGTGCCCGTGTAGTGTAGTTTCAGTTCTGACACCTCGCTGTTCACATTAAAACTGAACCAAGCCGACAGAACGTTGTACATTCACAGCGATAACAAGACCTCTGCTGTCGAAAGTCCCTCCTGGCTGGCTTGCTTTCTTTCTTTCTTTCTCCCTCTCTCTCTCTTAGTGGATGCACAGTTCTTTTTCGGCTGCCTTTAACTTAACATTGACTCGTTTGAGGAAGTCAAATGTCCGGACATGGTGGGGTTGTTTTGTGGTGTGACGTGAGAAGATGACCTTATTTCTCAGCAATAACGGCTAATGTGAGCAACTGATGACCTTTTATCTTTTACACGAACAACACTTCCTTGATCGTTGCTAGAAAAACGCCACAATGACAAAGATACTTAGAAAATTATTGTCTTCTAGAGTAAGTACTCAAATAAAACACAGCAAACACTGACTGCTATCCTTAATGTGTGTGTGTGTGTGCTCTTCCACAAAAGGGAAGAAAACGAACTGCAACTTTTAATATCAACTTCACTTTCATTGTTATTGTGTTTCCATGAAATAGGAACCTCCATTATTTCTGTCTCCCCTTGATACAACCGTTATTCCTCTAATGACTAGAGCTACAGTTTTGTTGCTGGTTTGTGGTTTGTGTGTGTCTTTATGTCATTTGGATTTAAGCACCTGAGGAGGACTTGGCTCGGTGGTGCTTGCCGCGAGCTTCCTGGTCAATGTTGGTGGGAGGGGCTGAATGTGCGCAGGCCACAGCTGGCGGCAGCGGCCCATTCCGCCTCAGGCTCAGGTGCAGAGTTTGTTCGGCAAACAGCGTCTGGATCAACGCCAGGTCCAGACCCGACACACACCGACGGTTCAGCATCAAGATCTCGTCGCCTGGACGCAAACCTGCCAACAAAAACACACATTTCAGCGTCACAGATTGCACATGGCAGTGTTCCTGGGGATTTCAGGTTAAATTTCCTCATTTCTACGCAAGCGAGCACCTTCGTTGAAGGCCAGTCCATCAGGAAGCACCTCGCTGACAAAGATGCGACTGTTCTTTTGGGCGTCTATGTGTCCTGTTACTGCGAAACCTGCGAGTCGGAAGACAAACAAAGATGCAGACAGACAGTCAACAAAGTTAAACTGAGAGAAGGATTACATAAAGGATCATGAGGTGTGCAGAAAATTACAGACGCAAAAAATCATCCACAGCTGAGACTCACCAAAGTCTCCGGTGCTGCTCGGCCTGCTCATGTGCAGTGTAAACACATTAACTGCGAAAACCTCCAGCTGATCATTGACCTACAGGGTGATAGCAAACAAATCAATACCCATTAAAGGAAAGTTTAGAACTCTGTATCTGTGTGTGACTGTGCACCGTGTACACCCTCCTCACCATGTCACTGACGAGCTCTCCGGACGCCACACATCGAACCTCCACGTCCTGCCCCGCTCGCCGGTGCAGTCGGAGGCAGTGCAGAGCCGGCTCCAGCTGTTTCACCTGTTTACACAAGAGCCCCTGAATGTTCAGCAGCCTGTACGCACAAAGTCATCGCACATATTTCATGCACCAACGCTTCGTCCGACAGCTGCTGTGTGGCCAGAGCGTGAATTATTCACCAACTTCACACCATGTGATGAGAAATTTCTGGTAAACAAAAAAAGCCGTGTGTGTGTGTGTGTGTCCATCAGTAGTCATTTGTCGGCGACTGTGTGAAGTCAGACACACCTGGTGTGGCTGAACATTTCTGGGGCATTAACTTCGTACTTCGTACATGTGATCAAACCCAACATAACAAAATACATAATGTCAGAATTGTATATATGAATGGCAGGATTATCTACCTAATCTAAATGACACAACTGTCTTTGTTTTTTTTTACTGGAATGCTGTTCATGAAATAATTTCTCTGAAGCCAACCGCCAAACCCACCTTGCAGGCCGCAGAGAGCAGGTCGGCGGCCGTCTGGTCTCTCCGGACGGGAACCTGCACTGTCAGGCCGTCTGGCATGTAGACGCCAGTCAGCTCGTCTGTGCCACCGCTGATAATGTCCCACGCACCGACCTCAGGGGGCGACATGGAGTAAATGCTGGTCAGCACATCCAGCCTCTGTAGGAGGAGGAGAGGAAATCGGGGGGAAAGGAAGGGAAGGTAAAGAGAGATCATTAAAACAAAAAGAAGCAAGGAAGTGGGTGAGCAGTGATAGATAGAGGGAGAGACCAAATGGGGAAAAGAAGGTGGATAAACAGAGAGAGTGAGTGAATGAATGAGAGGGAGAGTTTGAGTAACAGCCCACAAATCAATAGAGTTCCATTAGTCTAAATGCTTGGCTGTGGATCAGGCAGCAAAGCAAAGAGGTCATACAATTAGCCGTTCAGAAATTCATTTGACAATATAGACGGCAGTTGCTCCACATAATAATCATTGTAATGACCGTGTACACAAGATGACTGGCAGAGGTCTAGACATCCAGATGATATCGGTGCACGTCACCGGGACCTTTTCCATCTGGGAAAGCCACAAGTCCGGTTTTGACTTCAGCGACGTGTGTAGGGGCAATTTACTTAAAGTCAGTCAGACAGAAGGGAACTATTTGTTGGTGGCATTAACATCGAGGTCTGAACCGGGTATTAAGCCCGCTGCTCGGCCTCACAGGCAGCCATTTGGTGGGTTTTGGTTGCGACTCTGTGTCTCTGGAGGGGGAAAGGGCCTCTGCTGTGCTGTGGGGCTGTGGGGCTGTGGGGCTGCGGGAGAGGCCGCAGTGCAGCAGAAGACCACAATTATCAAGACCCCAGATCTGGAGGAATGGGCTCAATCACACCAAATGTAGAGAAAAACCAGTGATTCATCACTTCTGACAAAGACAAAGTTATAAACTGAGAGACAGGACCAAGAGGAATAATTGCCTTAATGAGTAGGTCTGGGTTATATAGCAAAGCATTACGGGATTATAAAACTGGAGAGTGGTGTGTGAGGCCTGGTGCTTATGTGTTTGTGTGAGTGTGTGTGTGTGTGGGCTGTTCTATCCGATTCTGAAGCCGGGTGTTTGCTCTTAATGAATAACCTTTTTCCCCTTCCTGATGAAAAAGCCCAAAGAGACGAGCTGATGTCTCTGAATCACAGCATCACTAAGCTCCACACAGAAAAAGTGCACACAAGAAGCCGCGTTGGTTCAGAAAAAACACTTTAGACGCGCAAACATTTACTTGGTTTTCCATCTAAACGTCCCCGTGACACGTTAACTTCTAGAATCAGCGCGGAAATACAGGCCGCTGATGTTCCTATCCCAAAATGTGTCCCTCAGTTGTTGGTGATGGAGGAAAACAAGGTGCCACTTCAACGCCCACCTCTTCAGGGATGTGAGGTCATGCTTACAAACTGAGGATGAAAAAATAAAAAATAAAGCGTCATGGCAACTGGTGGCATAAACCAGCCTGTTTGTGTTCGAGCTAAATGGCGGGGCTGGAAAAACTAAGATTTGGACGCCTGTGCTGACCTGACTGGCGGCTGACTAACACTGTACACTCATTCATGGTCAAGGGAGGGTTGGAGCTGTTGCCTGGTCAACGTTCCGTGAGCCAGTGCCAAGAGTACAGAACAGGCACGCGCTGGTCTTCAACAAGTGCTCTGTGTGGCCAGAGCCTATTTACATTTGCATTTGGCCAAATGATTCAAGCCCTTTTTTATCCTTTTGAGTGTTGAAATTGTTTCCGCGCACACCAACCTCCAACCCGCCGCTTCCAAACATAGAACACACTCGGACGGTTTGGTGGCCGCCGCACAAATCCACCCTTTCTGTTCCACTTAGCAACTGAGTAACAAAAAATATGACAGCACTGACTCAAGCAGAATTATTTTAGACAATTTCCTTCTCTTACATCCTTAAGAAGAGAATTACTGTTCATTTCCTTGACTTTCCACCCAAGGTTCCTCTTTCCTCTGCTGTGACACCCGTTTCTTCACAACAACATACACAAGGTGACAATAACTGCTGCCCAGACTGGCTACATACTAGTGCCTGGTCCTCAGCAGTGACCTCAAAGTCACAGAAAGGAATGAGTATTAGTGGAGAGTGGAGTGTGGCGACACGGAAAGAGGGATCAGTGTGTCAGGGACGATGAGAGCAGCGAGGTGGAGATCACGAGCCAATAAAATATCTCCACAACTCTCCTCTGGAATACACTCAATGAAGCAGGCATTTGTTCATTACATTATTGAGCTAGAAGGGCAGCCAGTAGATCCTGTACATCCACCAAGGCCCAACAGTCCCCATAAATTCAATCAGGCTGCACCAAATGCACAAACTCATAGATATCAATCCTCTAATATGCCTGATTCAGATGTATGCATCATTTCATGAGAAATTGGTGAAAATGCATGACCTTTATTTTTAACCTCCATGGAGGCCAAGGCAGCTGCTACAGTCACATATCCGTTATAGATGTTCATGTCTCTCTGGTTATGCCACGACCCAAAGCCACAGTGTGGGCACTTCCTGAGACTGCTGGTATCGTTGCATGGTTAATAATCGTATAGCTCATACAATGTCACTTGCTATACGAGAGTGCACTACAACAAAGCACGGGTACAAACCCTTCACTTCAAAAGGGTTGGAGGGAAGTGGCTGCTTATTAGAGAGATTCACAGGATTCAAGGAACCAGGAAGTACAGCATCAACAGTTCAGGACAGATCAAAAAAGACGTGAAGAAATGTACGTGTTGGCCAACAAATCAGAAGAGCTGTGCTGAACTCCTCTTTTCCCTAACCAGAAGAATCCTAATCCCCACTAATCAAAATAGACCCATGAGACAAGCTGTTTTCCACATTCAAAATCTCGGAGGGATCCAAACACTTGACTGAGGGGAAGCTGCTAGATTTGATGCAAAATCTAAGCGTTGACCCAATGAAGGCCATGATTGTTTCCCAAACCACTTCCTGTTCTGAGTCCATTTTTCTAAACCCTTAATGAGAGCAGTTTTAACACTCGCCACATTCACCACAGCCTTACACTATGAATCACTACATCCTGTGGAACATTGATCCTCATAACACCCGTCCTGCTCCGTCTAAATGTGGCCATTATGCTCATCTGTCTGCGCCAGACTTCCACTGCTCCTCTGGCGAGGCTTTGATGAGATTTTATTTTGAGGGACAAACAGCTATTCTCTAGTTTCCTTTTCACATGGAGGACAGTCACGTCAAAGTCATTCTCTATTAAAGGAAAAGTTAGCTATTTCAGGAAATAGTCTTTTCTACTGTACGCCAGATTTACAATAAAAGATTTATACAATTCCTCTATCTGCTAGTTATTTATATATATATATAGCTACATCCAGCAGGAGCTTAGCTTATCTCTTCATAAAAAACAGAGAAATGGGGAAAAGGTTCGACTGGAGTTAATACGAAAAGCTTATCGTAACAAAACTATTGTTTTAGGAATGGCTATGTGCTGAGCTATAGGCTTTCTTGAACCTTACCCTCACTTTGCCTGGCCAAGATATTATTTTCTTCACACTTCAGTTTTGTAAAGCTTAAACAAACAAAATAGCATTTTAACCATCACCTCTGCATTCATTGTGTCCATATGTGTGCAGGTATTCTGAAAGCTTTTGGATATGGACAAAATAGACGAAACGGAGCAGTACCACCGGAAATCATAGTGAGGCAGTATAGCCAGTAGTTCAAGCAAACGACCATAGGAGACGAGGAAGACATTTCAACAATGGAGGAACCTCTTTTTGTGGAGAGACTTTATGAGTTAGTAAGAAAACTACTGGCACCCATATGACGTTCCAGGCACAGGATCCAGCAGCCTCTGATGTCCCTTTCTTAAGAGAAACATTAACATATCTATTAACTCTGAGCTGCCCTCTAGTAGATGTACCATCATGAAGGATGCATGGAAGTTACACCTTGTTTCCACTTACTTTTTTCAGACTCAACCCCCTAGCGCTGAACGTACAGAAAACTGTTTAACTTTAAGATTGTCGGTTAAAGCACATCGTTTATTGAAATTCATAATGTTTTAAACTGGCTCAACAAGTAACTATTTATCACAGAGGTTGCCATAGCAATGAATGCACTGTTGGTTTACTCGCATACAGACACAGAGCTGTGTGGAGACGAGGCGTCCGAGGGGCCAGTAGGCAAAGTCTGTCACCTTTGGACAGAGGTAGGACAATTCTGTTTCCCATGATTCCAGTCTTTATGCTTGGAGTGGAAGCTCACAGAAATATTTCACGCTTCCTTGATGCAGGCATGCAAATACACGATAAACTGCACACGCTGCAGCTTAATGTCTCCATGTGCGGCTGCTCAGATGGCCAGAATTCACACTCCTCAACAGTCAACACGTTTTACCATCCATACACTCACACATCCAATCGCCAACACTTCAACCCAACACCCTCCGTTAACTTAATTATGGTGTGAATCTGGGGCCGTGTCCACAGCGAAGTTTAACACTGTCCCACTGCAGTAAAAGTCTGCTTATCTTGGAGACACCTGCAGATCTACATGAAAGAGATCCCATCTTTCATCCTCGACAAATATCGTTACACGGCCCAGAATCAAAGCCGGGAGAGACCGCTGAGGTCATGGCAAAAGCTGACCCTGTCCCAGCCGGGGCTACTTTATGCTGAAACTGATATTTCAGCATGTCAAACGCTACCACAGGATGGATGAGACAGATGGCAGAGGAATGTTTAAAGGATATATCACAGATCCTGAAAACCATAGTGGACGCACAGAGTTACCAAATGGTATGACTCACCTCGGTGCTCCTGGGAGGCAGTGCGTAAGTTTGACCTCCAGCGTCGCCCTCAAAGATCTGAAATGAAGGAACAATCAGTCAGAGCTGCAGACACAGGCAATTAAGTGGCCAGCAACACATTATCCGACACATACGGCGCTATTATGTAGTTAATTAAAAAGTATGCGTGGCGAGTGCAGCGCTTTGATACGGATTCCACAAGGGGTCTGTGGCCTTTGAAGGTGCAGTCATGGAAATATGCGAGTGTGTGTGTGTGCGCCCATGTGGGACAGTGCGTGTTTGAGGGGAAATCTTTCACTTCTCATTCCGTTCCATCCTTCTCCTCCCGGCTTGTGATTGCACGGCACGCTGCGTCTGGCTGAGCCCTCTGAGTTGGAGGTAACTCTCTGTTCTCAGAGGAACAACTCTATAACACAGCGGTGACAGAGAACTATCCATTATGTGAAGGTGGAACTCCAATCCTCACTCAAAGCGGCCGCAGTTATCAGGTTTTGAGATAGTTTGTCACCGGGCGGTCGGAGACATGATGGGTGGCATCGCCTCTGACAGAAATAGGGCCTTTTGTTCTAAAAATGGGTCTGACACAAGCTCACAAGTGCTTATATTTTTTGGTGTGAATTTAAATTAGATTCACACCAAAGTTCCGAGTTTCCTGCTTAATTTCCCTTTTACTAGTGCAGTGTCTATTCTAAACCTGCCTCTTTGGACTGGGCTGTTTGTTTGGCCTGTGGTGATGCTGGTTAGAAAAGCAAGTAAAGAGCGTCTGCAGAGCTCAGTCGACCCCGAAGCTGCACCACCGCTGATGCACAAAGAGGTGTTTATTCCAAGATATGCACAAAACACTTAGGAATCGGTATACGGAGAATACCTTGCAGGGAATATCCCCATTCCTCCAAAAACAATCCCAAGAAAATAAATCTCCTTTACAACCAGAAAAACTCCAGCTCCTGTTATGGAAGAACCCTCATCTGACCTCCGATCAGCAGACTACAGTAACTCTCCCTCCCCAACATGAGCACATTATAAAGTGGCTGTAAACAGCGCTGCTTCACCGTAAACTGACTAATTTTAGAAAGCTCCACAAACTCTCCCACAAATCCTCAGACCTTTCTGGCCTACTTCCCACAGCCTGCTGGCCAGCCCCTTACTGTATACACAGCAGCGCTAAGGCGGATGAGAGATGAGAATATGAGGGGGGGGGGGCCTGATTTAGGAGCAAGGTTGTCAAGCGCAGCGTCATAGTGGTAAATGGGATTTAGGCTTTAGTCAACACAGATGAGTCAGTATGGAAACTGTGGGAGAAAGACCGCCGGGTAATGCTCTGATGTTTATGCTTTGAGAACCAGGGGGGTTTGAGAGAGAGGACAAGGCTGAAAGGGAAAAAATGAACAGGACATATAGTGAGAAAAACTGAGGGGGACAGTGAGATGAATCTCTAGGTTTAGGAGAGATTAGAGAGGCAGAAAAAAAGAAAGAGTCTAAAACGTAGTGGATTTGAGTTGTAGGAAGAGAGATAAATAGAGAAGAAAAGGGTGGGAAAGTCAGAAGATCTATCTTGGAAATCTTGGAGAGAAGCTCAGTCTGGGAACCTGAGAAGGTAAAACAGATTAAGTGCATGGACGAGGAGTTTGGCTACGAAGACCGGCCTCGCTGTCCAAATCCTTTCGCCAGCAAACACATGTCTCGTCGGGGCTACGTGCGAGAACAACTAGGGAGCTGGTGATGTCATTCAAAATGGCCTTGGTTGAATTTCCCCATAAAGAATAATAGAAAATTGAAACTAGCACTAGAGTGATCTCTCACCAAACGCTCTGAAAATCACTAACAGCCATTAACTGTTCCTCATTAGCCTCCCTGTAAAGAAAAAAGACAAAGGCAAGACTCTGAAAAGAGCTTGACAGAAAAGAAAAGTTGGAGACCTGAGGGAAAAAATAAATAAAGGGAAGCTCTTTAATATTTAGCGTCTTTACACCGACCATCTGCTAATGACTGCAGGGCTGAGGGAAGAGTGGAGGATGCCATCTACCACATATGGCTTTTAATAATTCATGTATGTGCTGCAGCGCCACCTCGTCCTTCTGCACTGTGAAATGTAACTGGGCCTCATTAAGGCCGGCCGGCTGGAGTTCCCCAGAAAAAGAATACACACTCACACAGACACTCACACACACACAGGTAGCACCTAGTAGCTGACAGACGTGCACAAATGCACAAATATCACAGAGCAGGTGGTGGCATGGATAAGCCAGATAAGAGCGAGTGAAACGGGACAGGGAACATTTTGTGAGCAGTCAAAGGGATCAGGACTCACCAGCGGAAGAACATGACTGGCTCTTAACAGCTCAGGCCCCGTACCGACAACACCGCTAACTGTGTTAATCAAAACCATGCTCCTCTCCTCGTCCTACAGTCGCAGCTAATGAACACAGGCCCATAAAAAAAAAAAGACTCGCGCAAATGGGTGCTTCCTGTGGCTGTTCCTAAAATAGACCACCGAGAGTAGCGCGTCCTCCAGGGCCGTACCTTTAGGGCACAGTGGTGGAATTCTGTATCAATAAATAAATAGCCTGCATGAGCCTAATTACTAACCTGAGAGGACTTTTTAGACCCCCACTCCCCCTCCTCCGTCTGCATCTGGCTAAGGAATGCTCCCCTGTGCTCCAAGATGATGGGAGGTTTGCACTCAAACTTACCGGGAAGCAGCAGGGGGAGGGGGGGGGGGGGGGAGTGACATGAGCTTATGTGCGTCCAATTAATAAACTCTCCTTTGGGGGGGAATGTGTTGAAAGCGCTGCGCGACTCTAACGGTCTTTCATGTCGGCGCAGTCACTGTACATGTGAGTAAGCAATAAGGCGACATGGTTTTAGGCCTGTTCACGTACAATCTGACAGTTTCTCTCAGCCTTTTGAACTTTAGGATTAGTAAATGGGCTGAATCTTATATGGTGCAAATTTTCTTGTATTATCAACCACTCAAAGCGCTTTAAGGCAAAAGCAGCATTTATCTATTTACACAAACAAACACACACAAACACACACACGATCTTAGAGCGCAACTATGACCCCGTTCAGACATGGTCTCAACATCCGTTTTTAGCCATCCAATCACAAGCGGGGGGCTAAGGAGGGTTGAGTGGGTCATCCTCTAATCAGAAGATCGGCGGTTCGATCCCGGTCTTCCCCCTTCCACATGTCCAAGTGGCCTTGGGCAAGAAACTGAACCTTGGCTGTGCCGTTCTCATAGAAAAAGTGTTGCTCATAGAAGCACCGCATGAATGCATGTGTGAGTGGGTCAATGGCAAAAATACAGTAAATACAGTAGTCTGAAAGAACCCAAATGCATCCTCAATTGGTCCTGAGATCCGATCACTCAGACCTCACTCGGAGGTGGCCACATTCTTTTCACTGTGTGAATGCAAATATAATTCCAGATCTGAAAAGTGGCCTTAAGTACATGCTGCACTTTTTCCATCACACACCATTAACTTGCTGTCGTCAGCGTCATGGGCAATTTGGGGATAATAGGTGAGTTTAACATGTGGACCGGAGGAGCCGGGCATCGACCCTGCATGTTCATATCATGTGTATGTGCCGCCTACCGCCGCTTATCCAGACCACCTGAAGCATTTTATTTCTCTTTAGATGAGATTAGTTAGTGCTGAAGTCAAAAAAACATGTGCAGTTTGTTACATAATCTTTGATCTTAGCACTGATTGAAGCGATTGCTTATGGGTTCGCTGCAAGTCACATATTAAAAAACAAAGAATCTTCCACCTCTACAAAGTGACACAGAGACAGAACACAGTAATCGTTGTGACAAGGAAGTAGCGGCAAAGTGTGGCAGCATCTTGAACCTACATGAAGCGCTATGTAGTGCACAATTGTATCCTAAGGCAAGACAGCTGTACCGAGTTTGACTACAAAGAAAAACACCGACAGCAGTGCATTTCTACTGCAGTGTTTTACATATTTGCATAAACGATTCTGAACACTGAAGATATTAAATATGAAGATATTAGACATTTTAACCAAGACGCTTTGCTACAGCCCCGAAACTGTTCATATGAGAGAGATAATGAGCATTATGAGTTTTTGTGGCATTTGAAATGATTTTGTCATAATAGCACCCATCTCTGTGCATGTAACTGTGGGCGCAGTAATACCTGTGATACAGAGGGCCTCTTGTCCCGGCCTCTCTTCGTGAGGTTGTCGAGACCTTTCAGCGAAGAGAAAAGACCTCTCTTGTGTTGTCTGTAAGTCAGGGACAGCGAGCGCCTCCTCAGAGTGGCCTCATCTCGGGAACAGATCTGAACAGATTGCACAAGAACAGGACTGTAATCATCTGGCTCGCCAAAAGAAATGTCATCTAATCAGACCATCTTAATTAAGTTCATGTTCCTCCAGTAATGCAAAAAGGACGTGTTATCGGGATGCTTTTCAAGTTTTGGAATGATTAAAGGGATTTCAAGGTTCCTGTTAGATATCCAGGGAATTGAAAGTGAAGTATTGCAAAACAAAAAGGGAACACGCAGAGCAAACAAACAGGAAATACAGTTTGTTCTCTGATTATTTATTTAGCATTCAATCATTTGTCTAAGAGTTCCTCACCAGTGCGTGGAAGGAAGAGACCGAGAAGATCCCCAGGCGCCCCAGGGTGGTTTTGGTAGGGCGGCTGGCGATGGCTAGCAGGCTCTTTGGGTTGGGCAGCTCCCCGCCCTGAAGACTGGCAAGGTAACAGCGCATCCTGAAGAGATCCATGTTGAACCGCTCGAGATTCTGCTCCCACTGCTGGATCTGAGGAGAAAGGAAGAAGGTTACTTTGGTAGGTTTGGAGGAGGTGTTTTCGAAGCCCTGCTCACACTTAGTAATCATGAACGCCATTTGTGATAGCGAAAACCAAATGTTCTTCTAACCCAGTCTGAGTATATAGATGTGTCGTGTGACATGTTGGCATGAGCGATCGAGAGTGAGAGAGAGAGAGGAGTCAGAAGGGACTGAACAGGTCAATGAGCAGTGCACAGATCTACTATGAAGAAAGTTTTTACAAATTTGAAAAATAGTATCAATCAGTGGCGTTTCTACATTAGGGGCACGTTGGGCACTGCCCCACCAGATCCAGATGGCGCTGTTGTCCAGAAAGCTCAATACATCTGTACTTTGTGGCAAAATATATTTTATTTTATTTTATTTTATATGCAAAGAAACGTGAATGTGTGTGTGAATAAACTTGACTCACAAGCCTTATAGTATTGTTTTGGAGTCATTTGATTCGTGTGTGTTTCTGTCTGTGTGCTTGCTCTGTGAAAAGCTTCTCTCTTGCCGTCCGTCTCTGCTCTGGGGGCAACGGCCCAAGCTTAAGACTGTTGCCATTGAAACACCGGGAGATGGGGCACTTTCAGATGTTCCCCACGAAATCTGCTTAGCAACTCGACTCGAATAATGCGAAACGCGACTCCAGCTCCTATCCTGTTGCCTGCTCGGCTTCACCCGAGCTAACAGGCTAACAGGCTATCCCCCGTCAGTGAACACGACCTGAGTCTGCGGAGAGGTTTCACTCACATATCGGATGAATAATACGGTTTGATGTTCGGCTTGTTCTCCTGACAGAGAAGCTAAACACGTCTGCGCTCCCGTCTCTGTGTTAAGTAAAGTTTAGTATTTTATTTATGTGTTAGTAGTGATTCGCAGGTACCTGTACCTGGCTTGTTAGCTTAGCTCTGCTAGCCCGCAGGCATGATAGCAGCAGTAATCCAGATGCTAACAGGAGCATTCGCGAGTATTACCGACAAACACCGACACGAACCGGCATGAGCCGGTCCCCCCAGCAGAGAGAAGCGTTAGTTTATGAGGATGAACCTGAGACAGGAGAGTGTGGGTGTCCGGAGAATAAGCTCCACCACGTAAGATATCTAATGTCATGTGAAGTTTTTTCACTCACCAAACAATTCGACTTGACAGTGTTACACAGCTTATTATTCTGTAGAACAGATTTACTGTGATCAACTGAAATCTGAGTATTTAATGTCACATCTGCATTGTAAGAGCAGCTGATTAAAGTAGCATTACATCTCCTAAAGCTCTTTATTCAGAGTATTGATGTTGATGTGTTGTAACGTGTTACAGTGAAAACTAAACTTTTCTGCTACATTCAGTTTTTTACATCGTTAATCGTACTCACCACCTATTTCCTAAACTGAATGAATTTCTGCTCCCTGCTGACACTCAAAATGCAGCCCATAGTATATCTTAGTGGTCTATATAGGCCTATGGCTTATAATAATCAGCTATCTCTATTTTTATGATGGTGACATGACGTCATACAAAATTGCCCCACCAGAAATGTCAGGCTAAAATCCCCACTGGTATCAATCATAATGTGTCGGTCATTGTTGATATTGTAGCTTTGTCCACAAACAACTCAACGTCTTGACACTGAAAGTTCATTCAATTTGTTGTGAATCTGTCGCGAGACAGAGGACAGCAGCTGAGCCCCTGCACCACATGCGTCCCAGACCACGTTCTAATGTGGTCTCAGTGATCAGATCTCCAGATGCAGTATGGACACATTGGAGCTGGATCAGACCTGTACTTTAGCGCTGACCACTTTTCATCGGATCCCTCGGGTGATAACACCAGGTCTGAACGGGGTCCAAGTGAATTCAGTGGACGCGTTTTGGTGGAGGCAGTGAAAAAGAGAATTCAGGGGAGGTAATGGCTTGGAGAGGGGGAGTCAACGAGGGAGATCAGAGGTCAGTCGAGTGCTTTCCATCAAGCTGCAATTGCTTGCAGATGTTGGTGGAAGGTGAGGGGATAAATTGGAGGTGGTTTGATAGTGAGGGGTGAGTGTGTGTCGAGCAAAGGAGAGAGTGTGTGTGTGTGTGTGTGTGTGTGTGTGTGTGTGTGTGTGTGTGTGTGTGTGTGTGTGTGTTTATGCATTAAATCCAAGTGCCCGTTTTTATGTAAGTCTAGAGAGGATTGTGATGTTGCGCACACCACCCGTTAAACCCGGACCGGCACACAAACCAGGGAGCGCATACACACACAATTTACAGTTTGCCTTCCATGCCCCCCCGTCCCTGTTTGCACTATGTAAGCTATGAAAAAGTGCTTATTTTGTTGGCTGGAGACTCGTTTTAATGAGAACACTCAAGTTAAACAACCCTCCATAACAACTGACTTTAATAGGTCTCGTCTGCGCTGCGAGTTCATTTACAATAACACACCCTATGGCGTTGTCCCATTAGGTCTCTTTCACGTTAATGGCATTCTGTAGGATTGGGAACAAACTGAGGAGGGCCGGGAGGCTGCTGTTTTATGAACCTCTGACTTACACAATTAAACAACTTCAACAGAATCTTTGCACAGAGATCACCAAGGGACCGTGACGAGCTATATTATGTGCTGAACCCATGAAAGCGCCTGTGACTGTAGCTGTGCAGGTGGCCTTGGTTAACAAGTCATGAGTCAGTGACATTCAGCAATTATTCCCAATCCAGACCATGAGACCAGCAGCTCAGATCCACATGCTTTGGGTACAAAATGACCTCGCATTCTGTCATGCCAGATCTCTTAATAATTGGGGAGTGAGGCATCAGTGCCATCATCTATCTCTAGGAAATCAGCACGGTTCAAATCAGAGATTTAAACAAGGACATAGATATTTTGACATCAGAGCCTAACTGACAGCAACTTTACAAGGACATAGATGTATATACTGTAGATGTATATGGGTTATTGACGTGACGCCTATATATTCTCTCTGACTGCATTTTCTTCTGTTTAAAAAAGGTTTAAATACATAAAGAAATACCAAATATATAAATGTATATATATATGTAGTACCTCTACCGATATGTACATACTTTACATTTCCAAAAACCATTAGTTATTTCAATGTTTCTGTTTTTTAAAGTGTCAAAATACAAAGTAGTGCGACAGTCCGGTCATGACTGCTGTTGTGAAAGCTTCTTTGAAATTACTCAAAATCTATTCAAATAAATTTTCTGCCATATTTGGCATTATTTCAAAAGTAATTTGTAGTCCTGTACAACAATTCAAAGCATCTGCATTTATATTTCCATCATAGTATACAAGCAAACTTTGTCCGATCATGTCAACTTTATGAAATATCGTGTGGTGCGACCATCAAGAAATGACCAATTAGGTACTTTGATGTTGAAATCCATTTAAAGACAGGAAGTTGCATCATAAACCATTTTGCAAAGGACCCATGGAAGCAGCAACAGGTTTGTAACTCTCTCTCAAATTTGGAGAAAAATAACCTTTTTCACAGCTGGTATGTAGCTGCCACGTTTGGATATCATGTGGTATGACCTCAAAAAAAACATTTTGATTAGAAATTTCATAGTGACCTTTTTTGCTGACCTAGTTTGTTTTCCGTGGCCAATTCTGTCTGAAAATATCATGTGGTGCGACCAAATGTGGTGCAACCATTGCAGAGTGTTTTAGATAATTAAAAGATAAATTACGGTCGCACCACATGAAATGTTTAAAGTCACGGCCAATTCCTCCAGATGAAAAAACTCTTAAATCAAATAATTATAAATTTGTATATGATTGTATGTGTACACAACATGTCTTAATGTTTGAATAGTTATAATAATTATTATTTTTTAAAATTATTTAAAAATTGGCCTGTTGAAAATCCTTATAAGTCATTGACCCATATAGATGTTGGCTTACTGCTATCTGCCAACTTTTTCTGTCAACCAAAAGTTGAGTCATCTTATTTGTAGTCGCATATGGAATCGGCAATGTTAACACGGAGTATCACACTAAATATGTATCTCAGAGACATGGATTACAGTGTTACTCTGCTGATTGTGAACTCAAAGACTTTGTACACAAATCCTGTGAATACACATTTTTCATCTTGCTATACTTTTATATATTTGCTGCACATAGATGCACTGTATGAATGTGTGTGAATGGGTAAAAAACTGTATTGTAAAGAGCTTTGAGTGGTCATCAAGACTAGAAAAGTGCTATATAAATGCAGAACATTTACCATTTGTATATACAGTGTTCTGAATTATAATTTAATTCCAATGAGTACTTTGAGGATGACTCGGTGGGGAGGGAGACATTACTAGGCACATCAGATAAGCTCCTTCCTCAAAAGCACAGACATTTTGGAGAGTCGCTGTTTTAGAATAATAAATATAACCATCACACCAGATCCTAGCATGAGTCTGATTTACACGCCATCTGGATGTGTTTGTCAACAGTCAGATATCTGCGTTTTCATTCAGACATGAACGAAAATAGACCTTAGCAGAACATTCAGTTCAATGATTCATGCCAGGGCGTTTCACTGATGAACAGCAAAGCCTTTAAGCGGTCGACTGCTTCACGACTCAAGCAGGTTCGGATCAAAGCAGTAAGACAATCAACTGATATCAGTGAAAAGCAAAGGCATGTTTGGACCCATCTGGTCTACATGCGCCACTTATTTACATCCATTGCAGGGCTATTAAGCTCAGCAGCAATAAGCCTTTCTTTAACAGATTCTCATCTTTTCTTCTTTCCCCTCTTTAACATCTGCTCCATGCTCTCTGTAAAAGCCCTAATGCATAATAAGTCTTACAATGCAACTCGATCGCAGTGTGTGTGTGTGTGTGTGTGTGTTCTTGTGTGTGTGTGAGTGGAGGTAAATGCAGACTTCAAAAGAGGATCAGCTGGCACTGATTTCTGAAGACATGGGTGGGGGTGGGCGGGGACATCAAAGTAGTGCCCTGTTGTTGCGAGACAACCCAAACGAAACCTTAAATCTATCATCAGCCTCTGGGCGCCTGTACCAGAGTCTTGTCCCATACCCCTCTGACCCTATCATTGACTCCAAACCCCCGTCTGTCTCCTCGTCTACACTGAACTGGCATACTCGCTAAATGGAAACAGATCCAAAAAGTCCGTCAAGTAGTCAGGAGGAGACATCTCCACTGGTCATTGCGGCAGTGAACTGTCCAACTTAGACACACATGGATATATTACCACTCGGGATGCTTTAACTAAAAACCAAATAATGGACAGCGACACTTAGGCTTTACTAGCACATAAATGCATAACTCACTGGCCAAATGTGGACACTTGTGGCTAAGCAGAAATTCGGATAGTTCACCCAAAAATTTAAATTGACTCATTATGTACTCACCACTATACAGACGGAGGGGTGGATTTTGAGTATCTTGTTAGTAGTAGTAACTAGCTGAGGATAACAGCTAGTTACTACTACTACTACTATCTGCATAGTGGTGAGAATATAATGAGTGAATTAAAATTTTTAAGTCTCTGACCATCTGAGTTGCAGGTACAAAAACAGCACCATGATTTCACCCACATTCCTCAATAAACACTTGTTTCTTGTAAAAGTATTTGTGTTCTCGCTTATCCATCGGTTATGGGCCTTTTTTATCAGAATCTGTAATCTGCTGCATGTAGGCTACGGCACAGTGCTATGTGCTTGGCATTCCCCCCTAGGCAGTGAGTAGGAGGGGGAGGAGGAGGAGGAGGAGGAAGAGGAAGAGGAAGAGGATAATGCATGTTGCGAGCCCATTACCAGGAAACATCTGGAATCCCAATCTGATGCTTGGGGGAAGAGAGCTGCTCCCCTGGGCCCCTCGGGATGCGTTCAGGGACCAGTGCATTTAGGCCACTTCACCCAACCACAGACAAAAATAAAGCGACGGTGTGTCGCCGCAGTCACAAATTCAGGGAAATTAAGTAGGGCATGTCATGTAGTCGCTATATGTATCATGCAAACTAAGTATGACTAGAGCATATGACATGCAACTGATGCAACATTAGTTACCAATACTCATGTCTGAGTATGAGTTCCATCATCATCACCACCATACCTGGTTCTCAATAGCTTTGCGGTTCTTTGGGTTGTTGACCACAGTCAGCTGCAGCTCGGCCATCTTCTTCATCTTTCCGTCCATGTCGATCTTTTGCAGCAGCCCTCGGACCTGGCTGCGCAGCAGACGCACCGTGTCCTCCTTCCCCTGACGCTTGGCCAGCAGTGAGGCACTGGCAGAGTGAATGGCCGTCACCCAGTTCTCCAGGTCGGTCTGGTTGCTGGCCTGGAGGGGCAGGGAGACACAGGGAGTAAGATTTGATGAGGCAGTAAGACCAATATTCTTGTTACAAGATAGATTCAAAGATCTGACACCTTAGAAATCTCCTAGAATTTCCAGTCCAACAATATTGTGTTTTTCTATCATGTATCACAATAATATAATTGGGTGGTAACTTGGGCTTCGCTGGATCAATAAAAGAAAATGTGATTTGCAGCGCCTCTGAGAAACCACATGTTATGAACTGTTGCTGAAATTAAACATACATTTTCCCTCTTAATAAGCCGTTTCATGATCATCTCTGTCTTTATAGGGTGATTCATTTGGAAGCAGAACATTTGTTGTGAAGCCCCTATTTTTCAATGAGGATGACTCATGCTCAACAGGCCGTGTAAGTGGAAACAAATGGAAGAAACAAATGGAAGAAACCAAGGCTTGATGTTTATGTTGCAGAGGTAATTTCTCTCTATTCTTCCCCCTGGGGCCCCGTCACCTCAACACCATTTTATTATTTATAGGTCTGGACACTGCAATATAGTGCAATCTGCGAAACTTGTAATTTTGAGAGTGGAGGAGTCTACATGGAAGGAGCCAATAAAATTGCTCCTGATATTTAGGTCAGTAAGCACAACGGGCAAATAGGCTGTGCTCTCAGAACAACTTGTCTGAGAAGTTTAGGCCGTTTGCTCGCAAGACCTAACAAGCCAACATTGTTCATTTCAAATGTCTGGAAGAGAAGGTAAAAAGTGTCTCTAAGGAATAATACAGCCAAAATCATGCAGTGCATGCTGCTATGTATACCCTATACATTCCCTTGTTTGTCTGGTATTAGCACATAAACACCAACACATACCATTCACACTTAAATGCACATAAAGATTAAATCATTCCTTTGAATCTCAATAACACAAATATGTGTTATATATGGAGAGCTACGTCGGCTGATGTGCTTTACCTGAAAGAGGTATACATCTCCGTATGAGTTGCTAAGGCAGAAGACATTCTCCCTCTTTGGATGTTCAGGAACGGCCTGGACGATGCTGTCCTCGGCCAAGAGAGCATAGCGAGGCGACAGCTCCTGCTCCGGAGAACCTTTACCATAGGTCTCGTAGAACAGCAACGTACAACCTGGAAACCAAGATGTGGAGATACAGACACGACAATAGATTAACATGAGAAAGTGATGCAAAAAGAAAGTGTTCCTCTAGAGTTTGGGTGTTTTAAAGACAACATGTCCTCGTAAAAACATCCAAGAAATGTATTCAGCGGGACTGGGATATTTGCAACAGCACTGAAACATAAAAGCAAAGAGATTTATTCTCCCAAAAGTAAGAATCATAAAAGCGTTAAGGCTGTCCTTGCTTCTACCCTCAGTTTTTGATGAAGAGATCTTAATTGTCACTGAACAGGTATAAAGACATTTTGTGTTGAGCAACCTTGTAGAGGCTTAATAAGAACCCTAACCCTTATCAGTAGAATTCCCTGTGAGCTTTTAATCACTAAATGTCAGGTGTGAAGCAATGGTCAAGGAAAAAACACTGAGATTGAAACAGGAGCATTTGTGCTCCCCAAACCTGACCTTAACAAAGATTAAATTAGTATAATCTTCTAACTATTAAGTCAAAACCACCTCCTCTATCCGCAGACTCAAAATTACCTTTCACGGTCACCCAGTACTGCTTCCACTTGCGGCGGGTCACCAGCTCAAGCTTCCTGTCCTTGTGCAGCGTGATAAGGGGTTTAAAAGAGAGCCAGCCGGCCCGCCTGACCACCCCCTGCTCCTTCTCAAACAGCAGGTCCAGCTCCTCCAGAGAGCCCTCTGCTGACTCACTGCTGCTCTCCCCCTCTTCGGTGCCAGTGGACGGGTCTCTTCTCTCCCCTCCTCCCCCTCCACCCTGCCCTGTGCCCATGTCCAGCTCCCTCATGAAGTTCTCATAAATATTCTGGCGCAGGGCATCGCTGGTTGTTTGGGGGATGGCCCCTGAAGATTGGGCCCTTGACGTTCCTGGGAACCCGAGGAGGCTGGAGACCTGGGAGGGGGAGCTGGTGTCTGCAGTCAGGCCGTCGATTCCACTGTCAAAGGCATCACTCAAGTCCTTGCATCGAGATTCCTGATAAGGCACAAAAGGCGGAAGAAAGGCATGAGGACCATCTATTAATTAGATGAAAGACAGAGGATGAAGGGAAGGATGAGACTTTCCTTACAGCGATCAGTTTAATTGATTAGTTAGTCTTGGACTTGTTTGAATATATAAAAACTTATTTCACAGATTCATTGTTCCAGTTCCTATATTTATGCAAAAATAAAGCATGTTTGTCAATAGACATAAACAGCTCTGTATATATGCATGACAAGCACTATGAGCTCATACTGCGAAACCTTTCAATTAGCCCAGGGGCACTGCACAATTGCAGGGAAAACTTTTGGGAAAAAAACTCGAACCCACTTCAAAGTCTGCATTTCAGTCTGCAAATCTTTTTAAAAAGGCTGAGAAAGTGGGACAATTTCCTGCGATGGCACCTGGGAGGTTGGAACCCTCCAGGCTTCGACAATTTCACGTCATTTGAGGTCTGCCTAAGCTTCCCAATTCCCCAAATGAACACTTGATAGAACTGCAGTCTTTCATGGCTAGTGACAGCCTGCCTACTACTTGAGTAGATTGCAGCATCGATTCTGCCCCTGGCAACATAGTGGAGTGCTCTCAACGTGATGACGCACAGCATGTGCTGTGATGACAGCAATCATTCTCCATCTTTGTTTGTTTGTTTGTTTCTGTGTCTCCCTCTGCTTTGTCCGGGTCTTCTCCATCTCTATACTTATTTTGTGCTATTTCCACCCCCTATTTAATAGTTAACAAAAAAGGGTTAGGCCAGACAGACCAGAGATCCTGTGAAATGAACCCTGTGAGCCCACAGTTTGAGGACTGCCTTTGTTTGATCATTATGTTCAACTGCCGCCACAGCACTGGTATGCTACAGCCGTAGGAAAATGTGCACTGTGCACAGGGCAGGTTTACGTCTACTTTCCTTTAGCGGGCACAGTCCAAATTTATCCACCGTCTCCCTCCTCCAGCTGCCTTTCATTAAGAGCAGGTTCTTGGTCTTTGGCATTAGGGTCACAGTTTGACCTTTAAACCCACAACAGAGCCCTTGAGCCCAAGTGGAGGGAAACTAGAGCTGGAGGTGCTCCTGATTTTGGTTGACCAACTGAAAAGAAGGCAACTTGACCAGCCTGTGGAGACATATGCCGCAGAGGTTTGGCATTCAACAAAATGGCCCCCAAAGGAAAAAGGAAATTTATTCCGCAGACAAGCTTCTTTGCTGTCGCTACGTAGACAACATTAGCATTAACAGCTGTTTCTGCAATCGTTCATCAAATTTCAAACTTCATTTGAAAGCAGCGCCAATGCTAACTCTGGTTTGGCTTCTGTTTCCATCATGCGTCTGCTGAGGCCATGCACATCTCCAGTCTTAGTGTTAGCATACAGGCTGCCCTGAAGTAGCACTGCTCAGAGGCTGTAACTCTGTCTTACTAAATAAAAGCTCCTGGCAAGTGACCATTACCACCACCCATCCCTGAAAGACATGGCAGGTGAGATAACTTGCATATTGCAACTTTAAACACCACCACTTTAATATGAGCTTGTTTCAGGTCTTGTCATTACCTCAAATGCTTATTATTAGTATCATTATTTGTTTGAATTATCCTTTAGCTTTTGTTAGTGTTAGGGTTAAGGTCAGGGGTGAGGAGCCCTGCTTGTTAGAATTTGTCAGCGAAACCTGGAGCTGGCATTAGATTTTAATTTCCTTCAGAATACACACCTTATTTAAAAGGTTTCCTGAGGATTTGTTCAGGTAAGAAACAATGCTCTTTTAGATTTATTTCGGAATAAGCAAACAGACTCGAGTAAACATGTGGTTGCTTGGCTCTGGCCCCAAACTGGCTAAGTACCCGCAAATGGCCATAGATTAGCATGGCATTATGGCAAGCAGGAGATTTAGAGGCAGACATTACTAATGTAAAGTGAAAGCTGTGGAACGCTCAGAATGATTACTGTCTGTCTACAGGGGTGTTTGTCACTCCACACTCAGGTGACAGTGTCAAGGCAAAGTACGTCATATAATTCGCTCAGCAACATCTGCTATTTAAGTACAAGGCGAAGCTCACAAATTCTCAGAAGAAGAAAAAATGTAATCTGAATACAATGATTTTTCTGTTCTGTCCTTTGGTTTGTTGTCTGACCCAACTGACTGAACACCAATCCTGATAAGCAGATTTACTCTCTGAAGACTGAGAGGGGAGCCCAGAATATGTGCACTGCACAACAGCCAGAACAACCGTAAGTCATTCATTAACATTATAGGAGGGGTGGGGGTTAAATCTCCGGCTAGGATTTAATTTCTCTCTAACGGAGCCTCTTAGGGGCTTAGAGCTATTCTCTTGGCAGTGCCTAAACACTGTTCTTAAAACTTTTACAAGGCAGAGCTAAACGAATTAATGCAGAAACAACTGCTTTCAAGCCTGCAAGATAGAGGAGGACACGGGTTCAGGTTCAGTTTAAACAAATGTTTTGTGTCAAATTAAAGCTATTAAGACTGGAGTGGTTGTAGGAGAAAGATTTACATGGTCGGCGCAGGCAGGCAACATGCAGACAAGCTGTGGTTATTTCCAACCTCTCCTCTGAACCTTTCCTGTAGGTATCACAAGTATCGTTTTACTACTTGGAAAACATATGTATGATGTATATCAGCTGCCTGATGCGTCACTGCAGCAGCTTGCTCTACTTCCAAATTTATATGCACCTCAATCAGTCATCAGCTAGACTGAAACCTGCAAAACCGTTTAAATATAATTTAAATCTTGGACTAATGACTACTTAGACTAAAATTTAGGCTCTTGATCCAGCCTTACCCTACTTTTAACAAAACTTTGACATATGGGTACTGCACTCATAACTATGAAAGCACACAGTCAGTATGCAATAATACTTCACATGTACCCACCCCGATACAGTCCCTTAGTATTTGTGTTCTTTCTGAATAAAAACAAGAACTGGTTTCCTGGCCTTACGAATGTCATTTTGTGCCACCCCACTGTGCCCTGTCCTCAAACAGCTGCTGTTGTGGCGGTAAGGACCACAGGACGGTGGTTGCTCACTGACCATGCCAGGACAACCACTGCTGCTCATGATCATATAAGCCTCGCCAGACAGACAACTGTCTGTGCGTGGCCCTCTCCTGTCTAATAAGCTGTTAATGTAAGGCTTGTGATGAAAGAACTACAGATGACCACAATAAAAAACGATATGACTGTAACTACCGTGAGCTTAAACTAAGAGGACTATAAGTTACAGGGTGACTACAAACAAGCTATGTGACCTAATGTTTTACATACCATGTCGATATGATTCCTGAATGAACCCTGGGAGCGATAAAGCAGTGTAAAGACGAAAGCCATAAAGCAGTAGATTAAAATGAATGTGATTCTGAAAACCCATCCCAGCCAAACTTACCTGAGACTTCCTCTTCTTGCGGCTGAGGCTGCCTGTCCAGTCACTGAGGCGTCTGATGCGGTTTCTGATGGAGTCTTTCTTGGGGGCGCCAAAATCTGGCACACCTTGCTCCTGGTGCTGTTCCTGGTCAGGGTAACGGTCCAACTCCTCACTCATGGTGTGTGCTTTTGGCCTGCGACAGGGCAGGGTGTATGATGAGTACTGCCGGACATCGGGGCATTCTTCCTCCAAGGGAGCATCGAGGACGGATGCGAAGGAGGCTCGGTGTCCCCTCTGGCCTGCTGGAAGATTCTGTAACTGGGAGGACAGGTCTCTGGCTGTGGGGAAGGTAGCAGCTATTGATGGCTCCCTGTAGAGGTCTGTGATAGACACAGGGGGGCATTGCTCAGTAAATGAGTCAAGCTGGTGGATTGGCGAGTGAACTAGAGTCCTGCTTGCAGAGCAGGATTGTTCCTGCTCACCCAGCTCTGTGCTTGGCCCCCAGGGGGAGTCATACCATGAACCATCAGAGCTCAGCGAGCTTCCCTTGCTGGTCCTGGCTGTGGAGGAGGTAGAAGCCGGCGGAGGACCACTGCAGGGGCCATCCAGCCCACTACCACTGGAACCAGGCAGACTGGGAGTGGAGGCAGACTCAAGGTTGGGGGAGAACTTGAGCAGTTGTACGGGGCCAGTGGCCTCGTTCAGGAGGAGAGGATTTCCTGAAGTGTTTGTGAACTCCACTCTGAGACTACCGTCCTTCTTGATCACCACCCGCGGGCTGCTCTGCTCCTCTAGAACCTCATGTTCCTCACTGTGTCTATCCTGGGTATTTCCACCGAGCTCAGCCCCGTACGGATTATCTTCATACTCATCTGACATGTGACGCTTTCGTATGCCACATCCAGGCGAGCGATGCCAGCGATGCTCACTCGGACTGCTTCTCGCTCCCTTGGAGACATAGTCATAGTGCCGAGTGGAGTATGGCTGTCGGCTTTTAGGAGGGGACAAACAACCACGGCCAACACACCTGGCCTTGTACCCTGAGCCCACTGGGGCACTTTTCCACCATGTATGTGGTGACAGGGCGTCATCTTTGGCTGAGCGGAGTTTCAGTGAATATGGCTTCTGTTTCCCAGGAAAGACGATGCTGGCGCCTTTTTGCCCCTGGATGCTGTACTGGCTCTCTGAATTTCCCATCTCTGTCTGGAAAACAAAACCATAACGTCAATGGCTTGATCCTGGAAAAATGGTTACTTATACATATGGGCAGTATAACATAAATGATATGGTATGAGATAATGCCAGGTCACCAGAGACATACAATTAACATATTACTCAAACAATAATAGCCACACTCCCATAAAACCCTACACACATACACACATAATCGTTTTCATTTGCAGAGGCTGGTTCGAGAGTAAAACAGCAGCAGGTCTAACATATTCCTTATGGCTTTCAAAAATAATGGTTGTGAGTTATTCCATCACATCTGCTCATCAACCCATCTGGTCTGCCCCCCTCCTCGTTGGCTGCACACTTTCTTTATTTCTCTTGAAAAGTAAAGTCAGATTAACAGGATTTTCTCATTTTAATGGTTGTTATGTGCAACAGAGTTTAGGACAATGAAAAAAAAAAATCACTTCTAGACGGTTGGAGAGCCTTGATCAAACATGTATGTCATACATGTTTGATGCTATAGGACAAACTGTGAAGACATTGCATAATAGGTCCAGGCAAATCATTTCTACAGTCTTTAAGTCTTTGAATTGTCAAGTAGATTATGTGGAGGGGGAAATAGTGGCTACATTTAAAAATGACGATCATTGAAAACAGGACCAATATATTTGAAGATAAAGTAAGACCCATTGGTATTCAAACACTACAATGACTTTAAAAGATTGAAATGCGTGTACAGGGACATATTTTAAAAGGTGGGTTCAATATAATCAAGTATAATAATAGAGACAACCCAGACTCACCTGTCTGAAAGTCTTGTCTCAGATTGGAGCTCCTGCGCTCGGTCCTCTCCGCCTCATTGCTTAAAATAAACTCATCCCTTCGTCGTCTGGCTCATCTGAAACATAGAGAAAGAGGTCGACTTAGTATTTAGCACTGTAATTTACTTCATGCAATGGGCGCTGAGTTTGATAACAGGTGTGAGCATTTAAAGAGCAGATCTTAATCCCCCTGGCGCTTGGGAGGGGATAGTGTTTGGTGGGCAGCACTACTTGTTTCTCATCGGGATAAACAAAGCTAGTGTGAAGTTGCAACAAAAATAAGGCTCATTCCACTAGCTGAGATTGTCTTACTTTATGTAGTCAGAGATTTTCCTAAGTCTGGAAAACAACTTATTGGCAGGTTTGCAAAAATTATACAGCCAAATAAATATTTCCTCTCAAGATGCAGCCCTTAAGTTTCAAGCAGTCCCAAGGAACAAGACAGCACAGTAGATCAGTGCCACCCTGGCACTGTAGTATGACCAGTTTAAAAATATCACTCCACCTCCCAAATTTAGCTATCCTCAATCAGGCATCCAAACCAAACATTAGTCAGACATTTTTCCACCTCCCCACAACTAAATGACGTCGTCTTTGATCAGAGTTGGGAAGGTTTTTGAAATAAGGCTACAGTTTGACCGTCTGTTTATTTTTAAACCTTGGAATTCTAGCTTGCCTTTTTCTTTTTTTACTTGTCACAGCAAAATTTGTCCGGGGTTAGATCCAAAACCAGAGACGGCCGAGGAGCACTCTCTCTGAGGCACCGGGCATCATATGAGAGGCAGTGTGACTGTGTCCTGTGTGTGTGTAATACAACCTACCTAAATGCATTTAGCTCACACTCCAGGAAGGTTTTCAGATGCTGCTAACTCTACTAAGCCTCAAAGCACACGTACAGCATGTATAAGGTTACAGTGTAAACAGCCCGCTGCCAAAAGCCCTAACCTTCAGGCTTAAGTGATCTGCAGAATTAAGAGTTTATCAGCTCCTGCTTGGACGCACCTTGACTGTGAGGTGAGATTATGGTGTTTGGCTGACTGAGTAAATGGACTTCTGTAAAAGCATTTGTTTAATAGATGAAGCGGAGTAGAAAACTCCATGGGACTTGAACGATTTAAGTGTAAAGCACATGTGGAACTGGATCCTGGTGTTCGAGGGCAGGGCAGAGATCCAGGCTAATGGTACAAATAAAATTAAACATGACAAGAAGCCACACTAAGGAATTACTTCCTCATTATTTAAACTGTTTATACAAAGTGTGAAAAAAAAGGAGCAGTTGAAAGAGCAGTGGAAACTTGGACGGCCTGCAATGAACTTGAACTCTAACTCTGAGCTGATCAGAGGATTAACCAAGCACTTGTTTCACTCGTCACGAGTTTCAGGGTGAACCAGAGGGATAGGATATGGAATACAATTGAATACAGCACTGATCCTGACCCTGAACACACCTATTCCAACTTTTTAGCTTTTTGCCAAGAACACAGAAAAAAGTGTCCATCTTTGCCAGGCATGTTGAGCTTGGGTCACGATTCACAAGGACTTTGGGCAAAGCCGAGTCAGTAGCACTCATGGAGGCGCGATTAACTACTGGTTGGTCCAATTCTGGGCATTTAGGTCTGCATGTGGAAAAAAATTCCACTTTTCTGGCTTACACTGTTTAAAACCCTCAGCACGCATACACCACCAGACCCTTCACTTCTATCAGCATCTGTCAAGGAATCCAGAAAGCAGAGCAAAGTGAAGGTAAAACGATTCGAGAAGCGCCTCCACATGAATGCAAAGAGATTTCAACAATGCTCTTTCTGGAGCAAAAGACAGAGAAAGCAGCTGCTGACAACACCAGGAGTCAGCATAAAGCTGACTGTCGAACTTGTCACAGTGACTGCTTTCTTTTAACACTAATACTGATGCTTTTCTTTGCACAGTTTATTCACGCAGAGCAGTGCTCCGATAATGAAAAGGCTTCAAGGCCAGCCAACACACAAACCCAGAGACACACACACGTTTGCCTTCTGCTGCGAGCTGAACCGGAGTATTGTGTGGCTGTTTTTGGGAGAACAAGACAAGTCTTCCGTTTAGCTGCAAACCACTGACGCCCAAGTTTCAACTCTCCCTCCCTCTTCCCCTTCAGTCCTCTGCTCTAGTCAATGAGTTTCCTACAGACCATCTGCTCGGGGGCCAAGGGACCACTGCCACCCCATCGCTCCTCGACACACCCTATGACCTGGCATTCTTCTTAGGTTGCCCCTGGGTGACTCCCACATAAGCTCCGTGTTTAGTCTGGCACTGGTTGCGCGTCTTGGGTCTGGAGCTCGGGATAACGGTGAGGAACGGGCCACACCTCGACATGGTATAAACACTGTAGGTAGGTGAAGCATTAAGGAAATAATATTTTTCCTTCATGAGGGCAATTGAGCATCTGTGGAACAGGAGGTACAGCCTCTTGTTCACAAAGGCAGAGGCAGGAGAACTCTGCTTGCAGTTCTGACCTTGTGTCCTTGAATCTAAACTTGAGGAAGAAAGCTCAAAGTATTGACACAGCAGTGTGAGCCGCACAGTGATTTCCCAAGAGAACGCAGGCCCACAGTAACAGCATGATGCTGTTAGTGCAGTTTGTTTTTTATCAACACTACGAGAAAAAATTTGAGATATAGAAATCTAGCCGGACCTTTTCATTCCTGTCAGAGAACACTCAATCAGCATTAATTCTCATTAAATAGTCCAACCAAATGGCATAATATTTAGTTGACACAAGATTCTGATAGAAGAAATTATAAATAAATAAAATGCAAATGAAAAATAAATTGGCCAAAATAATCTCACATCAATATAAAGTACCAACGAGGTGCCATTATTTTTTTATTATAAGTCTGTGAACTAGAAATGATGAGGTAATTTGTTATTGTTAATACAATGGCGCTGCCTTCCTCCTGTCAAATCACAGCCCATGGGACTTCTCTCTTATCACTTTCCTCTGGCGCTGTGACAACTGAGCTCTTAAAGGAGCAGCGTGCACTTTTAAGCAACTTAAATTCAAACTTGTGAAAAACCACCAACAAGGTTTAACATAATAGCAACAACAGGAAGGGAAGAAAGAGAGAACAATTATTGGAAGACATCCCCTGCTGAGATTTTGTACAGAAGAACCAGATTCAAAGAATCCAGCAGTGGTTCGTTTATGAGGAGGAACGTCCATGTATGAATCACTTGCTGAAAGCCCATATTACAGTGCGCTGGATTCACCCAAAACCACCAAACATCCATCAAAGTGCTTGTTAAGTGTCTTTCAGGCCTTTTCATAATACATTTAAAAGCTGTGCGCCTGGCTCCTGACCAAAAATGACATAGCAGCCCTCTGAAAGAGTTATACACGTATGCCATTCCAGAGCAATGCCAAGAAAATAAAATGTGCATTTAAAAAAAATGTGTACGATTGGTCCCGTAAGAGCAAGCGATCAGCAACTTCAGCACGAGATACAAAATTTAGGCAAGGTGGGTGAGCTCGTCATACTCAGTTACGATCATGAGAGAATGTGAGTCGTAAATAAAATCCTGACAACCCTGAACCACAGAGTGAAAAAGACGATAAAAGCTGAGACTGTAAGAGGTCATTTTGTTCCATCTACAAAAAAAAACTAAATAAAGCACAAACTGCTATCTGGTGGACACAGGTGCAACAAATGCAAACACACAGTGTCACCCACACCTGTGCATCCAAACAACAGGAAACCCAACGCAACCTCTTCACCCTGACCCTTTCCTCTTGCAGTAAAATTGGAGAAACAAAGGCAGAGAAGGATAAAACACAAAGCATCATCCCTTACCTCTGTGGCCCCGGCTTTAATCTATCAGCTCTTTGAACAGCCTTGCACAGGAGAAGTCTAGCTGGTGTTCTCAGATCTCAGAATGGATACTCCCTGTAAAGGCTTGATGAGTCTTAAAGCAGAGCACATGCTGCATCTGACTCACTACCCCAGACACACTGGATGACATGTGGAAACTCCCTCCAGGCTTTGCGGCAGCAGCAAGTCACAGTCCTCCTGGGGTAGCCCTGGGTAACGGAGCACCAAGGGGCAACGCCAGCGAGCCGCGAGGGAAACCGAGAAGTTTTCAACAGAGGAGTTCTCCCAGAAAGAGAAGCAAGGAGGTTTTATAGCTCTCGTCAATTCAGTCTCCAATGCAAAAAGGGCTCCACTTCTCGACTGTGTTGTTTTTCCTTTATCCTGCCTTTCCGTTGGCTAGGAGGAGGATGCCGGCTAGTTGCAGCCAAGGCGGTTTTCCACAGCAGTTTGAAGCGATTGGGTAAGACAAGCTGGCTGCGCGCTGCCTGGGAGGCACCGGGGAGGGCGCAATGACTGGAGCTCTTGTCTGACCCTAAATACCACAATGACCCCAGGAGGAGGCCAGGGAGGCAGTCGGCTACTGGGGAGACAGAGAATGTTTGTGTGTGTGTTTGTTATATGTGTGTATTAATGAGCGAGCGTGACTCAGGGAATAAGAAAAAAATAAGTCTCGTAAGTGAAGACAGAGGGCTGGGGTGAGAAAGAGCAGAGCGACGGAGGAAACTACACAGGAGGAAACAGGGTTGGCGACATTGGTTGAGCTATGTGAAAGTTTCTAGGGGCCACAGAGGGCAAATTTGCATCTAACTCTGAGGAGAAGTTAATCAAAACAACAGGAAAATGCAATTAGAATTTTCGGAACCGCACTCAAAGTGTTGGGAGTAAGTTATATCCCAGCGGTGACAACTGGAGACCGCTGTCTCTCTAAAAACACACGCGTGCCTCCATTTGTCTATGGTTCACATAGCTGTGGTCACACAGTCAAACTGGACCAGTTCAGAAAGCCACACCAGAACGCAACACGGCAGCAGAGACGGACGCAGTGTGCCAGACAGCCCCAAGAGCTGCTCCCACCTCGCCCCTGTTGAGCCAGAGCAACCAAGTGAACATTATTGGTGTTCAGGGACACAGCGACTGGTGCAAATGGAAAAACAGGAGTGTGTAGCTGGAATGCTCAATGGGGTTTCCTCCTTTAGAAATCCATCTCGGTATGAAAAGCTATTCAAAGTCATGTCCATGCCACGCTGTACGAGCAGCTGTGGAATAGCCTTTCATCAGCCTTCTGCTTGACATAGAGACATCAGCTTCAGGACACAATGTGAGCAGCGTTCAACAGGGCTAAACAACATTGTTGACAACACAATGGTCCTTGTAGCGCAGTCTGAGCTGCTCTCAAGCCCTTTGTCCGGCTGGAGATGCACACGCTCAGAGGCTGAGACAGATAATAGGAAAAGCAAGTTGGACCACTGGGATGCATATTCATATAGAGCAGGTGGTGGGTGTAATTTCAACCAGCCAATGGCCTGACCTCTAATTAGGATCGATTACGGCACCAACAAGATCTCCTGAGCCAAAGTAAATCCCTTTATATCCAAAAATCTGGACGTCTGGCATGCATCTCAGCGTAGATCCCATAAATGTCTTCAAATGCTGAACTAATGCCAGACTTGATAGTTGAAGGTGAATGTAGTGCTCCACATCATGATAATGACCCATTCACAAAATATTAGTGCTCGGTTATCGGTCGGCTGATATGAGGCTTTCACTGACATATCAATATCTGCTTATACCGTATATATTTCTTTACTCAAGTTCTATATATTTGGTTGTACTTGTCTTTTATTTATAATTATTCAAAATAAAGTTTAACTTCTTAAGCCTAAAATAAATGTCTTTGTCATAGGTATTTGGTAAATATATTTTTGGAGTCATTGCAATTTTATTTAATATATGTACATTTATTGACAGATATATCTGCATGGGAAATTTATACTTATTTTCGCCAGGAGCATTGGCCCCTCAAAATCTTTATCAGTCGAGCTCTACAAAATACTTGGGTCATATTCTGCCTCTGTGAAGTTACTCGGGAACATTAAGTGCAGCACAAGAAATTCATGAAAAGGGTATGTCAGATAATCAGTAGTATTACTCTATGTGTGTGTGTATTGACATAGGGTACAAAGAGTTTATCAGCACAGCTTTGCTTTGGGATAATGATCTCAAACACCGGGGTTTCCCACTGCTGCTGATACTAAGCTCCAGATGAACCTGAAGACAAATCCGTTCCTCTAATTTGCCTCCGCAATAACAAGTTAAACCAACATATGGACGACAGTAGACAGTGAAGGGAAGTCAGGTTAGGTGAGCCTCATGGGTTGGAGCACTTCTTTTGTCTTCCTGCACCATGCAACCTCACACTTGTACTCATTAAGACACAGTGGGTAGCTGTTTTAATCTTTTCAAACTACATATGACAATGTCACACTGCTCTCTCGGTTCTTTTCATGGCCAATTTAGTTTCTTGGACATTTATAAATAAATCTGTTGAGCAAAAGCAATTTTTGAAAAAGGGAAGAAACACGGGTTGCAGCCCTATTGTGCAGTTAACAATGCAATGACATGGACTGTTTAACTTAAAAGGATGAAATAATTAGACAATGATTCTACATGTATACAGCACATTGGCTCCAGCCTCTCAGATGAATGAATTCGAGTTGTGCTGAACTGATAGAGGAAGGTGCCATTACATTACGATTTGAATGTAAAGTACATAAATTGTCACATTTAATCGCAGACAGGGTACTTGCAATCGCTGATGAAAATCTCTTTCTGGTCGAGTGATGCTCATGGGACCGGGGATGAGGGGAAAGAGAGTTGTGGGGAGAAGCCAGAGGGAGAAATATGAGTTTTCAGTCAGTGTGCTAATATTTCTTGTCTCCTTCCTTAACAGTGTGATAGAGCTACTCTCGTGGCTGGAGGCCGTTTATGGTTGATGACATCGATTATGCTGCTCGCTGGGGAATGCGGTCTGCGGCAATTTGAAAACAAAACATCCATGGGAGGAAATAAATTGATCTTAATTGCTCATTATGGTCGCGATTAGTCCCCAGCCTTATTATATAGGGGTCTGGAAATACATCAGGAAAAAAGGGTGTCGGGGAATTAAGGGGTGTAGACTGATGGAATTCACTTGTTGGGATGCTATAAGTCAGGGTGAAAGGTCAAGTCTTTTGTTTGGTCTCCAGGCTCGACCCTCAATCCCTCCCACCCTCTCTAACAATTCTAAAACTATTGTGGAGGAATCTGAATACATTATAAAACTGAACTTAAACTATAATAGCACTCAATGGACTGCTGTTCTCCATTAAGGCACACCAGTCCCCTTATGAAACCATATTTTAATTCACTGCATTCCGAGTTTTAACTGGATCTGCACCAAATTGCACAAGCTTGAAAGTTGCCCTTTATCGCAATGTTACTTTAATGAAATCCTGGACTAAAATGGGTTCTTCCCTTACCCATACTGCATCCTTCTACCAAGTTCTTTGGTAATTAGTATTCAGATACATTTTTACATTGAATTCCATTATTCCCTGACTTGGAAAATGTCTCAATCTTAATAAGAATAATTTTTGAATCTGCTCCTTTATTCTGATCTGCACCAAAATCGAATTGATTCCTCCATAGGTCATTTCCCATCGAGTGTGAATGGAAATCTGTGGAGGTGGTTTTGTGTAAACTTGCTTACAAACAAACAGACTGGGGTAGAAACCTATAAAATGTCCTTGGCTGAGGTGAAGTAAAGAGTTAATTAATCTAAACAGAAAAAAATGTACTCTTACATCTGAACGGTGAAGGTTAAAAAACAAAAACTAATGGGGATGCAAACATTTTAAAAGTGTCTCTGATTTTCTGTGTCCTTTGAATCATTCCAAAGGTTATCCCTCCTACTATCTCACCTCTATCCCTCATCCCCCGCTTCATCATTCTTCTGTCTCATACAGTGAAATCTCTGCCAGCCTCCCCTGCCGTCAGCTCAGTTCATCTTCTACAGATTTGGAGCTCTTGTCTGACGGGGCAGCCCACAACAGAGAGAGTCCAACACTGACTTTAAATTAACTGAGATGTGTCACAACGTGCAGACTCTAAACTAACAAAAAGAGCGGTGAACTGTGCCTGTGTGTGTTGTTTGTCAGTGTGTGTGTGTGTGTGTGTGTGTGTGTGTGTGTGGACAACGCCTGAGGGTTTGCTCTCTTGACTGGCAGTAGCAGTGGATGTGGTGTAAACAGTCATCTGAGGGTTTGTTTAAAGGAGACAATGTCTCTGAACATCCTCAAGGGGGTGCCGGTATCCATCTGCTGCCTTCTTGTGTTTATGCACTGTACCATGTGTGTATTTTGAGTGGCAGAGGGAGGGATAGGTTAGCAGCGTTCATAGAAAAAGATGGAAAGTGTATGAGCTGGAGCAAACAGCTGGAAGACTGCAGGTACAAGTCAGCTGCTCTGCTAATTAAGCAGTTTAATGGGCATAGGAAGGTCAATTTCAGGGTTAAATCTGAGAGAGGTGAAGACGCGCGCACACACATGCACACACGCACACACACACACAGTCAGCATGTCACTGAACTTGTTCCAGAGCTGCAGTATCACAGTGGAGCTGCTTTCAGAAATGCACTGAATTCCGGATATTCTCCTGAAATTCTCCAGAGGGGCGTTATTGCAGAACGCAAATGTCTGAATCAGTTCTCTCAAACATTCCTGTCAGACTCTCTCCCCCCCCTTAAAACCTCATAGCAACGGACACGAAACTCGAAAACCTCCAAAAGAAAACAAATATCTCAGGATGAAAACAGATAGAAGAATACGTCAACTTGAAAAGACAACAAGATTCGAGAACTTTTGACAGTAAGGGCCGGTTCTTGTATCGATGTACTGTAAATCATGTCAATTTATACAGTGGAAATTATACATTTCCTCCTGCCTCCTTCATCCTCGGCACCACCTGAATGCACTGAGAATTTTCCTGTTCTTGTGAACAACTCAGGCAATCTTCACATGTTTTCTTCACATGTTCTTCTTCACAATCAGCCAACTCCACAAAAGTCTGGACTCAGCTGATTGGACATTTTGCAGAGGACATGTTTTAAAACAGCTTCTCGAACTGACTGATATTCCTATAATTTAACTGTATTGGTTTTACAGTGTAATCTACGAGCTCTTTGGCACACTTCAACATCTGTGCAGTACACCCCAGCCTTGTTGTTGATCTGCTTCACTCTATTATGACATAGAGATAAAGCACACAGTGTTAAAGCAAATTAAATGTAGCATTATAAACTCCTATCTTTAAGGTGCACAGTTATAGGGAAAGTACCCGGAAGCGAAGGTAAAAGTAATAGAAGTAGCTATTGGCCGTGCATACGAAACACGTGGGAACCAGATTCTTCAAAAGCAGAGTGGTCAGATAAGAGACCCGGAGGCTGCAGGACAAACAATCTCACACCCAGCCCGGGCCAGGAAGACGGGGCAAAGCACGGCGACGGCTTCCTTGTACAAGGGGGGAAGGACAGATACCTAATTATCTCTCTGCCGATAAGAGATAGACAAAGAAAAGTGCCTTTGAGGTGGAGAGAAGGTAAACATTAGTTGTTAACCTTCGGGAAGGTCAGTTTAAATTTCGGGCGTCATCAGTGCAAGGTTTGCAGTTGCTTTACATATTTTGCACATACGAGCGCGAACGCCTGTGTGACACAGCTGCTTTAAACTCATTTGCAAACTGTATTATCTCCACTGGAACTGGCTGTGGCTGTCATTTGTGTGCTGCGGGATAATCCGTCACACGCTGCGGGGAGCGAGCTCGAGTGATTAATACAATCACCCAGCGACTCCCTAGCTAATTACAATAGCAATGGCCACTGTAGTGGTACTGCAGCTGCCGCGAGAGAGACACACTCTGGGCTCCCTGAGGTGATCCATCAGAGATCATTGACAACCGCAGTACAATACCTGTCATAGCAAGCCAGCTGCTAGAGGTCACACACAGAATCACCAGAGGTTTCAGGAGGAAGCAATGAGTTACTGGGGATTTGGGAGCAGGTAGATGAGTCGAGTGCATGTACAGTAATCAAAGTCGCACACACATTGGAAGTGACACACACACACGCAGCATCGATCACTGGACTCAACGGGAAACCAAAATCTATCGAGGGAGCGGAAATCGATTCATCTGCGATTTGAAGAGCACCGATTGAATCTCTCAAAGGGCTCCAGTCGTGATCAGGCATAAAAAAGTCTGCGCCTTCTGATTTCAAATGACATACGGCTGGTGAGTACAGCTCTATCTGGGTAGTAGGGCCAACATGCAAGTTTGGCTTCCTCCCAGACACACACACACACACACACACACACCTGCTCAGCTGGCACACACTGCTGCAGCGGTGGGCCAACCCGTCTGTATCCAGATGCTCGCTGGGTTTGTATGGGAGTGTATGAGTGTGTGGCTCTTACTCACATCCATCACTGCCACAGACGTGCAGTAATCCCTCCCTGCATTCTTGAGGAGCTCTGACGCCAGGGAGGGAGTTTGCCCTTGTGCCCCCAGAGCAAACCTTTTCCGTCTGCCTAGACTAAAACTTCATTCAGAAATCTGTGTTTGTGAGCTCACGGATCACTAACATAGGGAAGCCCGAGGACAGGTTGCCCCTAACGGATATGGTAATTCAAACGTTGTCTCCCTGTGCCAATCTAGAGCATATGTTCATGGTAAACCAGGACTCTAACTGGCACAGTCGATCCTTTTATGGCCCAAGTTAAGATCGCAGTCAGGCCAAACAAAACATGAATCATTCAGCTCGCTCTGATCAAATTCATTAGCATTATTCTCTTGACCATGCTGTCAGAACGCCAGACTGATAACACCAGTGATCTGGAAAACAAAACCAATAAAAATGATAAGTCGGCAAGAATCACAAAATGATGTATCGACTTGGTCGCGGTTATTGTTGGTGCTTGGCTCAGCACTTTCGCCAACACTTATCCATCACACTCATGTCAATTATTGCCGTAAACTGACAGGCCAAAGCCAAGATGGTGCTTTACGTCTATTATTAGGGGTGGTTAGACTAGTCTGGGCCTGCCTGGTTGGCTTGCTCATCGTGATCAAAGTTAAGATATATAACAAAGGAGCTGATGTTTAGCTCGCCATTAGAGGCAATTACCTGAGGCAATTACTGTTTGCATTAAAGCCTGTCTTTTCACATTAGCAGGACTGACAGATTGCTTTTGTTAAGTGCTCTGGACTGACGTTACCTGGTGCGAGCCAACCTCATCAGTCTTATTCTTCCTCGCTTCAAAACCGCTGACATTTATAGAAACGCCTGAAACAAGTGAAAACGAACTAACAAACAAGCAGAATAATCCTCCTCTCTGCCAAAGAGGAGGATTAACTTTTTTTAAAGCTAATTTCTTGTTTTGCTTATTAGGGCTGACTGATTTTTTTTTTTTTTTTCAGCTGTGAGCTTGGATCACATCACAAATGCAACAGATGACATATGTTTCCCTTCAAAATTTTATTGGATATGACGATTCACCATTGAAGCTTTGGTATTCTCGTCACGCTGCTGAGCCTCTGTTCGACGAGCATACATCCTCGTGTCTAACTCGGCTGAGTGGTGCCGGCCAGCCGACTGTAGATTGTGCGATAAAGCGGTGGAGTGGTCAGCATCAGGTTGTGGACCTACATCCGAGGTCTGTAAACACAGGATGACAGCTAAATAAACCATCCATCAGGTGAAATCAGCCATGTTTAGATACGTCTTGCTGATATGGGGTCTAAACTAATGCATGTTTATAGATGTCCTGAAACACTCCTGTAGAAGTGTCCTCACACTCCAAATCTGCCTTAACTTAACGTAACCATCTTCTAAAGTTTCTTACGGCCACTGGCTCTCTACGGATGAGCAAAATACAACCAACAATCTCTGCTGAGCTGGCCGCTAATCAAAGGTGGGTACACTTCCAAAGCATTAAACGGGTTACGAAATAAAACAAGCTTAGTGCAATCTCAGATTTACAGGAAAGCAGAAACAATATTGCTCCTCTTATCATTAACCAAATATTTTGTTCTTATTGCAGCTTCAGGCCCAGCTGGTTGTGATATAACAGTATCTGTGACCATGTACTGTCCACAGCACGGGGAGTGAAATCTGGGCTGGGCTAGTGTCTGCTCTGCATCCCGAAAGCACTGCTGATGGCTGAGGCAGCTGGTGAGGAGCCAGGAAAACACACACACACACACACACTCTGCGTTGACTTTCCTTCATTGCAGATAGTCTGACCAAAACCTTATCCCCAACATTAACCATGACCAACTAATGCCTAACCCTAACCTAACCACAGTTAACATTAAACTCCTATCCTTAACCAGGACCTCAGGAATTATGTTTTGCCTCATTAGGCCTGGGCTTTTTCCCCATGAGGTCTACTGGTCCTGACAAGATCAGTGTTTGAGCTGGAAAAGGTTCTAAAGAGGTAACAAAAACCAGCACACACACCATCACACACGCAGAACATGTAGTCATCACCACAGCCCCCACTTTTGGTGCCTGGGGTTACTCTGCTCATGCAGAAGGCTCCATCTATCTGTAAACATATGGGGAAGCCATTATATGTAAATACAAGAGCATCACACAGACAAAAGAACAATGCACTGTCCAAAACCACTTTTTTATTTGTGTTGATACAAGCGTCCTTGGATTACTGTTAATCCTTTTTATGCAACAGACCACAGATTTGGAAGAGTCTTTGCTGTCGTCATTCTGTTACAATAGCCAAGAAACAACCACACCTGGCAGAATAAAGTGACGTATGACCTATTTTTTTTGGAAGGACACACACAGGCTCTTATTGCAGAAGGGAGCGCAATACTCACAAACAGGTTTAACACCTGCAGTGACTGAGTATGGTCACAGAATGTCCACTTGTCTCTTTTCCAGCAGATGCTTAGTCACTGCAAAACAATTGACCTAGTTTCTGTCCAAAAACTGTGCCATAGGTTCAAATGCAATTCACTGCTTCCTGTATAAATTGTTGTATGAAAGCTGTTTGAAAAATGAAACGTGTGGGAGTGTGTGTTTAAGTGCTACGTTTGAGAATTGTACATTTGTCATTTAGAGTAGGGTCATATTTTGAATCTTCACACCGTGGCATATATTGTGCGAGGCTCACGCTAAAGTGGCGAGATTTGATTTCCACTTTGAATCGTCACAAGAAATTAGCCTGGAGCCGTTATCGACCTATAATCTACCACAGGTGCTCGACAATGCACCCGAGTGGCTTTTAGCTTTTAACTGGGAATGTTAAATAAACCCAATGACAAAGACTGACCTGTGCGAGGGATGAGGGGAAATACCTAAACCAGTTTCTCGAGTCACGCGAACTCAGAGGCACGTGAGCTAAAATCGACTGCGGCGAAGACAAATCCTTGCAAAACAAACTCCTTTGTCCTGCTCTGCAAAAGCCTTTTCATGAAGGAATGTGGTTCAAACAGACGTGACAACACCGAAACAAGCCAGTGTGGGCACTCAGTGGCACCTCTCCTAAACACATGGCGAGGCTCGGCTAAGCGCTAGCAGCTGTGCCACATGGGCACCACTTTTACCGACATGATTAAATTAAGGCCCCTGCCAAGCTCATCATTATGCAGTCCATATAGGGGAGGCGGAAGAATGCCGATGAGGAGTCATTATGGTTTCGTCATGCACAAGGAAACAAGCCCTTTTTCAATTTACAGTTGCAGACTGTAAATCTACAAGGTATTCCATCATACAGGGTTTCTTTTGTGACTCGGGCTCCGATAGGCCAGTCCTTAATTTTTATCTTGCAAAATGAATTCCTCAACCAATTGAATTACTGCTCTCAGGCAGATGTGACAAGCTGGTGATGTCCCATAGGACAGGCTGGAGGAATCGACGGGCAGATGCTCTGACCGGCAGAGGTCACGAAGGGTCAAGCTGTTCCATTATGAGAGGACAAGGGTGGTATTTATTCACAGCCTTCTCCTTCTAAGTAGGGACGGGCCCAGAGGGAATGGAGATGGATACTTAACCCGTGAGGCAAACTGCCCTGTACAATTCATCCACTGTTTCTGTCATTGCTGGTAGAGATGCAGCTAATGGTCCACCCACTCAAAACCCAGATATTCACAGATTATGTGACTCCTGAATGATCAAGAGAAAGCGCTGCCACCCAGGCTGGATAGTAAGTGAAAAGAATAACACCCGCTGCCAAGACTCATGCACTGTAACCCACTTTAAACAGCAATAATGACCACAGAGGCATATAGTGGTTTAAACAATCTAACCTGATCCGACTTGTCTGCAGCATCTGGGAGACTGTTTTGTCTCAGATCACATCAAAGGGGCTCAAACTTTCCTCTTTAAACAGCACATAGAAGACGATTGCAAGGTTTTTCAACATTTTTCACGCTATGCATGGATGTGTCTTGGCCTTGGTCTCCTGTGGCTAGCCAGAGTGTATTACATGGCCCGCCTGAAAAGGCCCAGGCATTACGATATGGATGCTGGTAAAAGATTGGAAAAAATGACTGCAGTCCTCTAGCTTGTTAAAATACTTCTTGGCTTAGAAAAAAAAAGCCTGCGGCGCTGCATGATAGCATGATTAGCAAAAGCAGCAGGCATGTCTACAACGCACACACACACTGTATCATCATTTAAGAAATATGGTCCCATTGAAAATTGATTAAAAAAGCCAAAGAAAAACAAGTTTAAGTTGTGTTGATTTATATCTGTTAATCAAAAAATCTCAGCACATAAAGGACCCTTGATTCAAGGAGTCACAGGAAAGAGTGAACTGATACATGAGACTAATAATACAGCATGACTCTGTAAGTGCAGCTCCCCGGCTCCTTGAACTGCAACAATCTTCTCAACTGTCAGGAAACACCAGTTCCTGGCGTTTGTGAACATTGTTATTATTATGTATGGCGGTACGAACTGACGCTCTGTATAATGTCGTTATTAGCATTAGAAAGAAAGTCAACCACAAGTTTCCAGTGAGGTCGATTTCTCCACGCGAGCCGACCACAGGGCATGTCGATGGAGACGAGACCGCTCGCTCGCAAGCACACTAAATTACTACTGAGGAGCAGGACGAGAGCCTAAAGAGACAAGGGTGGGTTTTTAAAATAGCTTCAGGAAAGTAGGACAGGTTATTAAAGTCATTCTTTTACAGTCGGAGTGTGTGCCAGGCAGACGCAGACATGAGGACTGAGAAATTGGCAATCACTGGCGAAAAGTGTCATGGTGGAGCCAAGCCTGAGTGCAGACACCTGAGGCAGGAAAAGCGAAATTAATCTTTTAGCATTTTGTATTGATGGAGAATATGGAATCCAGTAAAACACACACACACACACACACACACACACACACACACACACACACACACACACACACACACACACACACACACACACACACACACACACACACACACACACACACACACACACACACACACACACACACACACACACACACACACACACACACACACACACACACACACTGAATACTATCCAATCCAGGTCAGTGGGTTGAGTGACACAACATCCACCACCTATTAGTCACCAGTCAGGACATGCTCCTCGGATCACTAATCTCATAAAACTGTGAATAAAGGATTTCACCCTTCAAAATGGTAAATGATTTATAATGAATGACTTCAGCGCTGTACGCATTCACTTTACACCAGATTGTGTCACATGCAGGGTGACTATCAATTAGTATTATTAAAAGGGTGGTTGCTGTAGATAGAGAAGAAGAAAAAATGAAGCATCGGTGAAAGGGGGCATTTTTTTCTCCTTTGATAAGCTGGCAAAAAGATTCCTGTCATGAAAGCAGATGAGCTACAGGTCAAATCTTCCACAGTGTGAAATGCCAACAGGCTGCTCACACACAGCTGCTCCATCAACACGGATGGCGAAAGGCTATGAGGTAGTTTAATGCCGTGAGACACGTCACCCTCAGCTAGAAAGAATGCGACCAGAAGAGCTGCTATACAACACGTGCACCCCAGTGGCCCCCGCATGTCTCAGCAGTGATCTTTTTGTAATATACACACACACAGGAGATGCACATTGTGAGTTGTGAGTCAGTCGTTTCCATTTGGCCGCACAGAGAGACAGTCCAAACTGTACACGACTTGCTCTCACAACCACATCCAGAGAGATCCATCTGGAAACACCAACAGTTGAGTAAGTCAAACCAGGGAGCTTTGTGGGGTCGAGTGAGACGACCCATTCTAGCTACTGTGCCTACCCTGTCATACAGTCTCAACAAGACTGGAAGACAAAATATAGTTTGGGCTTAACATTGTGTTGTGATTTGGTACAATGCAAATAAAACAGAACTGAATAGAAAGCGGTGGGATCACTGCGCAGCAAGGCTCATAAAACCTAAAGCCAAGTCACACTGCTTTAAATTTTGCAGTATTCAAAATGTACTTCGATACTGTTCTACTTTGTGTGCCAAAAAAAAAACTTAACTAGCCCTTAGGAAACTTCAGTTTTCATAATATGGATCTTTGTAATTGAATAGTTCAAAAGTGTGGGAAGTGCACTTTTTGCTTTTGATCCAATAGTAAGATGAGAAGAGTGATATGACGTATGTTTGGGTACACATGAAGCTGGAGTCAGGAGATTGTTAGCTTAGCTTAGCATAAACAATCAAACCATTCCTTCAAACCTATGTTGTTTTGCTCTTCCCTCTGTGTCTGAGAAGCTTTCTTGGATTGGAGGTTTAGTGCTTGGACAGAGGAACCAGGACCAGGGGCCTCATTTATAAAAAAGCACGTAGGATTTAAAAAGATATAAGTCACACTCCACCTGCATACGTGCGTACGTGGATCTATATACGAGAACATTCAACGATAAACGGTCGATGCAAAGCAACTAATGAATATTAAATGGGCCTGCTGACCAACGGGTTTCTACGGTGAATCATGCGACGCTAAGAAGCTCAACTTTCTAACAGCGACATTGAGGTGTTTGTTCCTGACGTGGGGGTAAAAAGCAACCGATTGGTTTGGTGGTCACAGCAGTGATGTCATTAATAAAAGAAATTGCACTAAGTGGTAGCGTGTTGCTGCTGTTACTGCAGTGAGTGAGAGTGAATACCACAGAGGGGACAGTGTCTGAAATAAATAAGTGCTCAGATTTAATGGTGGATGCAAAAAATAATTGTTTCATCAATATGTTTTTTAATGATCCAAAACTGCAGGAATGATTCAATTTAGAGACAGCTGTGATTTCCCCAACCTATAAAATTAAACCAAATCATTCTATTCCCAAAAGGGCCTTAATTAGTGAAGTAAAAATTATACTGTGTGTATCAGAGGGATCCTAACCTCTACTCTGGGACATCATTAGGAAATGGAAGTTTAAAAAGGTGACCACACCGGTAGGGCTGGGCGATATGGCCTAAAAAAAAAATCCCCGATTTTCCGATTTAAATCGATTTACACCCCCCCCCCCCAAAATCATATGCAGAGGACAAATAATTAGTTGTTCCAAAATAATATATTTCCTTTTATTATTTTGATTTCCCCCCTTGGGGTTTAAGTGCAATCACGAACAACTAGCCAAGCAGGCATTATGGCAGGCCCTGCCCTTGTAAACAGTGTAACATGTAACATAACATAAAATGTAAAATACATAAAATATAAAATAAAATATTTCTGTAAACATGAAATATTAATAACAATAGGAGGTTGTTCTGATAAAGTGCCAACATAACATTCAACAAAGCATCCATCAGCATAAATCAGTGAATAAATCAACTTTTTGCATATTAATGAAGCCTGGCTTTTCCACCGTATACATCGGCACCATATCCTTTGCTATATACATAGCAATCGCATCAGTAATGGCTTTCCAGCGGGGCGAATTCTTCTCATATGGGATGCAGTTGGCAAAGGTTTGTGTGAGGGTTGTCTGTATTTTACTAGCTGTGCGTGTGGTGCTTGTGGTGCCGCGGTCTCTCTCATTCCGCTGCGCGCAACATTTCTCCCATTCGCCGGGATGTTTTTGCCTGAGGTGCTGCAGTAAATTTGTCGTACTGCTGCCTTTGCTAGCAACAGACTTCAAACAGACTTTGCAGCGGGGTGTTGTCTGCTCTAAATCTGACCTTTCGAACGCGAACCAATTCTAAATGACGGATGACACCGTGCCTTTCTTAGGAACATATTCTTCCCTACTCGCTGCCATGTTTGCGTATCACTTTGGTAAATGCGCGCTCTGTGCGGGGGGAGGGGTGAGCTCATTCCGAACTACGGGAGCTGAGAGGGCGTTCGCGGATGTTGAAGAGAAAACCGATTTTCATTTAAACAAGTCGACGTGAGCTACACACTCGAGTTAATCGATAAAATCGGTTTATCGCCCAGCCCTACACACCGGTTGTTTTTTTTGTAAAATAAATGCGATTTTACACACACGCATGAAAACTACAGTCGTACTTGGTGACACAGGCGCTGTGTTATACAAGATATTATTAAAGACTATTAATCACCATAATGTAACTTTTTTGCTATTTTACCCTAATTTTGTTTCATATTTCTTTTACAATTGAACAGTTAGGTCGCACAAGTAAAAATAATGCTGTTGGTTTTAATGATGAAGTGGATCTATAATCTGATTTAAGATCACTTCCTTCATGTCTGCATCACCACTATCCCGTCTCCACAATGTTTGTACGCATGGGTCGGAGTTTGTGTATAAGTGCACACATTCTCCTGTCAATTTAGTTTTTTTGTCGATCCCAACGTTTGCGTGAGAACTGGTGTACACGCAAGATGGGGTCCGAAAGATGTGTACGCAAAGTTTATAAAGATCAGTGGTAGTCTCTTAACCTAAGCGGGGGTCTCTTTCTTGGCTCCAGCACCTTTAATAACATTAGGATTGAGCTGCAGACAATTTGCGAGTCAGCCTCTCCAATGACAGTTGAATGTCAAATACCATTAATAGCCTCTGATATCATCATGTACACACAGCAAACACGTGCCTGCTGTTTTAACCGCAGCCTGGTGACCAGCAGCCGTAAGGTTCAGAGATTCGGTCTCGTTTCATCGAGATTTAATAATCCTCTGACACGGCTTGGAACCGGTGTGGGCTAGACTGCTAAAACTTTTAAAACGTGGCATTTATGAGAGCCTGGTGACATCTGCCATGACACCGTTTGGGGAGAATGCTGCATTAATATTGCAGGACTTGCTCAGGTTGCAACAAGCTGAGCACCAACCTGCACTCTGCGTTATCTGCTTGACTTGGCATTGACCCATGGAGAAACCAGCTCCCTGTAATACAGTACTCACGTGTGCTGATGGTGAACTTATTTGATCACATTGATTCAGTTTGAAAACCTGGACGCAATCTTGTGCTACATGACTGAACCTGGAGGTACATAAGTTGGGAAGATTTCTCTTTAATTTTTGTACGTGCTTCCATCATACTGTGAAAACCACACCTGCTGTGGACTGTGCTGCCAAGGTGGTATGGAGTACTAACAAGGCAGGCTGGGCAATTTGGTAAGAAAGGGTGAACCCTGCTAAACAGCTCAAGCAACAGCCAAGCAGAAAGCATGTCTTGGCGATAGTAGAGCAGAGAAATGTAGACTCTTGAAGCTTCTGGAAGATGGGGCAAACCCAAGTCAAGTGTAGTGGTAAATGGAAAAGGCTTGTCAATCTTTGTACACCAAGCGGCTTCTATTAGATTGATGGCATGATGCATATTTCACACCATTTCCCTGCTATTTCAGAGGCATAGACTGCAAAAACTGATGGAATGATGAAATCTTCTTGCAACTACTGTTTCCTTGCTCTTATCTAAACATGTTTTGCAATAAGTTCTTTCAATAGCACACACGTTTTCCTTTTGACAGCTGAGGATCGTTGGCCGATTAAGCCTTGAAGATTATATTGCCTCGGGAAACAGGTTATTTGGATACATTTACTTCTTTGGAGAAAGCTTTAATTGAGCATGTTCACTAAGTGGATGCCAGGGTTGCCACTGACCTAAAGCAATCGGGACCCCTTCTCTGTTTACACTGGCCAAGCGCCAAATGACTGAACCAACATGACAAAAGCCTGGAGACTGAAATGGAGAAAAGAGCTAATCTTGCTCGGAGATCAAACCCACCGACTGCTGAGGCAGGGATGGGGCTGGACAGGAAGAGGAGTACTAATGAGCCTGAAAATGTCGCTCAACATAACACAAATGCATTGGCTGCCAAACACTATCCGAAGCACTTCACGTCTGTCACAAAGCCCAGGACAGTCTGCGGATAAGGTTGAGTAGTGTGCACACAGCTCACTGGAGCGAGCTACTGCGCAAGCAAAAAAAAAAGGGAAACAACATCAATATCTTATGAGACTAAAGATTTATAGCAAGTTTCGTTTTGAGATGGCTGCTTAAGATAAGACAGTGATGAATGGACGATTAGATACAGTTGGATCCATGTGTGGCCAGTAATGGATTTTGTGCACATCACAACTCTCTCTCCCATCTGCTCTTTATAACTTACTGAACTAAGATTTATCGTTTACTTAGAAGATCATATTATGATCAGATGTTGTACATGCTTCGGTGTTGGAGAGATGGGTAAACTTATTTCAGTATGAAAAGCAAATCCATCTTACCATGCTGATCAATCACAGCTTTGATTATTTGACATTTACTTTGAATGTCTTAGCATCATTTGACGCCACACTTGTACAAAAGAAATAAGAGCGTGGGTCTCCTAACTTTCATCAAAAACAATCTCCGATCAATACTCCACCCACTGATGGGCAGATGGGATGTGAAGGAGTAAACGTGGACCCACAGTTTTCTCCATCGATCATGGAGGACAATACAAGACACACGGCACCAACTGAACATCAGAGCACCGAGCACTTTGGCCTGTGGTACCAGCTGTGTTTGCCTTTCCAATAGAGCAAGGACTGCGAGCTAGACCTCATGGCTACTGGACCAGGGTAGGGCAAATCAATCCCAATTTCTATTGTTATAAGGATTGACCGGTGGAGGAAGGAGTGGGGGTAGTGTGTGGTGCAAAATGGATTAGTTCCATTCAAAGAGCGCTGCCAATTGTCCGAAAACAATGCGGCAACACGTGCTGCCGTTTGAAGCAGGCGTCGTAAATGAAATATATAAAAAGATGCATTGCACACATGCTTGATGCAATTTGACAATTACCAGCTTGAATTCACACGCGGAGGCTCAGACTGGATTTATGGGCTGAAAGAATACACCTTCAGAATATAGGATCAGACGCGCTCACACTGAGTTCTCCATAGCAGGCAGATCAAGATATAGACCCATGTGTGGATACCAGCGAGTACTTTCTGTATCTCCTTGTCCTCTCCATGCCATTGTCCGTATATTTTGATAATCAAACTACTTCATGTGTGTCCACTGCGTATAAATTACTTCAAAGTGCTGTAACGGCACCTTTACCAGACGGAAATATTTTATGTCGTCTGAGCTCACAGGAATTACACGCACTGCTACTCAACAGCTACCATGGGGGCCTTTTGTCTCATGTACACCAATCGCCATTTGATTTATATGACCATCAATAAAAGAATGGTAATGGGTGTGTCTTCCAGTTATTTCTTTCGGGGTTAATGAAAATCTGAATCACATAGTGAAGTCGTCTGGCACTTAAGAGCCACCTTGCTTCCTTGTTCACCTAAACCCCAATCATCAGCTAGGTAACTCTTAATCTGATACCGTTTGACACATTGTAAAAACCCCTGTCTACATTTAATCTTCATTTTTGTGTGAGTGTGTGTGTGTGTATACCTCGTGTGGGCTATTCTCGAGCAGGGGACCCAGAAGGGGTTCAATTCAATTTAGACCTACACATTAATCTTCTCAAAAGGCAGTGGAGTTCTGGTTGTTCACAAAGAGCGTGAATGGGTGCATGGGTTCATCTTGGTTACTCTACGTCGCTCTGCTGGGCTGGACAGTTCCTGTGAGTGCAGCAGAGCAACGCATCGTGTTGAAGCAGATACACAAAACGCATCGGAGTGAACAAATCCCTCAAAGTGGATGGGGCTAAGTGGGTTTGTGTTGTTGTGTGTCCAACAGCTCAGTGGCTTTAAAAAAACAAACAAGTTAAATTAAGAATAACTGAATTGTGCTGCAAACATGGTGGAGAATTATTCTTTTCAGTTGATTCAGTAGTTTTGTTATTTTTTGTGAAAGGTGCGACTAGATGACTGAATTTGGGAATATCAGCGTTGTAGTGGTAAAGGCTCACTGACCTGCACTTGGTGGCACCAGGATGGGGTCAAAACCAGCCCTGTGCCTCGCAGAGTGCGGGAGCAAATGAAAGGTCTCGGCCAAGTTGCTGTCAACACCAGCTTTTAGTCTGTCAAGCTTTTTATAGCAGACAGTCCAGACGCTGCAGGCCGCGCACTACCAGCAAACACTTCCAAAGCCAAAGATAATCTCAACCGCAGCAGTGAAAAATAGAAGCATACAAGCTACTATTATAGTTGCCTGACAGGGCTGTTTTTAACTGGAATAGAAGCAGGGAGAGGGCATTTCATTATAATCTAGAGTCAGAGTGAATATGTGGCGAAGTGGAAAAATATCAAGTTTTTTGTTGATCTGGACTTGATCCACTTCAAATCCTTTTGTCTTGAAAGATGCAGCAGTCATGTTTCCCCTGCAGCGCCTCTCTACCTAGAGACAGGCCTTCAGCCCCGTGTGACAATAAGCACAGATGTTACCCCTGCATGATAAGTCACATGCACGCCACCTTATATGGAGAAAAATGTTGCCGGGGGAGAAGACGTGAAACATTGGTGATTCTCGGCCAGTGTTCTAGCACTTGAGAAATAACGACACGGCCCGGAGAAGAGAACAAATCACTTTCTCACTCTGCAAAAGTTGATCACACAGAGCATCAAAGTTAGATTCTAAAGTAAGGAGAGTTTTTCCAAATCGGTGAGACAGTTCCTCTTTTTTACTCCACAAAGATGCACACGGTCAATCAACTCACTTCGGAACACACTGTTTCATAAAAGGGGAAGTTCCTGTGGTAATTATGTCACCATCTGATGATTTTACCGGGCACTTCATCTTAAATTAGACGAGCGATGAGCCGAGGACGCCTGTGAAGTGACTCCATGCCACCCAGAAGGGGGGGGGGGGGGGGGGGGGGGGGGTAGCATTACACTTCTCTTTTGTCACTCGTAAACAACTTTGACAAGTGGCATCTCCTGCAAAATGTGCAACTCGTGGCACCGGAGGAGAGAGTGAACCAGCAAAGCGATCCCATATTTTCCACTGGGAAGGAAAATTACGGACCACACTGAATCAATATCACTCTTGGTTCAAGACAGACCCCCGTCCCAGCCCCAATGGGGAAAAACAGAATAATAAAAACATAATGTTCCCTGTGGTTGAGGATTTCGTGGCCACAAATATGTGAGCCGCAAAAGACAGAGAATCCAAACAGGGCCATGGCTTCTGACCCGGCGATTTTGTTACTGAAAAAGAAAGAGCCAGGGTGCACACATGAGGACAACAGCAATTATGTAAACGTACAAGTCCATTAAACAGGCAGGGGAGCTGAAATGGCTGATGAAATATAAACCAACCACACAGCATGCCTTCCCCCCCTTCAGAAACATAAACAGATCACATTCTTGGGCGTCTTTTTCTCTTAGGCTAATTTTTGGGTCGAGTCGAAATCCTGCTCCCAGTGAATGATTGCTAAGAATTTACTGTGCATCCTCTTATCAAATCTGTCGTTCAATAACCGTTAATCACCTTAATGAGGTTTTGACACGTCACATTTCCTCAAGACTTAACTTCAACCCCCAACAGCTGCGAGATTATGAGACAGACTCCGGCCCTCAGACAGATCAATGAGCAGGCCAGCCTCTCCAGGTCAAACATTAGCCTGAGTTTTTATTATTACAACCCTCCCCTGCAGCGTGGCAGAGGTAGCAGGGGCAACAACACCGACACCTTCACGTGAGGGTTTCCATGACAGGAGGGCCCTCCGAGTGCCAAAAGGCATTCCCCGGGCCCTTCCTCCTCTGTTTGCACTGGGCGGGCCCCCTTCACTCCAGGGGTCTCAGGGTCCCTTTTGTTGCTTCTGTATGTGGCCAAGGAGCCCTTCCACCCCAGCACACGGCCCAACAATAATACAAGTGGAGGGTAAATCACATCCCAGCACAACAACAGCAGCGGAACATGCCCCAACAGTTAGTGGAAGGGTCTTGACTAGCAATCTCTCAGTTCATAAATCAGAGCAAAGAAAGGGGAGCGATGACCCTGCTGGGGGCTGCATGTTGAACATCCTCACACTCAATGAAGCCTGTGCCCTTAGTATGGAGGGTGAAAGAAAAATGACAGGACGCAATTTATTTCATTCATCATAGCAAATCAGCCCCCCCCCCCAAAAAAATTTGAAGTGACATATGAAAAGTGAAAATAAGCACCCAGGCTGCTAGTTTTAATTGATGATAGATCTAAGACGGATGGGTCCTCTGTTGAAACCCCCTTTGCGCCCCGGACCCACTGACGACTATCGCAGGTTCCCACACAGATTTACAACACACATAACGACCACCGACTACACACCGGTGGGATTCGTTCAGCGTACTACACAAACATCCTCACAACTTTTGTCCGCCGGACCCCTTTGAGGTGATCACGGGGTTTGCGTCTACGCGTAAAAGCGGACAAAGCGCGCACAGAGATGAGCGGAGTCGGCTTTGACTGGAGAACAAGTTCGCTCGCAACTTACCGGCTGACGGTTCCTTTAACGCGACGGACTCGCGCAAGTGAGCACGTGTTTCCCTCTTCACAGCCGCGGAATACAACGAGGTCGCGTTGGGACAGAAAACGTAAAAAACACGGGGACTTTGTTGGAGCGAGTAGTTCCACGGCTCCTCTCGTCTCCGGATCAAATGTTCACGGGACGAAGCGCCAAGAGGCAGCGGACTCCTCCCAGACACTGTGGGGTTAAACTCCTCCTACCCGCGGACACTGAGGAGAAGTGAGGGGGGGGTGGAGGTGGTTGTGTATCCAGGGATTAATAATGACGTGTAGATCTATGTATACGGTAAAACAGGTGGAGCACGTGCACCCAAACCAGGGTTCGTGGACCTGACAGAGGTCCCCAAGGGATATGTCCAGGGTCCTGTTCATATAAAGGTCATCTATGTGTCTGCTTCATCCTAGTTAAAGGGGCACTTTCCCTCCACTGGTTTTACACGTTGCTTTCATTTTGTGTTCTTGATGCTTTTATTATTTTATTACTTTTAACAGAAAGCCTGTTTTATGAGCTGGAGATAATGGGCATTTAGGCGACAGGGGAGAATGAATGAAAAAAGCCATCTGAGTGCAGTACATCAAGAAATAAAGCCATAGTATTACCAGAATAAAGCTGTAATATAACAAGAAATATAATCATAATATTAAGAAAATAGAGTAATAATATTACAAATTGTATTTTTTAGGTTTTTTTTCTGGAAATATGACTTATTTTCTTATTGAATGATAACTTTATTCTCATGTTTACTTTTTTCTCATTAAATTACTACTTTTTCTTGTAGCATTGCAGTTTTCTACTCAATTCTTACTTTAATTTCATAATATTGTAATTGTATTCTCAAAATCTCATATATTTTTCTTTAATAAGGTTCCTTATACTCTGTTATAGTTAGTTATTCTAAGGAATCATACTTATACTAGTATCCATGCGGCTTTAATTAAAAGAAGATTTTTCACTGTCTCTTGTCAGTCATTAAATATAACGGTGGTGAAAAACTATATCGCTGAGAGTACATTTAAAACATTTAAGACACCGAAATAGAGCAAAGACTGAAGGACACACAATTGTGTTTACATGTCTACTTAACAGATGCATCCTCATGTTTGTTGTGCCATATGTTCCACGCGAACTCTGCCAGCTAAGGGCAGATGGCTTTAGCAGACACCCTTAGACATACAGGTGCAGGAAGAATAAATCAAGCTTAAGACAATATTCGGAACCTATTTATATCTATTTAAAGTTTTGTGATATTGTGTTATTCAAGCAATATAGAATACCCTTAGACAGAATAATGCTTTACTCAAGATCAACAAGTGAGAATCTGTTTGTTAGACCTTGCTGTGAACGGCTTCCTGCCCTCGGGTTTCCACCCAGCTGCTTGTCTGAAGGTGAACAAGGTGAGCAGCAAACCTGTCTGTCACATGGACTGAACTGATAAGCAGACTGATAGGAACACAGGTGTGGTCCCCACAGACAATCATACAGCATTCAAGATAAGACAAAGATCATTGTTATTCTCAGACCTGACGTTAAAGTGCACATTCCTCTCTTTCATTTTATCTCTATCATTCTCTCTCATCCTCATTCCAATGCCTCTGTGCTCCCCGTTGCGACAAGAAGGCCTCCCTTCCTGCAATCTCCTTTGCGTTGCTCGTAAAAACCTTGTGTTTTTTCCGTAATGTGGCGCTTTAGCCAGACCCATCTACAGCAATCTGCATATCGGCCTCTTTACAGCTGCTACAGTGGAGTTGGATTGGAGATGCCTATCTGCCTGCTGCCCACTGTAGCAGCAGATACTGTAACGCTCTGTTCCTTCATCACAGGCTGATCAAGATCTGTCTGCACAACGAGCAGCCTCTCGTTCCCCCTCGGCAGGTTTTCAACTCTGGTTTCAACTCCAGTTCGCCAAAGCAAATCATCCAAATATCTAATTGTGTGTCTTCAGGAGTGTCAGGGGATCATGCATACGAATGAGGGCCGTGAACCATCCAGAGGAACCATCACTGAAATCGATCCACGGGGCAAATGTCATCAGGAGCATGAGTGACGAGCCACAGAGCCTCGCCATGTTTGTAATGTGGTTCAGTGCAGCAGTCTGGAATCCTTCAAAGCCTCACTGAGGTTCTGTGTCATCTGGCAACCACAAGGAGTCTCTGGTAGCTCCGCATCTCATTAGATATAATTGACTCTGAATGACATCCTGCCACCCGTCTTCCCGTTCTGTCCGTCTCTCGGTCTGACACACGACAACAGCCCTGACTGACCAGGCCTTTCCCATGAACTTGCAAAGAAAAGACTCAAGAACCAAGGAGAGCTGAAATGTCAGTCCTGCCAGTTCAATGCTCCGAAACACAACAGGGAGCAGAAAATCTGTGAGCTCAGCTCGTGTTTTTTTTCTCCATTTTTTGTGCTGACGCTAAACAACTATTCCACAAATGCGCACACAGATATGGACTCACACACTTGTACACACTTATCAACACCTCAGCACCTCCTCCGTCCCTTAAATGAGCCTTCTCAACACCTCTGGTCCCGCCACGCTGACTTTGCTCTGCCATTATGGCCACTCTAATAGGGTCGTCATAGCAATTGTGTGCATGTGTGAGAGTGTGGGGGTTACTGTATGTGAGAGAATAGGAGGGATTCAGCAGATCCCCCCGCTAAGCCTTTTTTCTCACCCTTCTTACTGCCGCCCATTGTACTATGTGATCCAGCCATCATTACCACTGTGTTAGGTTCTGAGCTGCCTGCCCAGTGTCCACATGGAATTATCCCGCTCATTTGTCATGTAGCCTGTAATGGCTCACTGCAGCTGGGAGAAAATTGTCATATACAGTCGTTTGGAAAGGCCCGGGGGCCGGTGGGGCAGGTCCTCTGCGGTTGTCTGCACGGGAAGATGGGCTCGCACGTGACGGCGTCCGGTGAATACAATGACAGAGTTGTCTTAAGGTGTGTGTGTGTGTATGTGTGTGTGTGTGAGACAGACAGAGGGAGGGCTATAATCAGACACTCTCACGCCACACCCTGAAACAACTCCTTTCTTGTTTCTAAATACAGCCACCAACATTAAAGCGTCCACCATCACAAAGAGGTGACTGCGGCAGCGGTGAAAAAGGAAATCTTTACGCAGGGAAAGGCAGTGGAAGGGCACGGATGATGATAAGGTGCTGTAAGAAATAAAGAGGCTATTTTAGAAAAGCTTTTAACTGAACACGACAGGTCTGATCCAAGCGATAGCCCGCCCGCTCTTAAGGGTCGAACTAATGAGAAATCAATGATGACAACGAGTGAACTGTGTGTCACAGCGGCCAACCTCTCGTGCCAGTTATATTCAGGACTTTGGACAGTACGGGGACTGTAAAGCCCGAGGTTCATCTCCCACTACATATGAGTTGATTAGCATTAAATGAAAAAGTCAGTCCCTTTAATGTGATTCTGTAGAAAAGCTTTCAAAATGAATTCCTCGATCTGTGAAAATGACTCGACAGAGACGTCAACAACATCGTCGTGTGATGAAATCAATCCAGCGGTAGGAGCTGAAAGTGATGGCTGATGGAGCAGATTGATTCCTGATAGAGCAGCTGTCTGCGCCGGTATCAAAGGACATATTAAACCTTTGGATATATCGGTGTGGGAGACCACATGCACAGTATGTGATGGATCTGCTCCGAACAAGTTGCCTCATGTGGGCGTCTGACTGGCTGCCCGTCTGCCACGAGGAAATGTCATTACTGAGACGAGAGTGAGAGCAACACAGAGCAGGGACGGGGGATGGATGCGCCTCAGCTGTTGATTACTTGAGTTCTAGGTGAGGAAAGTGTCACAGGGGTGTGAGAGAATGAGGGGCGGAATTAGGTTTTTGTGTCCCTGCATTTGGGGAAAAGATTTGAGATGTGATAAAAGAGAAGAATGGGATTATAAGGTGAGGCTGCACCTGTGGGAAGTGCATCTGGGAATGTGTAAATGAAAGAGCACATTTGCACATGAGGCCTCTGCTAGAAAGACTAACCTGGAAAGCGTGTTATTGAACTGATCAAATATAAACTCTACAGGTGAAAACAAAAGTTCATATTGTCACAAAGAGGCTCATTTTTTAAGGTGTGGTTTCTTCAACTGTCAACAAAATCCACTTGTGATGAATGTTTCAGGTCAAATGAATCGTTTCAATGTCTTTTATATGAAAATGTTTGATCATACACACTTTTTTTTAAACATGGGCAAAGAAAATCACCAAATACAAAAATGTGTACGTGCCAACGTCCCGAAGTTCAATGTGCTTCGAAACATCACGCAGAAAAAGTGCAGCATCACATCATGACTACTAAAAGGAAGAAGAAGCAGAGGAAGAAGAAGAATTAACGCATTCACCTAAGTTTCATGTTTCTATCACTGCAGATCAGAGCTGGAGCCGATGAAAACTTGTGTCTGCTGCTGAGTCTTTAGACCAGTGAATGCCGGTTGTATCCATTCCCATTGCAGACAAAAGCCACATATAAGTAGGTTTTCTGCCTGGAGGACAAGAGGCTTAAGAGGGCGGATACCTTTACCTCTCGGACCCCATCAAACAGTGATTATCAACACAGCACTGTGGTGCCATTCGGTCCTCACGGCCGTCTCTGTTGAGAAATGGCAAACAAGTTCAAGATTACTCCAGATTACGCTGAGCCGCTTAGAGAAATTCCAAATTGTGCAACATCAGTTCGCACAATGTATTAAACAAAATAAAACCATGCTAAGCTGCAGGATGTTAACATTGAGGATTATACAGTCATTGTTGCAAGTGATATGCAGCATTAAATCTGTGTAATAGTAGTTACTAGCCAAGGCTGCCGCAGGATATTTTGACTTTAATGACAAATATCCTCATGTGCACTCATTCATCTACTCCGAGACAAACATGTGTTTGCACAGCTTTAGCTCCGAATTTCATGCAGGACATGAGCCAGGATGTGCATTTATTGTGGCAGAAAATAGGGTAGTTTTTGTGTTGTTGTGGTACCTCACATGCATGTGAAGTAACAGCCAAGTGACAAAAGATAGGACAAACACATAATGCAAATATGCACTATACCATATAATTAATTCTACCATGATAAGCAAGGTAGGTGATTGAGGAATCAAAATATGTGTATTTACCACGGGGCTAATTCAGTTCACAGTATAACCGATTGCTCTCTCCCTCAGATAAGCTTTCATGCATATGAGCGTCTGTATGAAACAAGTGAAATTTGATTTAGAAAGTTACAAACTACAGCCTGTGAGTCACAGTTTTGTTTAATCTGTTATTCCCCTTTTTTCCCCCTTTATGTTTTATCTGAAATGAATTCCTCCCTTTTATCAATTTCCTCTCAGAGAACATTCACCACCTACATTAAGTCAAACACATTTGGCTGCACATCTTTGCAGACTGACAAGAAAATAGCTTGTCCCAAAAAAGCCCTGTTTGTCTTCCCATCAGGCCGGGTCAAGTCTGGCAAACGGAGGCACCGTGCCATGTCCAAACACGGAGGGAGAAAATGTGACTGATTGACTGGTAGCGGACAGCTAAAGATGAGGTCAGCGTGACACAAGACCCCCATCTAAAATATGCACCAAAAGAAAACAGACAAAGAAGTTTCTACCTTTGCTCAAACGGCATATGGGGCAGGTTTGACAATGACAAAGTAGAGAGTATGTAAGTAGCTAAATATAACCCACAGGAGAGAGGGGAGGACATCAATGATTGAGAGACTGTGGGGAGATTACTTTATGAAAGAAAGATCAGGACTGGACAAGTCTGCTCTTTTATGGACTCCCACTGAAAGAGAATGAGGAAGCGGTGTGTAGCTCTGGGCTGGCGTGACAGTTTAAGCTCCTTCAAATCTCTTCACTCCTGGTCAAATGACTACAACCACAGCCCCTGCAGCCAGAGGCCAGCCGAGGGGAATCCACAGCAAACAGAGGGACACCTGATTGAGTTATCAGAAGCTTAAAATCGAGTCAAATGAGAAGAACACGCTACGAGGCCAACGAGCACACACAGAGCTCTATTCAGTGAAGTAAACGGTAAGAACTGATTCCAATGAGCCAAATGCAATCGTTCACTCTGAAGTGTAATGTGATTTGTGTTGGGCCACGCCGAGGATAAATTCTGCTCACTGTAACTCAATGAGGGGGACAAACTGAAAACAAGCCGGGCGATTCAGACACAAACAACCCGGAGCGGAGAGCTAAAGGCGGAGAGTGACAAATGTGTTAATTACATTCTTTAATCACCTTCTTTAACTGCAACAACTTTTGAGCTACAACTGCGACATCGGAGGTGTCAGAAACAAATGGGCTGTTATTGCTCCATCAGGAACCGGGATTGTCCCTCAGCCGGCCCAATAAGGTGACATTCCCACACATCTATTACCTCCCCACTCCCCGCTGAGAAACACTTTCACACCCGTGTGAAGGAAGTAGAGCACGGGGCTGTTAAAATGACCTTGTTAAAATCTGCTCATTTCACTTTGTTAATTAGAAACACTCACGCTGCTCCGGGTCTTTCCCACAAAATCCTCACCCACCAGTACGATGCAGCGGAGCAGAAAGCACCAGAACCAAAGCGGGGCGGTTCTCTGTCTGGCAGCTCAAGTTTTAAACTAAGCAGGAAATAACTGACCTGGAGCTGTTAATGGAAAGCTGATACTCCCCCCCCCCAAACTGTCTTGACTGGTTTGGTGACATGTCCCGTGGCGGCATGGAGGCATAGCAATGATGGAGGCTCATAAACAGATTTAAATGTTTCCTTGGAAATACATTTCAGTTAATCCCTTAGAGAAATCTGGTTACCTCAGTAGAATTATTATTCATAATGCTAAATGTAGGGATCCAGTTGGGTACACATTCCATACTTGTTGATCATTTTCTCAACCCCTTTGCCAAACTTGTCCATTCATAAACTTCTTTCAGACATGAAGTTGTGCTGAGGGTCTGTATGAGAGAACGAGAATGTCCCAGTCGGTTGCTCCAGACATTATCCAGAACTTTTCAAACCAGCACCCAAAGTCCACAACATGGCAGAGGGAGCCCATGTGAGACATTTTAAATAACAAAATTAATACAAACGATTTCAGGTCGAAAAAAAGAAGGGCGAATGAAGATATCAATTTTTCAGACATTTTACGAAGTTAATATCTGAAAAAAGCTTTAGTGTAATAAGATATTACAGGTTTGTTAAGCTTCTGTTCTCTGTGCATTGGACTGTAGTGAGATTGATGTTCAATGTCCAGTGTAGAGACAGGTATATTTTATTTATATATATATATACAATGACAACAATTATGAACCTATGAAAGAGTTTGTGATAAAATGAAAAGCTGGAAAAGTTCAGTTTTACGGATGTAAGTTAAGGTCGGGTCAACATTTAGTTCTTTAGATCCATTTCAGAGGACGTGCACCCTGGACTGTTGTGTGTATTTGCGCGACAGAGCTGTGAACAAAAGCAAAGCACTCAGCACATTTGTTAGGGTGTTAGGGTACACTGCAGCAGCCCTTGTGTGGGTGGGTGTCTGTGTGTTTACCTATTAGCTTATTGGGCTACAAATAGCTGATAGATCTTTGCATGTGAGACTCTTTTCATTTGGCCTGTGAAATTAGATTTTTTCTCCTGAGTGCTGCGTTGTGTGTGTGTTTATGTGGGTGTGTGGGTGTTTGCATCTGCATATGCATGTCAGATTTGATAACAAAGTATGTGTGTGTGTATACAATTTGTAACTATGCAAACAACATGGAGAGTGGTTCGCATGTACAGGTAATGGACGAAGTAAGTGGAAAAGAGTTTATGATGAAGTGAGGTTTTAGAGGCGGCTTCATAAACAAATCCTGAGCACCGAGCATCTCAGACAGGTTTAATGACGTTTAGGTCTGGTGGTCTGGGAGGTCATGGGAAGCAATTTGAGTTCATCCAAGTGTTCATTTGATTCTTGAATTTGTTTAGCTGTGCGAATTATCGTTTAATGAAAATGGCTCATACATTTCCAAGGTTGGATTACCAACGGGGCAATATTGCCAACTGCCACAGGGCGTCAGAGCCCCGCGTGGCCTTGAAAGCTCCCGGTTTCACTCTGCATCCGATGTTGTGTTCAGCATCACTTGAGAAAATGTCTAGTGTGAAGACTTTCGTAGTTTTAGTTTTGTAGGATTCTAAGATTTGCACATTCCTAATGTGTTTGATTTAATAACCTCGCCGCAAACCTAGGGTCAGAAAACTGCGCACGTTGCACAAACACCGCAGGTTTATGGGTCCAACAGCTAAATATTTTGTCCTGAGCCCCCCCCCCCCCCCCCCACTGCAAGTTAATCCGTCCTATTATTTTCATTGCAAATCCACTGCATTACCTGCCTTGACCTGTTTTTGTTATGAACTAATAACCTTTAAGTAACTCTCCGTTTTTTTTTTTACACGTATTCATCCATGTTGATAAAGTCTTACTCGTCGATCTTTGCTGGCAGCACTTTTGGCAGTTTCTCCGCGGGTTGTGTTCCCACTCAAGTTATATGGTTGCAGTGCTCCATTTTTAACACTTGAGCAGATTACACAAAGCCATTTGAATTGAACTCAAATTAAATATAGTTAAATTCCTCCCAAAAAACAAGCGTGATGCAAATATTGCTCTACTTTAAAACTATCTTTGTTCTGTCCCTGTTTGCGTAGAGGTTGCACTCAAAACCAGATAAGAATGTCATTACTGACTTGAAACGGTTCCAAATATAAACAGCGGCTACATCCGCTATATGGGGCTTTTATAGAAAATTAAAAATGATGTAATCCGCAACCCACGTATTAAAACCCTCAAAGCCCTTATTAAAGGGTGATTAACCCTGTTACAGCCGACACACACCACTAATTGGTACAGTGATTACTTTGCTTGTGTAGGTGACTTTGTAATTATGATGATATGATAAGTAAAGTTATATGCATCATGTATAATGTGAGTTTGTACATCTCCAATGTTTCGCTGTGTATTGATGGCATGAAAATACGTTTTTAGTAAAGTGGAATTATACTTTAACTGGTGTATAAAAAAGCCAGTTCAACAGATGAACCACATCTTTCTCTCTGCCCAGGCTTCAGTCCAGTCGCTGGCAGCTTACTTAATAGACACAGTCTCGGTTATCCACACCCATCCCATCCCAGAGTGGTATGGACCGACCCAACCCACGCTTATCTCCTGTTACACTCAAAAGGAGCCGCAGATCCATGTTTCTCATTTTCTCCCTGGTGTCCCATGTGACGCTTGGAGTGTGAAAGACTGAGAGAGGTGGGGGAAGGATAAAAGCAGGGGAGGAATTAAGAAAGAAAAGAGAGAAAGGGTGGAGGCCACACAGGTTTGCGGAGGAGCAGGCTGTCCTCTCACTCATGAGTCACAACTCCCTCCTTCACCTTGTCAAAACTCCCACACTCATACCTGACCCTCGTCTTCTTGCCCCCCCACCAAGGTCATTACTGGTTCCTTCTGAATTTAGCTTCCTTTCAAGCACTCACACGTTCAGACTCAGCTACAGGATCATAATGCTCTGATGTTAACGTTGCCTCACTCCTCTGATCCAAACTGAACACCTACATCTTCATAGCAGTTAGCAGGTGTTGCCGGGATTGCAAGCGAATGTCTGTATTTTGTACATTAAAGGTGCAGTAGCGATCAGGAAATGGAGCCGGTAGCGAGGTCCCCCTGACACACACTTGACCAATCGTGAGTCAGTCTCAGCTGTCAATCATGAAGTTACACCATGTTTCTACAGAATCAAATAACTGATTCCCAACTTAAAGGAAAACCAGCACTTGACAAACATCGGTGAGGTGAAAACTAGCTAAATTGACAGGAACTGTCTTTGAGATTTACTTTTAATTTTGGCCCATGTCCCATTCACTAACATGGAGGAAGCAGGGTTAATGAACTATACTGCAGCCAACCATCAGGTAACTATCAAGACGCTTTGGCTTCACTTTTAGGGGGTTGTCAGGTCGTGTATATGTTTAGGCCTGTGATCTTTACACTAGGGGTGCAACGATTAGTCGACGTCGTCGACAAAATTCGATGACAAAAGTAGTCGACGACGGATATACTCGTCGATGAGTCGTTGGTTACGTCATAGCGCGTGTTGTTCGTGCCGTGCCGATGAACTAAACGTTGTTTTATCGGAGGTTCTGATGGAAACCGCTGAGGAGTGAGCCATCTCGCTTCCTTCCTATCTCTGAAAGTCGCGCATGTGCAGTAGTGACAACACATTGGCCAATGGCGGCGTGCGCTGCAACAGCATCGCGCAACAGGAAGTCCATAATTCGGGAGAACTTCACCCTCAACATGGCCCGAAAAAAACTACCTGCATTATGTGTACGGCGGACCCGCTGTACACTGGTCCGCTCGTCGGAACGCTTACAGCCGGGCCGGACGACCGGACCGGACCCGCTTAATGCTGGTCCGCTCGTCGGACCCGCGTACAGGCGGGCCGGACGAGCGGGATGGCGGACACGCGCATTTGAGGAGGAGGAGGTTTGACATCGTAACGTAAACGATGCAGACTCGCCTTGGTAAAATAGCCTGTTAGCTAGCTTGCTACATAAAGGTATATACCTGTGCGCAGGATTCTAGAATTCATTACAAAAAATATGGTTTAAACTTTTTTTTTTACGAATTTAAAAGCGTAATGTTATCCTAGTGCCTGACAAACGTCTTTTTTAATTACAATTATTTAGTCCAAAGAAGACTGTAGTTTCGTTTGTTGATGCTACTTTCCCTGTCCTTTTTGTTAACAAGAAAATTGGATTTTTGAAATTTAATATACTTTTAGTATCAGCACTTTTCCTGTTCTTGGTTCACAGAAAAAGGGAAACTTAAATTAGATTTTTTTTGTTGCTATTATCACTTTGCCTGTCCTTGGTTTTAAATGGACAAAAACTATATTTTTCTTTGCTTTAGTGTCAACAGTACACTAATGTGCAGCAAAGTTTATTAAAATACTTTTTTTTGCATGAAGTATCGATATTAATTGTCTTTATTTTCAGTCATCACATGCGTCTAACAACCTCAAGCTAAATTTAAAAGCTGTTGGCTAAATAAGAGCAATTGAGAATTTGTGTCATTCATAATCCGATTAGTCGATTAATCGTTTCAATAATCGATGACTAATCGACTATTAGAATAGTCGTTAGTTGCAGCCCTACTTTACACACAACATAGGAAAGGCAAAGGTGTAAAATGGCAGATGGTAAAAATCAATGTTAAGTCTACGTTTTCATCAGAACAGATGATGGGACCAACTAACCAGTGATTAACCCCTACACGAGGGAATTCAATATTTTTGAAGGGTCCTTTACTGCTCTTTAGCTTCTCTGGACATGATGGAAATTGAAGCTAAATATAACCCTTCACATTTGAACTGTATTTCAGTCTGTTTTACGATCCAGACTGCAGATCCCACTGAGAGGCTCAGTTTCCAGGGAATCTGACCAGACTGTGACTCGCTTCACTGGGGAGCAGCCAGAGTGGATGGAGACTAGAGAATAAGAGACAGAGAAGAGGAGGGGTGAGGCAGGGGGAAGAGGAGCGAGAGAATAATGAGGGAACAGCACGTGGGGGAAGGAAAGACGGGGAAAGGGGAAAGTCAACCAGGAAGCGACGATGTGGAGGATGGAAGGAGTGCAGCATCAGCGCCCCTGTGCTCATCACTCATTTTTCATTTAATTTGCGGGGGCGGTCGGACAAAGCATGTTTCACTGTAATATCACATCAGAGGAGGGAAAATGGAGTTTGAGTTAAAAGGGAAAGGAAAAAGAGACGAGGAAGCAAAAATTAAAGGTTAGAACTGCAGCCAAATTTCTTCTGGTGACACATACAAATTCCACATTATCATTAATATAGAGCAGTCATTATCAACCTATTAATTACAACTGCATCTCCAAGAATTAACCGGGAAGTAACGGCTACATGAATAGAGGAACAGGAGGGAAGAGAGCTTCTCCTCGTATCTTCTCTAAAGGTCATGGACTTCTCAACCTCGATTGCAGAAACACATACACACATTCTCTCTCACACACACACACACACACTGGTGTGGCATCTGCTGTGTGTAGGGGCCCTGTCACACTGCAGTTCTCTGCTGCCATCACAGATGTTCACAGCGAGGTCCTCAGTCCATCCCCGCTACCCCTGGGAGAGGTCAGAGCGGCGGTCCAGAGAGACACGGTGACAGGAAATCTGTTCTTTTTCTATTTAACGGGCTTTCGGATCCTTAGTTAGAAATACACACAGACACTCACACACACACACACTGCCCCTCCCTCTCTCTTCAGTCCTTGCTATCAAATCACAGAGCATGAAGGCAGATGAGGGAGACTAATTCGCGATTGTGTTTCATGAAGGTACTGTAGACTCTTTGTGTGAGTGTGTTTCGCCTTTTTGTGTGTGTCTGTGTGTGTGTGCATGTGTGTGTGAAAGTGGAAGTGGAAGTGTGAATGTGTATGATTGTGTGGGGTTTGAAAAGGACAAAATGTGTATTGTGTGTGTATGTGTGTGTGTGTGACAGCCTGGAATCCCTGGTGCCTGCTGGTCATTAATAAACATGATCATGAAAGTTTAATCCCAATCAGCAGGGTGGCAGGGGGAACCCTCGTGGGTGATATTGACAAAGTCACACACACACACACACACACACACACACACGCACACACAGACACACACTGACAGTCGACAGATTGGAGGAGCGGCAGGAGGGAGGGTTGAGAGGCTCACCACGAGGTTAACTACCAACTGTAACTGTGTGTGAGAGTGGGGACAATATTCCTTACATGCAAAGCTTAAAATGAATCCCAATATAAAGCACTGGTCATGTGTCTACAGATAGTTGTTGTGTGGTCTGGCTCTAATGAAGCTATTCATCATGGGTTTGCATGAGAAACTGTTATTTGATGTTGAGACAAGGAGATGTGTTAAACATGGGCCTGGGGTGGGAGAATTCCAGCAAAGTTCCCCCTTTGCGTGGGAATTTGATCAGAAAATCTTGAAACGGAAAGGAATCTTTCTTATCTGAATTAAGAGTGATTGAATAAATGTTATGAAACAAATAAAATTGAATTAACTTTTAGAAAAATGTTCTCAATTGTCCCAGGAAAACCAGATTTCTGGGATTCATTGGTTGATTAAGGGACATATTAAAATAAATTGTACTTAGTCTCTTTAGAAATGCTTAATTTGCTTTTGCAGAAATATACCAATCTATTCCGGGAATTGGATCGGAAAAAAGATTTTGGAATCAAATTTACAAAAAAAGAATTTGACAAATTAGTCTTTTCAAGCCAAAATAATGAATTATGTCACGTGATATTTACACTAGGTTTCAATATATATTAAGGTTAAGCTAAAGAGTGCCCCCCCCCATGCTGGAATTGCCCTGAGAAGGGTACTTAACCTATGTTATATGGTATTGCCCCAAAGTCGGGGACTTACGGACATCAGTTCATGATTGAATGACAGAGAATTGCTGGTCAGGGACCCATCAACCCTGAAAGACACAATTCCCTCTATTAACACTGAATGGGTCCAAACCATGTTGAGACTGCTTGGTAGGGGGGTGGCATAAAAACGCATCTCCTTTTCTCTGCTGGACAGGATGGAGCGGTTTTATCACTATATTAATAGCCCCCCCTCTATGTTTAATGTGTACTCTCTTTAACACACACACACACACACACACACACACACGTTCCTTTGGTCCCATTATGACTCTTTGTCCCCCTATTTCTGGTTTATGTCCTAATCCTCTGTTTGAAGTTGTATAAATATAATAGGTCTGTACAGTTTGTTTATATGCTTGTTTATGTTCTCATAAATTTGTATAAAACGTAAATCTCAAAAAAAAAGAAATGCTGTATTAAATTTTTTTGAGAATAAATATTAATTTTTTTGTATTTAAAGACACATGGTACTTGTCACTGTGGTCCTGTTGGCATGGATGAGAGTTTCAGTTTTCAGGATCAAAACCAGATACATTTTTTATAGTTCTATAATATATATACTATGCCTTACAATAAACTATAACACTGTAACATAATGACAGTTTTTTATAACTTTAAGGTAAATTATAACTCATGTAAAAGGAACTTTAATTGGACAGCGCAATGTTTTGGAAGCTTTTGCCTAGTGTCCAGAATATTTTGTGCTCATTACCCTGAATGTTTTCTTAATTTATTGTTCAGTTCATGCTCAACATGAACAATTTTCATTGGAACTACTTTCTTAAGAGGAAATACACCCCGGTGTGTCCTTTGAAAGCAATTGAGACATTGTTTCTTGGAAATCGATGATGCGTCTTGAATTAACTTTGAAGTAATTTATCGCTTTTGTAATTCTATTTAATGTCAAAGCATGAGAAAATAAAAAGATCCGGACTAGTTCAAATCAATATCATATTGTTGTTTATCAAATATTTTGTGTAATATTGGCCTAAAAATATAGCTTTGTTCAAGTCTGTTTTAAACATTTCAAAGACTCTATTTGGCTGTTACATTATAAACATGGTTAAAAAAAAACATCCGCTTTTAAGACGACACCCGCCACTTTGATCATAGCACCTTTATCCTCACAAATCTGTCTGTCTTTGAACCCCCCCACCCAACCGCACGGTTCTGGTGACTCAGGAATTTCCCATCTTCTTCCATTTGACACCGTCAGCTCCCGTCTCTCTCGTGCACTCTTCTTCTGCACGACGCCTCAGCCTCTCATGAGGGAATCTGCTTCTTGCCATCGTAAACAAACACGCAGACAACGAGGAGGAGGCCTTCGGGGCTAATTACCAGCTATAGTGGCTGATGCCTCTGACAAACAGCACAGGGTCACATGTGTGGGCAGGCAGACACACACACACACACACACACACACTAAACCACTGCAGCCCTTAATGGAAACAATGAGGCTTGTTTTGGCTCTTGATGAACCAGGTGTCACATCTGCAGGAAGAAGCTGAGTCAGCCTTTAATAAGCAGCTTTTATAAGGTCTTCTTTTACAAACGATGACAGACGTGAGAGGAGGCGACACAGACAGGATGAGAACAAAGTGGATGTGAGATGTCTGCAGCGTATTAATAAGGCTTTGTGTTTGAGTGTGTCGAGGCTTCGTCAGAATGGGGTTTGCATGAGGACACTGGGGGAGAGCAGCGCTGGTGGAGGACTCGGCCACTACCAGCTATGTTTCCAGATTTCTCCCCTGCATATCTCCCTTTCCGCATCACCCTCCCCCCTTTAGTCTCCCACCGTCACCTGGATTACACACAACACTCCCGCCCGACATGAGTCATGACTGGATCCTCTCCGCTGCTCATTGCCACTTCTCCCCGGCAACTCCTTCATTTTCCCAGACACCTCCCAGTGGCGACCTTTAACCTCCCGTGCTCTGATGACCCTGCACTCAACTTACAACGAGTGTGGACAGTGGAAGACAAGAAGCAGAAGCACTGATAGAGCCTGTCCACTTTAGGAAGACAGGCCTTTCCGGGTGCAGATAGTCACATGTAAACAGATGATGTATGTTTACTGGTGTTTGTGTTTCAACATGGGGCCACTCACAGGGAAGATTAGGGACTAACAGTGTTAACCAAAGGACATCGGTTGTAGACATCAATCGTGAAACGTCTAATTTGCGTACCCTGCCTCTGTAAACCATGTTTGCACTAATAGGTTTAATTCCAGTCGCATTGTGACACGGCTGACACGCCGCCAATGCACACACAGTTAGTTACGAGTGTGGGTATTCAGTGACGGGCATGGAGAACAGTGATAACAAACACACACACACACACACACCTCATCGGGATGCATATGCAAACCAGCTCGGCAGATACAAGGTTTCTCTCCTCCTGCTCCTGGCGCGGTGAAAAAAAAACACTTGCCACCAAATTGTTTGGAGAAAATGATATAAAATGTCCATATGAGAGTTGAGGGGGAAAATAGGTGCCTTCAAAAAACAAAAGTAAAGCAACGGTCGCTCTGCAGAGGAGAACAATCACAACACTGTGGAGAAATACTACTTCTAGAACTTCTCGCATGAATCCTGTTGTAATAAAAGTTGTGGTCCGACATTTGTTTGTGGTTAAGTGTTCAAGTTTTGCCAGAGGCTTTCTGTGCTGCGTGTGTTCACACATGTGAGGCATTACTACGAATGAGTCAAAGACGCAACAACTATAACGACATTCAGTAGAGCGCACAGCTAAAAACACCAAATCTATCATTTTTGTTGTAAACTGTTGAATCCACATCACTTCAGCTACACATAGGTGGTAGTTACTGATTTGTAGGCCTATTTTTTATTAGTCCATATAGCACCTGGGAAAAAAGCTTAATCCTTTACGAGACTTTAAATCCACTAGATTGGGATTTAAAGTCTCACAAGGGAGTAGGCTTTTAACCCTAACCCTTTTTGTTTTACTAAGATCCCTTCAATATAGCCTGGGAAATTGATGAAGAAATAAAAATAAAAAAAAAGGAATAGGAATGGGTTCTGCCTTGGCCCATGTCCTTTCAGGTTTGTGGAAATCAATTCAGTCGTTTTTTACCAGTCGTTTTTGCGTAATCGTGCTCAACCAACCAACCAACAGACGAACACACAAAGTTTAAACCTCCTTGGCAGAAATAGTGAACTCGAAAAATTTTTTTTTACTTTTAAGCCATGACAAAATCAGTCTCTGGCCTGTGTCCACCACCTCAGTCCAAACTGAAATAAACATCAATGTAAGATCACAGTATACAGTTCAGAGATTCATGGTCCACAGAGGATGAATCCTTATGACCTTATTGATCCCCAGACTTTTCATGGGGAGTTGACAGGTGCTGTATTCACCAAACACATCGAAATATTTGAAAAAGAGAATATCTGCACTGCTGAAGATTCTGTTAAGGGATGTATTTCATTTGCCAGTGAGGTTTTGAGTATGAGGCCCTCCCGCAGACTTCTGATAAAGAACAGAGTCGCCATCTTCAATACCCACAATCATTTTGTACAAATCATATATATCACGAGGGGATATCATAAATAAATGGCAATGAAAATCCTTGAAAATTAGCTTTAGGTGTGTTGACGTTTCAATCATCCAATGAGGTAGAAATAAACCCTTTGCCAGGCTGAATGCCCTCAAGCAACCAACAAAGCACCACCACCGGCTGCTTCGGCTCTAACTCTCTGCACTCTCACCTCCCAGTGGTTCGACGGGACAACCCAGTGACCTTTCTGCCTCTCTGAGCCAGTTTGCATCAGGGTGCGGCCTGCAGCGGGGTCGCTGAACTCCTGACAAGGCTAAGCTCCAGGGTGAGGGGGAACTTTAGGGCACCTCAAGCCCCCAGCAGTCTGCCGGCCCTGGTGACAGACCTACACACACAGTCGTGAGTAATAACTGTGGATGCTGAGTGCGAGCTGAGATTAGGGGATTCCTCCCCTGCACAACTAGGTGTGTGAAAAATAGTGTCAGTTTCTCTCTGGTGCTCATGACTAACACAGAAACTCTGTCTCTCTGCACTTGGCACAGACTCCAGCATGTGCATGATATCTGCCTATCTGGCCATGGCTGATTTTGGTCTAGAGGCTTAAGGGGACTTAATCAATAGCTTTATTTAATTAAGAATGCAGCAACAGAGAGGCCTGCAGAAAAAGGCCAAATCTCACACTGGAAAGAGCTCATTCCATTTATCACACCACTCCCCTGTATCGATCTGAGTGAAGGTAGGGAGAGAGGTATCTGAGGGATGAAGGTGGCACCGTGAAGATCCTGCATGGCAGCGATTTTCTCTGCCTCTTTTCCTTCCACATATTCTGTTGTTGTTGGGATTTCATTTCATGCTAGACGTACTTCGACTTGGACCCGGCGGACTTATATTTGTCTGTGAGAGTGAAGCACTGGAGGTAAGAGAGGTGAGCACTGCAGATTTTGAGCTGTCGCACGACCACACACCAATCTGCACAGAGCATCTAATGATGAGCGCTGCAGTACCACACTGACCTCCAATGGTGAGACATGGTACTGACATCACAGCTCCACTGACTTGTCCTTTAATTGTCACCACGAGCACTGCACAGGTTGTGGAACTGAACCACTGCTCTTCAGTATAACTGAAACAGCTTTGACCTGCTCCTCTCAGAGCTAACTGGGCCTCGATGTTTGACAGCTCCAGTTCATATCAGACTGGGAGATTTTATGATTCTCTCACGTCATAGTAAAACCATTTACAAGCTAACTTGGCACCGTCTAATTAGCTTCCTCTTTCAGCAGAGACCGTCTATGATAAAAAAAACACACATTAGCATTACAGGATTAACTCCCAGTGTATAATTATTCCATGCCTTTACAGTTTAGATGCTCTTATTAGTTGCCCATGCTGAGGTGATCTTTGGCTAAAGGTCAGGCCTGCTTCAGTGAGGTCCCACGGGCCAGTCATGGGGTGGATATTGAGTATAAGCTGACAATTATGTGCAAATGGTTCAGCACTGGAGCACCGTGAGGTCTGTGGCTATGTTGGCTTTGATGTCAAGCTAGCAGTAAGAGAAAAGCACAAAATGATTTGCTAATCGATTTTCCTAAACCTGTTTGAAACAAACATAAAAATGTAGATATTTCACCCTCTTGCGTTTTCCTGTAGTTGTATGGCCTTTACTCTGCCACCGATGAATAACTGAGGTAAGCTGGACCTCCGTAGAGAGAGGATTTATTTTTATTGCTTCCCACGGGAGCCCCAGCCAACTGCTGTGTACATGTTCGTCTGTTACAGGGCAGATAGTGGTTGATTCAAAGTCTTGGCCTGTCAAATCTTTGTGTGGGAGCGAGGGGGGGGGTTGTCAGCAGGCGAGCCCTGGACTCGGCCAGCTGCCCGGGGCCTCTGGGAGCCAGGTGGGAACTGGAAATTTATGGGCTGAGTCATAGGAGAAGACGCAGAAGTGGATATTTTACGCTCCGATTTATCCCTGACAAAACCCCCACGAAAAACCCCACTAGATGCTTAATCCGGATCGGACCTGTGAGATGTGTATTTATATTATTAGGCTTTAATCTGTGTGTTAATGATTGGATAAGCAGTTTCAGCTCAGGTGTAATTGGGATGAAGGCATTCTGCGGCAGTGCAGCTCCTCTCTCGCCGATTTCTCTGCTAAAAATACGAAGCGCTGAATTGGCATCGACAGACACCAGGATGTAGGTGATTGTTTAAACAAATCCCCCAGCTTGTGTCTGCTGGGCCATACGTTAGCAGATAGAGGTGCTGCATGGTGGGTGCTGAGTGTGCACTTCCTGCAGCTGTAGCAGCCAGGTCTTTGGCACTGCAGGGTGTGTGTGTGTGTGTGTGTGTGTGTGTGTGTGTGTGTGTGTGTGTGTGTGTGTGTGTGTGTGTGTAGTGTTTGGGGGGTGAGGGACAGGGGATAATGTAGACAGTATCCTCTCCCGCCTCTTCTACATCTCCATCATCAGTTTACTCCCCCCTTCAGTTCTGTGGCCGCATTTTATGTTTTCCTCAATTTTAATAATACTTATAAAAACGGTCTCTCGGGAGAAATATGCACTTTTCATTAGATTCAGCAGAAAACTTGGCTACTTCAGGGTGAGGGCACTTGGTTGTAGTCTCTACACCTTTATTGCTAGGTGTGAAATAAATACTTTAGTGGTTTGACCTTTATTCAGAGTGGCAGGTCTCAGGAGGCTTTTTTTCCCCTAGGATACAGGTATGTTTTGTTTTGCCCTTTATAGTAGCTGGATGTCAATTTTAAGAAGCACCTAAAAGTCAGTCTACAGTCTAAATGTTTACCTTCGCAGAGGAAGTTTTCTACCTGTCCGTTTGTCTGTTTTTGTTTACAAGAGAAGTCAGTTTTGCATTTGTATTGGACTAGATTCACATGTGCTTAGTTGAAGTACTAGTTATCGCAGTTGAATCCTGCTCGAGTTCGACGCTGCAGTGTTGACGTCTTTGCCAAACTTCATCCGATCGGCCTGAATTGGTGATTCATGACAATAAGAGCGGTAAAGAAAAATATGATGCACCTTCAACTTTTATTCAACATCACAACTCCGGTAGACATTTGGTCTGAGAGAACAGCAGACTATGGGTTTCTAGTAGTATGTCTCAAAAGAAAAATAACTACAATTATGAAATGAACAAGAGACAAGAAGGTTAAAACATGGCTACAGGCCTGCATGCACAGGAACAATGGGAGTTTATATATATCGTCCTCCTCTAGGTGAGTGCTGTACAAACTGCCCAGCTACCATTCAAACGGTAGGACAGTCAATTCTGTGCAGAGAGCTCTGTTCACAGAGCTGTCTGAAACTGAGTCGTACGCTGTCTGGGGTACGTCACACAGTAGTGTTGGGGTCGCATCATGAACGACAAAATCCATTCAAAAAAAGGCACAATCCCATCCTCAACAGTCACCCAGCAAAAGCTTAGGAGGACACATACAGGCTGATGTTATCCGAAAACTAGAAAAAAAACTACACGTCACACGGTTGCTTCCAACAAAGTGCTCTGTGGATGGATGGTACAGCAGCAACTTGAGTTGCGAGAACGTCAAATCAACTGCAGTGTCAGCACACAATGTGTACCACTCGGTCCTACTTTCCACTGGTCCTGGGTCAGAAAACAGTCCTAAAGCATGTGTTTTAGAACAGACAAAGCATGTTTATTTCAAACTAAAACAATATGCACCTGACATGAGAACATCCCTCTGTTCATTTTCTTTTTCTCCCCCCTGGCATATCATTTTCTGTTTTGTGTTTACGAGATAGTTAGAAACAAAGGCAGACATTTATTCTGGGGATACAACATTTTCTTGATTTAATATTAAAAATCTTAATATTTATTTCCCAATTAGGAGCAGCTGTACTGGTCTCACTGCACGGAGGCTATTTGTTCTGCTTGGAAACAGAAAGCATTGAAGGACACCACAAAAGCATTCACTGAAAACTTTGCAGCAGCATTTTTAAAATAAGAGGAGACAGAAACAGGGCCAGCAACTGCCACTTTCAAGTGTTGTGTTGAACTGTTTTCAATCCGTTGTTGAACAGCCAGGATGTCTTACTCTCTTCCATAGGAAGGTCAAAGCTTATTTTTCCCCATATACAATTAAAACATTTTGGCAGGCATGTTGATGAAATCCAGTAAAAATTTGATTAAATTGATTAAAATGTGGTGGGGTGGCATTACAACTAAAAAAAAGAAAGAAACGGAAATAAAATACAAAGAAAATGTCTATCAATAAAACAGCTAACGAGCCTTCTATTTAAGTACACTGGTATTTGTGAGAGATAAAATCATTTGTTATCAGTCAGTATTCGTCATGTCCTGTGTGGTGGTTTGCTGACATGAGTACAGAGAAGAAGAGACAACTTTACAAAATGATCTTTTACCTACTGAGTGATGATTATGTCCCCTCAGTGTCTGTGACAGTGTCTACCACTGGCTGACTCGCAGCTTCCTCCATGGGCTCACTCTGTTCATTGTCTACGTCCTTAGGAGAGGCAAGCTGCTCCGCTTCACTTTCAGAGTGCACAGACTCAGAGGCTGGCTCTGAAGTGGGCTCAGGAGAACCCTCGGGTGTGGGGTCAGCCACATCCATATTGTCTATCACAGGTCCGTTGACCCACTGGGGTTGACTTGAGGAGGCACTGTCTTGTGACTCCTCCCCTTCCTCCTCCTCCTCCTCCTCCTCAATATTCTGTGGGCTTTCCTGCTCCTCCACAGAGTGGGTCGGCTCTTCGGGGGAGCTGACAGCTTGTGTGAAGGCCACAGGTGAGTACTGGGGTGATGCCTCAACCAAAGGTAGGGCTTGGTTTGGGCTCTCAATTCCTGGAGAAGCAGTGGTCTTGGAGGGGGACTGGGCTGTGGTGTGGGATGGTGATTCATCTTCGGATTCTGACAGTGGGGGGGTCTCGGACTGTGGTGGTGACTTGGCCTGAATGGGAGCGTCAGTCAAGGGGCTCTGACCTATATTATCATCAGGTGATGGTTCCGGGGATTGGGCTGAGGGTGGCGACTGCGCCTGAGGTGACTCAGACGAAGCTGGTGTTTCTGACTGGCCCTCGGGCGTGTCTGCCTGGCTCTGGGATGGAGGGGGAGTCTTGATCTGAACCTGAGGGAGCGGCTGGTTCAGACCCATGAGGGGGGGTTTGCCCGGAGCTTGAGGCAGGAGTGGAGACTGGAATCGTTGCTGAAGCTGGGGGTTTAACTTGAGTGGTGCCAGTAGTTTACCTTGGTTCAAGGTCAGGTTGGGATTAAGAGATGGAGTAGGAAGCAGAGGTGTAGGAAGAGGAAGGAGAGGTGTCCAGCCCCCACGTTCACGCTCACGTTGATTCTCACGGTCTTTCTCTTTGTCCCGGTCCCTCTCCCTCTCCCTGTCCCTGTCCCTCTCCCTGTCCCTGTCCCTGTCCCTCTCCCTGTCCCTGTCGTGTTCTCTCTCTCGGCTGTGGCTGTGGCGGTAACCATTCATCTCTCTCCTGAAATCAAAATCTCTTTCGTCTCTGTCTCTTTGCCTGTCCCACTGGCGTCTTCGGTCGTCTAAGTCTTGGTGTGATTCGCCATCAAAAGGTGCTGTAGTGGTACCACTTCGGTTCCAGGCCTGTGGTCCACTAGTAGCACTAGCATTTGCAGGAGCCCCAGCCCCTCCTGCTGCCCCAGGACGGCTGTCAAAGCGGCTGGGGAAACTTTGTCCAGGTGTGGGGCGCTCCTCCTGGAAGCCTTTTGGAGCGCTAGGAGCCTGTGGGGCTCCTCGCATCCCATCTCGTTCATCAAAGTCCCCTCTGGACTGGCTCCAGCGGTTATCAGGAGTGAAGCCTGCGAGAGCCTGCAGTCGTCCCAGGAGGCTGCTTCTGGCAGGCTGAGTCCCCGGCGTCTGGAGCAAAGGAGGTCTGCCTGCTGCTCCGCCTGCTGCTCCTCCTCCAAGGGTCTCCCTATGGTCTGGTGGAGGGGTCCTCAGCAGGCCCGTGCTCGGCTTCTCCATAGGGGGGAAGCGATAGTCCTGGTCTTTGCCCTCATCAGCATTAGAGGAGGACTTTTCTTCTGTCTTGGATACATTTTCATTGGTAAGATTTTGGGCCCTGTTGAAGGGGTCCAGCTGAGAGAAAGGAGCCCTGGCACGAGCTTGAGCCTGGAGAGAACTTTCAAGGAGGCCCACGGCTTGCTGGGTGGGGCCGTGCTGCAGGAGGAGTGGGAAGCGGGCTGCCGCCCCAGGCTGGAGGAGGTTAGGTCGCACATCTAGAGGCAACAGGCCGGGCATTCTCTGCCCTGCGAGACCAGACTGATGCAGTGGGTGTGTGAGGGAAGCTGAAGGGTGCATGCCAAGGAGACCCATCCCACTCCGGACTGCATTTTGCATGCCTGGGGACAAAACACAATGACAAAAATAAGTGTTAAAAGTTAATTAACCTTTATATCTCCTAATAAAGACTCTACGTTACTCTTCAAGATGTGATCTACTGTCCACCAGAAGAAATGCATGTCTCTTTCACTTAAAACACAGTAGTGTCTCACCTTGAAGTGTGAGCTCTGCAGCGGCATCTAGTCTCTCTGCAGAGTGAGCCGTTTTCTCATGGGTGACCTGAGTTTGGACTCCCATTGGATTGAACAGACCGGCTCCAGCGAGGGCTGAGGGCATGAAGCTGCCGGGAATGGAGCTGGTTGGAGGTATCATAGCGCCGAACAGAGATTCCTTGACAGCATCTTGGCCGGTGGCCACTGAAGGCTGCCCTAGAGCTTTAGGTGATTAAAGGACAAACATCAAATTGAATAAAAAAAAATAATAAATTCCAGGCAACTGATGTGAATGGACACTTTGCCAATTTTCAAAAACGATAAGCATGTATTAGTTTTAAAAGGAGTGCGTCATAAATACTTACAAGAAGTAGCTGAGGCCATGCCTGCGGTCTGTGCTGCCTGCATAAAACCTGCACAACAGAACGGCGTGTGTAAGCTTGTAAATTTCTCTGGATTGAATCTTCATATGACACATAAGGATGTGCTATTTACCTGGCGGCGGCTGTGCAGCATTGAAGCCAGCTCTTAAGAAGGGTGGTGGCAGCCCATAGCCAGGAGGGGGTATACCCATGGGGACTGGGAAGCTGGGGGGTACCAAACCCACGGGACTGGGAACCGCCTGTGGAACTGGCAGCTGGATGAAATATGTGACAAACAAGACACATGTGAGTTAATAGTGTAATGGCTAATTCATGTGAAATAGTAAAAGTAACTGGCAAAGCTTCCATTAAGACACGGTGCAAGTAGCGCTTCAACAATTTACAGATTATAATAGATTATTAAAATAGTTGGCAACTAATTTAGTCATTGATTAGTCAGGTCTGTTATAATACAAAGCACAGACTGCGCCATCGTCTCCTAACCAATCCATCCTGCTCTCTGAAGTAAACATTCCGGCAAAATGCCTTATGGAAAATTGAATTTTCAATGCAATTTGATCGATATTCAAATGAAACACAAATTTAACTCTTTAACTAAAGAATTATAATAAAGTTTGCATGAATCAAAACGGTGCCTTCGTCCCTGTACTCTTTACTTTTTTCCCAGATTAAGACGGACGCTCTTCAGTACCTGTACTGGCATCATGGTAACCTGCTGGTTGTATGCCTCAGCCTGAGAGTTCGATACAGCGGTCGTCTCGGCGCTCACTTGCTGACTCGTAACTTCCTTCACTGGCTCAGCACTCTTGGCTGATTCCCACTCTGCAGAAACAGACAAATCAGTCAAGACACATTTTTAGATGAGGGACTTTAACTCTAGCTTACACACTAAATCTTCGTCTTCATCTTCTTATCAAGGTGGGGGGTTCCCAATGGAATTACTTAAAGGATTTTTGTGTATTACCATAACAAAACAAATTGAGGGAAATGGGTAGAAAACAAATCCAGTTATGTGATCAAATGCCAACAACTGTGTACAAAACCTGCCTGTCCTATTTACATTTAAACAATTATCGCTACAGACGTAATGTTTGTGTATTTGTTCAAAGGAAGATGTTATTGTGTATTTCTTAGAAGATGTTATTGTGCGTTTCTTTTCACCATCATTGACGGTCTCCTGGTCAATGATTCCTCCTTCAGCAAAGTCGTCTAGATCATCCAGCTTCACCTTCTCCCAGGGTATGTAGGTGACACCCAGATCCACGTCCCAAAACTGCTTGTACTCCTGCTTTACCCCTTTGTTCAGAGCCCACGCAATCTGGATAAGACACACATGAAGGTCAGGAGACAGCATTTTTTATTTCTGGGAGCATATAAGAGTCCATGTGCCTGGAAAGCTTAAACCGTCTCTGAGGATACAGCATTAAAAGGTCAATGGAAAATTACATTAGAGGAAACCACCAGGAGAAGGAGAATATAATAAATTAAATTCTAAAGGTAATGTGCACCTTGATGACCTTGGAGCCGATCTTAAAGGAGCCGGTGCTGAGCTTCTGGCGGGCGCGGAATGCGTCCTGTCTGTGGACCATACAGATGTAGGCACAGCCTCTGGGAGGGATCATCTGCAAAGTCACACAGATTACATTAAATAGGAGAAGGGAACGTCCTGACCATGTAACAAGGAATGACTAGGACTGTGTGATTAATGAGAAATGTGAATATGAGAAAGGGAGTCGGATAGAGTATGAATAAAGTTGAAAGACATGAAAACTATGGAGGACAGAGGTAGAAAAACGACAGCAGCTTAAGGTCACAATGTGGTGATGAAGGACTGTGGCTCGTTTACCAGTTTTCATGTTAAGATTCTGGTGATAAAAAGGCTGGCTGACATGCTGTAACTAAATTAGAGGCTCAGCAGCAGGAGAAGACTACTTACATTTATAGACTCAATCTGGCCAAATTCTTCAAACAGATTGGTGAGGTCTTGCTGAGTGGCCTTTTTGTCCACCTGGCCCACCCACAGAGTTGTGCTGCAAACTAGGCAAGAGAATAAAACAATATTACTCGTAATAAAACCCACTGGCAAGAGGCAAACAACTTAAATCAACCAAGACTTCCATTTACCACTCAGTGTCTTGGATCTTATGGGAGGCAGTCCTTTCTTCTGCCGCTCCTTCTCTCGTTCCCGGGCGCGTCTCTCGCTCGAGTAAGACCGTGATGACTTCCTCTTGCGATCTCTGGAGCGTGAGCGTGACCGCTTGCGGTGCTTACGTTTCCGTGAGCCTGAGCGGGACCTAGATCGCCTCCTCTTGGGAGACCTACAGAGGGGACAGCAGCCTTTAGAGATACTTCCAAGACGGTGACTGTTTTGACATGATCATTGTAAAACCACAGGTGAGCTATTTATGCGCATCAACAACCATTTTCCAAGCTCATGTTAATTAACATTTGTCCAGTTAAAAAAATGCGACACTGTGAGCTACTGGCTAGAGTTTGTGATTAAAGGACTAAATTAAGCTCATACTACAAGCTTGCATGGGTATAATCCCTGCCCGAACTCACTTCTTCATTAGAAAATACTGTCAGGCACATTCTTTCAAGTTAACATCACACAGAACTTCACAAAATCCATCTTGGTGCCAACATCTGCTCCTGATAAAAAATATTATCAATAAAAACACTAAATGTATCTATAGAGTGGAAACACAGGTAAGTGAGTGTGTCTTCTGAGGTAAGACGCAAAAGAAGCCAAGTCTCGGTATCAACCCAGCTCTTAATAGTTATCATGTAACAATACTGACTCATCTGACCTTCAGGGCAACACAATCAGTTCTGTTCTATCAAGACTAAAGGATCTCGGCTTCTTTCTCCATTAATATTCAAGGCACATTGAGTAAATTCAACTACAAAATGACATTTCTGAAATAAGTGGGCCTGACCTAGAGCGTGACCTTGAGCGTGTTCTGGAGCGCGTGACAGCTTTCTTCTCCTCGGCCTCAAAGCTCTCCTCCTCCATTCCATCTGGGCCCTCGTCCAGGTCCATGTCCATGTCCTTAAAAGAAAAATAATATTTCAGGACATCTCTACACAACAATGCAAAGTAACACAGAAAACTGCAGTAATTATCAGATCAGGGCCAATAGTTAAATAAAGACTGCTTTGTGAGGTCCTCGTGCTACACTCACCTGCTGTTGGTTGTCCATGGAGTCGTCCATCTTGTTCTCGGAATCAGGAAGCTGTTGCTGGCTGATGCTTTGAGCAGTCGCAGCAGAGTTCTCCTGCCCAAATATTGAATCCTGCCCTTCTATGCTCATGGCCTAGAAGAAGAACAAAGTACAGGACATTTATTAGTATCTAAACGGGTGAGTCTCTGTACATTAACTGAAAACTTGGTTTGACAATGATAAGAACCCGATCCATTTTCTTAACTTACGACTTTTGTGTGGAGCAGCTGCGTCGTAGCCCTTAGGAGTCCTGAGCTATTTTTTAATACCTGTGATTTTGTCTTTGTATACCAAATTAAAATGTTTACCTTTTCAATCTTTGGTATCTTTTTTCTGCACAACATTGGCTCAATTTATTTTTCACTTTGAAACACTTTGGAACCCAAGACACAAAAGACCCATCACATGACTTAATCACGGTGGTGTTATTGTTGACTCTGGAGGGTTAGAATGAGAACTTGTATCTGCCATTGGAGTAGGCGTAAATAGATACTCAAACTGGGCAATCAGTCTTTCAAAATGTTAGCTTTTCATGCCAATATTATCACCAAGTCACCTTTAATGTCAAATACAGCATCATTTGTATTTGAGCACCCACAAACTAGAGGTGGAGACATTTCTCGATTCTTGCATTGCGATGCGGACGTGGACAGAACAGAATCGTTCGTAAATGTATTTAGCAGTGTCCCGCTGCTGCATAATAACCATCCAAGTATTAATAGATCAATATGAAAGGAAAAAATATTGTAAGAATTTTTCGGCATATTGCCCAGGCCAACAACACAGAATGATGAACTTCGAGAAACTAGGGTTGAGAAAAAAAGCAGTAGGCAAGGTGAGTGTGTGTCTTTGAGATCTACCTTCTGCTGGTGCTCCATAAGCTGCTTTTGAAACTGCTCCAGGTTCTGTTGTTGCAGTTGCTCCGCCAACTGGTGGAAGAGGGAGCTGTTCATCGGCTCGGACACCATAGGTCTGGAAGTGTTCAGCAGCTCGATTAGATATTAAAACTTGGCAGATGTAGTTGAAATAGTGCAGGGGCCTGAACCTGATGTTAGTTTTAATGCTAGACAAAAAAAAAGAAGTCATGTTAAAACACACTGAACTCACAGTTGAGATGATGAGGAGTCCTTTTTAGATTCCTCGCCACGTTCAGAATCATTCCCAAAGTCAAATGGACCCAAAAGTTTCTGCAGCGAAGACAAAACATAATTAAATGAGGCTTTAGATGTTATTAGACATAATAAATCATCAGCGGTTGACTCCAGCCTTACTTTATTAAAGGAGGAGACCCTCTGCTCCAGGGGGTTGAGGCTGTTGGCAGTAGCTGCCGCAGTGAGTTGTGCAGTCAGAGCTTGCAACTGCACCACTAGGCCGGCGTCCAAGGCCTGCAGCAGGGACGGCTGGGGTTTCTGTTGCTGCATCTGCAGACTCTGTACCAACTGCTGCAGCTACAAGTGATAATACAGAGTGTTACAGTGTGAAATATTTGACCACTAACAAAGGCAACTCAGAAGCTTGAGGATGGAGTGTGAGACCAAGATCTTATTTAGCCTTAATCAAAACCCTTAACTTAAGTAGTTTAATTACAAAGACCCTGAGTGGACATGCACACTAACCTGTTGTCCCTGGGGACTCTGTAGGATCTGTGCCACAGCAGCCACAGTGTCTGTGTTGTTAATCTGAGAGGCCCAGTCTGGCAGACCCTGGACTAAGTTGGCTGGGGTTGCTGGGGTAGCTGGGGTGCCTGGATGCACAGAGAAACGGACGTTGTATATAAAGCATGATGTCAAACGAATGACCTGACCACAGCATCCGAGGACATGTGTGCTCTGACTGACCTGGTGTAGCGTTATTGACCGCGGAAGCGCTGCTTGACATGACGGGGGTGACACTCGGCGGCGCAATCCCTGCTGCCATGTCCAATAGAGGCTGGATGATGTCACTCTTGAAGACAGCATTCTTTTGCCAAAGGTTGAGCACTCGCACAATTTTACTCTGGGAAACAACAACACAAACGACAAATTAAAACAGTGAAATGTGAGATAAGTCGACAAGGTCAAAGACACCCTGAGGGAAGGACAAAGACAAACTTAAACACATTAGATAAATAAGTGACGTAAATGTGATAAATACGCAACCACTGTAGTAAAAATGCAATGAAATTAATCCATAGCCAAACTCTGATCTACTCATCAAATCACCTGTTCCTGTACAAGTGATGCAGGCTATATATCAAATATCTAATACTGACTCATTAAACAATGACAAGCCACAAAAATGAAAAGCCACAGAGAGGAACACAGAAGCAATTAAATCTGCCTGACCTTATCATCTGAAGGGCAGCGGTAGAGGTGCTGGAACGTAGGGATGATATTCTTGCTGAAGCGTGGGGCAAAAACATCCTTCTCCGTGCCAAACTGGTGTCGTGACTGCCTGACGATGGAGTCGATGACGTACAGCCCCGGAACCTTGTATTCTGGTTTGCACTGTGATACAGACAAACAGTCGGTATTAGGGTATTGTAAAAAAGGTGAATCAATCTATGATTTTACTGTCTGGGACATTTAATGCAATACTAAATGTAGCTACTATTCCATTACACGCAACTCTGATTAGAAAATAATGATAATAAATATATTTGCATCATCATCACACTTATTCACAAAATGTAAGACCAAATGTCCTTAAAAATCATGTGCAAGAATTAAGGGCACTTAACAAACCATTAAGGGTTTGTTGTTAGCTTTTTCCAGTTTTTAAACATAACTCACCTTTTGTACGAACTTTTCTACACTCTGGACAACGTGTTTGTAGAACTGAAAGAGAAGCAGAGGAGATGTAAACATTTTTAAATTACTTAAATTGCCATATCTCTTGGAAAAAGCCAAATTTACCCCAATATTATGGGTGACGTTTAAAAAGCAGCAGCACAAAATAAATCATTGACCGGGCTGTGTACTGAATTGTCTTCTTAACCTCTCCTTTTTTGTTCGAACATTTCTCCACCATCTATTCTCTACAACCCCTCAAAACGCCCCCACCATGCCCTGACAGTGAAGACCCAGGGAGAAGTGATGAAACTTGAGTTGTCTGCTGGCTGCCTGGTTTATGAAACAATGTGCGAGAGAGTGAAAACAGCAGCAATATCGATTGATTCTCTCAAGTCTTCGTTCCTTGTTAGAGGACTGCAGAAGGACGTGTCCGTTATTATGACAGTAGTTAAAGTTGGAGGTAAATTGTCATTTTGTCAGGTGAAGCTGAGAAAAGGGTCGAGAGTCCATACTTATCAGTGGTGAATTTTTTGAATTAACAATTTCACTAATATCTATGTAAGCAAAACAAGCAAACTAACAAAAATAAATGTTTTATTCTGACGCACTACAGGCATTCAAGATGTGTGCTTTAAGATAAACGGAGCGATAAAGGGATCTCCATTCAATGAAACGTCACTAAAGACCAGAACACCGGTCACAAATGATCACTTTCCATATGTTGTTCAGGATAGAGCCTGGCTAGAATCCCCGGTCCATTTGGTCTGTAGCTGTAAAGGACTGTTACGAAATAAAAGGCAACCTGCCAGCAGAGGGGCGAGTAGCTATTACATGATAGCTGTCGTTTTGGGAAGTTCCAGTGCAACTGATGCAACTGGCACTAAGTATGTATTATTCATGACTGTTTGGGTAGCTCATCTATAATACACCAACCAAAACAGTAGAAAAGTATAATAACCTACTTAAAATGTGGTATACTGTTGTGGGAAGAAGAAAAAAAAAAGGGTAGTTTAAGTGGAATACAGCAAAAATTGAAAAATTCTATTGATCTGTTTTCAACGACTTGGAGGATGAAAACTCTGATTTAATCTATAAACTTGTGCAGACTCAAGAGTGTACAGTTCTTTAAATGTATTTTAACCATTACCACAGTACCTTAAGAATGATTTGTTTGATTACTAAATATAAATTGCACTGCTGCCTCCATTTACTAACTACACACATTAAAGGAAAACCAGCCAAAGACTATAAAAGACTTCACGTAATGTAAATTCCTACCATGTACAGTGGATACCAATAAATCCAGTCCAGTGATCTCCCCATCACTGGCTGTCTACACAAGATCCACCGCACAACTACTTTTTGTAAGATTGATTGAAACCATTGCTCATCGATGGAGAGATGAGGCTTAAGTTTTCCACAGCACCAACTTGACTGCTGTATACAGTCTGTGCCCCTGCTTTTAATATTCTATCTTTATGCAAATGACAAGTGACAACACCAACATTAATTTTGTGCACAGTCCATCAGAAGCGATGCTTAAACCGCTGAAGATACAGACATTATTGGACTTGCTGAAGCCATAAATCTGCCATGTTGGATCATAAACTATACATGATGATGAACCACAGTACGGAAATTCATGCCTCAGTGGTGGATTACAAATGTCTCGACTCTGGCACTGAAACCGAAAGGCTTACACATGTAATGTCTTAACGTTACTGGGGAAAAAAGTACTTTTCCTCAAAGACCACAATGGCTGCAGCAGATACATCTGGATACAAGCAAATACAAAAATGTATCTTTAGTGCACAAAGTTTAAACTGTCCGGTAAAGTGGGTCAACATTTATGAACATATGTTCAATTTCTTCCTTCATCCAGTAGATGGAGTCGAAGTACAAGCAACAGACTGGATATGGTTAATGATTTTTTTTATATCAGGTAGCAAATAGAGGAATATGGTCACTTCACAGAAATAAACGGCAGGCACAGTCAAAATGTTACTGGTATTTTGAGAATGTTTTTCCTTGTGTAAATATGCATACTCCAGGATAAACTTGGCAAATGCTTCAGGAATACAAAACACTGGTGACTGAGAACTGAATAAACTTCAAAATTAGTGACAAGTTTAATAGAGGTACAAATATTGGACTGTAGTTAATTACACCATTAATAAAATTAAACATTAACTCTGATTTTTATAAAGAGAATCTAGCTATTTAGTTAGCTATTACCTCCCTTAGACTATTTTGTATTGTATAAGCTTTCAATTAAAAAACATGATTCATTAGGACCCAACATATCCCCAAGTTAACTCAAAACATCAAAAGAGAACCCTTCACTACAGGATAAACATGTTTGTGAAGCTGCATGAAAAACATTCCTGATTGTTTTCAAAGCTCTGCTCCAAAATGAAATGGTTACAGATGGACCAACAGACAGTGATCACAACATACTGAGCATTACATGCCAGGGGATAACAAAGCCTAGGTAAAACGATAACATCTCACTTTTTATGCCATTTCACACTCCAAAAAAGCCATCCAGTGATTACAAATTTAAAATGTGTTCGTGTCAAAACAATATAAGCCGGTCATCGTTGAAATGAGTAAGCAGCAGTACTCCTAAAGCCTGAAATGCAGCCAGTCATATCAAAGATCTAAGGCTTGGACAACATACTTAATAGATGGCCGATGTCTTCCTTATGGTGTACGAGTATGTACGAGTGGCCCCAGCAAGCCAATTACCACATCATATTCAAAACAAACAGTATTTACAGGAAAAAACTTCATGGCTTGATAACTGAGATTTCACAATGTTGTGACATGTGTTCTTATTAAAAAGAGTATAGCACAGGCTTAAGGTGATTTGAAAAGCCAAACCAGTCTAATCTGGGGATGAGGGACAGAGACTTAACCTAATATATCAGGCCAATTTTCTCTTGTTAAGTCCATTTCTGATTTAGACAATTGTATATGATAATATAATTTTCCTTCTCTGAGACTGTGTGCGCTGCAGTTCAGTGTAGCACACACCTGTTATAAACACAACGGGAGACTGAACGATTTCAACTTTTTCATTGCCACATCTGCCACAAGACTTTCACAAGGTCAGAAAAACAAGCATGTCCATGACACACAAGTGGAGAAATGCACAGTTGTCAACTGCCAAGCTCCTACTTTATCTGTTGTTGCCCAGAATATCTTAACTAGCAGACTGGACCTCACACAGCATACAGAAATATCAATCATGGATGATTAACGAGGGTTAAATTAGTTAAAACTATCCATCTGATTGATATCGGTGCAATCATATTTAGCATGTTTCTAATGGTCAGAATATTCTAAACCGTCATTGTGGGATTTTTTTCATTTTTTTTTTTTCAAATTACTCAGGAGGTTGGTGTAGTGTTTAGCTGTGCGAGCACACTACCACAGAGAAGAAGTAGTGTCAAAAAGGAAGGCCCTCTATTCAACTTGTACTTTAAGGTGTGTCTGTGTGTATATTGCTCTTAAAACCAATTTGTACAGTTTGAGCTCTGAAATCAATTAGCAGTCTCAATAGACTGCAGACTGTTTAAACCAAAGAAAAGCAAATTAAGATGCTGTGTCTGTGTAATGTATTTATAGGCAGGGTGCATCCAACTGGCTGAAGGTGAGAATATATGTATATGTGTATATATATATATATATGTGGAGAAGCCGACATTGGATTAAATTAGTCTGGATGCCAAATTAGTAAATGCCTATGAATCATCAAATATTTGAAACCGTTTTAGAAGAGAAAATTTAAACTATGATAGTTTTTTTTTTTGAACATAAATTTGGTAAATAAGTCATGAATAAACAATTGACACAGAGACACCAAGTTAAAACTAGGATAATATTACATTTCATGGCGACATTAAGTGTATATATACACACCAAGTCACAGAATGGATAAGAAAATGAGAAAAGCAGTGAATTCTGTGGAAGAAACGAGAGGAGCTTGTTTTTTTAGGGACAAAAGCTTCACTGGCTTTATTAAAAAATTTTTTTTAATGTTTTTGGGAAATCTGCAGAACTTTCTCTCAGGGAACAGGGTCATACCAATATTTTTGTATTTGATGATAAATGTCTATTACGTGTTAATATAAATATGGTTATACCGCAAGTAAAGAAAAAAAAAATTGAGAGCCTGAAAATAATTCTGAAAAGATTTTCAGCATGCCGAGTTCGGCTCCAAGGATAACAGCAACTTTTTAATATTTAAGTGTTTTAAAAATATGCCTGTTACAATAGCAATGTTCAGCAACACTATCACCCTTAGAAACCCTTTTCTAACTGAAGCTTGTATTAAAGTGCATTAAAAATAAAAAAGACAATAGTCCAGGTACTGGTCGGACCCTTCCTCACCAACAAAAGTTGGATTCTCCCTAATCTTAAACTTTTACTCATTTGTTAAGATATTATTTAACGTGAAACCCAAAAAAAGGGCACTACTTGAGTTTTTTAAATGACAAATGACATTGGATTTGAAAGCCCTTCAACATAAGTTGGTCAGTCAACCTCATGTGAAGACGCTGTCTCCTCTCAGGAGTAAACGTTTGAAAATGGTGGACACACTTAGCACCACTAAGACATAACAGACACCAGTCGCTTGACAACAATTTACATCTAAGCCATCAGAGACCGTGAGCTGCAAACTAGGTGAAGCTGAGTTCAAATGGAACAGCAGCACTTCACAGTATGAACCTGAAGAGAAATACTGGTCTCTCGGTTTACTTGAGGATCGTAAACAACAAGGTTCATACTGCAGTGATAATGGCAATGAAGGCTATAATGTAAAGTGTTCTCACGCTTTTGACAACTTGTTTTGTGCAGTATAACAGACCTGACTAATCGATTACTGAATATGTTTCCAACTATTTTTTAATCAATTAAATTGAAAAGTTGTCACAGCCCTAGTTTTGAGGTGTAAACTTAACATGTTCACACACTTTTAAAGACTGTCACATCCGCCTAATTGAGAGAGAGAGGAGATGATCAAGAGACCTATAGGCTGAATGAAGAGAGGGAGCGATGAAAACGAACACAGAGCAGTGTAACAAAAACACAAAACATACTTTTCTGATTTTTTCACAGCGGTTATGTTCTAAGGCACAAAAACAAGCTGGAAGATGTTGCAATATTAAGTTTTGTGTGAATACAGACATGAATTCAGCTCAGTGCAGATTCTCTACTGAGTGACAGAGACTGTTTGAGAGACAGATTAGGGTTGCAAACTTTCCATGGGAATATTCAGCTACAGAATTTGGGGAATTTTGAGGGGAACAAAATTACACAAATTAAACGCTGAGCACTAAAAACATCATTCAAAACTCTATTTTAAAGATGTATGGAATGCAGCACACGCTGCAAGTTGACTTTTAACCCGCCACTGTGCATCACATGCACAGATAATTGCCAGCATCCTGCATACTACAGCAGGGCTATTCATGCCTGCTGTAGTTTTCAGGACTTGTCAGGTAAGTTTTGATGATATTACCGTGGAAAATATATTAAAATGCTGATTGAGGATTGTTCATCTGTTCCTCTAGCCTATTTCTATTCATTTATGCATCAATTGTAAAATATTTTTTAAGACGATTCCAATTGGCCAACTATTTATATCTCTGGCATTGCTTTAGTGTTTTTTTACAAGCTTTTTTCTCATCTTATTCTACAGAGCATTGCCACGTGCACTATCTCCTGTGTGGAGACATTTCACCCCAGCCAATGTAGAAGGAAAGGCTGTGTACATTTGCAAGTACTGTGCAAAGACCTATTTTAAGAATGAAACAAAGATCCAGAAGCATATAGTCAAGTGCCCAAAGCTTCTTCAGGGCTCAAATCAGCCTATGACAAAACAAAATGTTTATATTTATGTATGTATATGACAAGGTAAATACAGTTAGTATAAATTACCCACACAATTTCTAGTTTATTCCCGTTAATTCCCGTATATTCCCATGGAACGTTTCCAGGTTTGAATATTTCCGGAATTTTGCAACCCTAAGACAGATACAGACATTCCTCTTAACTGTTCTTAACCAAGTCTGCCGATCAAAAATTTACTTTGCAATATTTACGAATTCCTTTTGACTTTTACTGATATATATATGTATATATATATAAAAAACATATATTTCGATTTAACTAATCAACTTTTTAACATTTTTAATAGTAAAATTCAAACTACTTTTGTTATTCGCGTGTGTGATTGCTCATTATGGATATATTATATCTTTAATTGGATTTCACGAAATCTTTAATGAGCCTCAATTTAAGATGCCTTAAATTAAGTTTGAACTTCTGCGAATGGTGTAATCGTGAACATGAATAGTCAGAATTAAATTGTAGATAACTGAATCTGGAATTATATGAAAGCTGCAAATGTCTGTAATACATGTCTGTAATACATATAAAAACATAATTGTACAAGAAGGTGAAGTTGTTTTTCGAGTTAACTGTTGGAATACGGATAAGGAAAAACAATATTCCACTACGCTGTTTTCAGACATGATCTCCAGGTAAACTCCACAGAATTGGCTACGGCATCTACCCAAAGTCTGGCTTTCACAAACGCACAACACTGTCGGAGGTTCTCTGCACCGACAAGTTCACAACAGCAGCAAATCCTCTGCATTATTCAGACTAGAATGGAGCAGCCAGGTGCAGCAAACAGAGGCAGGAAGTGAAATTAACTCAACTACATAGATCATGTGATTTTGTTTACAGCACCCCGACACAATTTTCAACTCCTATCACCACAAACTCTCTTGCCATCATTTCTGGCAACGCTTTGTAACCCGGAGATAGTAAAAGATTTGTTTTCCCTTCGTATTTTTTGCGTCTGTCGTGTGTTAGAAGCTTCATCAACCCCCCCCACTTGCTCAAGGGGAATCCAGCGAGGATCCTCTGCTGTGTTCACACATAAACCTCTCCTGGATTTCTACGGACTTTATACTAGGTCGTCAGGTGGATAAAGTCCTTAGTAAGGCAGGAGCATTTCACTCTAACGTTTGCGTTCAGTGCATGTCTGAAAGCAGGTTAAGATTCCTGCTGAAATACAGCCGTGCATTAGCTGCCCCTCCAACGACTAGGTCCTTTCCAACTTAACCATTATTTTAATTATTGGTAGTCAAGTTGTTAAAACATTTTGAAATACGTTTACCTTTCCCAATGTTTAAATAATTGTTAAATTATTAAAACACCCCCTCTTTCATCAATTCAATCACTTCATATAGAAAGTCAGCATAGTGTTATTATGCATCCACATAAAGTTGTTAATAGTATAGTCCTTCATATGATAAAATACTAGTGCACTTCTCCTTCTGGTTGAGCATCTAGGTCTAGGCCAGCCATTCAAACTCTCTAATACGGTTGAGAACAAAACAAGCAACAGACCAATGTTGCAAACTGCAGATCAGCAATTGAGATTAATATTGTGAATATGCAGTACATTTTCAACATGTCTTAATCGGAGAATGGCTTATTTGGAACAAGGCAACATTCACTGAAAGTGGTTTACTCTTAAAAGATTACTAATATACTCAAAGATTCGGCAACTGTATTTTATAAAGAACACCATAAAAATGATATCCATACCGAATATGCTGTATTAAATCCTAAATTTGTCAAGTTAATATCTGAATATCAGTTTGAATGTAAACTCACTGACTGACACACCTCAATGCAAATGAGCCTCTTTTCTCACTTTAGTTGTGCCCATGATTTGCCTGCTATAAAGTGGAAATGTCTGTTTTGTAAAAGTTCTAGAAATGATTGGGTCTGGCCTCACTAACAGGAGAGTCTGTTCGTCTTACAAGACAATAACTGGCAAATCAGCTCAAATAAGTGAGATAGTGTGTGGAGGGACGTCCTTTGACTTCCTATCATGGACTGATGTTTACTGTGAGCTGTCCTCAGTGAGACGACTTGCCTGTTTACCCACGGAGGGAACCAAGAATTCCTTATCAATTATCAATAATTGCTCTTTGAATATATAATCCTTATGAGTCGCAAGGCTTTACATTTTTTGCCATCAAATTGCATAACACAGATGAGAGAGATAGACCACATCACTGCTGTTAGCTCAATTGATAACACTACTGTAGAATGTTGCAGGCCCATCAGAATGTCCTTCATGAATCAGAGATCAAAAAAAGTAGCTGCAAATAAAACAAATGTAAATATGATGTCAGGTTTTACTGCTTTTTACTCATTCTACTATATATAGAACCAACATTCTAGAGACTAGTCACACACAACACATCACATGTAGACTAGCGAATGACTGTTACCAAATTTATCACACATCCCAACAAAGGAAAGCTTTGTTCCACAATCTCATAAAATAAACTTGAGGAAAAAAAGAGGAAATAAAGGTCTAATACAATCCTTGCTCTTTCTTCAGTTGAGCTCTGTTAAGTCTCTGAACATCTTTGTTTATTCTAAATTGTGCTAAGTTCCCGGCCCAGAGTAGGGGTGTGCGATACGACGATATCAGATTTTGAAAGAATAAACTGTCTCTACGATCTGCAGTTACAGAGAGATCTTTCGAACACCTCTGAAATCATCCTAATCCGCACGTATGCTTGATTCATGCCCATCAACCACCCAAAGGAATTTTCTTCTCCAATTTAGAGACCCACACCCAGATGAAAAATACACTCCAACTCTACTACTGATAATATGGTAACCTTTCACACTTGCACTCGGGCCACACTGACTGCGTGCCTGTACTGGATCTGCTTCATGAGGTTTCTGGTCTATAATAACAATTTCTTCCAATGAAACCACAGCCACATAAGCAAGTAAAAGCCCAGGACCCTGAAACTCTTTCAACTCACTAAAAAAAAACGAACTGAAATATAGCACACGTTATATAAAAGGGAATGGGCAGATCTGACAGATGTGCAGCATCCATACACATTTGTGTATGGATGCTGCAAGTTTGCTCTATATCCCAATAAAATATGAACACAATGTAGATTTACTAAATAGACACGGATATCCTGCAAATATCAGCTTCTATTGAAGAAAATGATCACTTGTCCCACCTCGACTGCATAATGATAACAATAGTCGGGAGGCAACTACAACACACCGACCAAAACAATACAAATACAAACAAAATGACTCCCCAAAACCCCAAGTTCATATAATGTCCTCAGTTCAATAACTTAAATTGACTGTTTAACATTTTCCAATAATGTAAAAGTCCAGAAACAAAAGTTGTACACAGGCCTGCGTGTGGAAACACCGCAGACAGAAAGAAACAAGAATATTCTACACAATCTCACCACCACCAACCACCCAGAAGAATAGTCCTGGTCTGAACAACTGTCCTGTATCAGGGTGCCCCCCGCCCGCCCGTCATCACCACTGCCTTCAGGTGCATTTCTTTATTCTGCTCTTTTCTACTGACTCACACTTGGAGCTGATCTTCATAGTAACCTTGTGAATTCATATTTATGTTTTTCCTTGATAAGCAGGGCCTAGCTTCATCTGAAATTGACCATTTATAACCTGTGATAGACCTTAATTCGCTCATGTTATTTAATATTTTCCCTGATGCGTGCATTTCTCAATTGTCGGGTTTCCGCTACGTTCCCTGCCGCATGTTCTCCCTCGCCGACCTGCATTCACTTTACACTTCAACAATAAACACCAACACATACAGTTCTTAAAGTTTACTTTGTGTTTGTTTGATTTGCTCAGGGGTTTATGAGACACGTATTTTATCACATTGAAAAGAACGGCTGAACATTTTGTGCGCACGTAGACCGTATGCCAAACACAACACAAGAGTTAACGAGATGCACACAGCCAGAACGACCAGGATACATGATCGACATCAGCGATTAATAACTCCATAAACGTGATAGTCAGTTTTTGTGAAGAGCGACAGAGAGGAGCAGACACTCACTCATGCAGTAAGTAGAGAAGTTCTTCCCGTCCGGGGACATAAATATGAATTCAGGAGTTTGTTAAAGATCAGTTCTACGTGTGAGTGATTAGAATAGAGCAGTGGAGCAGAGTCACTTGTTGACTGGTGCGGAGTAAGGCGTCTCATGCGGGGGGTCAGATCACGATCGAGAGGAGGCGTAATCGAGGTGAAAGTTTAAAACAATCATGATATTGATTTGAAGTTATATTGCCCAGCTCCAAAGACACACAAAGCAAACTTCAAGTACTGGACGGTTGCTAATAACTTTTTAGTGTTGGTGTTTTTTGTTAAGTGCAAAGTGAGCACAGGCCAGCAAAAGAGTGGGGAGGGAGGACACTCGCTGGCATCAGCTGAATAGATAATGATACAGAGCTTCCTGAGAGGTAATGTGTGGAAGCATTTTGGATTCAACCCCACTCATATAAAACGTGTCCTTTAGCTGCCTTCAAAAGCGACATTTGATATTGAAATCCATACTTGCATCTTAAATACCAAAACTGAGATCACAGACTTAAATCCTCCAGGTCTTTGTACGCTACACTGCATGTACCAACAACCCAACACATCGCATGTGCAGAAGACATGAATCACTGCTGTTCTGTCAAAACAAACATTCAGGGTTTCCCAGAGGGATGTACGAAATTACCATCTTAATGTGATAATGAAAGTTGTTTACTCTTAAAACATGAGTAATACTAAAAAGATTTTATAAAGAGCACCATAAAAATAATATCCATCTTAGACATGTCAAGCCTAACCTGAAAAGCAACTGTAATGTGTGTGTGCATATGTGTGAGAACATAGGATGCCTGTTGAGTTGACAAAGAGTGCTGAATTATTGAAATGTGTGTTTGGTATCAAAGCAGCACAAGAATATCGCTATTCATAACCAAGGTCAAAATTTTATAAACCAATTTAAACTTGTCCATTTTCCAAGTGATCAAGCTCCGTCAGTACAAAACAAATTAATATTCAGAAACATGTTCTGACAATTTAAGACGAAGATGAACAGGGCTGCACCCTCATCCTAAAACACGAGCAAAGCCACAAAACCTACATTGACCACCCCATGGCAAACAGAAAGAGAGTCCACAGTGGCAGCAGAACAAGCTGTGCTTCTCTCAGTGTGTTGGAGCAAATGAAGCTTAAATAATTTTGGTCTTTTTCCATCTTCCTTGTGAAACAACCCATACTCCTACCTAAGCTGGTTAGGGATTCTCTTATCTCTCTGTAACTCTCTCCACCCCATCCTCCTGCTTCACTTTCAGTGCTTTGGGGGAGCTGGGAGAGCTGCTGAGGGAAGGGGAAACAGGTGTTATTCTCAGTTGGCATAAGGCACAGCAACACCAAAAGCACTGTAGTTCCTATAGAAACAAGAGTACAAACAAGACACGGTAACACATTTTCAATAAGGGCTGGTATCCTAGATGTATGTGTTCAAGCCTTTTAATCTTGAATTAATTCTCATGGAATATAAACATTCATAATAGATCAAAATATCATTGTTTGGTTAAAATATCTCCACTCTTGGCCTCCATCATCTCAGAGAAAATACACTTGGCAATTTGGGGATCAATGAAATAAGATGTACAAATAGAGACTAGGCCAGTGATTGCTGATCAGCATTTTTCTCTGAGGACTTTAAATGGGAGCGCAATGAAGGAAACCAGCCACTAGTTTGATACACTGGAGACACATTTACACAACAGGTCTTTCTGGTAAAATAGACAAATCCTTATTAAAAGGGGACATAAAATTAATCTCTTAAAATGAATCTCTTAAACTATGTAAAATTGAGCCACATTCCCCAATTACTGTTTTATATTGCAGCTCAGGACAATATTAAAAGCCGAGAACAATGCAGGTCTTCTGAGATATTGAATTGACTTGAAATTTCCATGTGCTAGAAAATACTGCAAACATAACTATGACGGTTAACAGTATTATCTAGATATTGATAAAATACAAGGAATGCTCAAATTACTGATGCACAAACTATAGAATTTAAATTTATTAAATAAAGACTTTACATTTGATCAATAAAAAAGACGAAAGTATTTTATCGAATGTTAAGTGCAGACGTTGACAGTATTTTCTCTGGAGGAGGCGCATGTGTTGACGCAAAAGTCCAAGTGAGAGGAACAAACAAAAAAGAAAACATTTCCCAGTGAAAACGTGGTGACACACACATGACCACCGAGGAAGACTTTGAGGGAGTTTGTGGCGATAAGAGACGACACTATTGGTTCTCAAGAAATCACATGATCTATGCAACGAAAGTTAATAAGTCACTTCCTGCCTCTGCACCACCTCTCGCCTAAATAATGAGGATTTGATGATCTTATGAACGCATCTGAGAAGAGCAAACTGCAGGTAAATCCAGACTATACACGGAGGCTATATCCGTAAACGTCTCAACAGTTTTCCTGATGCTGGACAGTATCAACCAGATCATCCCGCTACAGTGTTTCCTCTAGGATTTTCTAGCAGCTTTTGAAATTGTAGACAGTCTACCAGGTCACTAAAGGAACCTTTATGTTAAACTTTAAAAGATTTTCACAGTGTCATGTCACAGAGGTTTTACAAAAAGTATCAAATATAGGAAACTAGATGAAGGATTTACAATTTGTATTTTGAAGATCTTTGAAACCTTTTCCAATACCCAGACTATGGATGCAATTAACAATTAAGTAATTTGACAGATCAATACTATCATTTAAACTTTATTTGTATCTTCTCAGGGCTGGCACTATCTCCGCTACTCCTGGACATCAGTGCCATCTGAGCATATAATGTTGTTCGCACAGTTAATAGACTGGCTACCAGTCTAACATCATCACTTGGGGGTTGAACACTATGATTTCCAAGTGAAAGTGCAACAGTGCGCTCTGATGCATAACACACTGCCAGTCCAGAATGGTCAGAACTATATGGGTGTTTTGATGGAGGCGGCTCGTTGCTGCTTGTGACAGCCGGTCAGTGGGTTTGTGGGAGCGTGAGATAGTGACAGCGGGCAAAGAGCACTGCACATAGCTCTACAATGAAACAACAGTACTGAGCTCCAAGTTAAGATGTTTTAAGCCACAACGAGTAGAGTAAAATAACTTTTGGATCATCATGAAACTGTGCGGGGTGTTATTAATGGTGAACACTGTGCAGCCCTATTGGTATAATTATTCTGATTTACTTATTTCACAGACACACTGCAGGAGTCTGATGTGTGAATCCTGAGGTTTTATTGTTTATGTTGATCTTTGCAAAAAGTTAATAGTAACTCATTGTGAGTTTAAAAAATATTGGTAACATTTTATGTTGCTGATCGGTTAGAGATTAACGAGCATCCGTTATTGATGAGAAAAATCTAAAATACACACTAAAGCACAACTTTAATTTATTAACCGATGATTGTGGGTCGACTGTACTAGTACAAATGCAGTCACTGCTAATGACTGCTGTGAGACGAGACTATCAGTCTACACAGGATGTATCTCAGCCGAAGTTTTCAGTCTATTGTATCAGAGCCATGACTTATTGGGGAAATTGAACAGAACGAATCCATAATTTATGTTATCACAAACATCTGCACTTTTCCACAAATAGTCACTGAGGTACTGATTTAACTGCAGTTGAAGGATTTAGATCGATTGTACAAAATGTTACTCATTGCATTTCAGAAATGCAATGGTTTTTTCTCATCATTTAATGCAATAAGCTCAGTGTCATTTCTGATTTGGCTTGTTGCCAACTTTCCAGGATTTTTTTTTTTTAAGTAACAGAATTTTGCAGCACCATCAGATATTTTCCGTTCAGCACATGAATATTTTAGACTAGAAGATATTTCAGACTGATGTGCATCACTGTGCTCTTAAAATAAAACCTTAACTAAAATAAATTCCTACATGAAGTTCAGTGTAAGTGCAGACTTTTGCAGTAGATAAAAAGAAAAACATATCTCAGTTTTCCAGTCTTGCTGCCGCCCTCACTTTTATGAGCCAATTCAACACTTGTGCAGGGCCAATATGTAGAGCTCTGCTTGTGGTTGGGCATAGCATGGGTGTACCATATATAAACCTACAGTAAGTAGGCCATTATACAGCGTTCTAACATGTTTCCTATTGCTCTAGTCATCTGAATGCCCTTCCACTAACTCAACAGGATTTTCTCACTGCCTGGGTTACTTGTGAGTCTGCTGACTATTTGCTGGTCTGACACCAGTGTCAGTCTCAAGGCTTTACTGAAGAGAAACTTTGACACGATTTGTACTGACAACTTGTCTAGAGATTTGTAAAATATAGTCATCAAGAGTCAAGATGCTTACATTGGCCCTTCAGTCTTTTGTCGGTCTGCATACCTTAAGTTTTATTTTAAATAATCAATAAAATTATTTATAAATAGAAATTGTACACAAGGAATCACTTGGGATCTTAAAAAAACTACTATACGATACAGGTTGTGAGGATGAGCTTATCTGAGCTGATGTGGCTCAGTAATGGACCCACTCACCGGCTAATGTGGGCATACAGCCCCTGGTACCATGATTTGAGTGTTGTGTAACTGACATCAGCCCATATTAGTGATTCACTTATTTCAGCTTGAATTTAGACTTTCATTAGCCACACATTCACAATTTCAATGACAATTTATCCACTACTAGTATTATTATTTTTACTCAAATTAACATAAGAAACTCTTCACTAAATATCTGTGCTTGGAAATAAAAGTCAATACTCCACATCTTGCCTTCAGTTTTCTAACATGGCGCAATTTCTTTAAAAAAAACCACGGCCCTCCATCTCTCTATTTTTGATAATTTTTTTAGAAGAGTTCCCTTTCATGACCAGGTCTTTATTGCCTGTTACCTGCCTCATCCTATAACACTACATACTTACTTTTATAGCTTTGATTCCAGACTTGGTGATCTGAGTCATCTTGGCCTTGGAGATGGGCGGCTTGTACTCGTTGAGCGAGTACAGCTGAAAAGATGGAGACAAGAGAGGACATCTTTGGTCAGACAATGAAACTACTAAAAGATTTAACATGGATGTTCATTCAGGGAACAAGTGACATGCAGTGGTCCAAAGCAGCCTCCATTATTGTTTCAGATCATCAGGATGAGATGATGTAGTGGGTATGTGTCTATCTCAGATTAACTGATTTCTTAAAACAAAAATAACTGATTTATTCAGTGCGTTCTATTGTGGAAGGAAATCTGAATATGTCCCGTGTTGTCTGTTAGAGGCTGTAGAGTCCAGCACTGACAAGGACTTCACCATCATTTAGACAGACTTTAATGTCACTGCAGACAAATGATGGTTGCGCTACTAGCTGTGATGGCTAGCGGCTAACCTAACAGCCAGGACATGCTAGGTTAGCACAATATATGTCCATACTGTACATCAGATATGTAACATTAATTCAATCATTGTGAATAATATTTGTTTGGGGAAATGGCAGCTAGTAGGGCATTTCCTCTCCGCCTCCACATTGGCCAGCTAACTCGTCAAGTTAGCACGCAGCAACTAAGGCGGTTTTGCTAACTTGTAGCTATCTTGCTAATTACAGTTAGCCTAGCGCCAGACTGTTGAAAGCATTCGCTCGTGAACTAACAAGCTAGCATGGTGTGTGTGTGTGTGTGGGGGGGGGTGGGGGGAGGGGGGTTGCTATAAAACGGGGTTTATTCACAGCGAACCCGAACCAGACACCGATTCATTTGACCGTTAAGGCCGTGTTGTTGTGCACAGATGGCGGCCTTGTCCGAAACTCCCCCACCACCACCCCCTCTCCCCTTTTTGGATGCTAACATTAGCCGGCGAGCTACAGTGAGAGGTAAAATTAAACATCCACAGTTCCGGCCATGTGTAATCATTTCACACCCACCTCATTGTTGAAGGATTTGACGGCATCCATGGCGATGCCGTGTGGCTCGCAGCAAGCTGGGAGTATTTACACAGATCTCCTCAGTAACCGGGTAGAGACGTGCATGCTCGACGTCTGCGGAGATGGAGGAGACTGCCAATATGGCGCAGGAGCCCAACTGGGAAATCCGCAGAGGGAGCGGCGACTCCTAGGGTCTGGCTGGGGACATTACAAGTTGTAACAAAATAAATGTGTCCAAAGCAGTGTCAGGATACCTTTATTTAACATTTTCTCTGTAGTTTGAATTCATCCCATATACATGATGTCCCTAAAATCCCATAAAGATGAGGAAAACTTTTACTTTGCAATTTTATTTCAAAAAGCAAAAGGAGAAATCCCACTGACATTGGACACTTGATTCTTAATCGAAGTGCCTTAGGCGGCGATTACAGCCTCTGATCTTCTGTGATGAGGATTTTCTGCCAGTCTCCTGCAGCTCTGTCAGGTTGGTGGTGGACACTCATGTCTCTCCCCAGTCAGAACAGACCAACAAACCCAGCAGCTGCTGCCACCATGCTTCGCAGATGGGACTGTGTTGTGCAGGTGACGAGCGGTGTCTGGTGTCCTCCAGACATGAAGCTTAATACTGGTTGTCCTCCTTCAGGGAGTTTCTCCACACAGGAAATCTGTGGAGCTTAACTTGAGGGCCCATTGGGTTGATCACTACTCTTAACAAGGCCCTTCACCCCCCCCGGATAACCAGCTCTAGGTACAGTCTTTGCCGTTAAAACATCATTTAAAAATGCCAATTTCGCCGTCCTCTGATCTATGCCTCAACACAATCCCGTCTCTGTGCTCTGCAGTCTGTTCCTTTCACTCCTGGCTTGGTTTTTGCTCTCATGTGTATTATCAGCTGTCACCTTACACAAACAGAGGTGTGTGTGTGTGTTTCCAAATCCTACACAATAAGCTGAATTCACCACAGGTGGACTCCATTTAAAATGTTGAAGCATCTCAAATGTGATCAAGAGAAATGTCAAGCATCTCAATACTTCCGTCTTCTTTTAATAAATTTACAAAAATCGTGTTCAAGTCCCATTTAAGCGTAAAGCTGCAACATACAACTTAAAATACTTGAATGCTGTCTCGCACAACCGTTATCGCATGAATCTAAATAAAGCCACAGTGGAATACATTCACTTTCGTAACAGTTTATTTCCCTATATACAAACAATCACACTGACTTTCATTCCAGAACACATATCAAAAACAATGAACATCCATTTACAACTATTTACACTCAGTTAATGTTCAATATGCACGACAGATGAAACTTTATTCAGAAAAATGCGTCTCTTGTGCCTGGGGCTTGGTTTTCGCTCCTGCCAGGGAACTTGGCTTGGTCGGTGCTTCCTGAACCAGTTGCTCTGTGGAGCTGTGGCTAGTCACATAATGCCCGTTACTGGACGACCTCCTAATTCTCTGCTTAGCTGGAACTATATATGGTTTGGGTTTGTTGGCCCAAGCCGAGTATTTTAAACAATTTCAGCATTTTTTTCCTTAGAATTATCCACCATGTATCCTATGTTTCCTGGCTCAAATCTAATCCTTTGTTAGTCATTAAGTCTTTATCACATTGTTTATATATTACTGTCAATGTTTTGTTGGTCATTAACGGTGGGATTCTTCATTGTTTAGGGTTTCCTACTGAAAAGGAGGAGCTCAGTTTGTAAAGTAGAGAACAACGGATCCATTATTTCAACGTCCTCCATTATTCCAAATATTAAAAACAACGTATGCATAGGTTCACAGATTTTACATTTTAAAAACAGTCGCCGGTGAAATTACCTAATCTCACAAGTCAAAAGATAAAAGTAAGACATAAAACACTTTTCACTGTGAACTGATGCTCATTTATTGTCTCCAGTTAAAAACTAGAAACACTTTTCTTCATTGATCCGATTGACAGTCGGCTGATATGGAACAGTAGTCTCAATTGAAAACATCAGTGTGTGTGCGTGTGTCTGCTTAAGTCTGGATACAGTAGAAATGAGGAATCTCTTATAAACTCGTCTCCACCACTGGAGCAGCACTGACTGTTGCCGCAGCTTTCCTGGCCTGTGGCGCCACCTGTTGGTTCAGTTTCACGCAGATCTCCTGCACCAAGGTCCCGTTGGCCTCCTTCCACTCTCTGAACTTGTGCGATGTGAGCTCCTGCTCCGTAAGCACCTGCTCGATTACCTGTAGGTCTGCTTCCTTCGACTGGGAGGGAGGAGAAGAGTGCAAAGGCAAAGTCAACTATTTAGCTTACAGTGCTGTGTAGAGATAGAAATAGAAAAACTGCAGAAAAGCAGTGGGAAAAAAAACTGAAAAGTACCTTTAACGTGCTGTTGAGTGTCCTGATAAGATGCAGTTTATCGTTGATAGTATGGTTTTTACAGCGTTTTACGAAGGAGGCCCTGAATTCCCTTTTAGTCGAGGGCTTTCGATCTCCTATTGGCGACAGGCTGGCCTGTTTGAGATGAATGTACAGCCTCTCCATCTCATCGGAGCCGTTCCCATGATCCCCTGAAAAAAGGTGACACCGTGTCATTATAATAAACGCCCCAAAGATGACGCAGAGCCACAGACAAAACGCAATGCTATGAAGAGAACAGGGTACAAAATACATTGGGAAATCTGAAGGATAATCCCAGAAACAGGAAAGAGAGGATATTACAACTTCAAATCACACAGTACAAATCTAAATCACAATCTCCTCTGCTTTGAAGTAGAGCCCGACCAGATTATTGGTTGGTGATAAACAAAATCAACCTATATGAGCCTTTCAAAGACTTCTCAGTGTCTACGTTTGACCTTATGAAAACCTAAATTTTTTACATAATAAGATTATGCAGAAATTGTGCCTTTATGTTTTGATTTGATGTAAAACATATCTTCATATTTCAAAGTCCATATATGTGGTCATACTTGTGGTTTCTTCTTTATTTATAACTAGAAATAAAATAAGTAGAGCGCATACCTCTGCCAAGGCCCAACAAGCCTCTAGCAAAAGTCACATTATGTTTCTCAGCTACTCATTGGTGGTGGTTTAAACCACTAAATATGTCATATGTTGTTAATCAAGATTCACACATAATTCTCTGAGAAATCAATGAAAATGTTGCATAAAAGTTTAATGAAGGGAAAGTCAGGTCAGATTTTAAAAGTGTGAAAAGCACCAATACCACAACCAAGTCTCACCTGAATCCTCCTTCTGTGATTCCACCCCCGCTGCAGTGTTTTCCTCCTTAGCCGCCACATCTGGAGGGCCCCTGTGAACCGAGCTCTCCATCACCTGAGGGCCGCCCTTCACCTCCTCCCCCTGCCCCTCTGCCTCCTCGCGCGAAGGCTGCTGCTGCGAGTGTACCTGAGCCGAGCACACCCCGGCCGCTTCCCCCGCGGGAGGAGACGCCTGCGACACCAGGTCCAGCCAGGACTGCCGGTGCTTGGCGAGCGAGGAGGCGGAGCTCTGCGACGTCATCGTGCTGACGGGCGACGAGAGCGAACAGTTGGTCTCGCTGGGGGCCGCGGAGGAGTAAGGGGGAGGGAGGGTGCCCTGGGAGACACACACATCAGGGTCACACATAATAATCTAGCAGAGAGTCAAACAGAGGTTTCTAGTTGACAGAGGCAGTTTTGCTACATCTGGAAATAAATAAATGATGTACTTATGACCACAAATGAATGACTGGTGGTGCAGAGTGGCAGCCAGAGATAACGACTGACCTGATGTGTGCTGCCGGGCGGGGCGGGGGCCTCCACAGAGCTCCGCAGCGTCTGTTCAGAGTATGGTGGAGGGGGGATCTCTGTGCTTTCAGCCTCTTCATGGTCACTGGCCTCACTGTAACACTCTACATAACCACATGTGTGTGTGTGTGTGTGTGGGGATAGGATATAAAGTTAGAAAACACAACATGACATATTCAACAAAAATCCAGAGGAAAATTTATATAAATAGTAGTTTAGATTTTAGATTTTTTTTAACAAAGTTATTCATTAATTTGTTGTGAATTAAGTTCATACAAAATTAATACATTTTAAAAAGCATTTTTATTGAGTTAAAAACAAGACTATTATAGATATAAAGAGCTTCACCACTCACCGGCCGCGGGGTTTTGTTCTGTGGGCTCGTACTTAATGGAGGCTAACCCAAGCTTATTCAGCCATCTGAAACACAAAAGATATGAAAACTCAATAACCTTCCTGACAAACCAATAAATACAAAAAGGGAAGTTGGACTTTTTTTGATGTGACTTACAAGTTCATCTCCTCGTGGCTCTCGGCAGCAAAATAAAACATCATGACCTGTGGGTGACAGGCTTTGAACGCACTGAAGGAGGAAAGAGAGTGAAGAGCAGTTCAGACAGGATCCGAGATTCAGAGGTTCAGGTCGTCACAATGAACAACATGGAGTTGAGTTTTACTGGTAATGTGTGACAGTCGAGCACAAGCTTTGGAACGGTTTACTTTTTACACTTCCAAAGGCATATTTAAGGTTCAACTGGAGAACCACATGTTCTCGCTTGCTGCCCTTAGGTGTTTTTTAAATTAACCTTTTAGCCTAATATTCTAATATTTTTATTTCATTGTATTTTCTTTCTTGTGTTTGTCTTTTTTTATCATTATTCAGCATTTTGTTCAGCTCTGGTTGATTTTATTGTGTTTATAAATAAACTTGAGTTTACTTTTTGAGTTTTATAACAAATTACTATTTAAACTCTAGTAAAAAAAAAAAAATCTTAAAATGGATTACACTTCCTATCATTGTGTTTCTATATTGGTCAAATCCAACAATAGACAGAGTTCCTTTTCATTTGAAACCACGAGCACTGAGTGGCTTATAAAATCTGCTAAACCAGGAAGAGAAGAGAGTGTGATCTTACTGTTTCTTCTTGCACTCTATGGCTCTGTCAATCATGAAGTTGGTGAGGTCAATGTAGCCCTCGGCTTTCTCTGCCTGCAACACACAGATTAAACAACAGTGAGTGTCTGAGGATTTCAAACCACTTCCTGACAACGACCCCTGCCGTTATGTTGCATTCGGCGACTGCTTCTCTTTTCACCGTGCGATGGTGACATACACCATCGCATGATATGACCGACGTCATCATGCCAGTAAATCAAACATGTCACTTATGTCTGCCTGCACGAGGGCCTGATGGGGCATGAGTGACAGCCTCAGATACAGGAAACCGGGTGACAAGGGGTTTGTGGTTACTGCAGTAACAAGCGTTCAGGGAGACAACAGAGACAGAAACCAGTGTGACTCATGTGCCGCCTCCAGCGCCTCACACTGCTTCTGTGCTGTGTGTAATTACAGTGCTGACATGTAAATCAAATGCACCATTATCAATTATGCGCCAGTTTAGATTTTTAAATACGAGTTAAGATACTTTATATAAAATTCTTTCAACCATATTTGTTATTCTTTTAGATAATTGCAAGGAAATATTTCTTTGATCTTTGCAACAATCTTTATTCAGACTCAGTTGAGACCAAAGTGAATCATAACTATTCAGAATGACACAGTTACAGTATGACTTTGTAGACGTTAAAAGTAATCGGCAATGAAACATCGTTAAAGCAATGTTTTAACCTATGGACTCAAAAACACTGGATTTTTCAAATTTTCCATCAGAAGGTCAGTAGTGGATGAACTTAAAATTGTCTAAAAATAAGCAGTAAACTGTCCAAAGCCAAAGAACAGATTATAGGTCACTAAAAACTGAAAATAAGTGTAAAAAGAAAAACTGTCCTTTTATGTGTGAATGAAGATATTCATTTACTTACAGTCTTCCTGCTGCAAAGGAGGTTAATGAAGCATTTAAAACAGTAAATGCAAGTCATTTCTATAAAACCCTGTATCTGTGCAAAAGTGGTGTGTCTGGTGTATCATTTAAGATAACACTGTACTGCAGGAAGTAACACTGCATTTTGAGGTGTTATCACAATGGGGAGAGAATGACACATATCATGGGTAGAATAATATGTTAGTGGTTTGTCCTTCAGCCGAGATAACGACCTGCAAATAACCAGAGGAACTAGCAAAGGCTTCATGTGATCGAAGAGCAGCACAGACTGGCCCACAGACTTTAACCTCATCGAGCTGGTTTGGGATGAAATGAACAGAAGATGAAAGCAAAGCAAACTGACGCAAGTGAAAGAAATGGACGGAAACAGTGCAGCGCAAAGAGTGTGCTCGATAGCTGAACGAGACAAACATTTAGAATGTACCATTTGAAATTTATGAATTTCAGATGCGTTACTAAAAAAATGTATATTTGTTTTCTGTGAGTTGTTTTCAAAGAAACTTAGACATTACACTCTTTGAATTTCAGTAAAAACTGGGGACAGAGACAGAGATAGAAGGATAGATGGAGGAATAGAGAGATAGATGGAGGGAGAGAGAGAGAGAGAGAGAGAGAGAGAGAGAGAGAGAGACAGAGAGAGACAGCGAGAGAGAGAGAGACAGAAGGAAAGACAAACAGACAGACAGACAGACAGACAGACAGACATTACATCACATTACATTTCATTTAGCGGACGCTTTTATCCAAGTGTATTCAACCATGAGGGTACAAACCCAGAACAACAAGAATCAAGAAAGTACAATTTCTTCAAAAAATAAAAACTACATAGTGATATAAGTAAGTGGCATTTAAGTGCGTATAAATTGTTATCAAGACAGACAGACAGACAGACAGACAGAGAAAGATAAAGGTAAGTAAGAAGCAGTGGTTAAGGGAGGGAAAGAAAGAGAAGCTTTGTTCTATTTTTAGTATTTCCACGTAACTCAGGATTTGTGAAACTGCAGGAGCTGGAGTTTCTGGTACCAGTGATTTCCTGCGACATCCACCTCACATGATCGACTCTGACACCGTTCGACTCGACATGTCGTCTACATCCTGAACGGTTCCCCTGATGACAAGCTGGTTGAGAGAGGACACTCACCAGCTGGTTGTTGTACCAGTAGAACGCCGTCTTCTTCAGCACGAACCAGAACTTCTTCCATTTCATGCCCAGGAAGCCTTTACTCTCTTTCTTCCTGTACAGCCAGCCCTGGTGGTCGGGCTGACCCAGCTCCTTGACCGAGATCCGTCTCCTGCTCATTGTGCCATTTCCTACGCAGAAAGAAACACACGTACACATGAACGCACAGAAGCAGAGCGAGATCAAGCGTTGCTTTCGAGGGAAACAAGAAGTATGAGATCCCTCGGGACTACCTACCCGTTCTTGTTACGGATCCACCAGCGATAATAATATCAACATACAAATTCAATGCCGGCTCCCCACAGAACACAAGCTGCTGCCACACTGAGCTGAAGTAGACGTGTACTGAAGTGAAACTAAAGTGTTGTCTAACAGCCCACTGCACACACTAATTGCCCTGCCGCTTCACACACGCCCCCCCCCCATACACACACACTGCAGAGAGGCCAAAATTATAGTTGTGGGCAGGCCACAGAGACAAAGTGACAGCTCACCTCCTCTGCTCTTCTTCTTGGATTTGTGTCGTAGGGAGACCTGTGGGAAGAGAGCATAGGGGGGGGGGACAACGTGAGGTCGCAGGGAAGAAGAAGAAGAACACCTCTGACCTGATGGCTGTGAGGAGGAGGCCAAGTGTAACATCCTGTTTCTTACACAAATGTCACATACACCTTCTCCTCGCTGTTCTCTCTATTTCTCTATTCACACACACAAAACAAACACACACACACACGCACACAACTTGTCTACAACATCCTCATCCGTGACTTTCCGTCGTTTGCTTTATGTCCCTGTTGTTCATTAAACTATAAAGGGAAACCCAACTAGACTGACGACAGGCTCTACAGCGCCGCTTTCAATCTATAACCTTTTCATGTCAAAGTGAGAGAAGCAGAAGTGGCACCAACAATGAAAAGCAGAGTCAGGATTCTTTCTCTCTGTATAAATAACTGACACGGACAAAAAAGCAGAAGAGATACTCACAGGGTTATAGTCGTCGGCCGCCATAGACTGGGACACGGATATGGGGAAGGCAGCCTGTTGAAAGAGAATAGAAGACTCAAGCTTTTCGACTGACTGGTGTGGGCTGAAGAGGTTACTACCCACAGGTACATGTTCAGAAATGAGCAGTTTGTTGCTCCAGCGTGACAAGAGGAAGTGACATCATGGGCAGAGACACTGTTTCTCAATTTGGATTATTTTACAAACCTTTTAATTTGAAAGGATGATGACCAAAAATATATAAAATAAAACACACAATTGAATTGAAGCAAGGCTTTAAAAGCAACTTGAGGCTGAGTCAGAAATAAAGTATGAATGTTTGCTATGTTGATGAGCAGCACTGAGTCGGCTACAGTGACACAGGGGTCACGGTCAGCGATTTCATCTGACGCATGAAACAAGCACCAATTATGGAGGAAGTATTGAAACAGACTACTTCATGCAAAAGCACAAATAAATAGACAACATAAAGTAAAACTAGAAGTACCACATTCACTTTTCTACTTAATAAAAGTAGGAAGTTTACATTTAAGGAGGTGGAGTTGAATGTTATCTGCCTGCTCTACTTGATTCAGTGTAGTTGTTAAAAAATGATTTAAAAAAAAAAAAAAAAAGAATTGCACTCAGTGGAGCACCATTCATTCAAGCCCAAAGCCCCACCACTGTTAAACCACTTTTATATTAACTAGATTTAGGTTGTTACTTCAATCTGCACTGACTTACACACACTCAAAAAGATCAGCCCCTAAACAGGCCTCATTTTCTCCATCAAGAGCCATGAATTATTCTCTGAGAAATCAAGAGAAATGTTGGGAAACGACCTATCTTGAAATTTTACAAGAAAGTGTGAAATAATTCCCGGATCTGCTGCCTGATCTTTATCCGCAGCTTAATGTAATGGCTTTTTCCCTTTTGTCGTGAGCTACCCCTCCAGACAATTTCATGGAAATCGGTTGAGCAGTTTTTGCGTTATCCCTGGAAATAAACAAACAAACAAACAGAAGCAGCCGAAAACTGAACTTAAAAAAAAATCATGTAAGCAGCACAGAAAACATCGTCACAAAATATATATTGAGAAATCCAAGTTGCCATTATTGTCTAACTTCCTCTGCGTACTTAGTTCCTTATTTGTAAAAGTCACAGAGCTGCCTGGGAGAGATAGAGAACGCCACACCAGATCAAGCGCTCAAGGGTTTGCCACTGCTTAAAAAAAAAATGTAAATTGCACAAATAAATTGGGGTAGGATTTCACAGGGAAACCACACTTTACACCACAGTGGGATCTCTCTCACACCTCCACATTGGCAGATTCAGTGAACATGCACACACACACGCACACGCACACACACACACACACACACACAAACAAACAAAACGTCAAAGCACACAGATGGTGTTGGTCAGGTGACCAGAGTCCTGGGTTCGTCTTCACTCACCTCAAACTCAACTTCTAAGCTCCACAGCGAGAACAGGAAAAGAAGAACAGCAAGACTCGTACCTGCTTCTCTTTCAAAACTTCAGAGCCCCACTTCACTTCAGGCCCGAAACACCTCAGTCACACTGAGTTTCCTCTGGGACTCCAGACAGCTCATACACACACTAGCACGATGACAAGCAGGCAGCTTTTATTTCACACTTCTGGGCATCATCGTGTGTGCCTGTGTGTGTGTGTGTGTGTGTGTGTGCGTCTCCTGTCTTGCTCAACACTAATGGCTGGTTGTGGATGTTGATCACCACATTAACCTCAGCACAAGAGGGACTGTGAGAGTGTCTTTGTGTTTTGCAACTCACTTCCTGCTTTTCGCTGCAGACATGAAAAACTGGAAAGTGTCATTTTAGTTAAGTTCCATTTGAAGTTATGTGTCTGAGGTGAACATGTGCTCTTTTTAAGACAACATTAAAAATCAACTGACCCATTTAGCAACCACGTTCTATCTTATATATTCTATATCCATCTATTTTTTTTGCTTTTCCAGACACAAGGAAATTAAAGTTGCTCCTCAGAGGGAAATAACAATTGGAGCAAGGTAAATTGGTCGTTAAGAATTCATAGAGACAAATAAATGCCTAACATCTTCAATAAACATTAGAATATATATGTCATTTGATAAACTACATTTACTGTACCTTCCACCATGACCCTAGACACAGGAGTGTGTTTCGACAGCTCTGCTCAAAGTCTGACCAAACCTTGGCGAACATGTGGCTTTTAAAAACAAAGCAGAAACTCGGGTCAGCTGGTTTCGGGTGATCTGACGTCAGACCAGGTGTGCTGCCCCCTACTGAGGCGTCAAGGTAACGCCCAAACTTACCGAGAGTAAAACATTTAGTTCCCCTTTCATTTGATCTCAAATGGAGCCGTTTGTGACACTTTTGCATCTTGGTCACTTTAGATAAACGAAATAAAATAATCACATAAAGAATTCTAAGAAAGTACTTGCAATGACCACACAAGACCACTAGATGTCCCTGCTATGCAGCTGCCATATAAGAGGAAAGAACAAATTCAGTGTTTAATTTACCCTGTGTTTGTGTTTGACTCATTTACAAAAGGTTGGAAATGTAATGTTTTCAAGTTATATATTTTAGATTGTAAACCGTCAGGACCAGGATTTCTCTATGTGCTGCCCTCTATCGTCACTTCTAGGAAAGTAACGCCAAAACTCACAAAGTGTACAAATTAAAAAATTTAAAGCTACTTTTAGTTTTTAACAAACCTTTATTTGCATCTGAGTATATTTTATCAGACAATTATTCTTTCCAGGAAACACTTGCAATGACCAAGCATGACCGCCAAGTGTCGCTAGATCCCCTCCTCTGTACTGCCATATTATGAGTCACAACAGAAAGTGAACATTCAAAGACAGTCAGTGTTTTGTTTTAAGCAAGAGTAAAACATTGTGTTTGTGTTTAAATAACTTGGTGTTTCAATACACTAGGTTATTGTGGTTATTAAGAATCTCATTCTTCTCGATTAGAGAGAAAACAATAGACAATGTAAAAAATACAAAAACAAATATATTGAAAGAGATACACATGTTTTGGTTTATAATAGAATGTTTGTTATTATATTTAGAAATTAGGAGGTATATATTGTGCAGCTTCTTTATAGAAATTAACAAGTAAAAAAATGTTAATACTAAAATACCACTTGTTTTACCAAAAAATATTAATAAGGTTAAAATAAAATTATAATCTATATATCTATCTTATTTTTTTGGTATTGGAAAAACATTTTCCCACATTAAAACATTGTCAATGGAAAGTCCATTTCTAAAGACTTATTTTGGTTATTTATAACACCTGCTCTCCCCTGCAGAGAGCGCCCTCTACGTTCATCAAAATAAAGCTACTGTTGCAGTGTGGAAAGGCCAGGACCGAGCCAGACGAGTGCGACCACTGCATATTTTCTTATTAGCTCTTTGAGAAAAATACATATGGGTTTTACTTCGGAAAAGAAGGAGAAAAATAAGTGTTTCACGTTACAGGATCCGCTCATAAGCTCAAGGAAGCTGCGGCCTGGCTGTCAACACGCTCAGCTGTCTCCTTGAGGAGCTGGTTTGCAGCCATAACATCTCGAGCTGCAGCTGAACTCAGATGCTGCCTGGATGTCCTGGCCTGCGTCTGATGGCCGTGAACCCGCAGACACATTCCTCAGCCCTGCGTTATTATAGTCTCTGTTTCATTTCTACTTAAATAGACAGGGGACTGCTCTCTCTCCCCAATAGCTATTGTAGAACAGAGAGCAGACGAGACCCCTCCTCCCTTTATATCTTTCACATTCTCACACCATCGCTTCCTCTTTGCCTCTCCTCCCATTTGTCCTCCCCTATCCTGCTCATCCATATCAAGTGACTTCCTTGTGTTGCACCCCCAAAAACCCCTCCATCCCAAACTCCTCACCCTTCAACATTTCAATTGAATACGTTGGGTTAGGGTTAGGGTTAGCTAACTAAGTCAGACATTTCAACCTAATTCACTTTCTTCTTGTTTCTGTGTTGTCGGGGTGGGGGGGGGGGGGGGGGGGGGGGAGCCTCAGCATGCCACTTCAGGATGGTTTAAAGGGGGTATTTTTCGCTGAGGGCGAGTCCTGGTGGAAGTGAGGTAATCCCGCCTGCGACTCGTGTCAAAGGCCTGAAGGATTCGTGGGAATGCGGATTGGTCACACCATTGTGCCGCTCAATCTCCCATCATGATCCATGCTGAGAATTGTCATGGCACTTAGCTAGTGTCCTCCCCCTCCCACCCAGAAACTCTCTGCGTGTGTGTGTGTGTGTGTTTGTGTGTGAGGAAGAGGAGAGAGTTTGGGGGGGGGGCAAACAGAGTGGCTATTATTTAGCAAGGGAATCTCTCAAAGAGTAAAGGGGGAAGGGTGCGGGATGATATCAGATTCGAGTTGCTCAGTTTGACAGAGCCTCCCGGCCTCCCTCCGCTGTTGGTGGTAACTCCCCTGTTGCCCTGTTGCTGCTGGTCAGCACCTCACGTTAGATTTTTGCCACATGTCAGCATTAAATCTGTAAATACAGTTTTGAATATCAGGATATGAGGATCTGATTTGAAACGAATTAGCTCCCGTGCAATAAAACAAAAGCAATGAAACACTCCCTCGCTCCATTTCTGTCGCGCTGACATCAAGGTCAAGGTTTTCTTGTTTGGTGCCACAACAACAAGTCACCACTGGACCATAAATCTGAACCAGTGGGATTGGTTCACTTGCCACAGTTGACTAAGGGCTCAATCCATCTGACCTTGCATGGTCTGAGGGATTGACACAGGCTTATGGGACTGCAGTGTACGGTCTGTATGTAAAGACAGGAAAGCAGCCCTTTGGTTTACCCCTGTGGTCGTTCCATTTCCACATCTGCCATAGCTAATAGGTGCTGGATCAATTTCCCCGCTCGCCTCACATTCAATGAGAAAACTGGTATAGGAGCCAGTAGAGCACACATCTCCACCAAGGCCAAAACAATCCTACACACGATTGTCTAGTACTCACAGTGGAAATATAAGAGAAAAAAGCAAGTGGTCCGATGACCTAAATTATTTATCTGCCATTAAAAATAGTCCTAAATGTTGGAGAATCAAGGCCAGTGCAAATATGTTGAAAAAAACCTAATGTTGAAATGTTTATGAAAGTTGAAGAGGTAACAAAACTGCCTTCAGCCAGGAAGGAAGCTCTAGAGTCGGAAAATCAGCTCCTTAGAAGGAAATTTCACTTGAGCGCCATCTCAAGTTAGAGCTAACATTTTGGTTCACGAGTTTCTGATCACTTATAAACCAATGAACATAATTTTACAATCATCTCTAAATAGTCACTTTTACAGTGAAGTTGTCAGATGACTCATGGTTGCATCTCTTACAAGCACCTTGCACCACTGTTAGCCAATACAGATGCTTTTATGATTAAAATATGTTTTAGGAATGAATGAATTATTTAGGTGCCTGTTACATCCGATCCTTTTTCTTTGTTCTTTGTTATCATGCAGACATTGGAGAGACGTGTCAGAATCTTGTTTAAACTCTCCAAACACATAAAGACAGTATATTTAGTTCACAGTGTTCTTTCCACATTCTGAAACACGAGGAAACGGCAAAGTCGGAAAACAACGACTACAAAACTCGGTGGAGCAGCTGAAAGTGGCAGCTACAGAGTTAGTTTGATAATACACTGACTGGGTATAGAGAGAATGGTTCCTCTGTCATTCCCCCTCCTCCCCCTGAACGTCTGCTCCTGCTCTGTTTAACTTTTTGGATCACAATCTCCTGTGAGAAGAAGTGAGTAACTGACTGATAGTCACAGCTTCAACTGTCAAAATCAGGTGCAACAGGTTCAAGAGTAATGACGAACTATAGATCAGTTAAAAAGAATTAGAAGTCATTAAAAACCAGAGTTTATCTCCAACGATCAGCGAAGAAACTTAATATATGAAGAATTCTAAACAGAGTCAGTGTTTTTGTTACAGCAGGGAGCTCTTCTGCTTCTGGAAGCCGGGGATCATGGGAAATATCCAACGTTCAGCGAGTGGTTCTCTACACAAAACCCACTTTATCACTCGGACATGGAGCCCAACAGAATTAAATATCACATGTGACTACAGGGGGCGCTGCTGCTCAGTCAAAAGTGACACAGTGTTGCTTTAACACAAGGTCAAACTGGGCCTAAAACTGGTCGTGGTGGTTGAGCTATTTAATCATAAACTGAAAATAATGAGCAAATAAAATGAACAAAATAAAAGCGAAGTTAAAGAACAACATTAGGATGTGTGTGACATTGTGTGTGTGTGTGTGTGTGTGTGTCTGAGAGAGATACATGATGTCATATCTCACTGTGTGATGTAATGGGCCTGTAACCGAAGCTCTCCATTTCACCTCCTCCTCCAGAGACTGAGACCAGAGTGGAATTTCTCACACTGAATGCAAACACTTCATGTTCATGTCAGTGGGACATGATGACAGTTACTTACTGCCTGAGAGAAGGACCAGGATCGAATATGCGGCTGATTATACCTGTAGAAACACAGAAGTCGACAAATTAATGGCTTGGAACAACCCACTTAAATTGCAGCGTCATGTTGTCTTGTACACTTCTTTAGATCAGACAAAGGCGTCTCTCGGAATTTTTTTTTCCGACACATAACTCACCGCTTTCAGACTCATTCGCAACCGTTTATTATCTCTATCTACGTTCCAATCTGACTCACTTTAATTTGGCCTGAACAAAACAGATCCCGTGGCGACTTACTGTTAAAGGGTCGGCATTTAGTCGCCAGTGGTTCTGATAATACTTTTGGCAACCAGCCCCAGCAGTAGCATGGGAAGACAGGAAGCTCGTTCCCAATGCTCAAAATACTGCATTTACCTCAGCCGGGGCCTCACCCTGCAATTTCAGGGTATGAAATTGTCTCTGGCTAGTTTTTCCTGCCTCTCGATTGCTCACATTTTTCTCCTCCTCCTGTCATACATAAATCTTCATGTCTTTGTCTCCTCTGTTAAATTACTAGTCTGCTGAAGGAGATGCTGATCATGTTTTTTTGCAACTTCAAATACTTCTGTACGTTCTGCCTTCCGACCGAGCAGAAAAGCTCCTTCATTTTGATACATGGCACAGAAATGAATTGGATGCACATTTTACGCTTTGTCGCAAGGAATCTGGTTTCGGTTTTACAGATCACCGAGGGGAAATTAATTTGACACTTGATTAAATCCACCGTCGATCAAATTTCCTTTTCCTTCGTGAGTGTCACATGCTCACCAACGATGAGTCAGCTGCTAATCTGTGATATTCACCATAGCATCTTTCTATGAATGAGGATGTGAGTAATATGTTTTGATCGAGCGGGGGAAAAAACGGATGTGACGCGCTCGCGTGCGCCTCTGAGAATAGAACACGCCAAGGAGGGTGGTGGGCTGGTATCCTGGGAGGCGTTCAGTCATTGATCCCGGTGTTAATGTGGGGAGTCACACCTCCTCAGGCCCTGCATCCAAGAAGCAGAGGAGATGCAACTGTTCCGCGGACGGAACGTCGATCCCTCGCGTGTTGTCATAGATAGCAATGGGGTGGAAGTTATTTATAGTTGCGAGCGCAGAAGAATCAGGATTAGTCATAGCAGTGGTATTTCTGAAGATTCCCCCAGAATGTGAAGGTGTCGTGCGGGGGTGGATGGTGAGAGATGGTCAAACACCAGAAGTATTGATGACTAAACAAAACACAACAAATGTATCTACCCATCTAAACTTTAAATTCTGTTTGCGGTGGTTTGATAAAGTGAAAAGGCTACAGACATTTTTATCTGTTCTTTTTTGTAATTAGATGGAAACATTTTTTAGGGAATAATTGTTTCTTTATTCTGAAGCAGAGCAACAATTGCTTTAATTTTCTAGTTCATATTGCTGCAGTTCCCAACAAGAAGGTCACTCACTAGAGCTCACACCTCCGCCAAGGCCCAACAGTCCCCTTATCAAACCACATTTAATTCACTATATCCAGAATTTTAGGTGGATCTGCACTAAATTGTACACACTCATAAATATCAGTCCCTTAAACAGGCCTGAATTTCTTTTAACGAGATCTATGAATTTTTCAAAACGAAAATCAATGAATTCAATGTAGATTTGAAAGTGAACAAAAAAATGTAATGGCTTCTTCTTTACCACCAAACATTGATTACCATACTATTCTACGCCTTCACACTTGCATGGCTACTCTGCTGTTTTCCCCTTACAGCTGTCACCATCTGTTTCCGTCTCTCTCTGCCCTGTATGAACTGCAGCCGGGTTTTCTATGGCATATTTCCCCTGATCATAAAAAGCAGCCCACCCACTCGCCCCTGCACCCTGTGGCTCGTTGTTAACATCAGACCCACCCTGCTCTTATGTTTGTCATCTGACCTATAGACTGTGTGTGTGTGTGTGTGTGTGTGTTTGTATGGGAGGAAGGGAGAGAGGGGGACTCACCGGTTGAGGAAGTCGCTGCTAGCGTACCAGTCAGGTCCCTGTGATACATAAAGATCTGTGTGTTAACGCTTGTTGGTCTCGGTCCTGCTCGTCGTGTTTGGTCCTTTTTTGCTTTGACTTTAATGATAACTGTAAAAGTGCAGCATTTCTTGGCAGGCAGCCATATTTTAGACAAATTTGATATCATGTGACGCTTTACTAGAAAAACTCTTCATCTTCATCACAGAAAGTAAAAAGCGGAGAACAAACATTCATCACATTCACACGTCCACTAATAAATCTGCATTTCATTCCTGTGTATAATTTGTGATGTGCAGGCATGACATGTTAGCTGTTAGCGAACTTAGCAGTGGGTTAAATAGAGTGCAGGTAGTACTTAAGCAGACCACAGGCTTTCAGAAAGTGCAAATTAGTAAAGACCGCAGGCGACAAACACTTGGCGAGTTTGGGCCGACCGAGACATGAGGACGAAGAAGAGGAAGAAGAAGAAGAAGGAGGAGGAGGAAGAAGAGGAGGAGAGATTAGAGAAGAGGCCCATCTCCATTAGGGAAATCATGCAGAGAGACTCGCTCGCCCTCGAAAATCAAGATCCTCAGCCCCGCGATGAGAAGGTGCTGATCCCTCCCAGGCAATCTCTTCTGATCAATGATATGGGGAAAAGCTGTCTGGCAGGAGTAATCCTAACCTCAGGTTTACATTTTTTAAAAGGCAACATATGTTCAGGAATAAGGTTTCCTGAAGAAAAACCGGCTTGGACCATATGGCCGTCCAGCTGGAATTTAAAGTTCATCAAAGAGGGGAGTTGTGACATAACCATCACCATCTGAGATGCATCGCAAAGAGGCATCTTGACGTCAGCTATCCTGTTTCAGTGAACGCTTAAAAAGAGCAGAAGCAGCCTCAAAGGTCAGGGTAGGTCAGAGAGAGCCTGCGCCTGCATTCAGCCCCGAGGTGTGAGTCAGTAACTAAAGCTGCCCATCAATTAAAGCTGAAATAACATCAGCATTGTCATTTTCAGAGAGGAAATCATTAGCCCAACATGCTACATAGTTGTTATAGTGACTCCACACGAAACGGTAAAATGAAGACAATACAAAAGGATTCACTGAAATAACTGACATTTTTTAATAATCGCTATTCAAATCTTACAAAAAGGCAGATAAAGCAACATTAGACACGTCTTCCCTGTATTTCTCTTAAATAATACTGTCATTCTGTCTCTTGTGACGTGTGGTCTTTTCATAGCATCGGCCAATACGAGGAAATTTGACCTGTGTGCCCTAAAATATTGGTTTGCTTTAAAAGACTAGTTATTACCATCAACCAGCTGCATGTATAGGCCCCTTCAGGTCAGGGACTGCAGGGTGCATAGATTTAAAACCTGCACAAATATCCACTGATGACAAAATACAAAGATCCTTTTACAAACTGAAGCAGCATTGTCGACTGTAGGGACTTTTAGAAATTCTTCTGAAGTATATGCATAGCTCACAAGAGGCAACCGTTGGCAGAGGGTAATGTAACGGATCACAAAAGTGTGAATTTAAAAAAGAAAAAAAATTGAACATGTCATGTAAAAGCACAGTTTTACTAACAGAATATGTCCACTTATTTTTTATTTTATAACTTATTTATGCAAATAAAATCAAACCCAGCAAATAGATGAAGTGATAGTTGTCTGAAACGTAAAATAATGGTACCAGAGAGCATTTCAACTGAAACATGACAGTATGTACAGAGGAGTCCAGAGACAAGGCCAACGTGTCCTAAACCTGAACTGAGTGAATCCTCTTGAGGCACAGACGGGACCGGGGGTCAGAGGCGAGGAGGGCTGTGGGCGGTGTTAAAGGGGGTGATGACGTAATGTAGTGAGTTCTACAAAAGCAAAGTACGGTTGAGGAGTAGTAGTTGGTAGTAGTAGTAACACCAGGGAAGTATGGAGGTTGGGTGGAGAGGAGTGTGAGAAAGCCTGAAGCTGCCGAAAAACACAGCTGGACGTTAAAAAAAAAAAAAAAAAGGCACTGAGGAAGAACAAGACAGGAACAGGAAGCCCCGGACAGGAAGCGCATCATCAGTGAGTCAATAGCTTAAGCCGCGTGATCCAACTGACCAGTAGTGAGCGTTCTGCTGTTGTGCGCTTGGAGGCGGGGGCTACGGGGGCCTTCTTGATGTCCTCCATGTAGGGGATGGTGGCGCTGTTGTGCAGGTCTGTGTTGGAGTAGTAGCGGCTGCCCCGGATATGGTCCACCCGGACAAGGTGTCGCTCCCCCGCAGGCCTGTAGGGCGGAGACACTGAGGGGACCTCCTCTACTATGGTGGGGATCCTCTCGTTGCTCAGGTATCGATACAGGAGCTCTTCACCTGGAGCAGAGAGACAGTTCGTTTAATGAACAGCAATAAAGAAGAAATAGCCACACTCATGGGTCCAGATAATAGACGTAATAAAGATGGACGACGTGTATTTTACTTCCTGGATCAAGAAATAATCCAATTAGTTTTGTGGCGGATCAAAATTTTTGTCCCTTTCTTAAACATTGGGTCAATTTTTTACTTTTTCGAAATTTGGGCTAATTCACATCTTAATAAATAATGGAGAGATCTTGATGAAAAATCTGGAATGTTTAGATTGCCAATATGCATGAACAGATTTGGTGTGTAACCAGTGTGTGTAAATACCTTTCCTTCCTTGTGCCCAGGGCTTGGCGTAGGGATCAACCACTCCAGCACTAGTATCCACTGGCATAGACAGAGGTCGGGGCTTTCCTACAGGCAAAAGTAATCATTATTCATCAATTTGTGTCATCTAAAAAATGTATTATCATTTCCATGAGTAGAATATTCATGAGATACCCTGGTGAGAATGTACTGACCACGTGAAGGCTTGTGCTCCCTCATCCTGGGCTGTATCACGTTGGCCTCGATGGGACAGCCGACGCTAAGCTTGTCGTAGTCGGCGATGGTGCAGCGTCTTCTGCTCTCCTGGTCCAGGAAGGAGTTTGGTGACTCAGCGCCCTTTGGTCTTTTACTGATGCTGGGTAAGGCCTCTGTTCTCATCTCTCTGCAGGGGAGAAACAAACCGTTTGTGGATTAGTCACGGCACAACATGCCAATCCAGAATACCACCATTAGGAAGATTCGAAAGCAAATAATATTGTGTTTCTAGCCTCAGTGTTATTCAAGTTAAATGAATATGTCGAGGCTTCTCCACTTCTTTTTCAAGATTAAGCCCGGTTAGCATTTTAAGCAAAGCAGGCACGCTCTGTCTTTTTCCTGTAGTTGAGGATGAAGCAGTTGTTGTGTAAGGTCTGTGGTGGGACTGGTGGGAGGAGTGGGCCAAGGATGAGCAGAACAGAAAGTAGAGTAGGAGGCAGAAAAAGAAGAAGTAAGGCGATAACGTGAGGGGGTTACTGCATCACCTACTGCGGGTTGGAATCTGGCCACCGTCCCTCTGGCTACGAGTTCTTTCATAGCTTATATTTTAACTCCACTTGATGAATACAACTTAGTTGTATGTTTTAATTTAAAAACGCATCTACAGTAATATGGATACGTCTGGCGTCCACACTACTCCGGAGTTTTAGAGCCGCTGAAACGTAAAGCTGCCGGTCCTGTTTGAGTTTGAAAGGTCTGGGGCTGCATTTTCATCTGGACGGATAGAAGCGGAGATGTTTGTAAACAACAACAACTGCTTGCTGATTGGGTCTTTTCGGTCACAACGCAGCCTTCGCTGATTCGTCACGCTCCGATCACGAAATCCCCCTTCACTTTACAATGATACAACTGCTTACGTGTGCAGAAGCCGAGCTACTTTTTGAAGCAGAGGAAATGTCTCACCGTGGGGTGTATGGCATTTGAGGGGGAGGGGGGATGTACAAGTCCATGATGGCTGGCTTCTCTTTTTTGGTCGATCCGTTGGCTGAGCCGCAGGGAGACTGAGCTCTGATCAGGGAGGAATTATTCTGGACAATGAAAAAAACAATGAATCAGTCAACACGTTCAATATCACACACAATTACTGATCACGGACAGAACAGTTTCTTTTATGAAACCGAATTAAAAGATTGAAAAACATCGAAAAGAGCTGGTAAATGGGAGGAGCCCACCAGATGGTCAGATGGTTAAAGTGCTTGTGCGTCTCCCAGAGTATAAATCTTCTTGGTTGAGGTACGGAAAGATTGTGAAGTGAAGTCCAGAATAGCCTTCGAGACGTGTACTTAAAACTGTATTCATTTACCACAGTAATGTTTCCCAACACTCAACTACATCGCGCCCTTGACTTGATGTACCACACTTAGCCCCCGCCAGTCTCATCAGACCAACATGATACACCGATAGAGCAGAGCTGTAGAAGTGATAGATTAATGACAAACTTAACATCTGCTGTTGGATCTCATGATTCATTCATCCTTTGTTTTCTTCTCATAGCTGCCATGTGCACAAACTGTATAACATTACAAAGCCAGTGCCATTCCTTCTTGAATCACTGTGTGTGATGTGTCTCTGTTTTGCCTCCTGCGGTCTTATTTTCACAGATAGCCGAGATGGTTAGCTGTGATACCTCGGACTACTTGTTAAAACAAGATGCTGGTGGACATTGGCCACCTTTGTGTTGGGAGGCTTTGTTGTTTTGAGAAACCTACTCTTATCTGATATCTTCTCGTCTTGCCTTCTCAGGCTGTAAAACAAAAACCTGTTAAGATAATGTCAGGGGCTGAATCCTGGTAGTCTGAGCTTACAACAGGCTTATTGTCTCCGTCTCTGTCTGTCAAACGGGACTCAGGTGCCCAGACGTGGTTAAAAGCGGAGCCAAGCCTAATGTGTTCATATGAGTAAGACAGGAAAATTGGATTACAGTCGCATAACCTTATTAGCACAATGTTAATCAGCTACCTCTGACCCTCTGTTGAACAAAAGACGTTTAGGCTCTTTTCTCTCAAGGGACATCATCTAAAGTCCTATGTTCTTCATCTGATGGAAGACATCTGGGTCAATAGTCTCTAATAACCCAGATGCAGTCTCACCAGACACAACCCTATAAGCTGGCAGCTTCATATCCGAGACTGAATTACATCATGAGACAGTTACTGTTTGTCTCTGATAATACGCAAGAGGAAAACTTGAAACACAATTAAGCCAGCAGCACCTTCAAAGTGGCTCCACGACACTTGTCTGAACTTGTTGGTTCGGGAACCAACTCCCTAAAATCTGATAATTTGTTGACAATGAAATAAGGCTTTTGTTAACGTGTGTGTGTGTGTGTGTGTGTGTGTGTGTGTCTGTGTGTGTTTATACCTGAGCTGGTGGCTTCCAGCGCATGTTTTTAAGTGGGGCCGGGGTAAAACCTGTCGTGCCAGTGGGCCTCTTCTTGAGGAGGAGCGCCACACCTTTAGGGTCCTCCCTCAGTTTGACGACCAGGTTTTTCAGCTGCCAGCCCACCTGGTTGACATGATGTGAACACACAGAGAGATATACACAGTAAGGTTTAGTAATCTTGTATGTGTGTATCCTCAATTACCAACGTAGTCATTTTCACCTATGAAAAACGCAGCAGGACATTGTCCATGTCAGACGCAATCAGAACAACCAGAAATGTCCAAGAGCTCAAATTTTTAACCTTTTTTTTGTCATCCTGAGATATTTGTATTCTTTCTGTTTTTTTTTTTTTTTACTTTAGTTTCGCCTCCGTTGAGTATAAGAAGCTTCATCAACACACCAACATGCTGTATTTTCAAATGGGGTCATGAACATTTTACTGGGGAGCTGGCCGGAAAAGTTTTTCAAAAATCGAGAGCAACTGACTCAGAGTTTTGCGTTCTCACTGGAATATTTCAGGGAAAACATTAGGACTACCTTTATTGTGTGTGGGCTGTATTAACCATAACTTATGGTCAGAAATGTGCAGAAGATACAGTATCAATAAAAGTGAAGGTTCTCACCACTGTCTGCTGGTGGACCTGGATCACTTCATCACCGGCGTGGATCTTCCTGGTCAGGTCTGCAGGCGACTAAACAACAAGCATACACTTATGAGGTCAAAGCCTGACAGACAACGTTCATACAACCATGAACCTACTGCCAACACCCAACTCATTACCAAATCCTTATAAGAAGGAACTTTTTCAAACAGCAAATAACTTATGAACAAACCCTGTAAAGTTCAAAGTCGTGAGAAAAGTCAAACACTGTCTGCAGATGTTTATCAGTTCAATTGTCTTTCATGTCCCAGGGATGTCAAACGGGATCAACTCGTCATTATCTGTGATGATTCAGGTCCTGATTCACAATTAACGACCGGAGGTGTGAGGACTCGACTGTGGCAGTGACGCTGCTGCATTAGTCACCAACTGGTTGTCTCCGTGTGTGTGTGTGGGTGGGATTTATTTTTGTGTATGCTGTTTGTGATATTTTGTCGTTACTGGAATGCATCAACAAATGAATGGTTCCTAACTCCTCCGGATACAGTAAATCAATGGGCCCTCAGTACCGGAGGAGGAGAATGAAGAGGAAGTTGGAGGAGGAGGATGAGAGCACTTCATTTCCCCCCCCAACTAATATCAGTAACTTGTTCTTGAGAGTAAGATGCAAGAAATGGTTTTATTCTCAGAATCGAAAATAGGGTCATTTTACATATGAAGAATGCAGCAGGAGATTCTGCAGTAAGACGTGTTCACAACAACACAGATTGTGTTGGGAGGCGGAGCAGGCAGAGGCAGCACATGCTGTATGAATTGGAGTTCATGCATTTTTGTCTGCAGCACATTGACACCGGCCTGCATCACCAAAAACTATTGAATCTTGTTTTCTTGCTGAGTTGACATCTTCTTTATGTATGGCACCCTTTTCTCTACCAGAGATTTTTGTTTTCTTTTTGGCTTTTACTCAGTTTAGCATCTGTAGCGTGTTAGAAATGACATGAACGCTCCCACTCTCCGGAGAATCTCCTGCTGTTTTCTCACAGAGCTTCTTACTCTGCTTCAAACTCGGCCATTTGTGTTCTGACATACAGCCCCTCTGGAGCTAAGTGCAGGTCTGAGAGCAGCTAAATTATCAGTTATTTCTTAACATCCCTATGTATTTGCAATTACTAAATATATTCAGCCCTGGATAGTGGTAAATTGTTAAACTTACATGTTCCGTGGTTCCTGTGATGACATGTAACCCATCGTAGGTAGACTTGATGTACATCCCCTATGATAAAAAAAATAAACACAAGGAAACATAACTTAACTTTGAGGTTAAATACAATATTCCCAGAGGGGAATATGTATGACAGAGATGTGGGGGGGTCACAATTTGACACATATTGCAGGCGTTCCTGGCCTGTGAAGCCCAGACACAGACAGCATGATTAGGGTAAGGAAAAAATATCCAAGCATTCCTTACCAAACCCTCGCCCGGTTTGATATTGGTCAGCAGCACTTCGTCCAAGCAGGCCGACTGGCTCATCAGGGGGTCAGAGGTGGTTCTCACAGTCTGATCGCAGATGCTGTTCAAAACCTTTGACTGTGGAGGAGAAGGCGAAAAACAAAACGCTCCGATGAGTTAAATAAGAAGCACAAGACTGATAATCTTTGATTATAAGTGGCGTGTTAAATCCTATAATGGTGCACTGTGGTTTGCAAAGGGTACCGTGTGCTTCACAGGTTAGAACAAGTCGGGTTGAGCTGCATCGCGTGAATCTCGTGACATAAAGATCTTATGTTTAGAAAAAGGTTTAATGGTTTATAAAGACCATTAGTGCATCAGTGCACACACCGCACTGAGATCCCTTCTGTCTGCTGCGTCCTTTGATTCTGTTAGACCAGAAACTGTAATTTGTCCTCACTAGAGGGATCTGTTCTACGTTTCACAAATTTGTATACCAGAATTGGAGGAAAATAAGATGCAGCACAGTCTAGGAGCAAAAAAGAGACAAGAACAAAGACGAGACGATGCAAAATGGTACAAAGAGATCCTCATCTCTACAGTTGACTTCACTTGGGTTGTATGACAGAGAGAGAGAGACACAGTGCTAGAGAAAGCTCAGTGTTAGACCAAAGAGTCTGGAAAGTGTCAGCAGCAGGAAACGCTGATTGATGGCCCTGGTATATTAGGGCCGCCTCCTCCACTGGCAATCCTATAGACCTGTCTGCTCCACTCACTCAGAAAACTGACCTTGCTTCTGAGAGCATGGCACACAATCACAATCTAAAAGGACATTTATCCAAACAATCCAAAAAAGACCCTTTACCCCCTAAATAGGCCCTTCGTGGTCTCCTTTAGTTTATATTTTTGGCAAACAAACCATAAGAGATAGAGTGTACTCACAACTTCCAGGATCTTCTCCTCCATCTCGTAAACACTGCAGTCCTGTAGCACAGAAAACAGTGATGACAGATCAGACGAGGGAGCAGTAAACAACAGGGAAGAGGTTATTTAATGGCTAGATAGACCGAGAGAGAGAAGTATAGGGGTTGAGTAAACACAATGTAATCAGCATTCCAGATATAGAACCAAGAAAAATGGAGAACAGCCACAAATAAACAGCTTTTAGTGTCAAATGACCTCTTTCGCCTTAATTTTGGGGATGCTGTAATTGCATAATGCCCAGTGTGGTTCAGTAAACTATATGAACACTTATATAGTATTGTGCAGAAGACATAGTGAGGGAAAACATGTAGCGAAGTTCAGAAAGCCCTGATAAAAAATAAAGCTTTGTTTTTATGGAAGAATTTAGGGGGACAGGCCTCTTTTTTTAAAGGAATTTTTTCCAGCTTTAAGGACAGTGAGCGTGAAATGGGGGGGTAGGGGTCGCCTAAGTCTGACAAAGCCGAGTAGCTGTGATCTCGGTTGTTTGGGGGGTGGGGGGACGCTGACAAAATGTGCAAGGTCAGCTGGGAAACTGACCACCGTGCCGAACACAGGACTCACAGACTGCAGCCGGACTGGACACAGCTGAGGCAACAGCCTCCCCTGACAACTGTGTTGTTGGTGCTGAAAGGGCCCCTGGTTAGGAACGAGTAGGCCAATGTGTGTTTTTTGGTGCGGGTGGGGGTGGGGGTGGGAATGCCCCAAGGGAAACCATCCATCAAAACACAGGAGAAACGCTTCTGTCAAAAACCAGAGAGCATGGAGAACACTCGCAAGCCACAAGCCTTTTGTCGAGGCAAAATAAAGAGAAAACGGGTGCTGTGGCCATCGCAGTATTAGGGACGTGCATGGGCATGTGCCAGGTACAAAGCCTGCTCTGTTGCTCTTTCTAAATCCATTGTGCAGACAGCCATTGGGGGGGGGGGGGGGGGGCAAAAACTCGAGCAAGTTTTTCCATATTTCCATAGCTTGCACATTCCGCTGGGTTAAAGGCGAGAGTGTATTCACATGCACTTGGCATACTGTCATTACTGTTGGTTTGTTTGCATTGACGAGATTTGCATCTGTCCATGGCAAAGTACATCCTATGCTTCCTAAGTATTATCTTTGGATTGATGATTGAGCGCCTGCTTGAAGGACTTTTGGTAAAGGAATACACATGTAGCTTTTTTCTATATTTCCTTCACTTGGGGGGAAAGTTAAAACCCAAATAAACATCGAGCAGGAGTCATAATAGGTTTCTTTTTACATACTGTACATTGGTCCCAAAGTTATGTTAACATATTTTCAGCCAAGAACATATGGTGGTTTCAGAGAGAATTTAGCTACATGTGTGTGTGTGTGTGTGTGTGTAAACATGCAAGTGCATTTCCTTTTTAGACACTGGCCCATGTTTGGATGACTACACTTCAAACTGAGCCAAGCCATTTTTTTATGTTTAGAGGTTGTGAAACAAAAACGGCGCTGTTATGTGCTGCAGACACGACTCGGCACATCTCACATCAAACTTCAACGTTTGAGGAACCGTTTCCTTGTTTCACGCTGATAGAATCATGTGAAAAACAATATTGCAGATAATTCTGTACGTGATATCCAAAATAATCCCACACCTATGCCAAAAAACAAAGTCCTTCTAGTAGACAGGAGCCAGATCATAAACTAAGCACTGAGAGAGGCTGAGGGACAATTCCCTGAGTGTACTGATCCAGCACGTCATGAACTTGATCCCACAGCCGGTGTGGCTCAGATGACTCTCTGTGCACTGCTCCCTGGGCTTTTGATCTGTCACCAGAGCGATTTGCATGGTCGCACAGTTCTGGAATCTGGGGAGATGCTGCCTTTACATCAGATAGAAATAAAGCAGGGCAATACTTTCGAAAAAGGCCTGCTAGTCATATGGTATCAATCTATGATGGATAGGTTGTTAAATGTTAAGTGTTTGGCCGACATATTAGCGAGAAACTACACATCTCCACACACGGGGGAATCGATGAAAAAAGTGTTATTTGAAAGATAATGACCTCCATGCAGACAGGTCAGCCAAGATGGGTGATGCTTCCACGGTTTTATGGCTGTGTCCCATTGTGTGCGTAAACACAGGCTTCATTCAAGCAGAACACATAAATTGTGCCATCTGAAAAGCCCCAATTTTGGTCTGGAGTTCATGAACGAGTCGGGCGAACCTCATGCAGCCCTCCCCCATCAACTAATGACTGTGGTAGTCTCCTGTGTAACCTACTTCGTGAACAAGTGGCTCAGATGCCTGCCCGTGTGTTGTTGAAAAACAAAGGGAGACCAAATGGTCTGAATCGAGAAAAAGTCCAGAATCTTGAAATTTTTAGCGAAAGTTCAGATGCTTAAATGAGGGTATTAGTTTGAAAGCATCTCTCATCGGTGTTTCCGCAGCTCTACACAATTCTACGAGTTAGGGAATAAGGGAGCAAACTACATCTCCCCTCCAGCTGCTGGAGGAAACTAATCACTCCAAAGCTCTTTCAGCACCTATCGGTAGTTTATTCCGCACCATAACCTCCCCACTTCTTCACGTGGCAGTGTGGGAAATGTATACCCCCACTCGACTGGATGACCATGACCGAGACACCCATAGTAAATCACCAGAGGTGGTGAAATCCCAGACTCTGGCGAGGAAACAGGCACTCTGGGAAAGGAATTTATTTTGATGTAATAACCCTCTAAAAAATGACACCTGTGGTCCCGGCAGCCACTTTCACTGGCAGTGTAAAATGAGTTGCTTATGAGACAAAGGCTTTGGGGGGGGACAGATTGTATATAACAACTAAAGGGAAACTCACCAGCTGCCTTTGTTTAAAGAAAATGTACGAACAACCACCGCTGGTTGGATAAAACTGTCGGAAGAAACACCCATGATGCAACGTTAGGGCAATTCTCTGCAGAGAGTCCTAGATATATGGATGTGGATGTTTGCTACGGCTCTGCTTTCACTGTTAGCTGCCTATCTGGCAGTCAGGTGAACCACCTCCCCATACATGTGTCCAACCTCCACGCAGGAAGTGCTTTCATACGGTTTGGTCTCCCACTGAGAGCCTCTTGGAGAAGCAAAAACAGGAACCACATGGCTGAGGGAGAACAGCAGCCTGGGGAATGTTGTCAAGTACCGCTAAAAGAGCACCGGTGGCTTTTATGAAACTGGAAACACAAAAGCAGCGTTTACCATTAAACGCCCCAGCACTAAGGGGGTCGTCCTTATTAGCCAGCACGAGAAGGAAAACAGAACCAAGTAAAACATCAGCATTTGCAATAATGTGCTCGAGACTGCTGGTTTCAGGCGTCTGCCATCGCTGCCAGACCACAATTCCAACAACTCTCTTCTCCTGCACTTTATCCTGCACGTCTGTGCCCCTGAGCTGTTATGTGCTCAGTGGAAAAAAGCTATTTTATGTGTGTGTGGCTTTGTGTGTATGTTTCCCCGAGGCGGTCTACATGGGTGTTGTTGAGCTAACTAGCGTGCAGACCTGTTGAACTGTGGTGGTGAGCTCCAGGCACAGCTGAATGATCTTGTTCTTGGTGGCTGTGAAGTCACTGATCCCTGTAAGAGGCGTCCTGCAAGCAGACAAAGAAGGAAAGGGAGACCATTAGGAACCAGTGATGGACTGAAGTTGTGTTGAAATTGGATCTCATTCCCACTGCATGACAGCACAATTTAAAAAACAATGCACAGAAAAACAACGTTTGATATCTTTGAAGTCTTCAAGTTGTAAAACACTAAAAACTGAAACTGGATATGTGACTGTGTAGTAACATGAAGTCAGCTATAACATTAAGCTTCACAGCAGATGCACCTTGCTGTGCTCACTGTGTGTGGGTGACTGACCACAGACAGACTAGGTTGTAACTCAAGAACTTCACCATTTAAAAAAACGCTACAAACTCTAAAATAGCTCTGCAAACATCAGGCCCCAAACCTCCATGCGGTCCCTGAATTATGTGAGTGGGCCTCATCACATTAGATCAGATCTGAGTTAAAGCTTTAGCAACACAACACAGAGCAGCAGGGCTGACATGTGGAGGACACTCCATCCAGATGCAAAGGACCAGTGAAGAAAGTGAAACTCGCCTGTTTATCGTAATTTGTTGCTTACTTGGTGAAAATAAAAAGTTAAAAACATGCTGATTTAATATTGGAAACCGCTCTGGTAAAACTATTTCTATGTTCTGACCATCTGAGCAGAGACCATCAGCTGCAGCACCAAGTCTACGAAAAGGAATGCACCATAGTTGATTTTTGCCAATATCCATAATCCAAATTGTTTTGTTTGATTGCGGATACCGATATATGCACTTATTATCTTTTAATACAGAGAAGAATAGGTCTCTCCTTTCTTTCTAAATTGCATATTCACTAGGCAAAATAAGAATTACTGTTTGGACTCTGTTGGTAATGCTGATTTATCCAGCCGACCACCTACTCTGAGGATTCCATTATCCATCACCGGATCCAGTCTGTACAGAGGACTCCCTTTTGCAACAATTTTACAACCATTCTTCAATGAGGAAATTTCAGCTTTAAATTTGTGTTCTTGTACATACTGAATGACTGACTGTTCTGCTTTTTCCAGATCTTCAGGAGTCAAGATTTGTCCTTTGAGTGTGGCTTTAAAGCTCTGAATTTTCCTTTTCACTTCCTGCTCTTTTGGCTCCAGCTTGTCCTGGCTGAGATATTTAGAGGCACACAGCTCCTTTCTCTTCTGTCCCAATAACACAAGAGTTCTCTTGACCTTCAGCAACCAGGCAACAGACCTTTTTAGTCTCGTCCAGGATGAAAAGTAACAGAGCAGGCGATCTGTGGCACTTTCAGAATCCACAACAACAGAATTTACAGTCAACTCCCTTTTGACCTCTGGGTCATCTGCAGGAATAACATGAAGATCAGCATCCAATTTAGGCCAAACCTCCTTTGGCCCACAGAGAAACTTCGGCCCATTTATCCATCTCCTGCCTGTCAGGAAATTATCTGCCGTCATTCCTCTTGATGCATCATCTGCTGGATTCTCCTTAGAACAAACATATCTCCACTGATCAGTATCTGATGCTCCTCTGATGAAGGAGACTCTGTTTGCCACGAAAGTTTGAAATCGTCTGGTTTCATTACAGATGTATTTAAGAACAGTTGTGCTGTCGGTCCAGAAAACTGACTTTCCAGCTTAAGTTGCAACTCCTTCTGAAGCATCTTGTCAACTCGAACTGCAAGAACTGCTGCTGTGAGTTCCAGTCGAGGAATTGTTGTCTGCTTGAGTGGAGCAACTCTGGCCTTTCCCAACAGAAATGAAACCTGAACGCTGTCATCCTTTTCCAGTCTCAAATAGGACACTGTTCCATATCCAACTTGGCTGGCGTCAGAGAAGTGGTGAAGCTGTGCAGTGGCAGGGTCTCCAAAGTCTCTGGGTTTCATACAGCGATCCACATTGAATTCAGCCACCTTCTGAAGATCCTCCAACCACTCAAACCACTTCTTGGAGAGAGAATGGGGGATAGCTTCATCCCACCCCAAGCTTCTCCTACAAAGCTCCTGTAACAACAGCTTGGCTGGAATGGTGAGTGGGGACAAAAAACCTAAGGGGTCATAAAGTGAGCTGACCACTGACAAAATACCTCTTCTTGTCTGTGGCTGTTCTTGCACTGAGGTTCTAAACTTGAATTTGTCAGTTTCAATGCACCACTGTAGCCCCAAAGCTCGATCCATCGGAAGCTGGTCCACATCCAAATCCAGCTCCATCACTTCCTTTGCTCTGCAGTCTTCAGCAATTGACAGCAGCACTGTTCGGCTGTTGCTGATCCATTTGGAAAGATTAAATCCTCCTTTGTGACAAAGCGCAGTCACATCCTTGACCACTTGCACTGCCACCTCCTCTGAGGCCACTGATTTCAAGCAATCATCGACATAAAAATTACACTTTACTGTATTGACCACTTCATGGGGGAAATGTTCGGCATTGTCATCTGCTGTTCTCCTCAATGCATAATTTGCACAGCTTGGTGACGACACAGCTCCAAACAAATGAACTTTCATGCGATGTTCCACTGGAGCCTGTGAAACGTCTCCCCCAGGCCACCAGAGAAAGCGGAGAAAGTTGATGTGCTTTTCAGAAACATGAACTTGGTGATACATTGCTTGGATGTCGGCCATTACTGCAACGGGCTCTTGTCTAAATCGAACAAGGACTCCAACTAGAGAGTTGGTAAAGTCAGGGCCCTGTAAAAGCTGACAGTTCAGTGACGTCCCTTTGTATGCTGCTCCACAGTCAAAAACAACTCGCAGCTTGCCTTTTCTGGGATGATAAACCCCGTGATGAGGGATATACCATACATTTCCATCACTCTGTTTAAGTTGATCAGAAGGCACCACTTCAGCATATCCTTGAGCCACCATGTTGTTTAAAAATGTGATGTACTCTCCTTTAAATTGACCATTCTTGGCAAACTTTCTTTTCAGGCTCTGGAGGCGCTGTTCTGCAACATGACGATTATTTGGCATGAGAGGGTTTTCCTGCCTGAAGGGTAAGTCAATGCAGTAATGGCTTCCAATTAACTTTGTGGTGTTATTCATAACATTCATAAACTTGACATCCTCTCTGGACATTTCAATCTGTTCATCTGATGACCTCTCATTAAAATCATGGTTAAACTGTTTAACCAGCATTTCTTGAAGATGTTCAACAGAGATCCGGTTGGATGTTACAGCAGAGCAGTCACTTTTATTCTTGTTGCTAGTCAATAGTTCGAGTTGCATGCTAATAATTCAATTTCATCTCATCTGCCTGTCATATTTAATTCTAAAGCATTTATCTGCCAATGTGCTGTCAATATTATATCCAGTTAGTAAAGGGGATGCTGCAAAAATGCTAACATAAAAATATATTAGCATTTGATATTAACATTTATAATTCATCTTCTCATATTTTTTTTTTTTTACAAATGTGAGTTTATGAGATCTCTAACCTAATTCAAAGCACTTCTAAAGAGTGTTGTACCGCTCTCTGTTCTATCATGATTTCACTGAACCTACACGAGCAAAGCCTGCCACAAAAAGAGAAGCTTAACTCCAGCCCGCTAACACTAAAACTCAATCCTGGCAAACTGCTTAATATGCTCTGCTTTTACAGTGTTTTGGAGCGGGTCACCGGGAGAGCAGAGGGGATACAGACATCACATCCAAACAAAGATATTAATTTCACCCTCCTGTCAGGCTGGAATCAGCCACACCTCACACACAGTGTTGTCAAATCATGTCTTTATGCAAAACTCTTTGGGTTGCAGCCAGTTTAAGCAGCGATCAGATGTCAACCTGTTGTCATACCTGATCTGATACACAGTGCAAGGTGCTGGTGATAGTTTTAGTACCTGTCGAGCCAAGCCAGGAGGCTCTTTGCGGCGCCGATCAGCTCCACCACAGAGGTGAGGAAGTCGTTGGGGGGCTTGCGAGAGGTGCTGCCTTCATATGCCGGGCTTTTCCTTCTATCACTCGTGGCCATATGCAGACTGTTGGTGGCAGCTCTCATCCTCACAACCAGATTCTTCAAGTTGTCCGTTTCAACTCCATAGTTCTGTAACGGTAAACGAATACACATTGTAAATAAAAGCATGCAATCAATCCAATCAAAGTCAACATCAAAAAGGACACATCCTTCACAGTCCAGACCTGGGAGGTAGTTTCTCTATGTGTGGTTTCCTGCACAATAAATTTGACGGGTGGGATTTAAATGCACTTGACTCTGAGAACGAGCAAAGACATGAATTGACCCTCAGTTCTACAAGGACGGGCACGTGCCATCACCTGATTCCTATGAAGGGGAGCAAAGTTTGCGTTCTTGAGGCTTGGTTGTTTCCTGCTTCTGCATTCCTGCACTTTATAGGTTATTCACATGCACAAGGCAGCACACGTCTGTGTCTTCGAGGGTCACTGAGAACAGCAGAGTCCAGCTATGAACCGGACTAATGCAGGGCTTTTCTTGGAGGATGACATGACCACTTATTGATGTTTTCATTAAATAAATGGCCCTGTAGTGATTTGTTGGTTAAAGGTAATACGGAGAGGGGTGGCCAGGCTCTTGTCCTGGTGACTATCAGTTTACATGGTGTTGCAAAGCGCGCCAGCAGTGCTGCTGTACGTGTGATGTACGTGTGATGGGATGTTCCAGTAGCTAAATCTGCTTTGCAAGGAGTAAAAAAAAAAAAGCATGTGTTGGCAAACACCAGGGGAGATCTGCAAGTGGTTAGCGTCTCTGTTTTATTCCACTGCCTCTTGCCAACGTGTGCTCAAAAAAACATACAAATCATTTCACTTACTTCAGTCCCAAAGGAACCACTGGAATTACTGGACTAGTTAAACAGTAGCTGTAGGCAACTTGACTCCTGCCACACATGACATGAAATAGCACGTTGAAACACCATTAAAGAGAAGCTAACTTGATCAAAGAATATATGGAAAGTCATTTGATGGTTTGGTTTCTCATTCAGCCATGCGCACAGTTCACAAGTGAAAACTTTGAGCCCAAATAGGCAGCGTGAGGACTTTCCAGATCAAAACCTCTCTCCTGGCTTTTTCATTAGCAGGCCAATCACACAGCAGTCACAACAGCTCTGGCGGGCGCGCAGATGTCCGGCTCAAGCCTTTGTCACGCACTGCCAGCTGAGCTGAAAACCACGCCTGAGCAAAGAAATCTGTGGTTCCAATCAAATATAATTCTTTATTCTCAACGACATTTCATGCCACATTTACATCATTTTCAAAGCCTTTTTATAGACTCTGAGTTAATCTAGAATCAAGACGGAAGGGATGTTTTTTGTGTGTAAGCTCTTTGAAGGGACCATATACTGATATAAGTGTCCCTAGGAGAAATGGATACTGGGTATCAAAGCACAGCACTTCCTGCCCTCGCCACAGGCATTACATGGATCTGACTTGACTATAAAATATATAAATGTCTGTAGTCTGGACAAAGAGTGTGTTTATATGTGCATCTGCTAAAATGGGCCATCAAAGGTTGAGTGTTGTGTTACATTTTGGGTTAGATTCGACCCTAGGCAATAGTAAAATACATTTACAGCTGCTCTGCGACCAGATGATCTGCCATATACTTTGTGTTCAGTCACTGTTGGACACAGCTAATGTGCGCGTGACTATCATGAGGTGTGTGTTTGAGAGGGTCACTGGGGTCTGAGAGCAAATACAGAAGTGCTGGGTTTCAACACCGACTCTGCAGAAGGCATCACGGCGTAACAGTAACATTAATTAACATGTTCTTTCTTAGTCCCAAGTCAGTAGTTTGCTCTAGATAGCTTAAGCTTTTCCACTGGTCAAAACCCCACAAACATCTGTTTTTTGTCTGCAATGGGAATGGATACAGTCGGCATTCGTTCCCGCGACAAATGACTATCAGGAGATACAGGTTTTTATTGGCTCTGGCTCAGATCAGCAGTGATGGAAAGGTAACACCCAGGTGAATGTGCTATTTTAATTTTTTGGGCAGTTAAGACGCTGACCCTGCACCTTTTCCGGTGTAACATTTCAGCCGTTTTTACACATGACCCGAGGGTGAAAAAATGAGTTTAGCCAGAGTTTGCCTTTCACACATGCACAACCCAGTGGGAGGTTCTCTGAACAGACGCGGGTTAACTCACAAAAACCCCACTAATTTAGGTGTACAAGAGTTATTTTTTATATGTTTTGGTAGTTTTTATGGGGGCTGTGGCCTGTGGTCCAGTTGGTAGCAGTGACCTTGCCACAGTTAAAGCTAATTGGATTGGGGGGCCTCACTTCCTCCCAGGGGGCCTGAGAAAGGTTGAGACCTTGTTCTTAATAAGGAAACCTCTAACGGACCGCAAAAAAGATCTCCTCACTAATGCAACCAGAGGTGAAAGGTCGCTGAGAGTCCAGCATTCCAGGCTGTAAGTTCCAAGAAAAAGAGAGAGGATGACGGCGCAATATGCCAAATGCTCTCTTAATATCTTGCACTATACCACAGTACAGATGTACACAAAGTATTAGAAAGCAGCAGCACATTTTTGATGGAGATTCAAGTTCACATGCAAGTTAAAGGACCATACTTCAAATAATAAAACCAAGCTGAGGAAGCACTTTTTATGAAGCGGCTCCAGAGGAAAATGACTGAAGTTTTCACTGTGTTGATGCAAAGGCTGGACAAGAATCTGGGCTTGATTACTGTGCTGGTAAAAGAGGTTATGGTCCACAGGATGTACATTATATCAATGAGGAGTGAATCTATCAAAACGAAAGAAGGCACACATTCATACACAAAGTGCTTCCATGTGTCAGATCCAATGGTTCTAGGAATAGAAGATACTATAATCCGGTAGTGGACAGGTTGATAACCTTGGAAGATGGGAGAAATAAGAGATATATCAAATCTGTATCTGCTTTACTCAGTATCCAAGCAAAACCAATCAAATTAAATCAATAAAATAGGTTGATTCAAACATTTGTCACCTACCACTTTCAGATCAGCGTCGATGGAGCATAAAGTCTAATGTGAGAAACAAAGGATTTTCCTTTCACATTTCTTTGGGGTAAAAATAAAACCGCCCCCAACGATAAATGTAAAGCCTTTTAAGCAAATGTTAAAAGAGAAACGCTGACACTGCGACCACAATCTGAGACTTTTATGGCACAGGAAGTGATAAAACTCCAAATCTATCCCATCTGCTTGAAAACCTGGTTCTCCTTCAAGTCAGAGCGTGGATTTTCATCGTTCTTTTCGTGCTCACTAGTTGAAGGCAGAGGAATTTCTGTCGGCAGTTCTTCTGGAGGCTGTGATGATGGACAACGGGTCAGGTGGTTCTCTGCAACAGTGACTAATGAGAGCCAAACGGGGACCTTTGAATGAACCAAGAAAGGTGGCTCAGGGCAGCAGAGGGTTGCAGCGACAGGAATGAAACCGACTGACATTTCTTTCATTTTGCTCATGAGAATTGAGTTTAAATTCTAAACACATCTTTAGAATGTACATGGAATGTAGAGTGTGGGGAGAAGGCAAGCTGTCACTTGTTGCTACATGATAGCCACCAATAACTGCCTCTAATAATCTCCCATAGCTTCAACCTGATGATTCGAGCCCAAGCCCCTCTGACCCGATGTCTCTTCTCTACTTGACACTGCTGTTCCCTAATGTCCTCAGGCCACTTCGTGTGTTGTGGTGCCTCCACACCCTGCTGAGCTGTGTGGGAAATGATGAGCCCTTATGCATCGCTGCCTCCACTGGCTACCGAACTAGAAACCATACAGGCCGAAAATTAAGTAAATATGGATACTGATAGAAATAGAGGAGGGTGTGGGGGGGGGGGGGTGATGATCAAAAGAGCCCATTGTTTGTTACTTCACCCTCCAGTAGATACAGTAGAATCACGTTCTACAAACATTTCAGCAGCAGAGATGTACTGACCAGAGCGCATAGAAGATCCACAGCCTCCAGCACCAGCTCCTGGTGTCCGATCCTGGCCACGCCGAGCTCCTCCAGGTCTTGATGTGTGATCTTTAGTAGCTGCTCCCCACTGATCTTCTCCCGCTCAAAGTTGCCCACGTATTGCTGCAGGCTGTCGTCCAATCCTGGATACACACAATGAAAATGACAAACACTTATTAGACAAAAAAAAAGGGTTTCATATTTTGAAAGGCTTGTTCAACTGTCATTTTCAAAAGATCTTTGCCCCTATAAAAAGCAATGCTCAAAGATCAGATAAGATCAACTGTATCCTTCAGTGTAATTAGCATGTGTCCCTACACTGTGTGTGAGTTTGTGTGTGTGTGCGTGTGCAGTTTAGATAAGGAACAGGTGGGTCCTCTATCTCTGCTCCTCGCTAGACAAACACATTATAATCAGAGTAACAGTTGAGGCCACTAAGACTGTTAGGCTGGTTAAACAATGGAGGGCTATATTTACACGTGTGTGTGTGTGCGCATGCGTGCGTGTCCAATAAACGTGCTTGTTTCTACTATTTGAAGCTTCAAAAACAAATGAGTTGGACTGTTGTGCACCCAACGGCTGTGGAACCCACAAGTGTGTAACTCCCATTAATAAAGCAACAGCTCGTCAGATGCTGCAGAACGAGCACAATGTACAATGCATTGCAATAAGCAACCTCACAAACACACCCTCCCCGTGCATGCGATGTGTCCCTCAGTGGACGCTCGAGTAGCGTTGGGACAACTGAGCGAAGAACGAGCCTTTGTGTGTGTTTGTGTGTTAGTGTGTGTGTGTTTGTGCGCCGAAGTGAACGCCATCTTTCTCCCCCATCAAAGAGCGCACAGAGAGGGGGCAGCTGCAGCTACATGGCCCTGCGCCCTGCTTCTCTGAAAGACCTGTCAGCTGCACGGCACACTCCCTCTCTCTGACCATACCAGACACACACACACACACAAACTGCACACATAATATTCCCCTGTATGATTTGGCGGATACGTTTTCACTTGAGATATTCGAGGCTTGACATTTTTAGCAACATGTAACTTAACAGCAGATAACAGTGCCCATTTAAAATGCAGAGCATGTAGTTGTGAGTGAAGACACGCTGGGTGCGTTTTCTGGTCACTGAGCCATCTTTGTGAATGGCACCTCATATCTTCATGCCTCTGTGAAACTGAGTCTGTGCATGTGTCGCAGAAAGAAGGAGACACTGCGTGCATTGAGTGTGTGTGCAGTGAATATTGACCAAACAAGCTGTGTAGAGTATACATAGAAAAGTGCACATGACATACGCCAACTCAAGATGTTATAAGCATTTAACATGAAAACAAATGTAGGGTTTGCTGAAATACATGATGCAGAATTATTGAAAGTAAAACAATATAGCAGATTCCACTTCTAGGTATCCTGTTTTTAAGATCAAAATACAAAATATATGTTCTTTGGCTTTTAAGACCCTGAGAACTTATTTTCTCAATATGTACACTTTGCATTCCACTTTAAATGTCCACTGACTGCTTAACTAAGTTAAAACACTGTTCCTTTTTATGTTTTTATGTCACTTAAATAATGCATCTGAATGTGCCTTATGTTGTTTTTAAATGTGACCTGCACCATGATCTGTTGGGTATGACATTACGCTCCTGTGTATGCTATTACTTGTATTATGGAAGTGACAAATAAAGCCAAATCTGAGTACAAGTACACAACACAAACACACCCATTACTGGAAAAGTTTGAACAGTTTTGGTTATTTCATAACACAGATTTCTTGGTTGTTGGTTTGCTCGCTGCAAAAACAGATCTGATTAAGCCACGACAACACAGACGTGTTAAGGCAAATTAGCTTTTTTAAATTATTGATGTTCAATAAAAATACTTTTCAGGGGACTTAAGTTAACGTAGCGCAGACACTTTAACAGTATAAACCTGCTCCGTCAGACTTATAGGATGGAAGGCTGTTATTGTGAAGCAGCTGGCCAACCTGGAGCGCAAAGTCGACACTTGATAGAAGCTGGAACAGGAGTCAACTTCCCGGTTTCATGATTCCTTCATATTGCACAATTGCAGCCCTTTGTGCTGCACTAATAGTGAAAATTCACGTAACAATGACACTATACATTTGGATATTCTGCACTGTGTAGGCCAGAGATTTTAAACTACCTACAAAGGACTGCCTTCAGATTCATTAAAATTCCATTATGGCTTCAAAGTTCACTTACAGCAGTATTTTCAGGCCTCAAGGAGACACATGTGAGAGCTCAGTTCATCTCCACTGGATCAAAAGGAAAAATCCAGCATGACTTGTTAACCATTAGCCGCCATACGTCAAGTCCAGTTAGCCTGATACCATTTTTCTCATTCCTCTGCAAGCTGATTCCGGAGCTGGGAATTTTAAACCTAACCCCTGATGAGCCGGCAGTCTGCAGAGGAGTACGCTCTGAATTGTAAGAGGAACCGAGTACTGGTCTGAGCCCAAACCGACACAAACACAAGCCAAATTCAAACACTAGGCTAGTCACTTAATGCGATTAGATGGAAACAAAGACTCGGATCCTGAGGGGACAAAGTTTCTCCTTCCTGCTGCGTTAAAAAGGCATTTCCTGTGGAACGGTGCCACCACCCTAACTAAAGACAAGAAGAGGAAAAGGGCACAAGGGAATTGTGCAGTTCCGCTCCCAATAAAACATGCTGTGGCTTACATTGTGTGTTTTTCTTAGCTTGGCTGTTGTAAAACCATGCAGACTAGATATGGGAAAAACAGTGTGGAATGAAACAACAGGGTGAACGAGTGAGGAAAGAATCCTCGTCCACTAATAGCTGAATGAAGGGTCTTTCCTTGGCTCTAGACAGCTTTCAGTTTAATTTATTCATTAGCAAAGTGCGTTATCCCCACAGCTCCTAGCCCTGATCGTAGTGCAGGCTGGTGAGTTTAGAAACTCGAGATCACTTCAGGGTCCAAACTGATCTGCATTTCCTTTGAGATGGAACAATTCTAAGTGTGTTTGTGTGCATCAGTGAAGAAGACCTACCACCTAAGATGGTAGCAATGATTGAGAATAAGGCTAAATGTGCGCTAGAAACTAAATACCTTGAATTCAGTGGCCCTCAAAGGAACATACTACAGCCATCCCTCCCTGTGGACCCAACCATCGACACCTTCTGAATAAAAGAGGGGTGTCCTTACAGTGGGGCTTATAAAACATTTACAGGGCCTTGATCAATGGCTTCTAGGGTGCGTGTGTATGTGTGTGAGACTATCAATTTTCATTAAGGGCAGGGAAAGTAATAAAGGAGATAGAGTGTCACGTTATTGTGAATTGAGGGGAGGGGGAGGCAGCAGGGAAGACCGTGTGAATGCTTTTGAAAAGCCGGCGCAGGATGAAACACTTTGGAGAAGTTTAATGGCCTCTGTGAACCACTTGGCAAATTTCCTGAAACCAGAGCAAGTGGGTGTAACTGCGACGCAGAGGAACAGACCCAAATTGACGATTTTCCCCCAAAAACATTATTTTGAAAAGAAACTTAATCAAACTGGACCTGATTTTATGGAAGCATTCAAATACTACACTTTAAAGCTGAATGTAACATTTCAATTAACAACATAACATAATTAACCAATTTTTAAGAGTTAATAATTTATACTTAAGGGATGCACAGTCCTTTAAAGAGTAGAAAATATATTTGTTATCATGTCCTCTGATTCACTGTTATTTCTCTGATTTATATCACAGTAAACTGATATCTTTCTTCGATGAAATTGGGATCAAATTTGATGACATTTTTCATTAAAACAAATTGGCCCATGCTTCTTAGTTCCAGAAAAACAAGAGTAAAAAAGACCACATTAAACAAAAATTAAGAATGAGCAAACAGAAAATACATTGTCTGCAACAAAATGCTGGAGTTAGATTAAGTTGATTATGACGCGATTTCTTGAGTATGAGAGAGAAGAGAGAATCTGGCTCAGTGTTGATGATCAATAAATAAATAGAGAAGCATGGGCTTGGCAAATGTCAGATTGTGTCCCAGTATGGCACCTGCCGTTCACTTGTGGGGTCTTTCCTACCACCCAACCTCTCCTATTCAGTAAACAGTCATTATGTGTAGAATAGGTTACCTACACAACTGTTTCAGTGAACGTAGGAGGCACAGTCCTGGACCCAGTCGTATTTCTGAACAGCTGGGAAAGCAAGAACCCAGATAATTCCCAGTCTGGATGCTACAAGTGGAGCTAGACCCTGTTGGAGGTCTTTGAGCTCCGCAGCCTATGTAAAGGCTGTGTAAGCAGACATTTTTGGCGACGTAAAAAACAGCAACTGTTGCTAATGTCTGAGCTATTTTTGTCATCTCAACATTTTCCCGTCCCACCAGAAGGAAAAAAAAACTGCAGATTTGGTTTAGATTGATGCAGCAAAGTACATGAGGACCAATTTAGAGTTTGCGGCACACAGGTTTGGGTATGACACTTTACACAAGTTGACACTTTCACAAGTTTGCAGATGACAAATGTTGTCATCTGCAAACTTTTCGTTCTCAGGGGTTGGATTACACTAGAAAAAGAGTGAACAGTCTTTTGCCTCCTACAGAAGGAACAAAACAAAAAAAAGCTCCCGCCTCTTCACCTCCCCCATCTTTCAACCCCTTACTTTGCTCCCAGTGGGAGCTGAGCCACCCTGTAACACACACACAGAAACATGCACACAGACACACACACACAAACAAGAACACACAAACACAAACCAATATCCCCACTGGGGGGGCCAGTGGGAAAGCTACTGGGTGTAGAATAGCAAAGCCACTGTAACTCTGCTGTCTTTATTTGTGAGCCCGGCCTCTGAACCTGTGGGGAATGGTGCGGAATTTGACTCATTGTTCTCTGCTGAGCAGCTCCATTGTGGGAATTCACAGCGCTCATGCACAATGGTCCCTGGCTGGACCAGGCCTTGTTGTAATTAGAAAGAAAGAAAAAAGCTCCTCTCTGCAACTGCTAAGCTATCCTCTAATGCATGACTTCACAGTACAACAACAAGGCCTGTACACACACTGGACAGGCCCTTCCAATGGGAACTTGGGATAGGAGCTACACAATGGCGCTCCACAGCTCGCCTATCAGCATGTTGTGTTCTCATCTGTAGACAGTAGAGAATCGCACAGGTTTCTGTCTACAGTACGTCTTTCATTCGTTAAAAACAATATCTGTTTCTTATAATTCACCTTGTTTCATGGTTATTGTTGAATCAGGTTTTACTGATGCTGCATGTTACAGGACAGGGTTATGGTTAATTTACGCTACCTTGACATAAGAGTACGTTTCCTGCATTGTTTACGTAAGCATGGTTTATAAGCAATACATCCATTAGAAGGAAGCGCAAAGTGGAGAGTTTTTGACAACATGCAATGTGATGGTAGAGGAGGTTGGGATAATGTACCTTTTAAGAGAGAGGAAAAAGCAACTATCCCTGTGAAATATCAACATATAAGCCGTTTTCAGACATGACCTACGGGCAGCAGGCAGAAGCAGGAAGTGACGTATTACCTCAGTTTTCGGCTCTTATCACCACAGACTCTTTTGAGGTCTTGTCTGTGTCTTCTTTTTTCACGGTTATCTTTTTGCATTTTTGCGTCGGTCGTGTTTTAGAACCTTCATCAACGCCCCAATTCCCTCGTTGTGAATCCAGCGGGGACTCTCTTGCTGTGTTCTCACATCGACTTCTCCTGGATTTCTACAGACGTCATACTTGGAGGCCAGGCGGATAAAATCGCAGAAACGGAGCGTCTCACTCGGACATTTGTACACATGAATCTCCTCCGGAGAAAATATGGAGGTACTGCGTAGTCCAGTGCATATCCAAAAGCAGTAATAGATGCCATTGTTGAAAATTCTGCCTCATGTCTTTGGTTGAATTATTGGATACACTGTCCCCCAAGATTTAAGGTGGTACTGCAGCGTTTCCTCTAAATCCCAAAGCTTTAACAAAGAATGCGTAAATACAAATTAAATGAATGCAGACTACGGAAAGAGGGCTGCACCGGCTTCCATATACACACCTTACGTTGACCGTAAATTAGTCTTGAGGGTTAGTTAGTGACGGGGTCGCGATCTATCACTTTTCTGAATGCTTAACAAGCTGTGGCCATGTGTGAACCCTGTTTTAATCTTATCATTGCTTCCTCCTGCAAACAAAGACTGTTTCACTTCATGTACTCTGATCTAAAACACAGACAACTACAAAATGTCAGTGACATGTCCCGAGTGGGCTTCTTAAGTGAGAAAAAGCAGCTGAGGCCGGTCCCTCCACAGGCAGACAAAGGCAGCTCTGTCTCTTACAGCGTGATGGATGATGACTGACGAGAGAAGAGGGGGTCAAAGTTTGCCTGGCTGGGAGTACCACCCCCTGGGCTCAGTTAATCCTCACCTCAAGCGGCCCACAAACCCCAGGCACAATGCTGGGTAACTAGTCAGATTTCTAAAATTCCTCCTATTTCTAGTGGTTCAGCTAATACTGACAGGAGTGAGGTGAGAGGTGATTTCTGGAAGCGATGTGGTTCAAAGCAGAAGAGAAAAAGGGGTGATGACAGGTATTTCGGTGTGGCATGCATGATACATGATGACTTCTGGTCACAAGCTGATAGGAAGATGGAGCTAGAGATGAAACAGACTGCTGCAAGCGCATTAACAAAAGCAACCAAAACAGTTGTAGCTTAAGATAAAGGCATGGAAGATAAATCATATAAAATTGGGCAAACACAGACAGACATTTAGTTTATGTACTGTATGGGGACATAGGTACAGGGATATCTGAGAACAGGTTTATAAAGCTGTAAAGAACCCCTGTCCTTCCTGATTAGGTGGCGACAGTATGCACAGGTAGTGTGGCCCGGCCTTGAAGGTTAGTCAGGAGCAAGGGTTGGAGCAATAACCTCAAAAGACAACGTAAACACCCATCCCTCTCCAGTCAGTCTGCCGCCCAGCAACACTGTAGCTCATTGCCACTAGCATAAACCCCCTCGAAAGAAAGCAACAAAGTCCTATGAATTTCTCAAAAGTCCCCACCTCCTCCTTCTCTTTCCAGTCCTTTTCCTCCACCCCCACCCACCACAATCCTGCTACGTTTTTCCTGGCCCCCTCTAATGTCCGTGATTATTGTCGTGGTTCCACCTGTTGACAAGTATCCCAAGATAGTCCCAGTCTTTGTGTCTTGAAAAACATGAAAGATAGGAATCCGGAAAACGCTGTTGTCTTTTCCATTTTTAATCACAAGAGATGTTAAAAGAGACCTGAGAAAAGCACTGAGGACATTCACTCTGTGTGGCCATGAGAGTCACTCCTAAAGACGGGATGAGTTGCATAACAAGCAGCGCTGTTTGTGTGTCAACAGGACATCTAAAAGACCCGTGCTTTGCTACAGCCTATGCATCATTTACCAACGACAAAACTATAATTAGGGAGTTGCTGAAAAACAGACAGGGATGGAGGCAAAGACGCAAAAAGTGGAGGAACAAAGGGCAGAGACAGAGGAAGACAAGGAAAGACAAGAAAGGAAAATGACCACTTTTGAGAAGTGTCAACCCCTTTCAAAACTAAACCTGGGTTCAAAGTAGTAGCCACTGACACACAAACAGGTTGTGGTGGAAAAAAACAGGGAACTCTGTTTAGCAGCGTTCAGCCCATCACATGTATGATCAGGGTGGCCCTGCATGCTTATTACAGACCCATTTACCCAGTACCATAATAGCTGCCTATGGAGACCACAACAAAGATGAACAAGGTTTGGCAGAGGAAATGAGCCACACTCATTTAGTTTGCCGTGGGAATATTCTGCTGGTAGACAGAGTAACAATGCAACTCAAAAACCTGCTTCAATGTACTTTAATGTTCGATGACAATGGTTGACTTAGCCTTTAAGAAATCGACTAATATGTTCCAGCCTTGAATTAAACCAAAGATAGCTTCATATTGCCCCTGTGGCACATATGGTTGACTGCAGTACTTTCTCTGGTCCTAATGTAGATCCCCATAATAATCTTTGGATAAGAACCTGCTAATTGCCACAAATCTCCCAGAGGGTAAATCCCTGCTCAAATCTTGTTAAAAAGCCAAGCTGAAAAAGCAGAAAGAAAGATTCTACTGCCAAGTCGTGCAGAGGATTTACTCAATCAAAACTGACAGTGGGTCCACCCGTGACCTTGGCACAGTGGATGTCCCTTCCTCAACCTAGGCTGTCCACACGCAAATTTGAGGGTGCTACCTGCGATTTTACACTCGCACAGAGCCATGGAGGAGGGTGGGGGTGGTGGTGTTGGTGTTGGCGGCAAAGGTTGGGGAAAGTTGGAGGATGATGAAATGAAGGAGGAGGAGTGCGTGACAACAATCCAGCAATTTATAGCTGGCTCGTGGGCAGGTCAGGGGAGGAGGAGGAGAAGGGGGTCAAAAAGATTGAGAGCATCATTACTCTGTCCATCCTCTCTGTACAAGACCAGAAAAACAAAAAGACACACACATTCCCACACTTACACGCCTCTCCACAAACACAAACTACATTCCAAAACGAAAAGCAACAAGTCATCAACAGCTTTCCCAGAAATGTCTTAATGACTAATTTCATCATATTACTACACCGAGGACAAAATATAACGAACACTTGAATAAATTATGCAACGTAAAACATTATTAAGCAGCATGCAGGCGGCTGATCCTGTTCTCCCTGCTGCCAGAAGCCACCAGGTGGGGGAGGGTGAGTCATCCTCAATGAAAGGTAGCGGTGAGCGACACAGTGTGTCACCAGGACAGGACACCTATGACGCAGACAAACATTCACACACTGCATGTTGCACTGTGGTTATTCTGCTGAAGTTTTCACATTAAGTTTTCATGCTCTAAATTAATCATATATTCTTACCACACCTGACGCTAATCTCCCTAATCAAAAGAAAACCACCCTGCCCGTTTGCAGCCAGGTGAGGTATGTTTGTATTCTTGTCAGCACCTGTGGGTGTCCCTCACAGCCATGACATATTAGGAAGGGACAGTCATGCTCCTATGAATAATAAATGTGTTGTTGACTGGAAAGGGCGTCACATACAAACAGAAGAGCAGGTGGGAGGCTTTTCCCAGGTGCACGGAGGGAAACAAAAGGTGGAATCATTCGATTCACCCATGGTTGTTTCGTCAGGTCCAGGATCTACCACTCCCTGCTTAAACAAATTCAAACCCCTATGTTTTCCTGCAACGTCCTTTGTACAACCTATTGAGAAAACATCGAGAGGGAAAAAAATGTTTTGTTTGAAACGTGCTGGTGTTTTCAGCCTCGGGTCCAACGTGGCTGAGATGCGACACAAGATTTGTCAAGTTTTGGCCTCTGGCAGATCATTTTAAGTTCAGTGAGTTGAGAGATGTCACAACGAATTCCAATTTAAGCATGTCAGGGCAGATCTGTCAATAAGTGTCCTGTGTGCAGGATGCCATGACTGCTGGAAGAGGATCAGGAAATGGTGTTTTTTCTTTAAGGTAGGATAGTGATGTGGAATCCCTCATGAACAGGATGTAAAACTGTTTCACCATGACTTCACCACAATGTGTTTGTGGAATTTTCTGTGGAAACCCAACGGTGATTTTCAAAGGGGACCAAATGCAAACTGAAATTTGACACAAGTGTTTCCCCAATTAGTATGTTTTCAAATTCGCTGTAAAAGAGTCATATGTGCCTTTGTGCTCCGTGGAAAACCAAACATACGAATAATCACAAAGAAGATATGAAACTTCCCTACAATCTTGCAGGTGTTTTAGTTTCCTGGTTAAAAGCACAATGCTTTCATCCCACCATCCACTCAATGTGTGTGAAGCAGGTTGCATGGTGGACCTGTAGGTTCATCAATGGTGTGAAAACACAGACTGGCCCATTGTATGCTGCTAGGTCTATCAACACTCTGTAATGTAAACAGTCAACAAGAGAGCTGACGGGTTTATTAGACATTTCACAGCAAGATAAATCATAAGCAAGGATTCTTACAAACAATAACAGCCTGTATCTAGTTCATTTGTGATATGAACACATGATATAATGTTGAATGGACTGCAAAATGAAAGTTAGTCATTCTAAAGTTTAACCACAGGACAGCAATTTTCAGAACTGTTAATAGCTAGACAGGAATTCAGCCAGCCTCTGTGGACTACTGGAAAAAATAAGGACAAGTCTTGACATGTTATGAACAAGCTCTGATCTGGCAACTACCCAACTGCCCGGCTAAACCCACAAGTGGGTAACAGTTCATAAAACTACAGTACACTTCATAATCATAATGACACTGCACTCCATTACAGTGTAAGCTGGTGGCAGGATGAAAGGGCTTTGTGTGTATTTGGTCAGCGAGGGGGGAGACCATCAATTCGACTGGGTTCAGCGTTTTAAATCCGTTAAAAGCAACTGGTGGCCCCGAATGCAACAAAGGACATGTGTGACCTGTTTTGACTGCTCAGTCGCCGAGCAGTTTGGGAGGAAAAAAACCCATCAGGAGGCTGCATTCCATTCATGTTCTGTGGTTATTTGCGCATAACTGCATTAGCGGTGCTTTGATAGGCAATATCAACATAGCCCTACGCTTCCTTTTTCGTTCTCTTCACCAGTGCAGCCGCGCGGACCTGGTGTAGCAGTTTAAACTTTTAAAATCACATGACTGTGACAACGAGCCTTCAGGCATAATTGTGACACACAAGCACATAAACCAGCGGGTGTGGGCAGGTGCATGCATTTGACATCCCTGCACGAGAGGTCAGTCAGTCAGCATGTGACCCGTATTTACACTTTACAAGCTGTGCCACCTCAGGATAGAGCTTTTACTCTCACAGCTTAAGCATGGCACTTCGTGGGGCAATGCTCTTACAGCAGAGCAGGGCCAAATAGCTCACAGGCCCTGCTAAGCTGAGATCATCGGGGGAGATTTGCAATGCATATTTTAGATTTGAATGAAAAGCAAACTTGTCTATCCCAGGTTGGCAAGGGTACCAGGTGGCATTCGGCCTCCTCCACTGGCAGGGTGAGGAGAAACGTTGGGTTCACAGGCAATGCAAACGGATATTGTTTGCCTGATAAAAGTAATAACCTCTATAAAGTGTTGCAAACATGAAGGATCATTGCTGTGTACTGTGCAAACTCTTGCTTTGTCTAGCTCACTAGAACAATGACATAAACTATTGATGATTTCTCTAGAAGTCCCCATATGCTGGAGCTCCTGAGGCTCTGAGGCTGGGACATCGGGCCGTGTGAGAAACAGGCCGCGGAGGGGCCAACAGGAACAAAACCACGGCAGTCCCTTTCAGTCATCCCTCCCCAGGGGGAATCCACTTACAGCACTTCCCCTGAACTCTAAAGGCCATTTTCTATGAAAAAGTAATGCGGTTATCTGCCCATCAGTGCAACACAATAAGTCAATTTTAAAGGCTGAATGGGTGTGGGACTGGTAACTGGTAAATGACAAAGAAGGGTGTTTTAACATTGAGGGAGGAATTCTTGTCATTTGAATAATTATTTAACCTTAACCTAACCCTACTTCCTTGTATACATGAGGCCACTGGAACGGGCATGCAAATTTCCACTGTTCCTAAATCCTATGTCTGTGGATTACTTTGACACCTGTCCACCCTGATGCATATACACACAGCTTCTACAGCATAAGGGTTGCTAAACTGGATTAATGATGCCTGTGGAGACTATCCAAACATAGACATCCACTTCTCCGATAGAGCCAGCACTAAAACAGAAGCAGTGGATGCCTTAATAAGGTTGAGGCGTCTGCATTACGTCTGTTCACAGTCCAGTTAAAGGAGTCCCTGTTTCAGCCAGATAAGAATCACAGGCCATCATTGCCCACACCTCACTTTCTTCTGTATAGATAAGCCTGTTGAAGGTACCCATCAGTGAGGTAATTTAGATTGAGTGGACTCATTGCTATTATTTTTTTCAAGTAGCCACTTGGTCAAAGACGAAATCATATTCAACACATGTATGTCACCTCTCTTGACAGGGCTGGGTACCGACCTCTGAACTTGTAAAAAGGAACCAACAGAAATACAACGATCAGTCAAATTTTATTTGTATATTCACAAATCACAATTTGTCTCATAGAGCTTAAAGTGTGACATCCTCTGCCCTCAAAAAGAGTAAGGAAATCTACCCATAAAACCCTTTTATATCAGTACCGATTCACATTAAATCAAATGGTGACAAATTGAATCCCTGAAAGGGTTGGAACTAACAGGGAATAGAGAAAGATTAATGTGATAATATGATGCAAACCTCCTTTTTGGTCATTTCGCACAGCCCTAGTACACGTAAGTAACCACTAAAAACAATCATGACACAATATATATTTATGATAAAGCAGGACCATTTGCCAATATGGAAGCACTACAGTAGTGACAACAACAATATAACAGAAAATGCAAGTGTTACACATACAAAAATGTTACAGTTGGGGACCAGTACCAAATTCAAGACACCAGTATCGTATCGAGTTTTACTTTTAAAATGCAACTGGTTCCTGTTTTACACGTGCACGCACATACCCTTTATATGTAAATGGTCATGTGATATACATATTTGTTAGAATGGACAGGGATTATTACTGATATGGAGCTCGAGAGGAAGCGGCTGTGTTACTTATAAAACACCATTTTAAAACAGAAAACGTATCCGTATGGATGTAGCCTGACAATGTAATTACAGACTCTGCACCTTGGTGTTATTAGCGAGGCATGATACAGCTATATACACCATCACTACCATGCTTTTTTCCCCCCATCACATCAAGCACACATGGGATAACAACCTGCATTGGACCATGTATATCAGACATCAAGTTATGGGCCCATACAACAGACACATCTGCAACTGTAGCTCCCAACATATCACCGATAAGTCAATGGAGTCAGGCCTTGTATGGATATGTGAGCTAAACAAGGAAGTTTAGTCCTAAAGTGGTATGAGATGGATGCAGGCCAATAGACCAGCATGACTCTAATCATGACCTTGTGCTCCAAATAAACTCCATCAGTTAAGTTCACATGCCTAATTCATCTCCAGATACATGGCTTTGAAATTTGATTATTCAGCGTTCAAGTATAGAAAATATTGGAAGACATCCAATGTCTAGTGACCTGCAAAGCCAGGGCTTGTTAGAGAACTGGATAAAAGCCATTTAGTCAGACATTAGTTGTTTGGGTTTACATGTCTGGGATGCCTTGTTAAAACTTGGCAGTCAGACTCTCAGTAACTACAAGGTGGACACAAGTAGAGGATAAAAAGAAAGGGTGTTTAGTAAATGAGAAGATATTTGGCTGAGTTGGCGCTAAACATTCCCCGGTGAGTGCCAGTCTGTCTCAGCTCAGGCACTGACCATACGGGTTCAGGACTTTATTTGGAAAATGACTAGCAGCATGTGACTAACACTTTTGACTGAGTGAACGTGGGTATGCAGGTCAATCTATTAATGCCACAGCTCTTCAAACTTAACCCCACACTCTTGTTGAATTAGCCATCACCACAAATTGAAAATTCAATTAATTTACTGCAAACCTATCGTGTTGTACCATCTACACTGTCATTAGAAAAGTGCATACTACCCCTGGGGCACGTAGCTCCACACATGACATATGGCACATCCATCACACGACACTCACAGGTCCAGCTGGAGGACCAGAGCCTGTGGTGTAGGTTCTCTGCTTCAGGGCATCTTCAGTCCCCCAAAAACAAAATACAACAGTGTGTTTAAATTGTAGGGAACAAAAAACCCTTTCACCAGCAGTACACATTTACAAACCACCATTTGATCCGCTTGAACAATGATGGTGATTAACAACTGTCTCAATACACAAAAAGTCCCTGTCTTACCCGGGAAAACAACCTGAGGCAAAAGAGAGCGAATGTCTAGAAGCAAAGTCCTTACTGGGACTTAATTTTACACACTACAACTCTGGAAACACCCGTGTTTGCCATTGGTGTGAATAGGTCAACATGAGGCCATGACCCTGCTCTAAATTAGGGTTTACCACAGTGTGATGCTGCTTGTCTTTGGCATGGAAGGATTACACAAGCTATTCTTTAGACAAAACAAAGACTGTGGTAACATGAAACATGTTTTGGCTGAGTACTGCACAGAAACTGTTGGTAAAATCTGGCCCAATCTTAGCTGCATAACTTTGCAGTTTTTGACAGCAACAACTTTAAGTATATCTGTGAAGATCTCAGTCACCCAAGCAAGTGACTATTCAGCCATCCTGGACCACAATGAGGAAAAAATCTACATTTTAGGGACAATCGTGCAAAGCAGCATCATCCGCTTCCCTGAATCTAAAACAAAGCTGAAGTTACATTGTGACAATGACAACAGGAACGGCTACCTTCCCCTGCAACAGGTCATTTGGTATGAATGGTTAGCCGCAAGTTGACCTTTGTTCCGCATCCCCTAATCATGCTCCGGGTTTGTATGTGAAAGGGATCTCTGAAACATTCCCATGAATGTTCTGCTGTCATTTCAGATAGTTCACTCCTACCATGTGTGTCTGAAAGGGGGCGGGGGGGGGGGGGGGGGGGGGGGGGGGGGGGGGCTCTCTACAAATCCAGTGGTTGAGAGCTGCACAGACAACCGCTGAGTCAGATTTTCAGGAGTCTGACAGCAATGGGGCCTGTGTAGACAACTAATCCTCGAACCACACATGCCCTGGTTGGGCTCTTCTCACTACACACATAGAACCTAACCCCTCCACAATCCTCTTCAGCTCCCAGCTATAGATGAGCACTGGAGGGCATGTCTCAATCAGCAGTTAGATACACTGCTATAGATCCAAATGATGACCAAAGAGCTCCGAAATTCAATTGACGAGATAAAAAAAAGAAGGAAAGCACCTACAGTTTGTTTTGGGAGTTGTCAAAATGCCATTGACAGGAGAGCAAAGACAAACATCTTTGTGACACATAAACAGCACATCACTCCATTATCAGACGTATAAAGACACACTTCACTGGTTAGCATTTGGAATGAAGCACCGCAACGACCTCATACCTCACATACCATTTGCTGTCCCTCACTAGACATACCTGTGCTGTGACTGAACTCGGGTTAAAAGAGGAATGATGACATTACCATTGCGCGCGTTCCTGAAGGGAATGGTTTGTTATGGATGTGTCAGACACTCAAAAAGCACCAAAAAGGGATCTGACTGAAAAGCGTTCTGTTTAAGAAAGTGAGTTGGCAACATAAGTTTTTTTGTAAACACAATTAGATAATTGCTCAAATCAGTATGGACTGGACATCAGCATTACTTCATTTAGAAATAAGTATTGAAATGATTGAGTGTACAGACTTTGATGACAGTGTCACTCCTAACTATTTGTAATACTAGCAGTGTATAGAGTGTATAAATTTAAGTTAGACTGCCAAACATGTTGCTTGTTTCTGACAGGGAAGTATTTAAGAATCAATCAAACAATTCTTAACTGAAAAAAGTAAAGTCAAAGTGAACAAGTCATACGAACAAAATTGTATTTTAAGTTGAAGAAACTTAATTAATTTGTGAGTTACCAATTTTAGTGTTGTTATAAGCTGCTTATTCAGTGTATACTGTTCAGCTGATACTTCAGCTGAGGAAAATTGCCCAACATCAGTAAGTGAGAGTAAGTATCAGTGAGACTGGATTAAGTAGCCTGTTTCTGACTAAATTGTAAATTAACTTAAAAAATGAAGTATATTTGAAAGTTGGTAAAGAAGTTTCTTTTTACAGCGTATAGTGTTCAGCTGATGCTTGTCTCTCAAATCAAAACGTTAGCATGATATAAACATCTCAGCTGAGCAGTGGTAAAGGACAGATAACACAGCTGACTGAATATGACTGAATGACTCAACATCAGTGAGAGGAGAAGCAGTGAGACAGGACCATGACACCTGTTTGACAGAGAACAAATTGTATTGGACAATAAATCAAACTTCTATTGCATAATAACTTCAAGCATTAATTAAGTTCAAAGTAAAGTGACCTTAAACTAGCAAATCTAATCATTTGAAGTTGAAGAAACATAATTAATCTCTGTGTTTCCATTGAAGTATCTATTTAAGTTGGCGAAAAAGTTTCTTTTTTTCGGGCTGATGTTTGTTTATCAAGTCAACATGGAAGCATGACTCAAACGTTAGAGCCGAGCCGTGGTGTTAAAGGAAAGGAAAGCCAGTTGAGGGGAAACTGCTCCACATCAGTGAGAGTCACAGCAGATGCGGTTCCATTGTTATGAGGCTGAGTGGAGGAGGAGGAATGTTGTCACAGTTTCTACGAAACCAGCCGGAGATAACCGAGAGGAGCGACTGGGAGTAGAACAAGACAATGAGCAGGAACGAGCCACTGTTTGTGCCATGTTACACTAAAACAACACAACACACAACACACACACACAAAGTGCTCCACACTTCTTACCTCTCATCCACTCGACAACTTGCTTCGGCGTCCACTTGGTTATGGGCTCCATGGTTTCTCCAACACACCGTCCGCGGCCAAACAACAACAAAACAACAACAACGTGGCGACGAGAATTCGATGAAAGAGAAGTAAAGGCTGAGCTGTCACATCGTTGGTGCGGCCGGGAGCTGCTGGTCTGTTTGAGTCCGGACACCGCACGACTCAGAACACATGTGACCGGAGGATCTCAAATCCCCCACAGCTCCTCACAGCCCGGCCCGGGATCACTGCTGCCTTCACGTACCGCCGGGAACACTGGGAGAAATCCCCACTGCCTGCAAAGTGACGACACAGGCCACCTTTGTTGAGATCACTTTGCTTTTCTCAGCTATGGGAAAAGTCCAGCACAAGAGATGTTTATTACATCCCGAGGGGAAATTTTCGGTACAGCCAGCAGTCACTGCAAAAACAGATAATCAATAAATACAATGCAAATGTACGCAATAGAAAAATCCCAGACTGATTTATAAGGGCAATTTACAGTGGCCAAAGAGGTCAAAATACTGCAAATTAAGAAAACATATGCAAATAAAAAAGTCCAAAAAGTGTTAAACCTGGCTGTAGTTCAATGCTTTGTGAAGTTCCATCACCACTGACAAGTAGCAGACTTCCCTAACTTCACTTGTTTGGGTCCCATGGAAACATTGTTGTCGTTATCGCTATTCAAAGCACATTTCTGTATTTGCATGTGTTGGGACTTTTTGCAGTGATCCCAACTGATGTGTTAGGGAAACACACACCTAGGTATGATCCGCCTTTGTTGGGCCTACATGAGAAGGGGGTGTCTTGTGGTTAAAAAGCCCAAAACACCGGTTAATGCTCAGGTACACAACTGAAAATATGTCCCTATTATTTGTTGGTGGTTTCTAACATCTGTTAGCATCTATTGGCGGTCAGCAACTTAACAAATGCAAAACCCCCTCAAACGTACAAGGGATATTCACCGTGTTGTCCTATGTTCTGAATTTAAACTGAAGTCATTCTAACTTATATAGACGCTGCACACGTGATCAGAAATAAAGAGGGTTCAATTTAATTTTATGAAATACACTGACTATAAAAACTTCATTGCAGATAAACCAGGTAGGATAAACACAAAGTTTACTAACTTCACTCTGCACCATAGAGTGTTTATATAAAGGTCTGCACACAAACATAAAAAGTGGCAGTATGTTGTAGAACTGAGGAGGACTCACTACTGAGTACTTCTGAAGTAGCTTCAGCCTTAACCCAGGCCAGGAGACCAGAACATTAAAAACAGGCACTGCACTAGTTTTATAAAATTGTATGCACGTTTTATAAATATTCATGATAAAAAATACACAAACGCCTGACAGTGTTTATTTATCACCCTGAAACATGGATACAAGGGTTAACATGCAGCACCTGAATGCAGCGTATGATGTAGGTGGTTTCTCTGTGTTCACCGCCCTCATTTGAAACTGGAGGCGTGTTCACTGAACAGTGTGCAGCTCGGTTTATATTTGGTTTCTCCCACTTTCCTCTTTCCAGTGAACTCAATGTGACTCACCACTGCCCTCTGTCGGTGTCAGGGCACACACCGCTAAACACTATTCACAAAGTTACTTCACATTGTATTCATTCTCATTAACTTATTTAACACAAACACATTTTTTAGGCCATAACTAACTAACTAACTGAAACTAAATGTACCTTTGTTGGTCCTCAGTAGAGAAAATGTAAATGTGACACAGCAACACAAACTATTGTCTTGATCTAAGTCTAATTAAAGAACATAATGGACAAACTGGAAAGCTCAACACTTGATTATTGTGTTTTAAATAGAATAAAACTAGTTTAACTCTATTTGACATCATATAAAATATAAAGACCAACTCTAGATAAACTCCTCTTTATCCCTAAAAATATGTGAATCAGGCTATGGCAATAAAAGCATGCATCAGACTATGGTGGGCGAACCAGGGATTTACAGGTGCTGGAGCAGCTGAAAGAAAACACATATCTGTTAAAATCTCTACCAAGATGAAAACAAAAAGATAATCAGTTGAAAAACCCTGGATCCTATAACGCAAATGCTTCATAGCTGGATGTCTTTATTGAAAGCTGCTCAACAGAGGTGATGGTTTTAAGTGGTTTTAAATTAGGGTTTCTGACATTAAATAACCTTTCCTGGCTCAGTGTTTTTAATACCAATCTAAAACACACCTTTCATGGGAGAGTCCGGGCCCTTCCACATGACTCCCCCACCGCACGGCTCAATGTGCTGCACTGTAATTCAGCTGCAAATTAAACCTCAGCTGTTATTAAACTTCCTGAGCAATGCATCAGTTGGCTGTCAGACATAGAGTCCTGGAAGCCACAATAGAGTCTAGGGCTATTACATGTAGTCCTGTTCAAACACGCTGTTCCTCCCGCTGGTTGGTCTTTGCCTTAGATTAAAGTTAATTAGACTTTTTTTTTTAATAACCAAAATTAGACAAACTGATGTTTTCTTTACAGTCTCGGAGCCAATTCTCACTGGTGATGACTGACAGGTAAAGGTTGAAGCTAGGTTACACAACACCTGTTCTCAAAAGAAACAAGAACAAATGGAGTAAGAGTTGGATCGGCACAAAAGCATGGAAGTATAAAATGAAGGTTAAAATAAAGAAATGAAATGCTTCAAAGGAGGCGACTAACATTATTCTACCAGCCAAAGGAAGCATGAACACAACATGTTGAACCATGTACTTTTAGTCTCCTTCAAGACAGAGATATACTGTATGTTGGTGTACGCTGTTTCTAGCCTTCATAAAGATTTCTGATTGCAGCAAACGGGGGAGTCCGACCCACGTTCGGTTCTCATGGGAGGGGGCTGGATATGGAAGGGGATTTGGGTGGTGTGGAATTCAGGGGAGGTCCTCCCTGATAGGATTACGTGAATCATGGGATTGTTGTTGTCGAGGTGAGGCTGAAGGATGGAGGGATTGTTTGGTCTGCTGCTAGGAAGAGAGGGCCCAGGCTTCAAGGCTGAGAGAGAGGAACTGTACTGGCCATTCTTGCTTAATGCCATGAGGTCAGAACGACGGGAAAACGTGCACACTTCCTCAAAGGTCACCTCTCTGTATCATAACGACCAAGCATCAGAGCAGGATCAGCGTCTTTGCCCCCCAGTGTACTCACATTCAAGCAAAGACTTCAAGATCAAAAACTCCCCATGATCTGCTTTGTATTCTGAATCAACATTTATTTTCAGCCTCGAAATACAGGAAGTCCAGATTTGGCACTGTATATTATTCCGGAATCTACCACTCTAAGATCGCTGCTAATACAGAGACGTATAAACAAAGGCAGGCATGTGAAACATCAGCACGGGAAGTTATCCCCGTCGCTATCGGAGATGACAGGATATGAAGTGCTTAATATGTTGTGATAATACAAATACACCCACTTCCTGCCACTGACAGGTTTACAATCCAGACACTGAGCAGATTTACGGGTGGAGAAGAGATGTCCCATACCCTGGAGCTGAGGCACACCTTGTGACACATGTGCGTTGCAACATGGTATTTGTCACATGTAAAACTCATGTGAATGACCTATTGCAAGTGTTCCCAGTCTGTTTGCATTGTAATCCTGGAAGAGCACACATGAGCAACTTTGGACTTGCTAGGCAATACTTTCATATTTTCAAATTGTTTCCTCAGAAATTGGAAAAGTCTGGATTACATTTATCATTTATTTTTAACTTCTTTTCCTCATGCCTGATCCTAGGCCTCAGCATTGGCACTGAGACGCCTGCTCACAGGGTAAATGAGGGGTTTAGGGTGATATAAAGAGAGCAGTGTGGTAAACACAGAAGATCCTGTGTGCTCATCTCACTGCTGGGGACTAAAGCTGTGAAATCTTAAAGTCTCTAATGAAACCATCGAGAAAAAAGAAAAGACTTCTTATATATATATATACTAAGTAAATGTCAGCATTAACATGGATTTTGAAATCATACAGGAGTTTTCATACAAACATATTCTCTGTGTTAGAGAATGCAGTTGGCGGCCGTGTACTGGTATGTAAAGAGCCGTTAATGCCATGTCTATGAAATACGAGCTGAGGATCTTTTCTGCATTCAAACATCGAAAGAAACTCTATGATTTTATGGAGCATTCTGTGGATTTGAAGGTACTGATGTTGCTGAAGTGATGGAAGTGATGGAAGGGACAGCTGGTCTGGCGTCGAGGTACTCCAGGACAAAGACCTGCATGATCTTGTTGAGGTTCTGAATGGCGGAGCGATCCAGGTTCTGTTCGTTGTCGTCGAACGTGTGCCACACGGTCGGGAACGGTGAGGGGATGAGGTGGAGGACACGTACGCCTGAAAGAGGAGCACAGGATGAGAACCCAACAGATTTGACACGTCAAATGAGATCATGTTTAAATGACTGTGTTAATGAGTGTGTGTACCTCTGTTCAGGAATGGTATATGGTCGTCCTGTATGTGGCCGACTGGTCGATCAGGCCAGAAATACTGCACGCTGTTGGGATGATCCGCCAGCTGGTTCATGGAGTGGAGACGCTTTTCTGAGGATACAGGAGGCAAAGGGTGAAAATGTGTATCTCTACGTTTAGTTTCAGGAAAAAAAACATATGTGTCCTTTAAAAATAGTTGAGAAGTATAAGAAAATGTCATCAGAACATTATTGGTTTGTCTTGACCACTTTGGGAAGATATCCAAGCCCACAAAGGTCTGCACATTTTGATTCAAGACTAAATTCTGATCTGATATATCAGCTGATATGTATCTATATTTGGAAAAGAAAATTAGCAACGATCCCTAAGAAGTTGTAATTAAACGCTTGTGAAAAAAACCTGTAATTGAGTATTCATATTTTACCTATGAAAAAAATCTGTCATGTTTAAATTAACTTATACAAAAAAAAGTTCTGATTTTGGCCACAATTTGAATCTAGAAAAGAAGCTGTCAGGCCCTTTAATGCTCCGTTACCATTTAAAATAAAAAATAAATGTAATGTCTCTAGTGCAGTCAGAGAGGAAGGGAAAGTTACAGGCTAATTCCAACACTTTGAACTGTCAGCAAATTGGCACATTGGCCTCCGCACACTGACGACTGTCTGTAATGGGTCTGGTAATTCATAACCAGTAATTACAGTACAATGACTCATGGCTGATTTGTGGCGGCTGCCTGGCACATCTTCATTGTGTCAGGCAGCAACAGAAGAATGTGAGATCATTCACCAATGTTCTGCAGTCTGGTGAGCCAGGGCGTTGTGCTGGGGAACTGGTTTCCAAAGTGAGGGCTGGGAGCTCCGATTAGGTCCAACAGCATGAGCAGATCCTGGAGGAGGAGAGTCGAGGGGGCAGGATTGTGAACCATGCTGGTGAGAAACTTTTTCTGACATCCTGATGATAAATCTACAGTCCACACTGTCAGATTTTATCTCTGTGTGTCCACACAGGATTTTCTCCATGTTGTGATAAACAGTAGCAGTATCTGGGTAGAGCCAGGATACAGAAATACTCTACATACCAATGAAAGATAATAAATTATCTTTGATACCAGGACACCCAAGACTCCCAAATAATAAAATATGTGTCTTTGTGAGCTTATGATAATTCCTGAAAACACACAACTGTTTTAGACATTATTGTGTGTGTGTCTCTGAGGGTGTGAAGATCAGGCATAAGCAGATTGTCCTGAAAATGATGAGGGTGAGCAAAGGGATGATGTTGTCATTAAGAGAAGGATGAGTAGAAGTGATATGTACTATGCCATGTAGCTGGTTGGTGTGTGTGGCCCCGGCCGGGTGTGGCGTGCTCTCCATCTTCTGGGCGAGGTGGCGGGAGCCGTAGAGGGAGTCCGTGGGCGTCCAGTGGAAGAGAGCCTCCTCTCCGTCGAAGAAGATCAGCTGCAGGGTCAGGTCGGCGCTGGAGCTCTACAGTGGGAGGTAGAAAAGAAAAAAGTTGTACAGCAATGCCCCAAAAAAGTTTGCTACCACAACTCTATTAAGATCGACTGACATCATTATCGATAGAGTGAGTTATATGAGAAATATCATCTTGGCTCTGGTGTTGTTGCTTATTTAGTTACAATCATAAAATATATATGCACAAGGTTAAGGTAGACAATATCCTTCTATAATAATTAAAGTGTAAACAAACAGCTCGTACAGGAAAAACTACATGTGATTAAAGTCTGTTTTTTCAAGGGCGTAACTTTGGGTTGAACATTCAGGGTTTGGGTGGGGTGGGGGGGCTTATGGTGACTGCCCATTCAGCTTTAGTTTCGCTAAAACTTAGCCAGTTCCTACAGATTGAAATGCAGTGGTGAAAAAACCTACAGGTATGCACTACAATTCTGTGGAACCACAACCCCTCGAAAATGAACACACAATAAAATTGAATCGAGACGCTTTTTCATATTTTTCATTCTGCATGGTATTGTGATTATCAGTGTTGCCATAGTTACTTTGAAAAAGTAACTTAGTTACTTTACAAGTTACTTGATTTTAAAAGTAACTAAGTTAGATTACAAGTTACTTGATTTTAAAAGTAACTAAGTTAGATTACAAGTTACTTTATTAGTTACATTCAGCAGCTGCCGACAACACCCCCGCCGCCTCAACATAAAAATGACAACCGGTTTGGCCAACACTAACTTTATTAGACACCGCCGGAGGCCCCCCCCCCCGCGCGAACGGAGGGTTCCCCTAACGGGCGCTGTAGCTGAGGTGATCCGCGAGAAGAGCCCGACACACGTCCGGAGTCGCTGTCGCCGACCGTCGTACCCGGTCCCCTCCAACCGGTCCCCGCCTTCCGCAGCGCCGACGTACACCGCCCCGCGGCATACTATAAGGAAAGCCCCCGCACCGCGGACGAGCACCTCCCCCCCTAAAAAAACGTCGAGGAGTGCCGCACACCGAGCCTCCGGCGGCGTGGTGAGGAGGGCGACGGGGCGACTGCTCCCCCAGCCGCAGGACGTGCCCAGCGGGCTAACCACAAATACCGAAATAGTAACGCAAGGTGACTTGGACAAGTCACTTTAATCTGATTACTGGTTTGGAAATAGTAACGCGTTAGATTACTCGTTACTGAAAAAAGCGGTCAGATTAGAGTAACGCGTTACTAAGTAGCGCGTTACCGGCATCACTGGTGATTATGGTGTTGTGGTAATAACCCTACATCCCTCCCCAAACTTGTTTTGTAAATGTACCAGTTCAGTTTTGACTAAATTCCGTTGCTGCCCTGTAGTGGCCATTTAAATGACAGCGACGAAAAAACAGCTGCAGGGTCTAAAAAAAAAAGTAGTTTTATGTAAAACATTGATTTCATTTCTTAAGATTTGTTACACATATGCCTCTGTAATGCCATTTCAACCACGTCTCCTATGTGGGGAATCAGCTGAGACTGTCTGTGTCCTCCTCCTCGGATGTGTTTGTATTCAGAGTGATTCCTATTCCCTCAGTGAGCTTTGTGACAGACAGCTGAGGCCGAGGAACACGTCCCTTGGCTGATCTCCAGGTCACAGACTCTGTCACTGTCCGCCCAATAGACAAGACTCTCAACTGTCACATGGGAAAAGTTCAAGGCCGCAGGCTACATGAATGCTAAGTGTTTCCCCTCTGCATCTCTAGTACATACAACTACTAAATATTGTTGGTGGCAAATAAATGTTTACGACTATAAGAAGAACAGAAATTTCAATGTGGGTTGTGTTCCAACTGAAAATGAGATAGAGTGTGGATATTTACAGAGGTTTGTTTAAATAATCAAATTTATACACAAATCAACATGCACACTGTTGGGTAAAATTCATAATCTCTTATTGAATGACTCATTGGAAATGCCTACAGGAAAAGGCTGGTGAAATGAAATCACCATTTCCCCACAAATAACTGCAATATTTATAAAAATAAATCAATCATCAATAAATGCTGTATTTGTCAATACTGGTCTTTCCATGAGATTTGTCAAAACGTAAACACAAAATTGATCCTACTAACAGGTATTGTCATTATAGCCCAACCGTGTTAAACGGTGGCTTAATCCTCCACTGCCTTTTTTTTTTATTATGCCGACTAACGAAACATCCATGTGAGCTTTGTCCAAGGGGCGAGGTCTTTGCTTCTGAGAACATAGGGACATGAACTATTATTTTAATCATAAAATGTATTATCATTATTATTATTACTATCCTGCACTTATAAATACTAACTGATGTGCCAAATGCAAATAGGTCCCAATAAATGTGCAATCCTTATTCTAGTTTGAGTACTGTTTGCTACAAACTACAATTCCCAGGTTGTTAATTAAGTGACTCAGCCCTTTGTCAAAATTAAGCTATATATTTGTGACCTATTTTTAAAGAGAGACAACGTTCGTGTGATTTCCATTGACACTTCTTGACTGGCAGAAAAATGTAGAATAACACCGCAATAACAATAGACTTATCCATGAAGCTCAACTTTGTTTTCATTGCAACACTAATAAAGTGTCTTCTAAGGAAGCATTCTTCTTCTTACACCTCAGCTTGAAGTGAAAGCTGTTTCCTATGTTTACGTGATGAAAAGGGATGTTCACCCAGTTCTAATAACGTCTGCCATCTTTGGCCTTGTTATTCAAGAGCTTACTGGTGTTGACTTTGTGTTTAGGACTTTGCTGTGATTCATGAGTACAATTCAAGTTATTACGACATCACGATATCTAATGCACTCTGGATGCATTATGACGAAGATGTTTGACTTATTATATATGCAAGTCAATTGTTAGCCCACTACACCTTCTGAGTCTTCAGCTCTTCATCCAGAGCTCGCGCCACCTCCAGCATCATGGCACAGGGAACGGCAGAGTCGGTGGCGCCCTGGAACTCCCTCCCGTGCCACTGTGGCGGGTAGTACTTGGAGTCATAGTGACAGGCCAGAACCAGGCGGCGCTGGGCTGACGGGTTGAGGGTGGCGACCAGGTTGGTGAAGGGCAGAGGGCCGTAGGGGGTATGTGACCTGAACTTGTCCTCTGTGACCTCCCAGCCGGCGCCCAGCGAACCAAGGGTGGTTTTGATATGCTGGAAGGAAGATGAACACACACACATGGACGTATTGCTAGTTAGCAAAGAGTGCTCCATCACTTATCACCACATGAGAAACTAACGGGTGTATGTCTGTTGCAGATAAACTGTGAAAAGGATGAATTGTATTAAGATCTGTCATGTTTTGTAATGAAACAGCATTTTGTGATTATTGGAAAAACAGACATCAAATGTGTTTAAAAAAGCAGTAGGATATCAGCTGATATCCGATGTCTTTAGTTGCCGTGATGTTGGAAGTAAATGTGGCGTTCTCCACAGACTAAGACATTTTTCTTGCCAATTACTATCAAAAATCTTTCACAACAAACTGCATAGGGTTGTGGTCTAATTCCTATAAACGATGATCCCACCTCCTGCACAGCTTGGCTGCCCGAAGAGCCCGGGTACCTGGTGACCAGCAGCGGCCTCAGATCCCTCTGCCACATCTGCTCCAGATCTGTGTGAGACAGCGCCGTGAGAATCTCATCCTGCGTTAGTGTCACTGCTCGGTGATGGAGCTGAACGGGACCGGAAGAAAGAAACACAAGATGACACGACATGGTTTCAATTATTATTTAAAGAGGAAATACAGGTGCACATAAGAGGAACTATTCTAAGGTCTAAGTGTGGTGTGTGATCACGTTAATCACTGTCAGAATGTTATATACAAACATTATCATGTTTACAACTATTTTCCATCAGCGTTCGGTTCAACAACCTGTTACTAAGGGCAGTGGAAATCTCCCTGTTATGGATTTAAATGCAGCAACAATGTGGATGACACATAGAGTGAATAACCACTAATGTCAGTGACTCACATCAGTCAAAACACCCGTTTATTACTGGAAACCACAAGTATTTAGGATTTGATAATGACAACTCAGGAAAATATCCATTTAAAAACTAACAGTTGGCTCCTTTAATATCAGCTATAACAACATGCAGAGAAACCAGATGGTATTTTCATGTAAAAAAAATTTAAAATAAACAATTAGAATTCACTCTAACATCTGCTCAGCGAGAGACTGAACAGCCAATTAAAATTGTGTGAACTGTCGCTGATTGAGGGGCTTCAAATACGCACAATGGCTTCTTTACTGAATCAGGGATCCACAGAAGAGTGAGGGGGCTCTTTTTCTCAAAGACACAGCCCCTTGCAAATCAATGTATTTGTGCATCTTAAGCAGCACAATATGGATTCAGATTCATGTTCCAAGCTGAGCGTCAGTCCGGTGTGCTCATGATTACGGTCAGAGGTTTAAGAGAAAAAAAACCTATCGATCCTTGGATCCCATGGCTCTGTTTTCATTTGGTCTCAAAGTTCAGCTGCTAAGCACCACGGTTGTCCGGGTAACAACCTGAACTGACAGGGAGGATGGAGAGGGGGGGGGGGGGGGGGGCAGAGCTGATTGTGAATGTCAGAGCACTGTCAATGCATGCGTGTGTTTGCGTGTGTGTGTGTGTACAACTCCAGCCTCGCAGATAACAGAAATTCTGGGTATTAGTGGTAGAAATGACTAACATATAGTTAAATTATCCAATCCAGATTAACAAGCCCTGTCTGTTTGGTTATGGGTTTGTTTATTTGTTTATCTGCTTTTAAGCAAGATTACACAAAAAAAAAAGTTAGAAGGATGTGAAATGGGTCACAGGAAGAACCAGTTACATTTTGGTATGGATCTGGATCAGGGGGTGGATTACATTTTTTCTCAGGAATAATATTGATTAATCTGATTATTGGCGAGTTCAATTAATCATTTAGTCTTTACCATTTCAGAAAACAAGGAAAATATAGCGAGCATATTTCCAGAACACACAGGTAGTGTCATTAAGTCCAAAACAAAGTGATATTCAATTTACAGTGAGAGTAATCACATACGATTGGACGGGAATATTAAATGTTTGGCACTTACTGAATAACTTCAACAATGAACTGATGAAGTCACTGATTAACTGACATCACATTGTAGCCCTGCTCAAGATACGTATGTCAGCTAAATAAGCTTCTTTTAAAGGGACTTAACAGTAGTACACGTTTGTTCTTCCTCCTATAGTTTGGCGTTACTATCGTTTTGGGGCACATTCCCTCAATCTGTTCATTTACAACAGAATAAACACTCACTTGCAAAACTTGGACCACACTACTGGCTGACACTGAGTCCTGTAATCAAACAGTGGCACAAGCATAGGGCCCGAGGTATAATTATGTGGTCATGTGATCCAAAGAGCTGGTGGGGCTCACTGAGCTCAGAGAGGGTTAAATTGGGGGGTCCACTTAGAGGTCTATAAATACCTCAGACCTGCAATTGGAGGATCAGTGATGAGGACGGTGCTGCCATAGCAACCAGGCAAAGAGAAGAGGAGGAAAACACAGATGAGGGAACATGAGTGGCCAGGCATGTACCCCAGGTGCATCTCAGGGGGATTACACAAGCAGTGCCAAGAATCTGAGCACACGACTGCTGGGATATCATGAATATTCATGTTGGATTAATGTAAAAGATGGATTCAAACATGTTATTGCCTATTTTAGAATAAATAACAGTAAGCACTGGTGATATTTCATATAAGGAAATGTGCACAGACAGTGGCAAAATATCCACTGAAATTCATTGCATTTCCCCAACACTATAGCTAAAGAAATTGAGTACACATACGTGATATAGTATGATGCAAACTGTAATATCTTTATCAAATAACGATTCAAATGAATAATTGGGAGTTAATCAAGCAACCAATCACATGAGCCTCGTAAAAAACCCTGACTGTGGCAAGTTTAAAAAAAAAATGGCTCCACTTTTTCAGACACTTATCTGATTGACTGAATGTACAAATGTGACTGAACCTGGTCAAGTGTTGAGAGTAAGTCTTACCTTTTCCTGTGTCCAGGGGATTGCAGTGGCGCAGTGGATGAATGTGAAGCAGATGAACACAGTGTAGAATATGTGCATTGTGGAGGCACCGTGGCTCCGCTCGGCCATCGCTGCTGTGGCTCCTCTGCACATTCCTCTCCCTCCTGTGTGAGAGCTCACAGGGCTGCTGCAGTCATGTGAAGAGCAAGAGGGAGGACCTGAGGCTCTTTACACCACAGCGTCACCATACTGCTCTGTGTGTGGGTGTGTGTGTGAGTGTGTGTGTGTGTGTGTGTGTGTGTGTGTGTGCGTGTGTGTGTGTGTGTGTGTGTGTGTGTGTGCGTGTGTGTGTGTGTGTGTGTGTGTGTGTGTGTGTGTGTGTGTGTGTGTGTGTGTGTGTGTGTGTGGGGGGGGGGGGACAATATTGACATAGTGATACAAAATAAGATAATTGCTCGTTTTCACCACCAAACCAACAGTGTAGGTCAAAGGACATAATCCAATGAGACCTATCGTGTCCTCTGATTATTGGACAACATTTTAAATGGGACCTTAAAATTTGACAAAAGAATGCATATACTTGTCTCATAATGTATTAACTAACTAACTAACTAACTTACTATCTATCTATCTATCTATCTATCTATCTATCTATCTATCTATCTATCTATCTAACTAACTAACTAACTAACTAACTAACTAACTAACTATCTATCTATCTATCTATCTATCTATCTATCTATCTATCTAACTAACTAACTAACTAACTAACTAACTAGTTAACTAACTGTCTAACTTACCAACCGACTAAATCACCTATTACCAAGTAATAGGCAGTTTAAAAACTAACTTATTACCTAATAATATATTACTTTTGATAATTTATGTTTCATACAATTACGGACTAATAATTCTGAAATAAGATTCAATAAATAAATAAATAATCAAATACGCAACACTGATAAAGTGAATACAAAGTCATAAATCACTTATTTGATTAAATATTTTCTATATATAGACATAATAAAACAACTCATTCATTACTTAAGTATTTTCTTATTATTATGGACTTATTAAGTCAAATATTAAATAATATCTGCCATATATAATTGTGAGGGTTCTTATACTGGAAATACTTATTTCTATTTTCTTTTCTTTATTTGACAAAATCTTGATTCAACATTACGTTATTTTCAAGGAAATTAAAAAGTTGTCACCATCAATTGTATGTCAGGTAAATAAAATGTAATGACAAACTACAATCGAGATGATGATAGAAAACGTAAAGAACACAGTTAATTATAAAAAATTATCTACAATAATTTAACAAAAGAGGAAAGCATTAAGTTCGATTTATGGAAATGATTCATTTTATCAAATTAATTTTATTTTTCCTGTTAAATACATTTCCTATTAAGCCCAATCACAGCGCATCGACGTCATCTACCACGTGGTCTCATTTCACGTGGTCTAACCCGGAAGTACGTTGCCTGGTCTGTTCCACACTCTGATCGCAGATATAAAGTCTGTCCTGGTGACACGCTGTTGATCGTTTCCTAACAGAAGTGTCGTGCTCGTGTTGAGCAGCAGCAGCAGCAGTGATGTGCGAGGAGCTGCGCAGTTTGAAAGCTCAGCTCAGGGAGCAGGAGAGAGACCTGGATGCTCTGAGGAAGAAGCTGGCTCAGCTGGAGAAGGTATGGAAGTTTCATGAAAATGACCATTATTTAGACACTTGTTAAATTAAAGACTTTCAATGTTTAAATTGTCTCATAAAGCAATAGGGCAGTAGCTTAGTTTTATCATTTGAATAGAGCTACATGCTACATAAGGTTAGCAAAACAGCTCGTTTCACCCAGGTTCTCCTATGTGTAGTAGAACATAGATACTCCACGTAGCTAGTTGTCATATGCAGTTCCTGTTGACATGCTGATACAGGTGGCAGTTCAGTGAGATCAGTGCTGGTGATGCTGTAATATCCTCCCCCCTCATGTGTGTGAAGAGGAAACTTAATTTATTGATCTCCTTTAGAACCCCACCTTCAACTAAGACCCCAGTAATGATGGATATGCACATGTTCAACCATGTCAACAAAACAGATCATTACCAACTCTGGGAACATGGGATGTTTTGAAGAGAAGGTTGAGGGGAAGGGTATTCAGCTGCAATATGCAACTTCCCCACTAGATGTCACTAAATTCTCCACACTGAACCTTTAAAGTGTTTGGAATAAGACATCACATGTTATAATTAATGACGTCTGAGGACAATGAGCCCAGTTCTTTAAAAGGAGAGTGATCACAGAACACCCATGTAACATCGTGTCAAAAATAAGATACATAAATACATAAATACTCAATGAAAATAAAATGCTAATGTAATCTTATACTAATGTGATATAATAATAAATAGACTTGATTTTTATCGAACAAATAAAAGGACACTTTGTCATCATAAAGGAGATAAAAAATAGATTCCCAAGTCCAAACTGGATGTTTCAGATTTAATAGGATGCAGTTACCAGATCAAATCTTGAAAGGACATCATATCCCTTATGATGTAGCAGCACTCCGTTAGCTGTGTTGGCTGTAGACGTAAGTAAAGAGAGAAGTAATCAAAGCTTGTGATGTTATAGAGGTACTGTAGATTGATGTCAAATGGACGAAAGCGCCTGAACAAACTAGTATCCTTTTATTTTATCTAATAATCGTCTTGTGCTATAATTCAGAGTCATACTCCAGCACTGGAGCTGCATGACAAAGTGACGCCCCTCACCCCACTGAAAGCCAAACCGGCCCTGAGCAACGAGGACATCATGCGGTACAGCAGACAGCTCCTGCTGCCTGAGCTGGGTGTACAAGGTATGGACGAACACATGCAGTGTCATTCTAGGGTACAGCCGAGTAAGCACTCTGTCAAGTCAGCTCTATTGTATCGTGTGACTCATCACAACAGAGAACGTCTGGACTGTCCACAGGTCAGCTGAACTTATCCAAGACGTCAGTGCTGGTTGTTGGCTGTGGAGGACTCGGCTGCCCCCTGGCGCAGTACCTAGCAGCAGCAGGCATCGGTAGGTGGTCTACTTGTGAAATCCATCCAAGCTGATTAGATCACTAACCCTTCTGTAATTTAAATTTTTATAACAAATGGATACATTTAGTATAATTTAAATCTCGAGACGTCAAGTGTTTTGTCTTGAATCAGCAGAATCTAAAAGGAGGGGAGAGGTTTGTAAGATCTGTATGCCTGTACGCATTTTAGTACTGTTTAATGAATACAATCTAGTGTACTGTGAAAAGATACTACACAGAAAAGAGTATATTCAATTTATTACATATTTATTTAAGTTTTCTTTGGCCATTGAACAATACTTACTACTCTTTATCTAACTGAGGATAACTTTTGGAGTTTGTGTACAGGCATGTTAATAACAGCATGCTGGTTAACAGTGGTTGGATGTAACAAATACATTTACTTCCTCACTTTCCTTAAGAACATTTTTCCTTTGCTTTATCAAAGTAGTTATATTTTGGGGTACTTTTCACTCTGAATCCTCTACAGATATCAGCAAATATCTTTACTTTCTACTCCACAGAATTGTATAATACATTATGTTACATGTTCACAAAGTTTAAAAGTATCAATAAATAAAGGGGAATGGGTCCACTGAGCTTCAATGAGAGCAGCAGCAACATCACTGGTGAAGAAACATAACAAGGTATTTTTAGTATCAACATCTGAAGCATTCTTTATTTATATGACATCTGTGTTATTCTTGTATTAAACAGAATATGTGGTAGAGACAGCTAATGGTGTAGTTGAGTGTTGCATTAGGAAACAAGCTACTCTGGGCAATTACTTTTACTTGTAAAACTTCAAGTATATTTGAACACAAGTACTTACTTACTTTTACTCAAGTAGAAAAGTTAATGTGGTACTTTTCATGCAAATTTTTTAGTTATTTGAACTTTAACTTGAGTAAAATGTTTGAGTACTTTCTCTACAACTGCTGGTTAGGGACAGAATCACTGAGAGAAATTCTGAGAAAAGGCAAAGACCGAGTGCTATGGATAGAAAGTACCAGTGAAGTCTACCAAACACATCCTGTTCAATTTGACTTGAATTGTCATGATTCACAAGCATTATCAGAGTTTGTCATTTATTCTGAAGCATTTCTGTCTGACCTGTTCCTCTGTGTCTCTGCAGGGCGTCTGGGTCTGCTGGACTACGACCAGGTGGAGCTCAGTAACCTGCACAGACAGGTGCTGCACGGGGAGGAGAACCAGGGCCAGGCCAAGGCTCTGTCCGCTGCCAATGCAGTGAGAAGGTACTGACTGGTACCTGTGCATACTTTAAAAAAAACTGATCCTACATAGAATTACACATAGTGTCGTACAATATACAGTACATAGAGGTCAATCTTACCTATCCTCTCGTAGATTTAAAGTGTTTGAGATAATGTATTCCTGCGCACTTGTGCAAAATCTGACATGAAAGTATTATTAGTAAATTAAATATAAATAAATGCTCAGTAACAAGGATAATTGGTGTATTTATGTGCCCTTGGGTTGCTGTGTAATGTACGCTGGCGCACTCCAGTCTCACCACAGATTATATTTGGTTGTGTATTCCTCCCCAGTCTGCAAATATTGTGTAAACATGTTATTTCAGAGGCAGCTTTTCTCCCTCACAGTCTGCCTACTGTGGTTAGCACACACACAGTGACGACACACGGCCACAAGAGGGCGTAATTTCACTGACTTGCAAAGAGAAGGACAGTGTTTTTATGCTGCATTACACGTACACTACAAAGTATTCCTTCTTTTATTGTTCATTGTTCATTAATGAGTTAAGCTGCGTGCACAGTGCATGAGCATTTATCAGTTCCATCACCTCTTTGACGGCTGAGAGATGGACAGCACAGATTAACAGGGGGGTTGGGGAGGGAGGCGGCTGTCATGTGACTCCGATCCCATGTCCCATTCAAAGCTCACATGTTGTTGTTTTTGAGCTGTTCTTGCTTTAACTGAAACACCAGCACCGCCCTGACATGGGCTTTGTTTTTAAAGGTCAATAGTACTTATATAATGCTGATCTGTTTGTGTTGAATCAGACAATTATCGAGGATCATAACCGACTTCTGTGAATCTGACGTATTGTCTGCAGGTTGAACTCCACTGTCGAGTGTGTTCCCTACCACCTGCAGCTGTCGTCGGAGAACGCCTTGCAACTCATCCAACAGTATCCTGCCGCCTCACAGTCCTCCACCTACATCTGTTCCGCAGATCTGCTGCTGGCTAATTCTTTGTCATGAATATTTCTTACAGCTGCCATCCGCTCCGTCCATTTCAAGCTTATTGTTTCCTTTCAGAATTTTGCAGAAACCTACTAACTGATCTTGTATATTTTCAAATCTGGTGGCACCTTGACTTTGCTGACGTCATGTATGACATCGTGGCCGATTGCTCAGACAATGTCCCCACTCGCTATCTGGTGAATGACGCCTGTGTCCTCAGTGGGAAACCTCTGGTGTCAGCAGGCGCCCTGAGAATGGAGGGACAGGTGAGGCCGGAAGCCTTCACAGTGGCCCCACTCTCTGATTTGTAAATTAATTTCCGTGTCTCTCTAGTTGACAGTATATAATTACCGTGGAGGCCCCTGCTACAGATGTCTGTACCCAGTGCCCCCTCCCCCAGAGACGGTAACCAACTGTTCCGACGGAGGGGTGCTAGGAGTGGGTGAGTGTTTTACGCCCAGGTCACACTGGATGCGTGAGTGGTGCACGTGCGTCATGGAACATCTGGCTTGTTCTTTCGGCGCCCGTGTTATCAGGTTGGAGCTTTTACATTTCTCAGGCGCCTCAGCTGCCTGTGAGCCGTGCTGCCCTTCAAGAGAGTCGGGGTCTCGCCTGTTTTCACACCAAGCGGTTCACAAAATCACCAGTGATCTTACACCACAGTGTCCATGTCTGTCCGTCTAATGTGACACAAATGGTTGCAACACTTGCTGTACCTGTTACAAGGTAAAAGCGCTTTAATGTTTCTGTTGACTGAATCAGTTCACTTCAAATTTTTATTTATACTGCAGGACTAGGGAGAAGCATGGCTGTAGACACGAGTCCTGGCATGTTGTTGAGTACTTATATTCACAGAAATACAGGAGGCAAAGCAGCAGATCAGCTACACAGCCGGAAAACACTCTGCACGTGCACCCAGTGTGGCCCGGGCCTTACTTGTCCTGAAGCCATTCACTTCATGAAGAGCACAGTCTTTGTAGTTCATAGTAACGTTTCCCACTTTTCTTGAAGTTCCAGGGACAATGGGCTGCTTGCAGGCTTTAGAAGTCGTGAAGATCGCCTCTGGACTCGGCTGTATCCTTTGCTTTTCCATCACTCACTCCCACGTTGCATGCAGAACCACCCTTGACCAAATTGTTCAGGCGTTGCGATGAATCAGCACTCATCAACGGCCAGAAGGGATTTCATTGTAATCAAAGTCACTAATGAGAAGTGCTGATTTGTGCCGCTCTGATGAAACAAAACAAAAACAGGAATATTTTAGTTTCCCTCCTGTGGAGTCCGCTCACTACTCATGGGCCATTGTCTCCTGAATTCTCTGTGGTTTCAGCGATCACATGCTTATATGGAGACTCACGTCGGAGAATAGATTCACTCTGTCGGGCCCTTCTGATCTAGATTGTAATACTCGCGCCAACACCTGGCTCTGATGCATCAGCCCGGGGAACAGTACAGTGTTGTTTTCATACAACGTGTTGCTATGGTGTTCATACACGAATGGGACACACTGCTGCTGATTCTCTGAATCAAGCCGCGCGCCGATCCTCTGAACAAAGTGGCTTTATCTTTGACTGGGCGTTCCAGCTTCCTGCGGCCAGAAGCTGCTGATGTTTGACGCTCAAGACGCCAGATTCAGGTCCATCAAGCTGCGGCCCAAGCAGGCTGGCTGCGCAGTGTGTGGCGAGAAGCCCAGTGTGACCAAGCTTGTGGACTATGAGAGCTTCTGTGGGTCGGCCGCCACAGATAAGGTTGGTCACGAGAGATGAAACCGATGTGACTGAATATGACACAGCACATGTAATTTCCCCTTAATCCTCAGGAAATTCTCTTATTTTCTCATTTTCCCTGTGTTTCAGTGCCGCAACCTCAACCTCCTCTCCGGGAATCAGAGGATCACTGTACAGGTAGGGAGTATATCCAACGCAGCAGTCAGCCATTGCGTGACTTCCTGTATTTAGTGCTGTTTATTGTATGATTACTCACAATTTTCTCCGTTTTCATTTGCATTCATAAACTGATTAGATCTCAGCGCTGACCCAGCCCCAAATGGGAAATGACTTAAAATGTGCCTGTAGATTTTCTATGGGAAAGAAAAACATGTTCCATTTGGCAGCAGGAGCAGCGGCGGTGGGATTGCATCTGTTTATATTTCTGCAGAATTGGCACTTTCAAAGCCGCTGAGTCATTAAACACAGAGATGGGGATCATGATTGATTGGGCTGTAATCGAGATTGGGCAAAGGGGCTCCAGTCAGAAACCGGGTTGTTTCCTGTGATTTAAGGAGAAGCAGTTAAAACGCTCGTATTACTCCACAAATCCAACATTTAGCTGCAAGTCATTTAAGTTTCCCCGTTTAGCTGTGGATATTAATCAATGTCTTTATCCCAAAAATAAAGCCACACCTCTCTCTCTTTCTCTAAGTTGTGCTGTTTTGATATAATTCCAGGATTATAAATCGATATTGGACAACGCTGAGCCCCATCTTTTGTTGGACGTGCGCCCTCTTGTGGAGGTGGACATTTGCCACTTGCCCTTCTCTCTCCGTATCCTTTTGATGATGAAGCCACAAGGAACTCTCTCACTGTGTCATAATTCTGTACTTTGACTTCATGTATATCAGAGCTTGACTGATACTTATATTAAGGAGTACAAACAGTCCTATATATATATATATATATATATATATTAGATTTTCAAGATTCTCAAACCTTTATGACAAAGCAAAGTAACTGCGGTTTGATGTTTCATAGTTTAACCATAAACTTTATTATTTATTAAAATTGACTATAGATAAAAATAAAACATTAATAAAAATCTAATATTTAGAGCTTTAATTAAGAAAAGAAATTGTAAACATAAATGCTCCTTATTTCCCATGAAGCACCACTAAGTAGTCTTGGTTTGCCGTTACACGTTCCAAAAGGCGAATGCTTCTTTTTGTGACACGTCAGTTCAGAGGAACGTGTGATTTTTTTGGTCATTGTCCTTTTTGCGCTGGTTTATAGTTACAACCATTAGTTTGGTGGCGGTTACATTTCTTCTCTCAAGCTGGATTTGCAATTGGCTATTTTAAAGTTAGCGTCCCCAAAGTCAGTGATGCTCTAAAACTTTGAAATTAAGAAATCGGTGCAAATTGGCAAAATTCTGACTGATGCTAAATGTCACAGACCCGACTCTGAGAGGTTAATATTGTCAAACAGTTATATTGGTCAGGCTCTAATGTTTTATCACTTTTTTTTTCCTGTTTGATTATTTCCCTTTATATTCCTGTCAGACATCCCACTCTCCCGTCTAGAGGAGAGAGAGAGTGGACATATGCAGTTATTCCAGGAGCGAATCAGCCAGTTGAAGCAGCAGACGGCAGGTGACCGCCGGCCTCCAGGTAACGTGACCAATCCCCATTCGGGTTCCCTACACGCTGTTTGAGATGAGCAGACACGTAGAGACGTCTGTGTCCTTCTCACTGTCCTCTGTGTCTGTGGGCCAGAGGCTTATGCTGGACACCCAGTAGAAGGTTGTAATGAGGTTGCTAGGTGACCTCTTTTCCAAAACAAGTGGTCAACCTGAGCAGCTGGCCTGCTTCAGAGAAATGAATATTCCAAAACGTTATTTTGGTGGTGGTGCTCTGGATTCACTGTGTGGAGCTTTCTGTATCAATGAGCTAAATTTAGATTAGGGGAGTTTTATCTTTAATACTTCAGTCTTGATTATTAATTATTCATATTCAAATCTTGTTAACTCAGATTTGATTATTTTTAACTTTTACCTGCTCATAAATTAAACACTGAATTTTCATCAGCTTTCTGTCCATGGTGTAGAATGAGTCAGGGAAGAACTCTTCAGATATTGGTCAGATCCAGGAATATTTTTTTTACTTTTTCAACATTTTGGTCAATTTTTTAAGCAATAATGAGATCTTTATGTAAAAGTTTAGACGTGTAGAGTCCTAATATCTGTGAATAGGTGAAATTTTGTGTAGATCTAAATAATAATCCACATTGTCATTAAAAATTAATATTTTTATTAGGAATGATTTTAATTCTGTTACCATACATTAACAAATCTAGTCTGTGTTTAACGTGAGCAGTTTGGAGACGTTTCTACATACATGGCATATGTATCTGATATCTCAATATGCTGAATTGGTGTTAAAGATGCCAATCAGCCATGGCGTATGTTCTCTGTGCTCTTCCAGTTTGCAAGTGGAATCTAAAGCAAATTCACTTTATAATGTAGTCCCATCATTGTGACCAGACCGTGACAGCTCTGTGTGTTATCTACCCCAGTGTATGTGATCTGTAAGCTGGGTAACGACTCTCAGAAAGCGGTGCAGCTGCTGGAGAAGATGAGTGGATCTGAAGTGGACAGTATCACACTGAAGGACATCCGCGGAGGCCTCACGTCCTGGTCAAAGAAAATAGACCCCACCTTTCCACAGTATTGATCCATCAATAAACTTTTAATTGAACAATTGCTTCATCTCAGTTTTTTTCCCCTCCTCTACATCTTTCTTTTAGGTAGATTGTGTCGAGTTACAAAACCTCGCATACCGAGCACGTCAATGGACCTGTTCCTAAAATGTGTTGTGTAATCTGCTGTGTGTGAGGTCAACAACAACATGAGCGTGCAGTTAGATAACACACAAGCATCCTTGAGAAAATATTCCTGTGTTTCATTTCATTTATTTGAATATGTATAACATGACACTTACACTTTCTTTTTAGAACAGGACACTATCCTGGACAGAATAAATGACAACTGACCCAATTTACTAATTAAAAAAACAGTCTTGCCCCAAACCTTCGGGATCTGGGTTGTCTAGCCTTCATTTCCGGCTCTGCCTCACTTTCTGACGTTGAACCCACTCCTGGACATTTTGAATGTGGTATGGATTGAGATGCAAAGGAGTATTTGTTCTGTGATTTGGTAGTTTGTTAGTTTTTCTGTTTTTGTTATCTGTGTCCTGTCTGTTTTTGTGTTGTTAAAAAAAATAGAATTTCATGAGTAAAATATATAAAAAAAGAGTCCAGCCATGGTTGCAGGATGATAGATGACACTGTAGAGTGAAATCTAAAATCAAAATCCTTCTTTAGTTATTGTTTATGTGTGAATCAGTGCATTTCTTGTCTTCCAAGGGGCCACGTCTGGATGCCTTTAGGGGCCCCTGCACACGCCTGAACTCCACTGTGGAAAGCTGTGTGTTTCAAACTGAACCGGGTCGTGTGTGGGATGGTTTTTTTTCTCCTTGGCTTGACCAAGTTGAAATAACGGAAAAGAAAAGCACATGCGCATTTGGTCCGTGCTCCAGCGGAGGCGCCATTGCCTCACAGGCGCTGTAGTTCAAGTTTTCCTCCCCACACATGGAAAGTCAGTTATGCGGAGATAATAAAAAGACTTCAAGCCCCAGCGTCGGCCGCGGCTCTTTCTCCTCGTCGAGCAGAGGGGGGAGTAGTCACAGCTGGAAGAAGGATAATAAGATGCGCATGAATTTACAATCTGGAATAAAAAGATAAGAAAGACAAATAAATGGACGGCTCGGCTCTCCTCCGCGCGCCCGTGCGTCCAAGTGAAGTCGGTGTTCGTTGCGTGTAGTCGACGCCGCTGCGCCTTTTCGTGCGTAATACTACCAGAAGAAGAAGAAAGTGCAGGGTAGTAAAAGTTCAGGCTCAGTTGATGGAGTTAAAAAGTTTCTTCAGTCCGCTCACAATGGAGAGAAACGCGCCCTTCGCTCACTGTGAAGGTAAAGTATCATTTCTGGATCTTTCCCACTCGACGTTCGCTGCTTTGCTTCTTCTAACGGGTTAACTTCTACTTAGTGTCCCGGTGAATGTGCACGTTGGGCGCTTGTATAACTTGTTTTGCTGGCGTTCTCCACTCGGCTTGTGTTCTGCCAGCGGAGCCCGATAGAAAGTGGGAGGGGTGCAGATGTTGCGGAGCCGCGGTTCCAGATGTTGGTGGAGTTTGACCTCGTGTAAACACAGGGAAAGATGAGCTTTGTCAACTTTTACGCATCGATGGGGCTTTACTTATCAGGTTTTACTCAGGAGCTTGTGTCGTCTGGCAGTTCTACTTGTGACCTGTTATTAAAGTCACTAAGAGCTCGATAATACACTTAAGTTTAAACTGTGGCTTCTTTAGCATGGCTCATTTACTTAAAAAGGCAATATGGCTTAGCTGAAAGCTAACACTTGGAGCTGGCCTTCACACAATCATAACAATGCAAGGACACAACACAACACAGCATAGCACAACAAAACACAGCACAGTACCACACAGAACAGCACATCACAACACAGCACAGCACAGCACAACAAAAGACAACCTAACACAGCTCAACACAGAACAGCACAAAACAGCACAAGACAAGACAACATAAGACAGCACACCAGCACAACACAGAACAACACAATCTAACACAGCACAAAACAAAACAAAGAAACAAAACACAGGAAAGCAAAACCTACTTAAACCTATAAGTGCTTCAAGAGAGTGGTTATAATTGTGTTTTCAGTATCTTGATAATTATACTGGAAACTTTTCATGAACCCATGGCAGAGTGCCACGGACCCCTGGGGCCCCGGGTCCCCTGTTTGAGAACCACTTTTCACCCTTTAAGTGAAGAGCTGTTTCATTCATACATCTGAGCTCCACCAGTCATCACTTTCTCCACTGCATTCAGACAGATGAATCGTTTATTTCTTTGTGAAAATAGCTCTCTGTGTTTGTCCCTGTTTGTTTGCGGTGGCAGGTTTCCTGTGGTCGGAGTGGATTACTGACTTCAGTAAGGAGAGGGAACACCACTGCAGGGTATGAAGCTTGTGGCGGTGATTCTACTGCACACGCCCGCGGATGGTCCCGAGACATTTCCTCCATCACCCTCCCACTTCATTGATGAGTGTGTGGTGTGTGAGCCCAGGTGGGCGGACATGTTACTACCCTCTTCGTTTCTAAAAGAAACAATGTCACTTTGATAAAACAACAAACATCCAGTGCTCAGTCACTGCGACTGATGAGGACCAAAGATTCCCCCCGACCAAGAGTTCATCCCGACTCTGAATCCTCCACTATTCAGCAGTTCACGTCGCCATTGGAAGAAACCCAATGTCTGCCTCCTCTCCCCCGTCCTTACCTCGAGCCTACCTCCACTCTCTCCAGCCGCACCACCCGCCCTCCTCGCCTGGACCGCTCTACACGCGGCTGTCCAACGGCAGCCACAGCGCCCCAAGCCCCACCAACTCCCGCAGCTCCTTCCACGGGGTGTCCTTCCTTCTGCAGATCGGACTGACCAGAGAGACGGTCAACCTGGAGGCCAGTGACCTGTCGCTGTCCGCCGTGAGGGACCTGGTGTGCTCCATAGTGGACCAGAAGGTAAGGACGCCTTTATTATGAGTCGCACCGTACAAGACAAATTTTCTCTTTTTCAAATCCATGGAGACCCACAACAGTTACTTTGTTTTCGAACTATGGCATATTTTGGGGCTTCTGGTGTAGACAACAGCTATCAAGGTCAGGATTTCTGCTCGCTCAATACTGTTTACAGTCCAACTAGTTTCTTTATCACATATATAATGCCTGGGTCACGTGATAGGATCCTGACGAAACAGCGAAAGCTACAGCATGACCGAAAAGGCCTGGTCAGGGAGCAAATACAAGTGTTTCAAAACATCTCAGTTTCTTGCTGCCCAGACTAAAATTCCACCCTGGACTTTTCAAAGTAAAATCAGACCAGCAGCGTTTCCAAACTTCTCCTTTTTAGGGGCTCTAGTAGGAGTAGTGTGAGCACCAGGCGTATCCATAGCAAACATTGATGTGTTTTCTAACAAAAAAGTATCGTATTGCCAAAAAATCCAATAGCCGATACATTTCAGTCAATGTATTAACTCACAGGAAACCGAAGCCGGCTCCAACATGTTGATCAAAGTACAAACAAAGAACCAGAAGAATTACGGCCCCTAAAAATATTGTCAATCCCCGAAAGATTCAGCATTTTCGCTTGCAGAATCAGTTTGTAGAGTTGCTCCTCAGGGTAACAGAGGCAGAACATGTCGATGCACTCGTTTATTTTTTGTTTTTGAGTCCTCTAACCAATTCATCGGTTAAGGTTTGTTCCCAGAGCAGACGTCCGGGCCTCGTGCCCCAAACATGACTCAAATACCCGCAAGAGACACAACAGCACCGACGCTCCTCAGGACACCATGTAGTAGCCGCAGTTATTTACATTGCGGTGTAATGTTGCTGGACTTAACAAAATGCAAGTTCTCGCATACAAGCTCACATGCACAGAAGTACTCTGTGGTTTTTGCTTGGTCTCCTGTGCGATTTTGGAAGTGCTTCATTTTCCATAACAACGATGATGTGTTGTACAACCTCGGTATAAGAAGTGGCTTTAACCACACGTATAGGCCGAGTCATTACAGATCATTTGCCATCTTGTATTTGGCCGTGTGAGAATATTTTAAGTCTATATCAATGGCGCCAGCTTTAATTGGCAGGTTCTTGCTGGTTGGTGCTGAGTGTGTGTGTCTGTTTATAAGTGAAAATAGGGCTAAAACATTTACATTTTTGTTTTCTGATTTAAAGACGCACCATATAATGATAAGCACTGTGTAATGTCTGATGGGTGGGTGGCTATAGCTAGGTAGCTAGGTAGGTGAGTAGATAGGTAGATAAAAGGATGGTTGGATGATAGATAGATAGATAGATAGATAGATAGATAGATAGATGGATAGATGGATAGATAGATATTTCTCTACTTATGCCGGTGCTGTAAACCTCGGACTCAGTTATTTTGAGCCCATGGATCGGCCCTGCCCTTCATAGCTGTGTGGGATTAATGGTGTGTAAAGCCTGTTGGAATAATGAAATGGCTCCTGTGTGCAGCCACACGTCGCTGTTTTAAACGCTTGTGAATAATGATGATTGCTCCACTTGTGTCTGTAATTATCATTGACTGGATAAAAAAAGAGGGTGATTAAACAAAGCACTTTTCATCAGCCCCCCAGGATCTGAACATTTAGGTGGGTCAGGGCTGCATTTGCTGCTCGAGGGGGCTGATAGCAAAAATAAGGAAAAGAGAGAAAAAATGAATGAATCATAAACTTGTGCAGAGCAGCAAGTGCAGGATATTGAAGGAGCAGTCTGTGTTCAGCCTGTGTCCTTTGGTTCCATGTTGTCCAAGTTGGCATTCCAGAGGAGCGCGGTAATGTTGTTGTTCTTTACGAGGTCTGCTGATTCTCACTAGCTAGTTATGAACAGTTCTGGTCCGCAGAGCAGAAAATCTCATCACTGCATATTTACATGGATCCTGTAACCCTGGCACAGTCGCAAGAATCTGTAACAGGAAAATAGTTGAATCCTCAACCCTTTTAGAGCTACTGCACAGATAAATGTGTTTTATGAGCTGTGAACTCAATTATATGACTGTTGTTTATAAAAGAAATCAACATTTATGGGTTGAACATGGCTCATCCCACCACATGTGTTTAAAACTTTCTAAAACAAGGCTTATGTAGAGTTAACCATTTGGGACGTCTCTTCATCATGAAATCAATATATATTTGAAAAAGTGAACACATCTCTAATCAAAGGTGGGCTCCCCCCCCCCGCCATCAGTGGCCGCTTGGGAGTGGGAATCTGCAAACCTCGACAATGATGTCTGTGTGGATGGGGTATGGGGGATAAGGGTGGTAGGTAGGTGTGCCGTAGCTCCAACTCCAAGCACTGCGTTATATAGGCATTTTTTAAATTTCCATTAAGAAGCACTTAAGCCAAAACTTACTGCGGGAGTTACACTTTAAAGAAAAGCAAGGAGGTTGTTGGTAATCTGCCACAAAATGATCAGGATCACATATCGCGACTTTATGAATGTGTATCACTTCATATCGTATGCATTCATCTTAAGAGGCCTCAGAGTCCAATACATTATGGCAGGAAGCTGGCTGATTTATGGCCCACAGTCATGGGAACTTTGAAAGGGCTCTATCTACAGTAAACATCTGCACATATAGTGTATAATATACTGTACATCAGTAGCACAGGACAAATCCAGCCAGTTCATCCACTTTATTGTGCATTTCTTCTATTAAACGCTGCCAAACGCAGTGTTCTGCCTCAGCTATTTCATGAAATCAAGCCATATGGCTTTGATATCAATGGAAAATATGAGTGTGAGGCCTTCCGCGCTCTCCAATCCGGCCCTGTCTCTCTGTCTTGTTCTGAAATATGTGTGACAACGGTGAGCCTTTCACTAAGTCCACCCGTTGCTGGACAGCTTTTCCAGCTGAGGATCCCTGACCCCGGCTCAGCCCTGTTGACAGTCGTCCCAGGATGTCTCCAGTCAGCAGAACCTCAGGTGTCTGTCAGCAGCAGAGGCGAGAACGGAAAAGGGCTTTTAGACCACATGTGGTAATATCTGCATGGAGATGGAGTCTGGCTGGAAGTGTATTCCCCTCTTCATGCTGCTGCCGTTTCCTCCGCTGAGAGCTGGCCTGCTCCGCTGAGTGACTCACCGCTCAGCCATGCAACAAACATGGATGCTCATCCCCAACTGCCCATTCAGTGTCGGGTCTTTTCCGCTGTGTCAGCTGTTGTGAAAAGTCACAGTGGGATTTATTTGTATGCAAATCACATTAGTTATCATGCTGATACCTCGCTGGCCCTCAGACTTGTATTACAGTGGCAGAGCAAGTTCATCTTCCTGCTGATGATCAGGGTCTGGGTCACCGTGCCAGCAGAGCAAGAGCAGTGAACCAGATTTACTTTCCCCATTATTTCTTTTCATGGGATCCCAAGCTACTTTTGGACCGTCATGGAAAGGTAGCTTGTCCACTGTGGACTGTCTCGGCTTTGGTTTTTTTCCAAATACACAGCCAATCAACCTCCACTCCTTCACCCCTCACTGACCAATTGGATTAGTGAAGCTGCTTAACTAAACACAAGAGTCCCTCTATAGCTTCCATCTGTGTAGGTCTGAATGTATAGTGAGGCGTCGGATTCCAGCTGTTGATATTACCAACACTGGATGAATGTACTGCACAGGATCAGACTGCATTGTCCACTAAGTAGCCTGTATTCCCCACGCCGACTGTGTTTACATTCCTTCCTTTACTTTGTGAAACACAGGGACGCCGGGCTTCACACATACTCACTGGACTGGAGTTACATCAAGGCCACTTTTCCTTGTGTTGTTACTGATTAAGAAACCGTTGCCTCACAGTTGCTGTGTGTAAGTTCATCAATTCATACAGAACAGCCGTGGAAAACTGAAGGTCTGCAGTAATAAACAGGTGGAGTCTTTTCTTCGGCGTCTGTCTTTATAAACGCCAACAGCATCAGAAACTGCATCAGCACAGGCTGCCCATGCTGGTTGATCACAGCACTTTTTCGCGGCCTTTGCCCCAATGTGTAGTTCCATTTTTACAAGAGAGTATATACATATATATATATATATAAAGATGGACGATGTGTCTCGACTATCGGCAATCACCAATTCGGCATTCGTCCATTCGTGATTGATGATTATGATGTTTCAACGCATTTTTTAGATAGCATCAAAGAAGCAACTAGATTGGCACTTAGAGATCACATAACTGTGCCAAGGCCCAACAGTCCACTCATGAAACCACATTTAAATTCACCAGATTTTGATAGATCTGCACCAAAATGCACACACTCATAAATATCAGTCCCCTAAACATGGCTGTTCTTTTCAAATCACATTTTTTAAAAAGGACCTGTTTTTTTACCTGTTTATTTGACCATTCACTTTGACCATATCCCATCCACTAACATGGAGGAGGCAGGATTTGTGACCTTTACTGCTGCCAGCCCACCAGCTGTCGATTGAAAAGCTTTGGCTTCACTTTTAGGGAGCAGGCATGTCGTCCATCTTTTATATACATCTTTCTATGGGTGTAACCTCAGGGCCCACGCACATAGCTGCTTTAGGTATGTGTTTAACCCTTTTGTACAGAAGCATGATTCAAGTTTAAGACGTAAACATTTCATTTCAGAGAATACAACAACCCTGCCTGTGTCTGCAATCCCATTCTTCCACTTTCTTCTCAAAGCTTGTGACCATAGCTTAAGGACAGAAAGTATGTTGTCAGCTTTTTTTGCTTGCACTGCTGCTGCTGTTGGTATGTTTGTGTTCTTCTATTTTGAAACCTGTTCTTTCGCTGGTTTAGCTATAAGATGTGTGAGATCTTTGCTGCACAACATCAACAACATCTGACAAAACAACTCACGTCCAATTTTCAATGATCCTTTGTATCAAAGACGCTTTCTACTTGCAGAGAAAGAACTCCGCAGACTGGGAACACAAGGCCTTTTTCTGCAGCTGCACTCTGGATTCAGTTGTGCAGCTGTAAAACTTCCAGATGTTTGCCTGTGTTCTCTTTATTTATATTGTGTCGTGGCTTAAAGGTTGACATTTCATATCTATCCTGAACCCTTTGGTTTTCCATCAGTCTCATTGTTTGACAGGGAGTCATGCAGCCCGTTGTAATAGCTATGTATTGTATAGATTTCTGTACAGCTCATTCCTCTTCCTGCTAAGGCCTCAACCGCAGAATAGATTTGCTTTCTTTCTGTTCCCCCTTACTTATCTGAAGTTTGTTTTGATAGCAGTGGTTGGGACCGCACTCACCAACATTTGTGGTAAAGGTCCACCTTAGTCCAGGACAGCCGGATCCTGATAGGCTTAGTCTCTTAGAGCAGCTACTATAGTTACAGCTCTTGAAATCTATTGAATACTAAAGAATATTTTGATATCACCACTTGGCACAAGGTTGCTGAACGTTGGCTTAGCTCCTAGAGGACTGTGAGAAAGGATGAAAGGGGCCAGCCAGTGCTGGAGAGACCCTCCCAGTCGGGTACCATCTAGCCCAGATCTAACCCATGATGGCCCGCTGGCGGCTCCTCAGTGGCTCTGAGAAGGACAGCCCCGGTCGGGGTTTCGACTTCTCTGTCTGTTTTTTTGGGGGCTTGATGAATGGGCGCGAGATAAACATCCAAAGCTTCCACTTGTTGAACACTTCCTGTTTGGTGTCGCCCAAGTCCTCGCGTGCAGCCAGTGAGGGAGCAGTGGCGGGACAAAAGTTCACGACTCCCTGAGAATGACTGCCAGTTAGCAACTCGGCCAGTCGGGACAGGCGGCCAGCTACAGAACATTCCTCCTCAACCAGGCATTTTTGGGGGATGAAGTGATGTTGCTTGAGATGGGGTGGGATTAGACTGCTCGGAAACTTAAATATTTTGAAGCTAAACACTTGTTTTGGTAGCACTGAACATTTGGCACATTTGATAGATGCTATAATGCCAACTGAGCCATCTAAACAGTTAGATTTCCCCTGTTAATGGGTTAATAGTAGCTATAGGTAAGAGATAATTGTAAAGCTCTTCTGACAGGCTATAGAAAAAAAGGCAAAAATCTCATGTTTTTCATCAAATTTTGTAAAAAAAAAAGATAATATATTGGACATGAACAAAATATTTCTTGAGACTCCAAAAGTAATTTGAATGATGTAAATGTTTTTTTTACTCCTGTTACAGCTCCGTACGTTTTCAACACGTTTTGCAACACAGGTTGAAGTAATGTGATGATGTCATCCGATGCGCCTAATGTGATGAGGCAAAAGAGAGAAGCCTTAAGTCTTTGGTACAAAAATTATTAATCTTAACTAAATTACTCAATAATTAACTTACTAACTATTGTAGTTATCCCCGCCAAGGACGTTGTGTTCTCACCCCTGTCCGTTTGTTTGTTAGGTTAGACAAAAACTACAGGATGGATTACCATGAAACTAGTGGAATGATGTGGTGTGGGTCAGGGAAGCTCCTATTAAATTTCAATGTAGATCTGGATCAGGGGGCGGATCAAGGAACATTGTGAGATCGGACATTTTTCAGGGAATAATTCAATGATCTCGATGAAAACAATCTGCTTTGGAAACTGATATCTATGTGTGTGTGCAATTTGATGCTTCGTGATTGAATTTTGAACAGTTGGGCCTTGGCGGAGGTATGAACTCTACTGAGTACCATTCTAGTTGTTTTTTCAGATTCATTTAAACAGGATCATGCCAACAACAACCTCCCGTGGTTAGGGGCGGGCAACTGGAGGGTTAAACCTAAAATATTACCAGTTTCTTTTAGTACTTGTCCTTATAGGATGTTGCTGAATTGTCAGTGCAGCTGAAAATGTTGTGAACAGCGGCTGCCTCAGCCACAGGTTCCTCTGTGGCTGAGGAGTAAAATGCCAGAGTGCTATGAGGTATTTGGATTGTTCTGAAGCTCTAAGTAATATCACTTGCATGATGCAAGGTAACACTTGGCAGAGCGAATGAGATCGGCTCAACATTCCTCTTCAAGATTATTTAGACTGAGTTACAGGAAAGACGGCTGTTTCAGCCAGAGTTATTGTGATTTGAACCAGAAAACTTTACTTTAGTGATTATGGAAACAATAACTGACTGTAATCTCTCAGTGTTCGAGGTTGTGATCCAAAATTTCTAAATGTGTCTAGAGGCAACGAGAGCAAGCGAGAATGAAACAGTCACAAGGAGAGGAAACTGAGAAGAGAAAATAGCAAGAAAGAAGGGTGCAGATGGAAAATGGAGGGACTGCCCTTCACATTGACCAGAGCAGACTGAAACACACGGGAAATAAATCACAGCCATCTCCCTCCCCCTCTCCCTCCCTCCCTTCAACAGTATACGTCCACATCTGCATGTTCCTATGGAGCTGGCAGCCATATTTCACCCCAGAGGACGTCCCAACAGCATAGGGCTTTATGTGTGATATACATGGAGCCAGACGTTTCCTGGAAAGCACATTCAGCTCCCTCTCAAGAAAAAACAGGTCACCCCCGAATCAAAATATTCACTGTTGGTGTTGGTTCTGAATACGCACTGTTACAGCCTTATTCCCTTTTTAAAGCTTAGATGGTTTACAGTGTTCATTTGTAGGCATACTGGTGTTATCCAAAGTTTGCTTTCCTGATATCACAATTGGGAGAAGTAAGTCCTCCGTTCTCAACTCAAAAGACCTACTTGCAGGAATCTATCAATTTCCACCAGCCTTGGAGTAATTCATGGAAAACAGAGAAAAAGAGAGAGACAGAAGAAAAGGAAGAAAAAAAAAATGTCTCTGAAGTTAAGTGAGCGAAGTAATTTCGACCATCTGCAGTGCACATTTCTGCCGCCTCGCTCTCCTTTAAATGTAAAGTGGCAAGGCAGAACCCAGGGCCCCGGCCACAAGAGTCAGCGAATGACAGAGTGGAGAAGAGTGGTCCCCGTCGGGGAGATGAAGAAGAAGGGGGCAGGGGAGGCTGCATGGGACGGCCCCGTTGGCAGGCCTCGTGCGGGGGCACGGGGGGGGGCGGCTGTACTCCTGATGTTCCGATGCCAAAACCATCAGTAGGCGGGCCGCTCCTGCCGCCGCCGAGTGCCGCTTTGCTTTTGGATTTTCTGCCCTTGTAGGTTGCCCCAGAAATGCCCTTCAGCACACTTGACTTTAGCCAGGGCCGGGTGATAATCTCACATCACTCCAATCTCTGCTAATGCCACGTGAACGGGCTTTGATTGTGATTATAATGAAGTGGCAGGCAGCCGTAATTTCTGGCGACTTTGTCCTTGTGAAGCCAACCACATGTGGGGATTTCCGAGTACTTCCTGAGAGACCACCGTCAGTTTCCATTCACAAGTTTCTAGCCATGTGCTGAACACGGATCGCTGAAAGAGGATATTTCTTTACTCTTATTAATTTACTCATTAACGGCTCGAGTTTCCCCTCGTTCCACCTTGACTGCTCCTGCTGACGAACTCAGCTCACTGGGAGGACTTCAACCATGACCATAGCTGAATGAAGGAGGTTTAAACTTGGCTTAATGACAAGAATATGTCCATATGAACCCTTTCTTGAGCCCTTTAAGCAAACTACTACCACGAACCACTAATACCCACTAACATCTGGCTTTTGTCTGTAATGGGAATAAATACAATGGGCATCCACGCCCCGGTCAAATTACTCTGCAGTGGACACAGGTATTTATCGTAATGGAAATGTGTCACCTGGGTGAATGTTCGGATTTGATGTCAAAAAATCTTCCTTTAATAGAAGTAAAAGTGGTTCAAGTGAAATAGATCTTGAATTATATTAATATGACACAAGTCTCAGTTTGCTTTGCACATTAAAAATGGCCTTTAGAGGGAAACTTAATGCTTTGAGTACATTTTATAGCTTGTACTTATATACTGTTTACTTCGAGGTTGAATCAGGGCTTATATTTTACTTGAGTCATTTTTAACACAAGTATCTGTACTTCTACTTTAGTAAAGAATGTGTGTAGTTTTTACACCTCTGCAAACAGATTCGCAAGACAATCATTGAGTCTGGTCCAATGAAATGATTGGTCGTGTTTATACCGGTCCTGCGAGGGCCATTTAAAAAAAAAATTTCAGATGACTTTATTCATTGATGGTTGATTGATCAGGATGTGACGAGGATTTCAACAAATAATATAAAAAGAGTTACAGAAGCAACTCACCAACCCTGCCTTTAATCACTAACGTTGCTTCTCTGAACTGGACAACCCTTCATTTCATGCGCCCGGTACAAACAGATGATATAATCATGACCTCAGCAGATCTGTCAACAGCTACAAGTGCTTCCAGTGTCCGGCGATGGAGAGCGTGTTGTGTGTGTTGCAGCTACACAGTCGTATATGTGTGGAATTATCGATCCCGGCAGAATGAGCCGGTTGCAGAATGTCTTCCTCTGTGCTGTTTTCTTAGCACTGTTTGCCTTTCCTGTTTTTTTCAGCGCAGCGGGTGATCCGTCAAACTGATAGGAAGGTGGCATGGGGGGGGGGGGGGGGGGGGGGTGCAATTCCATGTTGTTACCACAAGTTGTTGATAGAATAAGAAGCCTTGGGCTAAAGGGCAACGCCATATAAGAAGCAGCTTAACGAAAAACACCACCGGCCAAATTGGAAGGAAGAGTAGTCGTGTAATAATCCTGCCTTTGTTTGATTTGTTTTTTGAACCCAAGCGAAAACAGTCAGCCACTCAGCATGACCCCTTTTGTCGCTGTGTGTCTTCCTCCAGCCGAGCTTGCCGCCGTTACGGTTAGTTCCCCCCTCGGAGCCGCTCCCTGTTTCCATATTCTCTCTGTGCTCCCGCTCTCCAATCTGCTGTGGTCGGTGGAGCAGCGCTGCCTGTACAGTCAGTGTGTGTGCCTGCGTTCAAATGGCTTTTCCCTACGCTCCACTCGCAATTACTCTTGTCTGTGTGTTTAAACACTCTGAGAAACTGCCTCTGCCTTGAAGACGACAGTGACAACCTGGGTGTTGGAATTTGGCCGGAGTCTGGGTTTAGTTTAAAAAATTGTTTATTATGCAGGTGCTATTGTATTTCAACGAAAGAACCTCTGTATAAGTAAGTTCTTGTTATTAATCATGAGGAAGTAGAAAGCCTCAAGTGGCTGTAGTCCCTGATCAACTTATTTCATGCAACACAGAGCATTTATGAATATTTCAGTGGAACAACAGCGGTGTGTTCCTACGTCTGTGTGATTACATCCCACCCTCAGACCTCCTGCTTCACCAGAATAAGAGAAAGGGCGGTCACCATCAATTTCGCACAAATTCCCCCAGGGTCACTTTTTATTTGCCCTGTGTGGCAGGGAATCTGGTGGCTTGTCCTCCCGCAACTCCAGGCCAAAGAGAGGGGTAGATGAAGTGTATCTCTGAGGTGGAGGGCCCCTGGCCGAGGATCGCAGCGGGGCTATAACTCATCAGCAGCGTGCGGGGGCCCGGCCAAGCAAGCATGTCTTAGATCACACTGCTCTCTTCCTGAGAGGCTCTGGATCCTGTGACTCAGCCTTCCTCTCCTCTGCCTGGCGTCTGGACACTGCGCACAATACTCACACACTCATAGTATATACACAGATGCATGCATGCAAACACCCACACGTGTAGAGCATCGTCATCGAGGAAGGATGAGTAAGTTTCTGTCATGTGTGTAAAATAGAGATGATTAGGAGCTATTAGGCCACAAGCCACCTGGCCTCCATTGGAGATACACAGTGGCAAGTAACCAACAAGTGACCTCACCACAATTATCCTCCCACTCCACTTCAGTGCAACTGTACTTGAGGCCAAACTACCACAGAGGAGTATTGTTTCCCTGGATCCAAATAATCAAAAAGCCTGTTGAAATAATTAAGGGCTTCTCTTTGGAGGGCTTCGCAGCCACGTGTTTTTTAGGAACACGGAGAGATTTGGCTGGAAACCCTGAGCGATTGTGGTGGATGTGAATTGGGTAAGTGGAATAGCTTTGTTAGAGTCTCCTGATGATTTGAAGAGGTTTAGGAAGACAAGTGTAGAGTGTCCTGCTTTTACCCTGTGGTCTGGACGTGGCCCTGGACCTGAGCTCAGCGGTCAGAGTTGTGATTCCACTTTGTCTGCACCAGAACTGTAGATGCGCTCATGTTCGCGTAGGCTGCAGTCACACAATCACACACACACACACACACACATACAGACACACACACACACACAAACACACACACACACACATACAGAAGCAAACACACAGAGCTCTCCGCTTACAGTCAGAAGTTAACTAATTGCATGTAAATTCTTGGTATTGTCTCAGACCCCTGTGTTTCTCATCTTACTGCGTCTCAGCCAGACTTCGGTGTTCGTACTTTTGTGAAACATGCATTCAAAAGATGCAATGTTGTCTTGACAGCTCTCATCTGTTGGTTGAACAACAAGTCGCTTTGTCACGATGTTGACACTTATTCACAGGAAACTGCAGAATCGGCATGTTGGCAGGAAGAGGCACAGCTGAGTGGCTGTGGCGTTGATAATAATAATAATAATGTTGTGTCTTAGACAGTAACTTTTTACTCAATTATTGAACGTGAGTCCTCATTTGTGGTACTTGTACTTAACATAGGTTTTGGCATTTATGCAACTTTCTCCTTCTACTCCTCTACATCTCAGAGCGAGATGTACTTTTCGCTCCACTTGTCTGAGAGCTTACTCTGATATTCATATTATAACGAGCCAATCACCACTCCTCATACTTAAACCAACCAAAAGAGGCACCAAGCACTAGCCAATCAGACGCAGTGTAAAGCGGGTCCTGATGTTGCAGTCGTATGAGAAAAATAGGCTTGCAGCAGCAGCAGCACACTACTGAATGATTCGTGTCAGAGGTGATGGGTTGGCTCTTTAAAAAGCCTCTTGAATGCAACAACAGTATATAAAATAGTTCCAATGAGCTCCACCTTAAACAACTACAGCAGTAAAAGGCAACATAAACATAAATGCTGCAATATTAATCCAAAAACAAGTAGTAGTTTTACTTTGATCTTTTAAGTACATTGTTCTGATAATATTTACATACGTTTACTTTAGTAAGGTTTTGCACTGTGTTGTGAATTCTGAGATTGACAGGTTTTGGAGTAAAGCTTTATTTCACTCAGTGAGAAGCATCATTCAGGCTGGATCTACACTCCTGACGAACAGACTGATGTGCTCTGCGATGATACAGTAGAAAAAAAAGAACCTGTGAATGAGCAATGAGCCATGTACAGCCACATGGAAGGAAACGGGTTAGTCAGAGTCGAGTGAGAAAGTCACAGCTTCTCTCGCCGCACTCCTGACCACATGAGTTTCCTCTCTGCTGCTTTAGTTTGTTGCTTTTAGTGGAGTCTTCCTCCTGAGGTGGAAAAGAAGCTGACTTGAGTTAAGGAGAATGAGGCGCAGCTCACATTATGAATTTCTAGTGAAGGGTGATGGGATACTTCATCCTGCATGTGTACAGAGATACTTGCTCAAATACAACCCACATGAGGGTGGTGCTTTGTCAGTCAGCTACACAGACTTTCCTCTTCCAGCTGTAGACTGTTTGTCTTGGCCCGTGTCTGTAGCCTGGATTCCAGACGAACTTAGCCCCGCCCACAACATTTGAGGTCGGGAAGTTCGGTCTGGCATTGCTCCGTTGGGGAGAAACTCTGCCCGAACAGAAGCTGTTCGGACCAATCAAATTGTAAGGGCGGGCTTTATACGATGATGGACAGATGATCAACAATAGCGTAATCAACCACGTCATCAAAGAGCGCTTGGGTTGAATTCGTTTTCAACAAACATGCCTGCCGCTGGAGAGCTGAGATGTGTAGATGCTGCCATTGAGTCTGTTTTAGAAGACATCAAGCGCATTCATTTTGAAAGAGGAACAGAGAAACGCGATCAAGGCATTTGTAGATCGAAAATATTTTTTGCCGTCCTTCCTTCGGGATTCGGAACGTGTGTTTGTCACATTGGACAATAAACACGACTCACTATTCACACATGAAAAACTTGGCAATCGAGGTTATTGTCATAGTCATATCATAAGAAGTAGAAATGTATCAACAACAAGCTTACCTCTGTAATGATTCTTCGCGTTTTTGTTCCGGTTGGAGTTGACGGGTTGGGGCAGAACTTCTTCAGAGTCCTGGTCATCTTGGAGGGAGTAGGCCCCTGGTCTCTTTTCTCTGATGCCTCAGATGAACACGCTTCTTCAGCCTGGTCTCCTTCGTCGTCTGTCCATTTTTTAAACACAGGAATGTCGCGTTCCAACCGTGTTATTAAGTTCTTACAGAACCAACAAATGCGATACGATTCGAACACCTTTACTGTTTCTCTCAAAAATGCTGATCGTGTTGGTAAGTTCTCCGTGTATCCTTAAATTATTTTTACAACACTGGCAAAAATCGTTTTTTACTCATCTTCTTCTTCTACTTCTTCCAGCGGGCATGCAGTTGAGTTCTGTTGACAACAACTATGCGTCGCTTAACATACGTCACATACTACTTTGCTCTGATTGGTTGTAGGGCTATCCAATTGAGCGAAGAGGCATTTTTTTTCCTGGTTCGGTTGAAACACGCCCCATAATCCCAGCCCAATGGAGCGGTATCAGACTCATATGCTGACTAGAATTATGAGTATGACAACTTCAGGCTACCGTGTCTGCAGACGCAGGAGCAAATAGTTTGATGTAATGCACCACTGACATAGAGCATGTATCTCTGCCTCTCTCTCTCTCTGAGCAGTGTAAGGCGACTTGTAAAATGATCTAAAATAATTTGCTGAGTTAATTAAAATGGGAGCTGTGGTAATCAATGTGGTCATCTTCTTAATAATGTGAAGGGATTTGTAAACTGTTCACCTGCTGCAGCTGATTAAAGTTGTATTCAGCTTTATTTCTATGAGCTTGTTTAAATTAGAGCTAGACACATGAATGAGCTGTGTATTGTGTATACAGTGTATACAGTATAATGACAGTTCATCTATAATGTGCATTACTAGTTACTATTGTAATTTTAGTTTGGTTCTCTAAAATGTACCAGGTCTGGGAAAGATATTCAAGGAATAGTGCAACATTCCTGAATTTTGTATTCATTTTATTTAGCCATGATGTGAGTTTCGTGTTTCCCTAACCCCCCTGAATTCAAACAGCACAGTTATTTCATGCTTCACATGTGGCATTGAAGTGGCCGGTCTAAGTCTACCTGTTTGGAATGGGCTGTTTGTTTGGCCTGTGGTGGCGCTGGTTGCAGCTTTTTTTTCTGAAACCCTAAAAAGTGATCTGCAGTAAACATGAGTGCAGCAAATAAAGAGCGACTGCAGGACTCAGATCTCCACAGAACCCTGAAAGCTGCGGCCCCGCTGCTGCACAAAGACCTGTTCACCTGTTTAGTCAGAGTTCAGTACGTTAGAACCCCTAACTGGAGAACCGGTTGTTATGAACACGCCTGTTGTCGTGATCAACAACGTCACTTATGTTGATGAGTCCCAGCTGTTGCTGCCATAGAGCACTTCTTGTCTGTTTATTGAAATTAATACTGAACATATCTTGTGTCCAGATGGCACAGAATTCGACACTGCACTTCCTCGGGCACTTAACAATACACAAGACAAGTGTGAAGCTGATAAGATGAACAGTTCATTTCCTCGGTTTCCTCCGGGTACTCGAATGCAGATTGGAGTTAGGTCAACTGGAGACACTCAATTAATCATAAGTGTGAATATAGTGGGAATGGCTGTTTGTCTCTATACTGTGTCTTGGCCCTGTTCCCCATCTCGCACACAATGTCAGCAGAGATTGGCTCCTGTATATAGGTAAGGATTTGCCAGAATATATGCTCACTGCTGAGCTCCTTCTAAATTGGAACGTCACCTCATCTTGATAATTTTGTTTTTTATAATAATGTGTTTGAATTGAATGGGATGTATTGTGGTTGTAATGATAATCAATACATTATATTGAATTTGCTCCATTTCTACTCCACATCGAGGACACTTGCACCATTGATGTGAAATATCCAGAAGTCATGCAGCCAAATTATATGGAAACTGTTAAAGCAGGACCGAAAAAACCAGAGAGTTTCCAACATGCCGTCGCTGATGCCCACATCTAGTAATCGTTTGATTGGCTGGGCATGTGTTTCTCTGAGGCGGCGCTGCGTGGAAAAAACTTTTGCTGCGCATTACTTTAATAATATATAATGAAAACAGATACAATTCCAAAGTTGACTTTAATAAATTAACACAGTTTTCCACACTGTGTTTGATGTGACTTGAACAAAGCAATTACACAGCTCTCTCCCCCCCCCAAAGGTTCGCGTGCAGCACATAATTGGATTTTCCAATGCGTTCGTTTGACGAGTTCTTGAAGTGGATTTTCCTCTGTTGTGGGCGGCGACGTGCACCTCAAAGTCAAATAATGTTTCCCCCTATTGTTTTGACACGAAACACTGTTTTCCTATTTGTGAGAGCCGCACTGCAGCTCAGTGGAACCTCTGGTTTCATGAGTGACTGAGGAGCACGTTGATGCAGCACATGTTATCTATTAAATCTGCTCTGCATGAATGTCACCCAGTCTTGCTCTGAGTTATTTACCGAGTTTGAATATAACATATGTAATTTGTTTCACACTTCTTATTGGCCCGTTCTTCTCTTCAGATGAATAAGAGGAAGAGAAGTCGACATCCTGTGGCTTCTGATGTAGGTCTCTGGGGCAGCAGTGTGATCTGTGTATCAGCTCTATCAAATCATCGCGGGCTTATTAGTCAATGGACTTATTTATCCGGTGAATAAAAGCACCTAGTGTCATTCTGATCTTATGATAGTCTTTATCTTGCCACCTCAAGCTAAACCAAGCGGCGGCTCCTTCCTCCTGACTGTTTCACAAGAGCCCTGTACCTTGATGAAAATATTTAGGTTCAGACCTCTTGAGGGAGGTTGGTTGGATAATCCCTCAGCCTCTGCTTGTGTCTGTATAACAGTAGTCTTCAGTGCTGGCCTGAGTGCTATGCTCAAAGGCACATCATAAGCATTTGCTGAGTAAGTCTGTTGCTTATTCACGCTTCCCAGCTGGACTTTGAATTCGAACTGGCGCATGGACAAGAACACGTCTTAAGTTTTCCATCCACTCCAGCATTTCAGGTTTATTTCTCCTGGTGTACTGTCTGCAGTGAAATGCCAGGGCAACAGCAAAATGCTTAAAATATCATATGGAGTACGTGATGGAATGCATTTGTTTGGGTTTCACGAATATAAGTCTATCACATTGCATAGTGACAGCTCTAGTATCTATTTAAATATATTCAATTCTGGCTCTATCTGATTATAATTTCCAGATCAAGAGTTAAAAATGGGGTGAGCCAGCAAGTGAACATTGTGAAAAACAAGTCACATGCTGACAACTTGCCAGTGGTCACATGACAATAATACAGAATTTGGAAAAACTCTTTATTTCCGCCCCCCCCCACCACATTTTTAAATGCATCCACTTTGAGGATAGTATTGAAAAGCTCCATTGTTGGTGGCACTGCTGACTTAGGACAGTTAAAAGAGTTAAAATTATCAGCCTATTAATGACTTAGTTGTTTGAAAGAAAAATTAGCAGTTGATCTGATAATCTATTAATTGTTTACAATCATTTCTTTAAAGGAGACATGTGATTGTTTGTCAGTGTTTCGTTACTCTAGTTTGTTGCACAGGTTTCTTGTGTTTGTAAAAATTTAGCAAAGTTAAAAAGCTCAAAGTCTGCAGTAAAGTGAGTCCATATAAACTGCATTCAGTCCCAGGTCAAATGAGTCTGCAATAGACACAGGTTTATGTCGGCTCCTGCTCCAATCGGCATCAGCCATGACGCACCGCCTTTTTTTCTTTACCCATATTTATAAAAAAACTTGTATACGTGCTAATTTTGGTGGAAAGCGGTATGAGTTCATCCGGCATGCCCCCTCACAAAGCCAGGCATGGTGAGAGCAGAGGCCAATCTGTTGTACACGTTTCTAGAAGGGGTTGACCAATCACAACAGAGCCAGTTGGCCAATCAGAGCAGACTGGGCTTTATCAGGAGGGGGGGGGCTTAGAGAGACTAAAACCAATAGCCACTGTCCTCAACGTGTGTGTGGGCTGCTGCCGGTCTCTGAAAGGTGTGAGGAAGCCGGAGGTCAGGCAGCATACTTTTCCTCCCTGTAATCACATGGTCATCAGTCAGAGCCGGTGCAGCGCTCGCAGAGCCGCTTCCTCTTTCTGCCACCCACCAGCGCCACACATCACACACATCAAGCTCAAATGTCTAAACCACATAATCATGTGCACGCTGTTCTTTTGCAACGCGAGCTCTTGTTGTCCTCTGTGACTGAGAGTCTCCACACATTGGATTTATATGTGTAGCTGCTTAAGACATGCACTGAAGTCTGTGCATTTTTTCCTGAAATTTTCCAGAGTATGTGAGGACTCAAATATCACGAATGAGTTGCTCCAGACATTTTCCTGAACTTTACCTGACAGCCCCTATTAAAATGTCCGAGCACTTAACAGCTCACTCGCAGCAGCTGATGATAAAGGCTAACGGCAACACATATCGGAGGCATAAGTGGACAAAAAGAGAAATAATACAAATATGTCAGGATGAAAAAGAGGAGCCACAAACGTAGAAGACGCTGATGAAGATGTCCACTTGGAAAGACAACTATAGATTCAAGAGCTTTTTAGGATAAGGGCCGACGCTGGTGTCAATCTCCAGTAAACCAAAACAATTTTTCAACAGTTTTTCTAATGCGTTGTGTTTTACCCAGGCCCCACCCCTCACCTGAATGATCTGGATATTTTCCTGTTGTTGTGAGCTCGTCTGACAACTGGACAACTTCCTGTCTAAAGAAATGGCGTACGTTTCACGGTGATAGCAAAGAAATTGAGTGGAACATTCAAAACAAGCCGCAGCCACTCCCCCCCATTTCTAACATCACATTTATCATTAGATGCAAATGGCGGAGTTATGAGTCACTTTCCAATGTATTATTTTGAGCTTTGTCAAACAGCTACAATCAACTGCACACTTGATTATTCAAACCAGACTTATCCCAACCAACCCAGATCATCTCCCTTCTTTTCCTCTCCTGTCCTGCCTCTCACTCTCTTTCCATATAACAGGATTTAGCATATCAATGGAGGATTAGCTCGTTTAACAAAAGCTTACTACAGCAAAGCCCCTTTCCACTCGTCTTTCCAGGCTGACTTGTGGACCTCACACACAGCTCCTCTGCGGCCGGGGTCTTTGGTGTGCCTGTGTGGTCGCGGCTGCTCCTCTGAATGGATTTGCGTTAGAAGATGACAATAGACATGCTTAGTCACTATGGGCTTTGGAGACCAACGCGCTAGCATGTGCGGGCGAGGGTGTGTGTGAGTGTGCATGTGTGCACGGGAGCCCGGTGGAGGTGAATGGTTTGTTTTTACACGCGGGGAGGAGAGATGTGTTGATGTGGGGATTTCTACTTCATATCCCCACAGGTTAGCCATCAATTATACCTTTCATCCATTTGAACTGAACAACATATTGTTAAAGTGTGCCCCCAACCAGCCCATCTATTGTTCTTGTACCTTCCTCTTGCTTTAATGGACCTTGGAAAAAAGTAGTGTCCTCTGGCCCTGAGGTTGTTACGTGCCGGCCTGCAGATGCTCCTGCTCTGGAATGGAACCTGTTCTCTTCACTGGAAAGTGTTGCACAAGGTGCCAACAGGAGGTGACTTCAGCTGGCAAGATGCGGGCCTGGGCTACAATTTGTGTGTGTGTGTCAGAGATCAGACATGCCAGGAGAGTGGAGGAAAACCCCACCATGACACTGCAGCCGCCTCAGGAAGGATGTCCCCCCCCCCCCCCCCCGACCGCCCACCCACCCTAGCCGGCCCTTGCCTGTGGTGATGGTGAAGGTTTAGGCCACATCGCATTAATCACCTCAGATGGTGACAGGATTTAGGATGTAGCTGTGTCAGAAGCAGCCGGCGAGTTGGAAACGTTCCATCATTCAGCCACGTGCCTCGGTGTTGAGTAGAACTTTCTCCTTCACAAACTGTTTCCGTGTAATTATTTCCTTCTCCTGTTTGTATCCGCAGCAGCTGAATTATCTTTATACGATGGAAGTCAGAACCTGAAAACTTGGTAAAAGATATGACTCATAACATTTTTAATACTTTATTTAATATTGCTTTTTCACCAATTGCCCGGGACACAATTTATAATAATTTTTTTCCTGATGAAAACCATCCAGCATATTAAGGGTCAGTGTTTGAGTCCACAAAACACTTTTGGAGTCTCAGGGGCAAACAGTTTATGCCTGAAACTCCAAAAGGCTGTTTTTTTAATCCAACACTTCACTTTTTTCCCCCATCGGCATGGGGTGAGTAGATAATAGGTGAATTTTCATATCTGAGTGAACTATCCCTTTAACAACGCTGTTTAGAGAAGAATATATATGATTACTATTATTATTATTTATTCATTTATCAAGTTTTGTCTTGATATAAGGTTTGGCCGGATAGCCCAGACCTACTGTTAGCCCTTGGTTTAGCTATGATATGACCGATGTCTATGGTTGTGTGCAATACATTTTTTTATCGGATCAGATTCTAGTTTACAACACATCCTTTTGCAGTGTCACAGGTGTATATCACGTCCACTCTGAGATACTGATGTTCAAACTATATATTGTTTATTTCGAGATTGAACTGACATGAGTCGTTTCGTACCCTGTGTTTTCCTGAGCCATCAATCTCTCTCACTGTCTCTGTGTGTGTGATTGTTGGTCGTCAAAGGTCTGCAGGTGTCTTCTGCGTCCCTTGCACAGACACTATGCCAACCTCAGGGCTCCTGGGCTGCGGTGGCATTGTTCTTGTGTGGTCCATTGTGTGTGACCTGTGTTCAGGGGGAAACAGCTGGTAGATCTTCCAGTACCAGCCTGCTTGGCATTGATCCTGACGCTCAGGCTTTGGTGTAAAATTACGGTGCCCCAATTCATGAATTCCTACCACTCAGGACATCCATCTACTGATGATCGGCTTTTTCCACTGGTGTTCGAAACGGCATTCTTCTTGAATTTGTGTATTTGTAAAATAGATTTTTGCATATACACACTTTCTTATCTCTATGCTTATGACAAGAACCTCTCCAAAAGGCTGAGCTGCCTTCAGTGCAGGAAGTGACTCAGTATTGACTGGCGCTGCACTTCCTGTGCGCTGATTCTCCTCTACTCCTCACAGGATGTTTACCTCCTCCTCCTCCTGCACGCCTCACTCTCCCACCCTCCTCCCCGCCCCCTTCCTCTGTCACATGACTTTACGTCAGTGCGCCCGGCTCCAGTTCATGACCTGGTTTGTCTCGGTTTGGTTTGGCCCAGACTTCTGCAATGACGGCGACAGATGCTGTTGACGAAGACCTTGGATGTGCCAGAATGGCCAAAAGTGGATTTTTCTGTGTGCACCTTTATTAAAACAAACACCGAATGCATTACTTACATTTTTCAAGCATTTTATCATGATTATTCCAGGTTTGCATTAAGATATCAATGTATTAATGGAAAAGTGGGAAATGAAATACTCCAGATTTGCTCATAATGCTTTGCAGCTGGTTTTTACAAATGAAAATAAATGTGGGCCAGTAATATTGATAGTGGAAAGGAGATTGAGTATCAGTTGTCAGAGACGGGTCGTTTTCGTGGTATTTTCTCTAACTTTGTGTTGAGACTGTCTGAAAGAGGAAAGCAAGTCTTAGCAAGAGCTCACTTCCTGAGGTTTCAAAACACTCCTCGTACGGATTGTGATGTAATGGTAAATGGTTTTGTATTTATATAGCGCTTTTCTAGTCTTTGATGACCACTCAAAGCTCTTTACAGTACAGTTTTACATTCACCCATTCACACACACATTCACACAGTGCATCTATCCGCAGCACTTTGTTATTCTATGGGGGGTCATTCAGGGTTCAAAATCTTGCCCAAGGACACTTCGGCATGCAGATGGGTTAGACTGGGGATCGAACTGCCGACCTTCAGGTTGGAGGACGACCACTCTACCCCTCCGCCACAGCCGCTTAGGCTTACCATGTAAGCCACTGGATATGATGTAACGTGTGTGTGTGTGTGCTTGTGTGTATTTTCGGGATGTTTACTATTGCACAGATCGTAAATATGAGTCAGACAAACTCTTTCAGCTTTCTTAATCAGAGTTACAGTTTGTTTTGTCATCTCTATCTTCTTTGTTTTTATCAGGCTCAGTGTTTCCCTAGTATCTTCACTCTGCCTATATCTAATAACTCATATATCTACTTCTCCTCAGTTCCCCGAGTGCGGCTTCTTTGGCATGTACGACAAGATCCTGCTGTTCCGCCACGACCTGAGCGACGAGAACATCCTGCAGAGGCTGACCTGTGCAGAAGACATTCATGAAGGAGACCTCATCGAGGTGGTGCTCTCTGGTAAGTAAACCGCACTGCAAATTTTAGTTAATGTGTATTGAAGTAGTGCCTCTTCAGAGAATGCATTCGAAGATGGATTGTGGCTTGTGTAGGGTGTCCCATTTCTAAGGTATCCTCAAGATGTGTCCTTTCATTTGTGAGTGACTAAAGATCCAAATGGCGGCTACTTCTCAAGGCAACCTATCCTAGGATGCAAGCTGGTGACAAAGCTAATGAGCTAGCTATGCTGGCAGTTGTGCAGTGGCTCAAAGTAGATACGTTGCCCACGAAGGTCACCTGCTTCATGGTTTGGTCACAGCAAGAGTTTGTACCTCTTAAGCCATTTTCAGAAACGAAAATCCGGAGAATTTAAAGTTTTACTGTGATTATAAGTTATCCAAGTAACTTTTTGCTTTTTATCGTATTGGTGGGGATGTTTAATTTTTGCATTTATTGTTTAATTCAGGGGCTTTGTAGCAGTCGCAGACTTCAAAATAAAAAATTTTTAAATATAAGAGATACTTTAGAGCCTATTTAACCCATATATTTCAAGGAGGAGAAAACATTTATTCAGTTATCTTCATAACTGCGTGTGTCAGCTGAAACACAAGCAGAGACTGTATACAACATGTAGTGCAGTGGCTCTGTTGGCTCAGGGTTTGTATCAGACTGAAGTCCAAAACCAACAGACGTAAGGTCACGCTTCTTTTCTCTACCCAAACAGGAGAAATATGAGAGTAAAATTCCACCATACAGTCACAAACCAAGTGTTATTAAAATCCAAACAATTGCCTTAAACTAATAAAGTGGAGGAAGCCAGACTTTTAGTCACGGCTGACACACCTTCCAGTACTCACTGCCTGTGTTGTCTCGTTCAAGGCAGCTCAGTGGATCAGCTGCTGTCAGAGTCGTCTGTACTCGCTGAAACTACGATGCCTCAATGAAATGTTATTCCTGCGGGTGAATCACTCAGCACAACACTCACTCACTGACCTGCTTTTATTTCGTGATGATTTGGTGTTTTCTTTTGTTTTGGTTTCTGTCTCCCTCGTCAAAGTTTCCATCAGAGGTTTGAGGCCTTTACTACCAAGCAGGATTTAGCTTATTGAGGTTACTTCAGCTTAAACCCTGGATGTTACATGGATGGATCCCTTTTTACTGTGGTATATCATATATGCTGCACACATACTCAGCCTCAGAGCAGAGGTGTGGATCAAAACCTGTCCGTAGCCAAGCTCATGACCAATCCGATCAGTTGACTGCGGCCATCTTCGGGGTTCTTGGGCAAGACACTGAACGCTTTATTGCCACTGATGGCTGTGCCAGCAGTTGTAGTTGTGCTGTACTGCCACTGTCCGGTACTGTTTTTAGAGCAGCGAAGAAGAAGAAGAAGAGTAAGAAGAAGAAGTTGCAGTTCCACAAGTACAGCTGCAACGTGCAGCTTAAGCAAAACATCCGTTTCGACCTATTTAAAGGAAGTACTTGTTTCAAGGTATCGAAATCGGTATAAGGAAAATGTTATCAAAACTCAAACTCGACTTTAGATCTCTTATTCTTGCACTGCAGCTATTTCAGAGAGAGATTGAGATTTTAGTGGAAAAGAAAAACTCTGACGTCTTTTATTAGGACAATTATCCCCACACAGTTAAATATTTCCAATGATTATAAATGTCAGTCAGACTGACCCCTTCAGACATGAGTTAACTCAATATGAAATTACTTTATTTTTATCCGCATCACATGTTAATAATACTTTGATCATATCAGACAAAATACCAAAAATAATCAGTCAGTAAGAAACGTTCAGAATATCCTCAACTTGGCATCAATAGCTGGAAATGATATAGCATTTTCTATAATTTTTTCGATGCCAGTACAAAGACGTTGCTCGGTACAACAGAGCCCCACATTGTCCACCACTGTTACATCTACACAGGTGTTTTTCTGTGTCACACTTCCTGCGATGACTGAATCAGCTTCCTGTGCGTGGCCGGGAGCAGCAAACGGCTTTGGAGTATCTGTTCGGCTCTAATCTGTTCTCCTGCTCCATCTGCCTCCGCGAGGAAGCGCTCGACGCCACCTGTGCCGAGCGTCTCCTCCTCTCTCCTGAGCTGCGAGACTATTGTTTGTGGGGATTTATGTGGGATGGGTGTATAGGTTCAGGATCTGAGGATACTGCGGGGCTGAGGAATGCAGACGAAAGACTGGAGAACTTCCTCCTTTTTGTTTTCTGTTTGTCTCGTATGCTCCTTTCTCTCTCTCTCTCTCTCTCTCTCTCTCTCTCTCTCTCTATATTTATATATATATATATATATATATATATATATATTCCTCTCTCTCTCTCTCTCCCTCCCTCCCTCTGCTGCGTCTTCTTCTTCAAATCCATCTGCAGGTGTAATTCACACCTGAGGAGCTATAGACACTATGCAGATATACTCGCCTAGGAGATTTGAGATTTGCTACATATGCAAGCCGTTTTTATTTCTTTTCTTTTCACCCAACAATCCATAAACGTGGTCCCTCCTCTTCAGAGGGGCTTTGCTATGTCAGACACTTGATCTTTGTTTGGGAAGCACAAGCTCAGCGATCAACATCCCCAAGCCTTTCATTTGGTTCAGAGAAAAAATATGAACCCTTTCCGCCCCACAATTTGTCCCCTGTCATCCCTCGCCCTCTGCGCTCCCTGACCAACCTGCTGTTGGATTCCGCGGCTTTGGGAGAGAGACCATGTGGATATCTCTCTTGCTGCGGGAGGGAGGCAGAAGTGGCTTTTTCTTGGCTGCGGGCTCAAAGGCGAGGGCTTTTTTTGCTGCTGCAGTAAGTGATTGTAGTAGACCCGTGGAGTGTAAACAAGCTCTGATGTGCGGGGCGGCCCTGGACACAGCCGACGCGGCGCAGGCCATCTCAGGCCCATGAGGTTTGAGGCTTGGCCCGACCGATTGTCCCTTTGTTCTGTCTTTCGCTGCCTCGGGTTCCCACTGGCTCTCGCAGGCTCCACATTCGCCACCAGCAGCGGTGTGAAATTGGCGTTTTAGAAAATATGGCAAACATGTTTTTGTCAGATGGAAACTTTGTCAACTCTCTGGCTCAAAGCAAATCATTGTGAGCCTCTCCACTCGTGAGAAGCGCAGCGAAAAACAACGCGCCGAGCTTATGTTTGCCGTTGTTTGATGCCAATAAGCACGACGGGCAATACAAAACACTGCGGCAGCTAAGAAGCAGCCGGTTGTTTTGCAGGCGTGTGTGAAAACGCTCATGAATGCTGCCTTTCATGTGCCTGTGCCAGGGAGCTGTGACATGTGACCCGCCTATGTGCGCTTTCCTCTCTCAAATCAAAACGGCCTGCATCACCCCACCATGGAAAAATGTGGCCTGACGATCCCCGCTTACCTTAATGCTGCTCAAAAAATATCCCTCATCACATTGGTTCAAGGCCGTGACGCTGAAATTAGCCCTCGACCTATCATTTCTGTAGAAATGTTGCATTTTGTTCGTAAAGTGAACAAATCAAATTGATTCAATTTAACTTCCTGTGACATCTGAGACTTTTATTCCTCCTCTGACTAACTTTGTTTTCTCCAAGCATGTTTTCTCTTTAATTCATATGGAGCATGTGCAGATTCCTGACAAAGGAAAATGCTCTTTTTAATTTATTACTGGCCAAATGTCCTACTTTGTTGTGCAAGTCTGCATCTCATCACGGCAAACAACAGCTGAGAATGTTGTCCCCGCTCATCCCAGGAGAAAACAAAAAAGTGATCAGTTGAATCACACACACACACACGTTATGTGACACCACCGTTAACCGCACTAGCTCCTGCAGCAAGTTCTGCAGCTTAACCTGAGTGTTAAGATTAACTATTGTGTTTGATGGTCACTGGTCAAAGAATTGCAGAGGAACACAAAAGAAGAGACACACACACACCACCACCACCCCCCCCCCCCCCCCCCCACACACACATACATGTGCAAACACACAAGTTGATCTTACTCATCTCCACATCTTTGATGATTCACAGTCATGATTAGCCGAGCCTCGCTTCCAGCAGTGAGCTCAGAGCGTCTGTTTGAAAACAAACCCTGAAGAGAGGAAGAGAAACAGAAAGAAAAGAACATGGCCACAGCTCTGTTGGATTTATTATTACGAGCAGCATAACAAAGATGGATATAACAGGGTCACACTGTGGGTCTCTGCTCTCCTATGGGTGTTTTCCCTGTCACTTTGATACAAGCAATGATGAAATTGAAGTCGTGCCAGTGAAGATGCAACGCCCTCTAGGGGAGCAAAGTGGATTCGGCATTTACAAGACAGCACTGGCAGACATGTTCTTCTTTGCTTTCTTGTGTAGAAAAACTTCCTTTAAAGGTTTTACCCCAACACAAGTACATCATACTTACACAATGAGACTGTATTGTTTGCAGTGTTGCTTTAATAATGAAAACAGTATCAAATAGTTGATAAATACATGTGTTTAACTGCTGCTCTTTTGCTTCCTTTGTCATCTTTTTCTCATTTTTTCTCTTCCAATCCTTCAGTTTCCTTCGCAAAATGATTTTCCAGATTTCATTTGCTCCCGCCAAGTTTTAGTTATACATCTTGTGTGTCGTATTTGTTTTATTTTTTTAGCTCAAGCGACAGTTGAAGACTTCCAGATCCGACCCCATGCCCTTTTTGTCCACTCCTACAAGGCCCCCACCTTCTGCGATTACTGCGGGGAGATGCTCTGGGGTCTGGTGCGGCAGGGGCTCAAATGTGAAGGTCAGGAGCATGCACACACACACACACAAACACACACACACACACACACACACCTGGACAAACACTATACAGCAAACTGTTTCTCACCCGGAGCCTTTGACTTCTCTAAGACCTTTTCACTAGAAATCCAGCCTGGCTCCTATTGTAGCCACACAGATGCACAAACACACGACATCTCTGACCTCAAGAATGTATCTGAGAGATACACAAGCAAACAAGAAAGATTCAGTCCAAGCACTGCAGCCAGTGAAATGCTTGACATTCAGATCCCAGTGGAGTTATGGCACGACGGCTCGCTTTCATTTTTTGGCATTGTTGGATCAGATTCAAATCAAACTCTTTCATGTTCTTGTCATACGGCAGCATCTGAAGACCTCCCTGACTGTGAATTCAATTAAAACATTCATTCATCAACCAGCGCAAACACACATAGTCATACATTTTGGTATAGAGGCCTTTTCATGCATCTTGTAGCTAATTTTCAAAATAAATCCTTGTTTTTTGTGACTGATGTCTTCTGTGTTTTTGTTTTTAAGGATGTGGGCTGAACTACCACAAGCGCTGTGCCTTTAAGATCCCGAATAACTGCACCGGTGTGAGGAAGAGGCGACTGTCCAATGTCTCCCTGCCCGCACCGTCCCTCTCTGTCCCCCGACCGGCACCTGCTGAGAATGCCGTCGTCATCCTGGATGAGGTGAGACTGTGATGTAGTCCCTCGTATTCCTCACTTCCCTATGTGCCGACAGACTGTCTGACTATAGGGAGGTTATGGATTACTCGTACTTGTCAGCTGAACTTCCTGGGGTCCTCCACAATCAACCTGTGAACCCCGGCTCCGAGCTCGGCCTACCCAGCTCTCTCCAGAGTTCTTTTCGAACCGGAGATCTGCTGGGACGCCATCTGCCGTCAGCTGGCGTTGCTCTCCTTGGTGTCTCAGGTGTGCTGGAGCCAGATGTGTTCAGGCACGAGTGAGTTAAGTGAGTTATTCCCAAAAGGGGCGAACCCCAAACTACTCAAAGTATAAAAAGAAAGTTGGAAAGACGTCAGTATCTGCTGATCCACTGAATGTAGGAGTCGGCGACTGTGATGATTATTTTTATCCTCTGTGCATACACTGAGCTGGCTGCAGTTTTGACATCAACCTAAATCAGAGTGGAAGCCAGGTGACCGAGCCAAGAATGTGAGGTAGCGGCTGTGCGTGCTGTTTCTAAACTTAGCAAAACTGGCTCTTTTTCCCTCGTATCTCCTGGGTCCTCTTGTGGAACGCCACTGATTCAGAAAATTGAATTGAGCGACGCATAGCTCAGCGCTGAGAGATCCTCAGCGAGGTCTTATGAAACAGTTTTAGGATAAGCCCACAATGGAATATTCTCCTCTTGTCCGTGTCCCCTCGAAAAGGTCATCAGGAAATATGATTATGCTAATGACATTATAAGTCCTCGTTTGTGTATTTGCTCACTCGCTGGCGAAAATGAAAGATCGCTCCCTTCCCGTTTCTGTCAGCAGCTTCCAGACGACTCAATTTATTCATATAAAAGCATTGGTAAGTGCTTATATGTGGTAAAACATGACAAATCTAATAACAGTGTAGGGACCACCAGGGTTGTGTCGACGACGAAGTCATGCTAACTCAATGTGACAGTTTAGCTTTTTCCACTGACTTCTGTCTCTTCTTCGACTGCCATCTCATTATTCACTGTCGTTCCCTATCGCTCCCACTCTCCCTTTGAGGTCGTTCTTCGTTCCATTTTTTCCATTTGCTTCCTTCCAGCATATGGTTTTTAATTCCTCTGGACATCCCTCCATCTTTCACTTTGGTAAATACAGTCTGTCCCTGTCTGTTTTTTTAAATCCTTCCAACCCTCAGCAGCAGAGGTCCCATCAGGAGGCGGGGAAGCGGATCCTGTCCTGGAGTGGCAGGCCGATCTGGATGGAGAAGTTGGTGCTGGGGCGGGTCAAGGTGCCGCACACCTTCGCCATACACACCTACACGCGGCCGACGATCTGCCAGTACTGCAAGCGTCTGCTCAAGGGTCTCTTTCGCCAGGGCATGCAGTGTAAAGGTATGAAGAGTGTGTTTCAAAGAGATCATTAGAGAACACCATGGCAGCTTTTAACCATGATCATAAGTTGTCATTGTTTTTTTTTTTATTTCAATGACCAGATTGCAGATTCAACTGCCACAAACGATGTGCTTCGAAGGTGCCAAGAGACTGTTTAGGAGAGGTGGACTTCAATGGAGGTAATCATTTCATCTTGTTTCACAGCGACAGTGTTATATCCCTTCGATATTTGTGATTTCAAACATTTTCATTTTTTCATGTGCATGTTTATAGAGCCGGCCAGCCCCGGCCCGGATTCAGACACGACCATGGACACGATGGAGGTGGACAGTAGTGACATGGAGGGCGGCAGAGGACTGGATGACCCAGAGGAACCCTCGACACCAGAGGAGAGGATGTTCGACATGGACTCTCCCTTCTTGGATAGAGAAAAGGATGAAGAGCCCATCAAGATGATTAGGTGTGAAGATGCTGATGTAAAGAGATACTGCACACTCAAATGTGTTGTGGAGCGGTCTAACTAAATAATAACAGTGTTATTTGATGAAATATATTAATGCTGGTTTTAATCTCACATTTATGACCAAAAAATGAAGAAATTAATGGCTTTAACTTGGCTCAAAACGCCCCCTGGTGTTTCAAACCATCTCGGGCATTTTAAGGCCAATGCTTGCGTAGAGTCAACCTCATCGTATTCATGTCAAGATATTTATAGATATGTGACATTTATTTATATACATCTATAAATCTCTGTTGAAATTAAACCCCCAAGTCACCACAATGTCTGCCATTCAGAGACGTCCCCCATCCCCTTCTGCCCCTCGGCTGTCTCTGACTCATAAACCATTTGATCCGCTGGTGAGATAAACTTGTGCCAGCGGTTCGAACGGCTCAGGACCACTGCGCTCCTCAGACACAGATCCATGGCTGTTTGAGCCCTGCCGAGGCCACCTTCCCAAATTCGGCTTTTCTTTATATTACTTGTTTTGGATATTTCAGTGCAGAGTGACAGAAAAAAGGGAGAGATGGAGGAAGAATTGCCTGAAAGCTCACCGTCCTAATTGAAACCGGGGACTTTGTGGTTGGGTGTTAAACCACCAGGTCTAACTGGCAAATGCCTGAGTTTATTCTAGGCCAGCAGTGGAGTTTTTATGTTTGTTTGTCACCACGGCAGCAAACATTAAATCAAGCATCACTCTCTTTGCAGGGTTTTCTCTCAGGTAAAACTTGGCTGTCTAGAAAAAAGCTTATTTAAAACTAATCATTAACAGGCTTTTAGTTTGTTAAAATGTTATCAATTTTGGATTCTGATGTTCACCAATAAAATCGTATTATTATCTTTTGTGTGTGTGTGTGTGTGTGTTTGTGTGTGTGTAGTCCTTCCACCAGCAGCAACATCCCTCTCATGCGGGTGGTCCAGTCCATCAAACACACCAAGAGGCGGAGCACCACTGTAGTGAAGGAGGGCTGGATGGTGCATTATACGAGCAGGGACAACCTGGTAAGACTGATAACCTCCCAAAGCTCTACAGAGGAGCCCAGTCTGAAATGGGCTGTGCTTAGCCTTAATGCTGGGGGAAACTCCCTCTCTCCAAAGCTGTTGAATTCATGTGTTGAATTCAGCGCAGAAGGTATTTTGCTTGAGAACTAAATAAATAGCAACTACTGCAACATTGGCTGTGTTTTGGGCAGTTTAACGTGGTGTTTGTTTTACTCCCCTTTAACAGCGGAAGAGACACTACTGGAGGCTGGAAGGCAAGAGTCTGAGTCTCTTCCAGAACGACACTGGAGCCAAGTTCTACAAAGTAAGAATGAAACTCTCGCCTCTGTGTCTCTGTGTCCGTCTTCAGATGTGAACTCCGGAGAATGTCCACACAATTGGGTACTAACCTTCGCCGGAGTTTGCCTTTCAGTTTTGAAGACCGCAGCAGGAGATTCTCCGCTCATACACATTTTCAACAACAGAGAAATCCCCAGGGCGTTCAGGGGTGATGCAGCATGTAGGAGATAGGACAGACGTGTAAACACTGCTGCCGAGATCATGTGGTTCTGTTTACAGCACATCAACAGCCATTATCACCAACAGCTCTGGAATCTTATTGTCTTTCTATGTCGACATCTTTGTCTGTGTCTGTGGCACATCTTTTCCATCCTAAGATATTGATTTTTTTCAGTTTTGCGGATGTTGTGTGTTAAAAACATCATCAACACACCCACTCACTCATGCAGAGGATCTCTTGGTGTTTTTCTCACATGGGCTCAGTCGGACATTATCCAGGGTTTTTACTAGAGGGCTGCCAGGAGAAACTCCAGAGAAAGTCCGGAGGCTCTCATATTGACATTTGTGTTCTCCCATTTAGCCCCTCCGGAGAATGTGAGGAGATCATTTTGAGTTCAGTGCATATCTGAAAGCAGCTATACAGAAATATTCATTAAAGTCTCAGAAAGTAGAGTAAGGAGATTCAGTGTCGAGTCCTTGGTGAAAAAATATCCCAAAAATCTTCATATAGCTCCACAGACCTGCAACTTTGCCACTGCTCTAATTTCCTTCAAATTGAAAATGAACCGTTAACAGACATGATCTCCAGGAAATGTCCAGAAACTGTTATCTGGACATTTTCTAGCTGTTTTCGCTTCGACTACTTCTAGTTTTTAGACATTTTACCGGGGGGGGGTTGGCAGGAAACGTTCCAGAAAATGTCCAGAGCAGCTTAATCGGTCATTTGCATACAGCCCCCTCTGGAACATTTCAGGCCAATGTGCGTGCATGTCTGAAAGCAACTTGAGTGATACTGAAGTCCTCGATGTGTTTCTCATATAAATACCGCCCGCCACCACTTTGATGAGAGGTGTGTAAATAAATGTGTCAGCAGCAGGTTCCTGTGTGTTTGAAGGTCAGTTGGTCTCGCTGAAACTCCCCTTGGGGTTTTTCTGCTCTTCCTCCATGCAGTCAAAAGACACAGCCACTAACACTCGCTATGTTTCGCTCTTGTGTATCGGGTCAGATGGGATATACTCAGGGGTTTTGAGGAGATAGAGTTGAAACTTTCGGTACCAAAATAGTGCATCTGCTGCGCGATCTTTTAAAATAAACGGATTTTGATTTCTTCAAATTCAAAAACCCAAGGATGATTGAAATGAATCTTTATCTCAACCATACATCTTATAGCTCAACCTTTATCTCTGAGTTCACCGTGCCCGCGAGTGAATAAAAAATGCCATTTGTATCTGTAGAATCAGTCGTGGAGAGTGTGTGACACTTCCCGCTCAGTGCCAGCACCGGAGTCAGTCATTACACTGCCGCAGGGGCTTACTAGCACAGTAATTACACACTGAAGAGCGAGGGAGGGAACTGCGAGGTAAATACTTCCACATGTGTGTTGGTTGGTTGTCTTTATGTGTGTGTGTGTGTGTGTAGGGTGGGTGGGTTGGGTGTAATCATTTTATTGTTCATGTCGCTCTGTATGTTTTGAGACTGTGATACCTCTTTGAGTTGTGGTCAGAGTTATGTGTGTGTGTCGGTTTTGCGATCGAGTTTCCAGAGCGAGGGGGTGGCACGCTCACTTTGTGTGTGGATGTGTGTGTGCGCATGTGTGTTAAAAAGTGGTGGTTGTGTAAGCAGCTGCGCTTACAGTCCTTCTTTTCTTCTCTCTGACACTGGTTGTGAAACAAGGCTGAAAAACAGCTCGACTCCCTTCACCCCTCTTCCCCAATTACTCTGTCACACCCTGCAGCCTCGGCCACCGAAGCCTCGGGGGAGGAAACCTCTGCAGGGGCCGACTCCTCGGGTGTGTTTACAGGCAGCTTTATGTGGTTCTTTATTATCAACTTGGCACTCAGCCTTGTTTAAGGCCTTCAGGAGGCTAATTGAAGGTTCGCTGTAAATGCTCGAAAGGTTTGCAGGCCTCGTGCAGAGCGGCAGAATTCTGTCTGTGATAGATAACGTGAGATGATCTCCTGTCCAGTAGATAAAAGCTTCCTCCAGGGGTTTCTTCTCAGAAACCACAGGTTCTCCATCTGCCCCATCTGTATCCGGGAAATGTTACTTTTATTTCTCTGAAGTTTCTTGCCTGCTGCTCATCAGCGTGCGGCCACTGTCCTCCCCTTTGCTTTATACCTCCAATCTGATTAGTGGTGGTCGTGCGGTGGCTCGCTTGCCAGGCATGGCAGCCATTTGCACCATTTGGAAGCCATAACAGCTTCCCGTTTGAAGATGAGACCCCTGTACTTGTGGCTTTCTCTGAAGAACCTTTCATGGGGTGAGGGGGCTTCTCTCTGTCTCTGCCAGATTGAGTGCTGTCACAATCAAAACACACACACACACACACACACACACACTCTACCCAGTAGAAGAATGGCAGTTGCAGCGTCTTTCGTCTCAGTGGCTAGCGGTAGCGCCAGCGGCTCATGCTCAGATGGGGCCTCTGGCTGGCCCTGCCTTGTAATCAGGGAACCAGAGCGCTTCGGCCGCCGCAGGGCCCCGCTCACGTGACCCGGCCCCGCTAACCACAAGCACTTCATCTGATACTCCTGTGGTGAGCCACGCGGAGGGGACAGCGTGTGCCTCAGGGAGCCCCCATTGGCTGGAAGTTCTGTGTGTTTTCTGATTTTCGACCCTCCCTCCTCTCCTTTGATTTGACACTGAGCTTGAAGGGGAAGGGGGGGAACTTTTAAAGAGTGCTGCCACTGTTCACTCTGTAGAGAAGAGGAAGAGAGAAAGATAGAGCTCGGATTATAGAGTCAACAACTGAGCAACTGAGTGTGGAGACTGTGTGAGTGTTAATACCTCTATTATTGTCATGTTATTGTGTAGTCACCCTAGAATTAGTTTTCATTTAGTTGTATTAGATGATCACAATTTATTTTACTATCTTTGCCCATTTAAGGTACAAAGAAACAAGCCATTTTTCTGTAGTGAGGGGATGTGATTTATTATTTGATCAGTTTTTAATTTAAATTGTAACTTTTGAGAATGTTCCTTTCACTTCAATGTTTATTTATTTATGTATAATATTTATTTTTCTGATCATCCATTTAGATATTTAAGTACAAGCACAAGCTGTTTGTACCTGTTTGTCCATTTGTTCACGTGTGAGCATACCCTTCCTTAGTTACCCTTATATACAATGTATATTTAGCCATTTATCTGATTGTCCATTTAGATACTTTAGTGTTTTAATATCTTTGTTCTTGTTTTCTCCTCCATGTTGTTCCTTTTTTCAAGCAAACACAACCTGTATAATGCACTCGTTCATTATTGAATAAGCATGAGTAGGGGTGAATTCAGGTTATCTGGGAAATTTTTGGCAATTTTGACTTCTGCGACATATTCTGATATCTGCGTTACACATTCGACCAACATATTATACCTATCTTTAATCCTTAAGATCTCACCAGAAGAAAGAAAGGAGCTTTCATACCCACAGGAGACATGGCACAGGTTTTAGTGTTCTTTGGGCCGAAAAAGGAAATTCTGCCTGACTAAGAAATTTAACAAGAACATGAATATTATTCTTGATTCTCTTCATTTATATTCACATGTAAAAGTAATATTTTTTCAAGAAGAAGAACCCTATCTTAAATAAAGAAACAATACAATTGATCCAATACATTCTATTAAAGGTGGATCAATTAAAATTCAATCCACAGCAAGTAACAAGACCAGATTATTTATTTTATTGAAGCTTCGCAGGGAACAAAAGGTGAGAGCTCCATCATGATCGATCAGATTTTTTTTACTTCAGGAAGTCCTTAAATGCATACTCCCTCAATAAGGGAACTTTAATAACTGTCCCAGATTATCCAAATCATGCTGTCCCACATCGTCGCCCATGTTAATAAAGTGGGACATTTAAACTATATTAAGAACGAAGGAAAATCTTTTTCTGATTCCTTTTCATTTGAGAATTATAATATTAAAATATAATGTGATTTGCTGTAACCCCCTCTCGCCCTCTCCCTTACAGGAAATCCCTCTGTCCGAGATCCTCCAGGTCGAGCAGTCCAGAGACTACAGCAGTCTGGCCCAGGGCAGCAACCCTCACTGCTTCGAGATCATCACAGGCACCATGGTGTACTACGTGGGAGAGAACAACGTCAGCCACTACCACAGCCCCGCTTTGGCTGCCTCGGGGGTGGGCATGGAGGTCGCCCAGGGCTGGGAGAAGGCCATCAGACAGGCCCTGATGCCCGTCACCCCCCAGTCCAGTGTGGCCAGTGGTGCCGGACAGGGAAAAGATCACAGTGAGTTTGATATACAAACAACCCTCAAGTGCAAAAAGCACTGATGTTGTGGTTGCAATGGAATGAATGACATAGTTATGAATCAATATGAAAATTAATTTAAAAATACTTTTAGAATCAAGACTAATTTTGCACCTACTTTTATAATAGGTCCAAGGAAGACCACGATTTTGATATTAGATATAATAGTTTCTTCATGGCTACAAATGATCAACCTAAAAACAAGATATTGAAATATTCAAAGGGAGATGATTCAAACTTTCATTTGTTTTATGAAGCTAAAGTACCGACTAGGGCAACTCCAAATGTAGTGTCTCTTATCTACATTGTGTTTGTGAGAGGTGGGAGATCCGCCCCAAAAGATAGAACACCCTGCTTACACGACTTCGGTTAAGGTGGCATTAAAAAAAAACAGGTGAACCGACTGAACTTTGGAGAGGAAGGGGAAGCCCTGTTTAAGTGTCTATAGGCCAAATAAGTGTGAGCATGAGGCAGGTCACTGTATGACTGTCACTGACTGTGCAGAATCTGAGTCTCACTCTGGTCAGAGGTGTTGTTTTTCTCACACGTTTGTTCCCTAACAGCAAATACAGGAGCCTGTAGAATGTTACTAGAGGCTCTTTGGTTATAAACTGACTATAAGGTATAAAATGAGAGACCTGATCATTAGAAGCAAATTATTTTAAGTGTGTGCATCACATTAGAAAAACGAGGCTGTCACAAAACAATCGGAATATGTGGAACAGCAATTCATCGGGTCACTTCTGAAACCATGAGAGTGTTCAGAAATGACTGCTCAGCTCTGTATGAAACTGTCCATGCTCCAAAGATATGAACTGACATGTCAGTTGGATTTATTTGGTCTTTCCTGTTGGTTTAAATAGTTATTTTCCCAGATTAAAAAATATATATATATGTGCAGCTGTGGCTCAGGAGGTACAACGGTTCAAACCCTAACCAGAGGGTTGGCGGTTCGATCCCATTCCCCCATTTTGCCAAAGAGTCCCTGGGCAATACTGAACCCAGAACTGATCCAGATGGAACTGTAAAGAGCTTTGAGTGGCTACAGAAGCACTATATAGATACATAGAAGTTACTATTTACCTTGAGCCAAATGATCCCAGCACCATATTTCATATGTCCACAATAAGTAGCAAGTCAGAGATTAAAGCAAATACAAAATATGATGTTGTGCGTAACATCAGCCGAACGATCACAGCTTCATCACTTTGCATTTGCTCTCGTCTCTGACTTTCTATTCATTGTGGGCATTATGGGCTCCTGCATACTTGCAACACCCAGTCACACATAGTTTCTGAGATTATTGCATAGCCAGTTTATAGTGTAATAAAATGCTTCATTGCGAGGGGTTGTGATGTATTGCATGCAGCTGCGATAGAGGGTAAAGTTGTGTAAGAGAAAAACACTAGTATGTGAGCATCTGACAACAATCACTTCACTGACCGATCGAGTGACCGGCGTCTTTATGCTTCGGTTCAGAGACATTTTTCGCTTGTTGAATGTGGAACCATCATGTGTCTTCTCTTTCAGAAGAGTTGTCCATCAGCATATCTGTGTCCAACTGCCAGATCCAGGAGAATGTGGTGAGTGGGGCTACTTTTCTTCTTCAGATCACTGGTGCACAGTTTTCCCAGAACAGGGAAAGAAGTTGTTAAAGAAGGGGCTGTCGCGCTAACCATCAGAAATCATATCCCAGAATGTCTTAATATGCTTCAACCAAAACCTCCGGTGGAAGCTTCTGTGCCGCACAAATGGGGAAGCTGCAGCCTCATGTTTTTGTTCCGAGGGGTTTTCCTTCTCGGTTGCACTTCTGCATCGAGTGAAAGTTAAATATTTGCGGAGGAGCAGGGGTTTTACCAGGATTTAGATGATGTAACGATACTGATTTCGATTGACAGCATGGAAAGTTTAACCACATTTTTCCCACAATTACAAAACAAAACACAATCATTAAGTAACAGCGCAAATCCTCTCTGTGCAGGACATCGCCTCGGTGTACCAAATATTTTCTGATGAGGTGCTGGGGTCAGGCCAGTTCGGCATCGTGTATGGAGGTATGTCTCTACACCTGAATTTTATACACAATAGATCTACTGTAAATGTCTATGCATCTTTAGGCTGTTTAAATAATTCTCCCATGTCCCATTATATCTTAGGCAAACACAGAAAGAGTGGCAGAGATGTGGCCATTAAAGTCATCGACAAGATGAGGTTTCCCACCAAGCAGGAGAGCCAGCTCAGGAACGAGGTGGCCATATTACAGGTAATGACCGGACTCCACCGAACAACCGAAATGATTCTCAGACTTAAAAGAAGAGACAACCCCTTGTAAAGGATAGTGAGCTCTGCAGGTTCGACCAGGAGCTCGTCTCTAAGTCCTTGTGTCGGCTTTTCCTCAGAATCTGCACCACCCAGGCATCGTGAACCTGGAGTGCATGTTCGAGACGCCAGAGCGGGTCTTTGTTGTCATGGAGAAGCTGCACGGCGACATGCTGGAGATGATCCTGTCCAGCGAGAAGAGCAAGCTGCCCGAACGCATCACCAAGTTCCTGGTCACACAGGTGTGTGTGTGTGTGTATGTGTGTGTGTTTCTGGAAAATACATTTTGCCCCGTCTCTTTCTGCCGTTTTGTCTCTACTCAAATGTAAATGTTGCTTGTCAAATATTCACCAAAGTTGGAGTCCACGAGTAGCCACACTGCGATTTGCCTCGCCAGAGAAGGCAAATTCTTTTTTAGCCTCCTCGCTCTCAAAGATTGGAAGCGTATGGGGGGGGGGAGACAGCACTGCTACATTTGTGTATGTGTGACTGTGCCCTTAAGATTCCAACTGTTACAAGCTGACCCTAACTAGAACGATCTGTAACTTAATGTTACCATATTCTCTCTCGCAGCTGGTTATCGTCAAATAAACACATAACCAATTGCATCTAGTATCCTTCCACACTTTTTAATAACCTGTTTCTTCAACTCTTGCTTTCATTTGTGTGTCTGGTCCCTTTATTTTCCATCGTAGCTTCCCTTCTCCCCCCTCCCTGTATCCTTCCCTCTCTTTTTGGGGGGTGTTAGCCCCCTGTGAGCGGGTCTGTGCCTCATCTCCAGGGCCTGTTTATTCTTGTG